>NC_133576.1:40333058-40933058 GCF_964106895.1 Numenius arquata
TACCTTGCAGTAATTTGCACTAATTTAAGTGTCTCTTTCACTAGCCTGCCCATTCCCATGAGACACTGGGTGAATTTAATATCTTTGAAACTTCTGTCAAGTTTTGTGAATTGGCCAACAGCTTCAAAAGGCATCAGTGAGAATCGGTAGTTTGTGTGAATACGTAAGCCTGGTTTCCTTAGAAAACCAGGATAAAAACCTCATTAAAAAAATGAATTCACTACCTGCAGCAGAGCAACTGTAGTTTAGAATCGGGCCTGATATAAACATAGTGTTTTATGGTTTATGTATTAACCACGCTTTACAAGGTGTTTCTCCTGTCCCTGGCTCCTAGCACAATTTTTTTCTAGCTGTAAATTGATAGCTGTAACAATTTTAAGAAAATGTAACGATATTTTATAGAACAGGGCGACATTTACAGGAGGCTTTGTCAATTTAAGATACATCTCAAATTTCCTCCCCTAAGAAAGAAAAAGAGTAGTCCAAGAAATTTGCAAAATCATGAACTTCAAATTTGTCCTGTCTTTGAAAAATCTCGGTTGTTTTGAGTATGAGCCAGAGAGCATAAGCCTCTGCTTGAAAATATTTTACAGCAATGTTTCATATAAAAAAATAATTACAAAGAAGTATTTTTGGGGTGGGGGAGGAGCAGATTTAAAAATGTGACCTTTTATTGAATCGACTAATTTAGTTTATTCTAATGAATAGTCATCACAGGTAATAAATAATTGTTTTAGTTTTTCTTGTAGACTGCAAATAACCCTTCTAAATCCTAGTTCAGCAGGAGATGCACAGGTATGTCTGGGTCTAAGCAAGTGACAATTTCCCGTGAAGTCACTCATATGCTGAAAGGTCAGCTCTTTTTTTTTTTTTTTTATATTTTTAAACTGTGTCCTCAAATTACTAAAACCCCACAGTTAAACCATATGAAACTGTGATATTCTTCATGGCTGTCATGTTATAAAAAGAAGTTAGCTAATAAACAGACAAATTAAGAAAGATATATTTTGGGCCATCCTGATCTTCATCATCTTCATTTTCTAACTGTGCGCAGGTTTTTGAACTCTCTAGGATAGAAGAAGCAAGACCTGTCTTCTAAAATTTGATTTATGTCACCACATAGCTTTCATTGAAGACTCTGTATATGACTCACATCTTCCATTCTACCTTTATTATTATTTTAAATGGGCATTGTTTCCATCCAGATTATTTTAGCTTCAGAAAAAGATGAAGCAACTAATTACCATATAAGAAAAGAAAGTTATTACAGGTTTTTTTATTTGGTTGCTTTTGGGTGTGGTTTTGTTGTTTTGGTTTTTTTTGTCAGGGGTTAAAATTTTGCCCATCAGGCTACACATTTCGCAACTTTTGTGACATGGTAGGAAGCTGCGTCAGGGGAAGTTGGACATTAGGAAAAGGTTCTTTACTGAGAGGGTGGTCAGTCTGGAACACGCTCCCCAGGGAAGTGGTCACAGCACCAAGTTTGTCAGAGTTCAGGGAGCATTTGCATGATGCTTTAAGTCATGTGGTTTAATTTTAGGTAGCTCTGCGAGGAGTAGGAAGTTGGACTCCATGATCCTCATGGGTCCCTTCCAGCTCGAGATATTCTATGATTCTATGATCTTTGTTTAAGCAATTTGCACCTTGTACCAGGAATTTTCCGAATATCTACTGAACAACAGAACTGGCTGTGAACAAAAGTGGTTTAAGTCTGCATGAGGGAAGAGCATCAGTCTTGTTCTGTATGAACTTGCTTCAGTGAGAATGATTTGCCTTGCTGCTGAGCTTTATACGCTGGCTAGGACACCGTTTAGGGACTGAAACCTAATTCAACTTTTATACCCTGAGTGCTTTTCATAAGCGTTATTTCTCCCAAGGCCGATGCTACTGCATCACAGGCTGTATCACTGGCACATTTTGTTCTTCGCCTATCCATGAGGGAACACACGCGTTCCAGCAGCATCCTGAGCCTGTGCCGGCTGGTCACAAAGGGTTGTAGCTAGCACTACTCGCCCCACACAACGGCTTCTCTTGCAGCTCCCCTCCCCTCCTCCCAGTTCCCTCCAGTTACAGGTTGATGCTAGGCTACCTGACACAAGCTGCACTGGCTAAATAAGCTGGGGTAACTTCAGCTGCATTCTCCTAGCTGAAAAATTGGTTTGCAAAATGTAACCTCTTACAGAGGGTCAGAGAAGTCCTTAGAAGAGGAGAAAGATTTTTATACGTGCCTAGGGGGGAAGCCAGAATGAAATATAAAAGGGTTATTTGTTTTTACACAAAATAATGAACTCAATTTAACCTATCACTTAAAAGGACAGTTGTAATCATGTATTGAACTATGTAATGTGCAGTGCAAATGAAAACTCGTAATGCCTGGCTTGATAAAGCCCAGAAAGGCTGTAAGCAGAGGGATTCCAGTTTCACTTTGAGAGACAGGGATCCTGCAGACACCTCATTGCCTTGTATTACACAATTGTCCAGAGACAGATGCTCGAAGACAAACATTGTGCCGCAGGGGGATAAGGAATATGTTGTCACATGATATCTTCATCTGCCTTAACCCTTGGGCCGTAGCTAGGAGTCTAGAGCTTGCTCCCATGTTTTGCACACATTTTCAGGCTGTACTTCTGTTTATTTGTTCATTTGGTTTTTTTTGTTGCATTCTCACAAGTTTTATTATATAAACACTTTTGAAAGAAAAAAAAAAAAAGACCAGTTACAGTCTGTTAATGTGGTGTTTCATCACAAGGTAGCTGAGACCCTATAGAAATAAGGGTCTAAAAAACTGTTTGAAAGCAAAGGTGGGTCTGAGGAGACCTAATGATAGTTAAGCACCATACCATGCTTGTGTGTGTATGTGTGGTTTTTTAAATATGGAGGGTAAGCAATCTCCCAGCCTGCAGAAAAAACATGGAAGAGAACAAAGATACCTTTCTGCAATGTGAGTGGGAAGGATATAATGGTATGAGAAATATTACTTTACAAATAACAGACACAAATGGACAGAATTAAAATTTAAAAAAAGAATAGGTTACTTTGCGTGTAGTTATGTTGCTACAGCTGCAGCTTGAGAGTCACAGGAGATCTTGTCCTGCTAAAGAGGGCAGAGGGCTTCAGTAGTTTAAGCTTGAATACAGGGAGGAACTAATTCCGTTGCAGCATGAGTAGCCTACTGCACACATTTTATTATTTCTGTTAGTACAAAAGTATAACTGTATTGTATTTACCCTGCCTCTCCTGGGGACTAAAAGAGGCCTCTCACACAGCAGAGAGAAAATCTGTATGAACCATATCTGAAAGAACAGGGGAAGACCACTAAAGGATGTACTGGTTTGTGATTAACAACCGAAGAACCTCTGAGAGGCATGGTGTTTGTTAGTGGTAGGCTGCAGATTCTCAGCAAGACTTCCGACTAGTTCAGAAAAAAAAACAGGTTCATGCAGTACAATTACAAACAAATACTAGGAAGATAAAAACATTTGTCTTGTGATTTTTGGCTTCTTTCCCTTCCTTCTTCTGCCTCTTTTCCCAATTCTCAGATATGTTTCTGGTCAATGTCCAACAATTAATTCTTCACATCTGTTCATTGTTCATTGGCTTGCTTGGTTATTCTGCATTCAGTTATCTTTCCTTTTCCTCTTACACTGCTTTCTCTTTTTATTTTTTACTCCTTTTCCCCCTCAGTTCCTGATTTTGCTTCAGTTTAATTGCCTTTCTACTCCTGTATTTCTTCTTCCTTTTTTCTAGGCTTCGTTCTGGTTCGTCCATGATTTCCTCTGTATTAACTGAAGGCAGAATTTCAGCTGGTATAAGTGGCCATAGCAGTCCTTCCTCTGAAAAGTAAAATTACTGAAAAGGAAAATTGATTTTTTTCTATCCCAAACCAGGACATTCAGAATTCTTTGCTTACTCTTCTTGAGAAGTCAGTTTTTCATATTCCTTAGAAACATCAAGGAATTCTCCTTTACCGAGGTGTGTTCAGCCACCTTACAGGAAAATGCGATCTGCTGTCAATGTTGGATCCACTGGAAATCTAGCATCTCATGCTCACAAGGAATGCCTCATACTTCATAAGATTATGAATCACTGTATGGCACAGAATAATTTAGGAGGTTGCAATTATTTGACAAGTCCTTTTGATAAATCTGCAATTGTAGTGTGATTTCAGTTGCTTTCAAAATCCAAGGAACAAGACTATCTGCCCTTCTTGCCTATTTTCATGTTATCTTCCACCTGACCACCTGAATGCCAAAGGGCTTGGCTCAGAAGAAAATCATACTTCTGCAGGGTACGCATGTGGACACGAAAAATGCCTCACTCTTCAGTGGAGATCTCACTGTAATGTGATTTTACCTCTGCAACATCATTTAAATGCTGGCTATCCAGCCTAAGCTCGTTGACTAGGAACTCTCATGGGGTCCATATAGAGAGATAATGTCCTTGGATGTGTCCAGCTGCCTTTTGGAATGGTCTCTTTTTCCCTATCAATTGTAGAGGCAACTTAAGTAACTCAGTCTATACCACAGAGGCTTTTTTTTCCCCAACTGAAGTAAGATGAATCTCACTCCTCTCCAGTTGTCTGCAGAGCCACTTCCTGCTCTCCCGATGCAGACTTGTCTGCAAGTGGAATAATTTCTATGGTGCATGAAGTGATGCCTATGCACAGACTGAATCAATTATACAAATGTTGTCAACAGCGTAATGGTTATTATAGTAATATAAATGTGAGATTGTTCTTGAGAAATAATTTATCTCAGAACTCGGGAGCAGCTGATCTATAGTACAATTGGGTGCTAAAGAAAATTAGATAAAAACAAACAAAGCTCTGATACAAAATAATTCAACGTTATGTTAACCTTTAATTTGGCTTTCAGTTCCTTACAGTTTTACAGTGCTTTCCAGTCTCATAGTTATATTTTTCACAATACATAGTTAACAGTGACTGTTGATATCAGCTGAATTTTGGGCCCATTGTCCCAGTGTTATGGTTGCCCTTTTCTAGGCTATTTCCTCAAAGGAATTATTATGGGGGCTAAGTAATAGCTCTTCTGGCAGGTCAGTTTTTGGATGGTACAAAAACTATAGGAATACCCATTGCCTGGGTCTCGCAAATAGTTGCCAGAGGCACTGAGTAGGTCTGAAAAAAACATCAGCCCAGATAAAGTTTTTCAATAAAACCAAAGCCAACTTAACAAGGTGTTACATTAGAAAGCAATTGTTCTGTGTAGTGTGGACAATCAATTTCTCCATATTTCTGTCACCGGAACTTAAAGTTAATGGCACATTGTACAATGGTGAATTCACGGAACGGTATCGCCAAGCCTTCTTGCAATTAATCACACATTTCTCCAAACACATTTCAATATAACTCTTGGAGAAGTTTTGGGAACTTTCTAGACATTGTCTGACAAGCCATTCTGCTGACACATATGCTAAGTGCTGGCCCTGTCTCCTGGCCCTGTCTCCTGGCCTCCTGGCCCCTGTCTCACGTGGGGAGGCAGAGGGGTGCCAAGCCAGTGAATATCGGAACTGTGCTGCATGGATGGCTTTGGGCAGCTCACTGGGCTGATGAGGTTGTGCTGCTTTCACCGGATTCCTCTCCACCCCAAGGATTTGTCTTTTTTGGTTTTGCGAGCTGGTGTTTGGCAAGCATATGGGGCTACGGTGTACTCTGTTTTTACTTCCTGGGAGTCCTCTTTAAATGAGATGGGTTTAAAAGGTGTGATTGACAGCAGACTGTAGTGCAATAGCCTCTGTTCACTCGGTGCTCCTCTCCACACCTGTGCCCATGGTTGACAACAACAGCAAGCTGTGCCTACCTGCTCAAAGCTCAACTGTCCTCAATGCCTAAAACAGTTTTTCTGATCATTCCCTTATGTAAATCAGAGGACCACAGACTCTGACAAAATACCTGGCACATACATCGGTAGGGTTATACTGATGTATACAAACTAACAAAGCCTTGATATAGGAACACTGCTTGCCTGAAACAGAAATGCCTGTGTTTGGGGAAAAGCCTGGGCTTCAGTCTGTCCTCAAAGGAATTATTCTGAGGACTAATGGAAGAGGACTCTGAACATAGAGTTAGATAATGCCTTCCCATCACCTGGCACGGGAGAGGAAGTGCAGCCCTCAGTGCTTCCCTAGGACGACACATTGCCTCGCTGGAGGGAAGGTTGTTGCTATGTCTCTTTGGCAGGGATTAGTTTATCAAGACTAAGTTTTATCACTACTTTTTTTGTATGCAGAAAACAAGAGACATTATCCTGCAATTGTAGATTCCCTTTTGATTGGGTTGTACTGGAAGATGGACTTCCAATATATAGTTAATGAATGTCTGCTTGTACCATTGCTGATAAAACTCCTTCTTTGGAAACAAAGACTTTTTGTTGTTGTTGTTGAATTCTGATTGTGCCAATTAAGATTGTGAAGGGTTCCCATCTATTTCCCATTCAGAGCATCTAGACATCTGAGCAAGTGTATATAGGCTTGTTTACTAGGTATTTCTAAAGGCTTTTTGAAGTGTAGGTGAACCAGAGCTAGATTCTGCTCATTCCTATGCCTTTATCCCTGCTGTAGTGGGGTTACTCCTGTGTAACTCGGAGCAGAATTTGGCCTTGCAGATGGGCATAACTGCATTACAAATTAGAACATGATACAATATGTAACCATGACAAATGCTCTATTAGTATATGAGACCAGACTTTGGTGCCAAACTTGTAATAATTTACCATCTGGCTGGTCACCCCAGGCTTCTTTGCAGCAAATAAAAAAAAAAAAGAAAAACTGAGATTGTACATTTGGTGCTAAGTATTTGCCTGCTGTATTTGCACAAAAGTGCTTGTCCAAGGCTAGCTGCAAGCTGACTGACAGCTGGGACTTTATAGACATTAAGGCAACATTTTTGTGGCAACTCTTTTCCAGGATGATTAAGGGGAAAGAATAGCCACCCAGTTCTATAGTTTATTTTAAAGTCCTTTCCTTACCTGCTGACAAGTCCTTCTGCTGGGAAAGGGAGGATGCCATTAGTGAAGGACAGACGTCAGAAGAGCAAGGCTCAATTCATGTAAGCACCTGTTTCTGGTATTCACACTTTGAATGCCGACCCTGTTTGGTCTGGGAAGCCCAAAGCATCAGTTCAAAATAGAGTTTCTATCCATGGATAAACTCAGAATGGATTTATTCCGACTACTATACAGGTGATTTCTATGGTAGGTAGAAATCTACCTTTTTCTGTCACTGATTTGTTCTTTGTGGTCTGTTCAACTGATCATAACAGTCCCTTTGGTGTAAGAGAAAAAGACATCTATGAAAAATTTAAAGTGAACATGCGTTCCTTGGAAAACGGAGAACTTCTTTTGAGCAAGATTAAAGAAATACAAAGAATTCTTTTGGCAAACAAGCCAAGAAAACAACCCCAGCATTGCAGGTGGCCTGGCCGCAGCTCCATGTGCACTCCCAGCAATCTCCTGTAAGTCCAAAGGAACTGCTGAACTCCATCCCAGTGCTACAGCAGGAGCCAGAGTACTTCCAAAGGTAAGAATCATTATTTTCTGTGAAAGCTTTACAGTTCTTCACATAGAAAATGAGGGTTCAGCAGTTTTGGCTGCATGTTCCAGGTTCCCGCCTCTAATCTTATCTGGAGTTGGAACAGCATGTACAGGAGAAAGGAAGAAGAAAAAGGGAAAAAGGAAAGTTAGAAGAGATGTTATAAACTGTCCAGCGTGAGACTCTTCACTGACCTTAAACTGCTCTATGATTAAGAGGAGGCTTCTCTGATGGTGGCTTATTTGCCTAACGACATTTTTTGCAGCAAAGCACGAAGTATCCTGGGTGAGGGGTTTGGTGGCCTGCAGGTGTGAGCAGCTGGGTACTGCTGTGGGTCTGTGCAGGAACTCGCTGGACTTGACGTGGGCTGGAACAAGGCTTGAGTCTGGACAGGAGTAAATCAGAAAAAAAAACATTTCAAGCTGATTCAGGTACAATTGGGGGATACATAGAATTATGTTTTCTGTCAATCTGCATGGGCTGTTATGTGCAAACAACTGCTTTTATTATTTTGAATTTAGGAGATCTTCCTGATGAGATCCAGCAATGTAATGTCTGAATCAGACAGGTAACTCCCTCCAAGCATCCTTCTCAAAGCGACAAGTAACACATTGTTCACACAGTTAGTTCGATGCCTGAGTTCTCAACAGCAACGAGGTACCACAATTTCCTTTACATCACCAGTGCATTGATCTCCTTTATGACGTTGTCCTGACCCTTGTTCTAGTTGTGTTGGGTATTTTTTTTAATGTGTTTTCATTTTAAAAGTATTAAGAGAAACTTAGCAAAATGATTTGGCTCAGCTAAGAGCTACAATAGATTAATCCAGATTTTATTATACTGAGACTTCATTATACGAAGTGAGTCACTATGCAGTAAGAAGTGAACCTTGAGGAGTTTGATGTTTTTCAAATCACAAACTAATTTGGGATTTGCGAATAGTGAACCTTTTACCACTGTGGTATTCAGTCATTTATTTCTGCAAGGGAATAGCAAATTAAAAACCTGTGGCTAAGGCGAGTCTTACGTGTGAGGGAGAAAAATCTTCCCCAGAGCTATGCTGGCAGAAATGCATGCCCTACACATGGCAGGTACACTATGTTTTCAGATGAGAAGTTCTGTATCTTAGCCCCTCATCTTCTTTTCTTTCATGTGCATTGATTTCTGTTATACCCACTTGTTCCATTTTCATCATGCCTTTTTTTTTTCCCCATGGTATTTCTATTTCTCCTCATCTTCTTCCAGCAAAATGCAAGCTTAATAACATTCATCACTTAGTACCAGAGCACTCACATAGATTCCAAAAGAAGGAAGATGAATTTACTCAGTCTCACATCAGAGGAAGAACAAGAGGCAAAACAGTAGGCCCGTGGCATGTGGCTACAGGAATAATCCTGTGCTAGAAACTGGTCAGATGCTTAAACGTATTCCTGAACCATGCAAATCACGACCACTTCTAACTAGGAGTAAACCTGCAATACAAGCTGTTCCAACAGCTGCAGGATTTCATCCTTTCTTCTGCAAGGATCACACCAACATGAAGGAAGGGATGCTGGTGAACTTGGGCAGGGACCCAGGCTGAGCGAGCGTCAATGTGCTGTGGGCAGGCAGGAGCTGAGACACCCAAGCTGCTGCCAGCCAAGACCTGGCTGGGGCCATTTTGTTGTGCCTACCCGGTGCTCCCCGAGTCCTGAGGCTCCCCAGGATGTGCTGCATGTCTTGGTTCTTCCTGAACCACTCCTGATTGTCCCAAACCACTTCCTCGCCACTGGACAGCCACGGCTGTCTCTTTGGCAACAGGGTTTAAAAGACTGGGTTATTTTCTGTTGCCTATCAATCTTCCCTTTCTATGAGCTGGATAGCACGAGGTCCCGAAGCCTACCATTGCAAGAGCTATTTGCCAGCCACTGGATCATTCTCAGGCCCTCTTTTTACTTCTGTTTAGTATTCCCACATCCTTCATGAAGTGTCATGTCAAATTCACCCAATTCCTTTAGCCAAAAACACAAACAAACCCCAAATAGAAAAAAAAAAAAAAAAAAAAAAAAAAGAAAAAAAGGAACATTTCACTTTGACTGTCCTTAAGGGAAACATTCCCATTTTTGAAATTCATAGCAACAAACAGTTCAGAGTGTGCCTGAATTTTATTTAAAAGAAAACAAAGTTATTTCCCTTTTGATCAAATTAAACATCTCACTTGGCCTACAATGTTTTCCATCCTCTGTATTTTGGTTTACTACAAATAAATAAAGGAAAAATTTACTATTTCAGATTGATTTGAAGTGATATGAGGATTTTATTATGACCTGCTAGTTAACTGAAGTGTCAAGAATATGCTGCCGTTCTTGCTTGGGGTTCCAGAAGATGAGGCGCTGCTCAGTCATAAGGAACTAAGAAAAAAAATTCCCTTTATTCTGTCAACTGCCAAAGCAGCCTAATACTCCTAGCCATCCATACATTATCTCTTTAAGTTTACAGACAATATATTTTATTTGCTGTGTAGCTACTAAATGACCTTCCATTTTTGTTTTTTCACCAGTTTACCCATCTTCATTTGCTAAAAAGCAAGTAACTATCCCAGCTGAGAACTGTTTATGTTAGTGCCAATAGTCATATGAATTTCACATAATACAGAATAATTAAAGAAACACTTTCAAGTTTCCACATGAGGAAGAAAGCCATAGGGTACTGGTCAGTCATATGTTTTAGTACTTTCTTTATTTTTAGAAACTCCCATAAATCAAATTATTAATAAATAGAGGGAAGACAGAAACAACTTTTTTTTTTTTTGATTTTTTATCACAGTGGGCTTCACATACCACATTTTCCCTTCAGGGAGAGAAGACACTGGGATTTAGTGCAGCCTTTTGTGGAAAGTTTTCTTCCTCAAGCCCATGTTGTAAGAGATAGCTCTGCCCTGCTCATACACTGTCCAGATCTTTGAGAATGCCCATTCCAAGTCTGTGTGAGGGTAGGTTGCTCTTTAGAGTGCAATTACTAGAATTTTGATTCACCTATTTTTAAAGGCTCCATTTACTAGTAGCTTGTGCTAATTCCTCTTGGTGGTAACTTGCAAAATCCACAGCAGAATTTTCTTGCACTTGCAAGTGATAGATATCTTAGGACCTCCTTCTGCATCCTTGCATAGAGGAAAGAGTTCTCATTAGCTAATGCAACTTGATGATATAAAAAGGCCTTCAAGAGTAACTGCAGTTACTTAAATTCAGTGACTACTGGCTGTGCCATTAGTTGAACATATGCTCAAGTGTTTTGCTGTGCTGTGGGCTAGCTTGGGATGGATTTATTGCTGGCAATTTGTGGAAGGCACTATAAGTGGGAGGTAAGGTAATACCAGCTTGAATTCCTCATTTGTGAATTTCTCCTTCCAGGTCATGATTAAAAAGTGTTAAGTATTATGCAAAAATTCAGAAGCAACTTGAATTTATAGGGTGAGAGAATAAATAACTCCCTCATTCCCTTCCTCCCTCCCAAACCTCAGCTCCAGACAATGAAAATATCAACACAGAGCAATATATTTCTGGGAAATCTCATATGGTATTACAAGGAGAGTGAAGGCAAGATCTATATGGCACATAATGAAATAGTCAATAAAAAAGCACATGGTCTAGCACTGACCTCTTAGGTATCGCTAGCCCTGTATTTTAAATGATGCTAGGTAGTTTTTTTCTTTCCTGCCCTTTTAGCAGCTCTGATCTTCATATTATTTATTGCCAAAAATGTTAATTTTACTCCCTTTTTAAAAAAAAAAAAAAAAAAAAAAGATTTTATTTGGCACTGGAACAAATGTTTTACTGAGAGCTGTAGCTGATATAGCTGTAATGCATTTATTGCTTTGAGTATACTGCAGTCATTTTTAAAATTGTGTCAAAAAAGGCAGCCATATCTTTTTTTGACCAAATTTATTGTGCTGCTTATTGCTCAATAGTCTGTTATTTTCCAGATGTTCAGTAATTTATTTTTCTTAATATTTGTTCCATTACTACTAGATACAGTAGTCAGACTTATGAGGGGGTAATTTCTGGGGCCATTGAATTTCTTGTTAATTGCTACTCATTGTTGTTGTTATTATTATCAAAGCATCTAAAAACCCCACCACAATCAGGACCCATTGTGCAAAGCACAATGTGTACGTTTAGGAGGAGACAAGATTAAGCAGCCCAGTATAATAATACAACCTCCTCTTTTATTGAAAATCGGTATTTTGCTTTTCTCTAGCACTGTAACTCCCCCAGTCCCACACAATGAAGAAAGAATTATTGGCATGGCAAATTCATTGAGTAACTCCTTTCGTACACTAGCATGAACACCACACAGCTAAGAAAATGTATCTATATCTCACATAATCCCTTTCATATTCTTTCACAATGGTTTTTACTGATTGGTGAGCATATAAATGTATTTTCTTAAAGTTTCTAGTTAAGTGTGAATGTTAGAAAGGGGATAAGCACCTTTTGGAGCACTTACAGACACAGAGCTAGCCCCTCAGTTGTTGGTAGGTGTATTTTCTGCAGTATGTCTTTACCTTGCTCAAGTTGTCAGTTTTTCTGTTTGCTCCTGACTTTGCTTGCTTCAACAGCATAGTGAGGGGATCTTGTTTCTGACAGCTCATTTGAGGCTATCTAAAAGCTTGAAATGAAGGGCAGTGAAGGAGAACATAGTTGTCCTAGTTGTGAGCCACCGGGTGATGGTAAATCTACGGTAAATCTGCCAAATAAATGGCAGTGAAACACTGAAGTTAGCTCTGGCTGACCATTGTTCTGCCAGGCCCAAAGTCTGGTTGTTTAGGGTTATTCAGGCACCACTACAACTACTTGTGATCTGCGGGGCAGATACACCCTTTGTCTCTACCATCTCTCTTTAATTTTCCCTTTATTTTTGCCTGATGTTATTCTACTTCTATAGGCTGCTTGTTTCACCTTCCTGAGAAACATCTCCAGGCAGCCACAACTGAGAAGCAGGCTGGACCCTGAACAACTATCTCTGACACATACAAGAGGATTTTTCACTGTGACCTTCAGTGCCTTGATTTAGAGCTAGGACCTTGGGATCCCATGGTGCAGCCCTTTGGAGTAAAGATGCTGCTGTCCTTTTCTCTTAAACCCATGTTTTGAAGCTGTAACCCATTTTGAGATGCAGAGGAAGGAGCTCCGGGCTGTGACTGCCCAGTTAACTGCACAATGGGGGATGCCAGTTTGCCCAGACTTGGCATGAACACCAAGCGGACAACTTAGCTTTGCTGCCAGCCCACAGAGCTTCACACTTGCTCTTTTTGATCGGGGCTCTTTTAGCTCAATCAGTGGCACCCAACCTTTTCACCCTGGCAGACCACAATAATGTTAAAATACTCAGTAAGCTGTAGCTTGCAATAACCAGAACAATTCTTAATATTCATGGATAGCCCTTGGGTAGCTCATGCATTACTCATCCCATGCATCCAAGCAAGTCCATGTGTCCCGAACAGCGTCTAGGAAAGTAGGAAGCTGTGAGCATGTGGCTGCCCGAAATAGCTGCCTTCAGTCTGCTTCTGCTGGAGCAGACTGCAAGAAGTATTCTCATGGCAGAGGCCTGTGTTGGCTTCCCTCTTGCTCCTGAGAGCTTCTTGGAGTCAGCACCCGGGTATGTTGCAAGCCAGATGAATTTCTCTGGCAGCGGTGGTAGCTCAAGAGATTTCTTAGAGGTTCTGTGCCCCATGTGTCCCTAGGAGGATGTGATGGGAGAAGCTAGCAAATATCCCAGAAAAGAGCCTTGCAAATCTCC
Source organism: Numenius arquata (assembly GCF_964106895.1). Taxonomy (NCBI): domain Eukaryota; kingdom Metazoa; phylum Chordata; class Aves; order Charadriiformes; family Scolopacidae; genus Numenius; species Numenius arquata. Next base: position 40,346,385 of record NC_133576.1, read on the forward strand.
CAAGAGCTGGCTGCAAATGTTCAGAATTGTTCTGTTGGGCTGTAGATCTTCGTATTCTTGTACCGATACCCCCCGGTTGCTGTGGATTTCAAACTTGCAATGCCAACAATGTGGGTGAAAAATACTCCTCCTGGATAAATCTGGTGTGTGTGGACTGTTGCTTGGCTATGTAATTGCTAGTGTGATTATCACCAAAAGCTAATGCATGTCTTGATATTTCATTTCTGAGGCTACTTCCTTGGAGGCAATGTAGCAAGATCCTTCAGTAAAGTGTCTCATTCCTTCTCTACTCATACAGTTTGACCCAACATTAAGCCCATTCTGGCATGACAGCTGAAGAGTCTTCGAAAAATCTCTTGATTTGAAATCATGTCTAGTAACTATACTAGTTGTGTTAAATAAGATGGCGAATGTATAGGTTCTTCTCAGGTTTCTTTTTGTGAAAGGAACACAGTACTAAGGGTTTCTTGTGGTCCAGGGAATGTATTTTCTATGGCTATAAATTTCACACAAGAAGCAGCACAGTCATGTAGCAGCACAAGTTTTGTTCTCCACAACTTCTCAGTGGTGGTTTTGCATCTATAATAAAGATGTCTATTTCTACCACATAATTTGTTATATTATCTGCTAATGACCCAAATGTTTCATTTTTCTGACATAGAACTCAAGGATACCAGCATTATTTCTTACAAATAGCACAAAACTGTGTGTCAGGCCTCAGAAATATGTGGGGTTTGCCTCTAAGTTAGACCTATATTCAAAAGCTAAAATGGATCACTTCCCTGTGTTGTTGTCAGGACCGTAAATCAGACTGGCTGAATCCCAGGGCTAAAAAAGGCTGCTGCTCCTGGCTGATCGAACCAGGTGGGTGGTAGTTTGCATTTTGGAAGAGACTGTCTGAGGTGTTAGCTTGCATTTTTGGAGACTCTGGCTGAGGTGCCCCCTTTGGTGAAAGAGCTGTGAACAGTTTCACAGTGCCCATAGCAGCAGAGTTGAATCTCAACTAGCAGAGGTCAAAAACACCAGCAAGGAATATTAAAACTGTAAGTAAGTGAAAGGGCATTACTCTGTTTATTCAAGGATCTGAAAACATTGATTGCAAGGGAATATCCACATGTAACTTATGAAGTGGGACTTGCTTTCTGCTATTTTGCCTCTGACATGGTCTGTGAGCATTTGGGTGTCATTCCTTCTGTACTGTTGAAAGTGTGGTCTGCTCCCAGGGTTACCTCTTGTATTTTCAAAGAGCTGGTATTGGCTAATAGCTTTCTCTAGGAAATGAGCCTTACAGCCTGGGATCCTTTCAGCTGACCCTCTCTGGGCAGTGGGTACTTTTGCTTGCTAGGAGATCTGGAAATGCGTTCAAGTGTATGTTCCTTGTTTTGTAGCATACTGTTCAGTGCCAAATGCTGCATGCTTTACTGTCTCAAGCTGTTACATGTTGCTTTCAAAGGGTTTGGACTAATGTTAGTTTTTAATTCCTTTCTTTCTTTTTTTCTTTCTTTCTTTCTCTCTTTCTTTTTCTTTCTTTCTTTCTTTCTTTCTTTCTTTCTTTCTTTCTTTCTTTCTTTCCTTCTTTCTTTCCTTCTTCCTTCCTTCCTTCCTTCCTTCCTTCCTTCCTTCCTTCCTTCCTTCCTTCCTTCCTTCCTTCCTTCCTTCCTTTCTCTCTCTTTCTCTCAGTCTTTCTTTCTTTCTCTCTTTCTTTCTTTCTCCTTTTTTTTTTATAAATTTTTTTAAAACTAGAAGCACAACAAAATGGTTAGAGGTATTCTAGACCTTTTTTATTTAGTTTATTTAGTTACCCAGTCTCTGCACATATAGTTCTTATAAAAAATTTTCAAGTAACTGGTGATTAAGTCAAGAGCTCATTTATACGTTTAGCCACCTTGGCTAGAAGTTGGCAGCATCAGCTAATTAGGACATTGCAAGGATATGACAAATATTATCAAGAGGTCATCTGCCTATTAAAATCAACTCAGATTATTGTAAAATCACATAATGAAATTGTAGCTTGCTTTCTTGACATGAATCCCACTCTGGCTTGGTATTCATTTACTCTTTGCCTGGCTTTGTACTTTCAATGTTTATAACCTTTCTTCTCCTTCCTCTGATTACTTGCTATTTTTCCAGGACACTAAAAGCCGCTGAAAATTGTAAGGATTTTTTTCTGTTCTATTCTGGAGGGTTTTTGGGGATTTTTGGTTTGTTTGGATTGGGTGTTTTTTTAATGTTTTTAAATGTGTCTGACAGTAGCTGAAGAATCCAGAGTCCAGAGTCTTTTCTCCGGGATGCTATACCCCGTTGACAAAAATTTTTACAGGTAACTCATCCCAAGATACAGGAACACAGACAAATGAATTGCTTAACGTGTGGAACAATTTCTCAAGCACTGCCCATGTGCACTTTCTTACCCTGTGATAAGCAGGGGTGGTTTTCCTGCCTCTCAGTGGAGATGGGGCCAGCTAACCTGTGCTGGCTGTGGGAAAGGCTTCATGTGAGTGTGCAAGCCCTAATCAGAGAGCAGCTGATTGACTGGAAATGCACGCCCTAGTTTACATCGTGGTAACTATTCCTGTACATGTCCCCCTAGGTATTTTTGGGACCGTGCTTTTCCCTGGTTCCTGGTCCTTGTTCCCATGTGGGACTCGTGGCTGGGATTTGTTTCTTGCCAGCTGCGGAGATCTGCTGCTGGGCTGAGCCTTCCCTCCTCCCACCCACTCTCCTCTTCACCAGCACCTCATCTGTGTTGACATCTTCAGTCTTTTCTCCTGTGTCCCAGGCAGCTGACTTCCCTTGGTTTCCTTCCCACTCAGACCACTGGCTGCCTTCCTTGCCTCCCCTGCAGCTCAGTGCTGTTGTGTTTGCTCTCCCCTGCTCCCTGCCCAGGAGAGGTGGTGGTCTCTGAGGGAGCATGGTGGATGTTCTAGCACAGCCTGGACCCTGTGAAGTGTCACCCCATCTTAGTGCCTTACATCTGTGCTGCTGTGGACTTGGAAAAATCCATACATTCATTCATCTTCCTCCTTTGCTCAACAGCCATTTTCTGACAGAAAAGCAACTGCTTTCTCCGTGCTGTAAACACACTGAACTAGCAATAACTGTTTTATAGTTTTCCTGTCCTTGCTGTTAATGGAGAAGTGTTAAGTATCTGTGTATTCTTACTTGGCTACTGGCCATCCTTTCAATTCCTAGTGTAATTTTTCTTTTGACATTCAGAGCTCCTCATTGTAAAAACAGACCAGGTATGTTTCAAGCTTTGGCATAGCCTTAAATCTTATTGTGACTTTTAGGTTATTCCAGCCTTTGCTGATGGGCTTATTTTTTCTTTCCATTGTGGCTGATTCTTTCTAGTCTGACTCTGCCAGTTGCCAGTCAGCCCTGTGCAACTCTCCAGCCCTGACAGGGATTTGTTAGGTCTTCTCTGCAAAGGACTGAGAGAGAAAGAGGAATGGGGTGCCAAGAAGGATATGCAGGGTGGAAGGGACAGGCAAGAGAACGTGAGGTAGGTGGGTGGCAGGGAAATTGCCTCTTACAGTAGTTGTCTCATGTGAGAGTGGAAATATTTTGTTTGATTGTTTATCTGTGCTGCCTGGTGATATTTCAGACATGTCAATGGATATCTTCTCATAGCGGCAACATGGAATGCAGGCCTACATGTGGCAGAGAGTGTGGGGAGGTAACTGACCTTTGAAATTGGGATGATCAGCTATCAGAGGGAAAAACAAGATGACTGTACTATCTGTTTATGTGGACGTAGAATCATATTGACCAACCCAGCCTTAGAGTGTTTGAGACTATCTGGTGGTTCTGGGAGCTTCTTCTGCTGTCTTTGAGAGGATGGCTAGTATTACAGGATTGGAGGAGCCATTGGGAATGGCTAGAATGACCCTGTTTTGTGTAAGAAAATCTTAGGCAGTTTATGAACCTTTCAGCAACAAGAAGGCCTGTTCACAACCTTATGAGAAGGCTAGATGTTTTCAGAAGCCTGGAGGTAACTCTGGGCTGGGGTGATCCCATGGAGATCATGACATGTCCAGCTGGCCATGACGCCCACCCTCATTTCCCAAGATGTTGCCCAGGGACTAAAGGAGAGGAAGGGTTTAAATAGAAAAAGGTCAGGCTGTCTTAGCAAAAGGGTAACTCCCTCTCCCATGTCCCAGATAAGTTTTAAGCTCCAAGGACTTCATTTTCATCTCAAAAGCATTATTGGTTGACTATCCTGCTGTAGAGCTTTCATAAGACTGTAGGTGGGATTGGGAGGTTCTGGTGAGCCACCTCGCAAAATCAACAGAAGAAATGATCCATTAATGTACTGCTTACAGTACTGTCCACTCCCCTGTGTCCTACTTGTTGTACAGGGAGCTTGTGGCAAGCAAGGACCGAGCAGGCCCACATATCCAAGTGGGCCGAGGCAAACTGTCCCCAGCACTCCTGTGGAGGGGCTGCTGGGATGCTTCAGCTGCTCCCCCTAGTTGGGTTGGGTGAAGCAGCACTGAGTTTTCACGAGCTGGCTAGCTAGTGAATCTTCTATAGTCTCGTTTCATTTGTGTATTCGCTGGTTGTTTAGCTGGTTTGGCAGATAAGCAGGAAATAACTGAGTAGCGACACTCCCTTATGCACAAAGTATTTGTCCATCTTTCCCATTCTAACATAGCACAGAGGCTGACAAGCACTATAATACCTCACCTAGTGCTGTTCATTCTTAGATGGCAAAGGGATATTTATGCTTACCCTGCTATGCAAAATCTCTCACAGAAGAGAAATGTTTGCTCTTATCAGCAGGATTTACTATGAAAAATCAATATTGCTTGCAATAAGCTAAACTTTTTACTCTTTTGCTTAAATTTCTTGTACTTATTTTAGGCTTTTGTTAATGAGACACATATTGAGAATTTCAGTGGTGTTAAATATGCTCAGTTGCCACTAACTATGCATGAATATGAGTATCTCATGCTTTTAAAGTTCAACCCTTAAAGAAGCATGTGTGTAAACAAACACATGCAGTGATAAACAGTGAAAAAAGAAGTATGTGAAAACTGGCTTGACTTCTGTTCTCAAGATCTGTATGCAGTGGAAGTGTTGGCTTCTCTAAAATTATTGGTACCTGGAAATCTCATGCAAGAGATCAGCTGGGTGGCTTTCCTGATTCCTCCAATTCCAAGATTCAATGCACCGGACTGTTGCAATGCAGCTGGAGGTGATAAATTTGTGCGTCATTCTGACTAATTCTTCAGCCAGAAGGACGAAAGGACTTAGGATGGAAGCATTTTGAAACATGAGTCACCCATACACAGTGATGATTTTCTGTTTGTGCTGTGCAGGATCTACTTTCTGCGAGAAAACACAAGCACAGAACCCATAAATCTATCTCTATAAGAAGTCATTTTTGCCAGTTCTAATGGCTGTACCTTTTCAATACCAGGTGTTCCAATGTTACTGGAATTATTTCAGTGTTTTTTTTAATTTTTGAAAAATGCTAAATTTCCAATATATTGAAATACTTCTTATATTACTGAAATTCAATGAGTTGGGCACCCAGCTTCAACAACAAAACAAAAAGACTTTTGGTTCTACCTGGATATTCTAAATTAATCTAATGGCATTCATGCAGTGACCATGTTCTAAGACAAGAATACCCCCTAATACTCCCCATATCTGTCAGGATGGAAGAGGAGAAAGCACTTAATTGACCCAGGCCTCCAACTGATGAAGCTTGCACTGGGACACCTCTTAAAGAACCAAGGTTGTAGAGTCAGGTATCATGAAATCAAAAGTCAGTTTGCTTCCTGTTGCAGTGATTAGAACTGGAATCACTGTTGCACTGATTAGGACTGGAAGATTCCTCCCAGAGTTGCTTTCAGGGTTGGTTGGCCCATGGACAAGACCTGTGTGATCCAAAGCCTGATGGTTGAGTTACTGGCTTGGCACATAGGAAATTTGGTTTTAAGTTCCTGCTTTGCCCAAAGCAGACTTGACGTTTTTCATGCCAAACTGTTTCAGTCTGGGTGATCTGAATTTAGGACTCCACATGCCAAATGTGGTACCGCAACCATCAGGGTATGGAGCATTTGTCTTGAAATAGAAACATTTCCATTAAAACCCTAGGACCGCTGACAAAGCGACCTACTTAGATGAAATGATGCTCATTGATGAAGGTCATTTCTTAGACGGAATGACTTTCTTAAGAACAGAGCTGTTCTGGACCTGATGTTATCTGAAATACAAATGCCCTACTGGAAGCTGGGAAGAGTCGGTGAAGACCCACGTGGAAAGAACTCTTGACCCCCAAGATCGTCCGTGGCCCAGGACAATTTTTAAGAGAGACACCAAGCAGGTACAAGTCGACTGATCATCTGTCCCTTGGTCCAGTGCATTAACACAGTCTTTTCTTTGAACAAAGGAACAGGCCACCTCACCTTTTATAGCTATGCGGACTGGCCAACCTGCTATAGGTGGCCCTACTGAAGTGGGACATCAATCTAAAGCCAAGCTATTTTGTGGTGAAAAACACACTTCATTAGTATGTGTTGTCTGTCCGAAGAATAAATATCTCTAGACAGGTCCTGAGTCCCCTCTCAGTCTGTTTTTGTTCAGCTTTTAGTGAGACAAAACCACCGTTGAAGCCAAGAGAGTTTTCTTCTCTCAGTGGAAAACGGCAATGACGTCAGGATCTGGCCTGGTAAAATAATGATAATTCTCTGCATTTTACAAGCTCTGTTTATATGATGATCTCAATCTATTTAGAAGATGTTAATCAGGCTTCAGTACCTGTCTGTGAGCTGGATGGCAAGTGGACATTTTTGCAAGCTAAGGCAGAAGGAAGCTAAAGGCTGCATCTGTGGTCATGTCGTATGCTGACAACCTTTCAGTAATTTTTGCCAATGGTTGGTCTATTGGCTTCAATTGACTCTCCTCAATATCGACAAGCCAAGGAAAAAATCATGAGGAGATGTGTATATAGATTATATTTATATTTATTTATTTATAAAATGGTGGCTTAGCACATCCAAGTACAGGCGGGTTTTAGAGAAAAATGTAATGATTCAAAGGTCCAATTTTAACTTTGCTAAAAGCAGCGAAATGATGCCCCTGCCCTACATTAAACTATGCTGCGATCAAAGAGGGTAGATGCCAAGTACTTGTGGTTTTACAGCTTTCAAATAAATATTGCTCAACCCCATAAAAAAGAGCATAAGAACAGTGAGTGGATTTTACCTTTTTTTTTTGTTGTTTATTTATTTATTTCCAATATGCTTTACAGGTAAAGGGGGTATTGCTGCTGCTCCTTCTCAGAGTTTCTGCAGAGCATGCAGCTGTGAATGCCGCTTGACCTCAAATCCAGTTAATTTAGGTTGGCACGCTCGATTGCAAAATGTTTTATGGGCTGGCAGATAAAGCACCCTGGCAGATCTGCTGTGGAGCTGCAAAGTTCCATACCCAGCTGAAACTTTTTTTAATTCAACACTGTCATTTTTAAATAACAGTGCAATTGCAAAACAAATTGGCAGGTACTTATGAACTGACTACTGCCTGGGGCTCTGTCTTTTCATTTTGCTGACCAGTGGGCCTGGTCTTCAATTTAGAAAAGCACCCAGTAGTTAAAAAGCACTGGTGAAACCTTGTAATGCAGAGCTAACCGCGTTGCTCATGGAGAGGGAGATGCTTGCTCTGACTTGTTGATCTTTACAAACTGGTTAGCTTCCCTGGTGGAGGGTAACGTTTAAAAATAAAAGTGTTCCAAAGTGTCTATCTATTACAGCAACCACCTGAGCATGAACCTTCTTTGCCAAGTTTAAGCATGCTGCCTGAGGTCCTATGTGAAGCTTCAAGGAATTTTGGAATAGTAAACTGGAAGGGCCCTGTTGGGTCACTGGTCCCCGGTGCTGTCTTGGACAACCACCTCATATGATCTCTTTCCTGGACAGCAGATTGCATCAGATACATGTGGGCCATTTCCTATAAATCAACATAGCTCTGCTGAAGCTGATCTGTGAAGCTCCAGCTTTTGCTGCATGGCTTTGTAAAAGTCCTTGCTGCTTTACCTATACATTTGCATTGCTGTCTGCCTAAGCATAGTAACCAGAGGTTGAACAGGATGTTTAAAACAAGTCTTATATGATAGACAGAAGCCAGGAAGTACCAATAACAGCATCTTTGAAGACATTTCAGTTGCCGTGAACGAGGATGATCCAGGTAGGAATCTGCTACAAGAAGGAGCACCTCAAAATGATGTAATTCTCCAGCCATTAGCCCTGAGTGATATTCACACAACCTGTGGTCTTCTGTTATATGGTGTGGGCCTGAACTGTACCCTGTTTAGTGGGCATCCTCTGTTTACTTAATTTACTCTGCAATGCAGCCACAGAACAGAGGGTGCCTTGCAAGCTCCATGAACATCTCCAGTCACAGAACTTTGTGAGTTACACCACTGAGATGTGATGTTGAGCTGTGGGGACAAGGGGACTACATCTATATATGACAGGTTTCCACTTACCTGTAAGCTCTCCAGATCTTAGCACTCACTGTAGCCATGATAAATCCTGTTGTGGATGCTTTGAGGATGATGTCTGACTGCTTAGGTAATGCAGTCACTTCCTTAAGGGAGATCTGCCCAGGACATTTACCAACACCCATACTTCCTAGTTAGCACTGCAGTAAAAGCTGTTTATAGTCCTTGGGCCACTGGCATTGTAAATGATCTATTTCTGAAAATTGCCTGGAAACTGGAGTCTGCCAGCCTGGTCAACGGACCATAATGTTATTTTCCTCCAAAAGATTTTCACATAAAGCACTAGGTACTCTAACCCAGGACAAAAGAGGCAAGGATAACACAAAGGACTATCCTTGCCTCTTTTGTATCAGTTAAGGGCCACAAAAAAACATTTGGAAAATGGTGCGAGAGGCCACTCTTCCCAATTCACAGCACATATACAGTGAAGAATCCAGTCAGAATATAGGAATCTTCAGTGTGTTTGAAAGTCCTCAGTACTTGGCTGCTGGCATCTATATTTATTCCTAAAGCCATATGGGATAAGATACCTTCCCTATTCCAAAAAAACCCCAACCCACTATGTATTCATCTTGAGTGAATATGTCTTCAAGGCTTTTTCAGAAGGGCTTTACTCGCTCTAAAAGTCAATTGCATTTAAAATATAAGTTGAGACAGGCAGAATCATTAGTACCTCCTCCAGAAAAATGGCCTCTGTAGCCATAAGAAAGGAACTCAACTTGAAAGGGGACAAACACACAGTTTCCTGACATAAAAAATCTATGTGAATAGGTGATATACCAGACAAAAAGATGCTAGTTGTTGTCTTTCAGCAGAACAGAAGTGTTTGTGAGAATATTTGTGCAAGAATTTTATGGCTTAGGGTGTAGGATGTTGAGGTTTTGGTCACCTGGTGTGTACTTGTCATTTTTCCAGCACTGAAAGAAATGTCTGGATATACTTCTTCATTAATTCAGTTATGTTGGTCCTTGTAATCATGAAAGTTCATGCAGTGTGTTATGACTCTAAGAAAAGTTAAGGAACCCATTGCTTTTTAAGGCAAAATCTTTTGTTTGATGGCTTTCTCAGAAATGTGAATCATCTAGCATTGGGTGAGTCTTTTGGTCAGTTGTCTCTGCGCATTGACCGGTTCAGCTGATTTATGGCCACATGAAGCCTTTTTGAAATTTCTGGCTAAGCGCCATAAAAGTTCTAAAACAATCTTCGAGGTTTTGAGTCCCTCTCCTTCTCCTCTAGGGAAGGGAAGCTTGTATATATGTGGTTATTCTGGGAAAGCCTATGGTTTTAATTTCTTTCCCAAGGGGGTAGAGATATCTTCCAAACCTAGTATTGAGGAAAAGGACCACAGCACTACCTCAGGAAAGAAGATACAACTTGGGAGAAGATACAAACTTGGGAGGTTGGTCTGCGTTTTCTCTCTCCAAAGCTTTTTGAAGATATTCATATCTAATATGAATATCTTCATATTAGATTGTCCCGGTTTGAAGTAAAACCGAACCAATTTTCTGTTCTGTAACTTTACATCCTAGCTAGGCCTCCTCTAACTCTCTGAAATTAACGGCATATTGTGGAGAAAACTGCTCGTTCTCAGAATGATAAGACCAATGTTTGTGCTCCATGCCAAGGAATGGTATGCAGGGAGGCCCTTGCTTATACTTATTGCTATAACAACCAAGGTCAGCCAATTTCGTTATTTGCCCCCTTAGAGGGTCAGAAACGGAAAAAACGTAGAGGGGTCACATCGGTGGGGAGGAGTAGACAGGACAGGTGACCCAAACCTGACCAACTGGGGTATTCCATCCCATCTGCCCCATGCTCAGTATAAAAGCTGAGGGATCAAAGGGTCAGCCCCCTTCCTGCGATGGCTGATGTCCAGAGAGGACTCTGTCTGTTCATCTGCCTTTGATCCCGATCCATGTGTTCCTGGCTCCAGAGCTGGAATCCAGTTCCCATTTGTCACTGAGTCCAGTCTGGGACTTCCCTAGTGCCTGCCGGTGACGTGACTGTCATCCTGGGAGCTTGATACGGTTTTGTATACATTATATCTATTTCATTATTTTCTTCTTTATTTTTATTTTAATATTAATGCTTCATTAAAGTAGTTTAGTTCATTCTAAACTTCTGAATCTCCTTATCTCTTTCTCCTCCTCTCTCCTCTTTTTGGGCGGGGAGAAGGAGGGGGAAGGGCCATCTGTCGGTCTGGTTTTGGTAAATTAGGCCGAAACCACGACATAGATATATATATGTGAATATCTGGAACTCTGTCACCTGGACACTTTCTTTCCTTTACAGGGATCTTTCTTGCAAGTGAACTATTAGAAGCTAGTGAAATCATTCCAGTGCACCCACGCCAAGTGGGTGGAAGAGGTATGTGAAAATTAGATGTATTATTTGGAAGCTTCTCTGGATTCTTCTTGCTTTCCTGGGGGAAGGAAGGACCTAGAACTGTTTGGTCGTATCGTTTTTTTTCCCACCTTAATTGGCCTCAATAAGCTTTATGAACCATTTCTGTCCAAGCAGTGTTCTAACACATGTTCAAAGCCTGTTCTGTTTTGAGGGCAGGCTGGTACTTGCTGGCAGGTAGGATGTAGAAACGTTCCATAGCTCTCAGTTTCAGGCTTTTTTCACACTACTTTGGTATGCCCAAAAAACCACTCTTGCGCATCTCACGTGTCAGGCATATCAGCACATACCAGAATTCTTGTTTTTCTAAGTATCTCCCTCAAAAGCCTGATACCGTGCGCACTCATTGCTTTCCCCTTCTGACACAGTGTGAAGCTCTTCAGAAAGCCCAGCTTTGCAGCCAGGTGGTTCTCTTGTCCTGGCTTATCAGGCAATGAAACCATTGCTTCCCTTTGCTTTAAAAACAGGAGCCAAAATGTCCTTGTGGCTGCTCCCCTAACAGGCTCAAACTACCTCACACTGTAAAGAACTCTTTCTTTGTTGATGCTCTGAGTGTGATACCAAGTGACCTGCTGAAAAAGAGTGAGACTACTTGTGCTTTTAAGAGCATTTCTCAAAAGCTTAACGATTTTGCTTATCTGGTGCTTTAGTCATAACCTGGAGACATGGACTAACCTGTAAACAAGGGATCAGATTGCTCTAATGGAATCTCAGTTTTGAACTGAAAAGCTTGGCTGCAGATGGAGAAAGTGAGAAACATAAGAAAAGTAACAAATACCTGGGTCTTAGCAAATTGCTGTTGTTACTGAGGTTGACATGCTTAGCTGTAAATTGGGTCAGTGGTTCCCTCCTGGCCCAATCATGCAGAAGCAACTAAGGCAGTAGGCAGATGAAGGTATTAGCCTCATGCAGTCTTAATGCTGAAAGAAAATTGTATGGCCTGAGTACTGCAGGGTAAATGATCCCGATCTTCTCTTCCATTCTTAAAATCCAAGGCACTGACCTTCTCAAATACATGACTCATCTGTTGCCAGGAACGTGAAAGTCCAACTATTAATGAGTTGCTTCATTGTACGCAGTCTTCAAAGCCAGGCCTCTGCAATCAGCCCAGCTGAACGCTTTGGACGTCTTCCCATCACTTGATCCTAATCATGGGTCTGCACCTGGTCCAGCTTTCTGTTTGGGACAATATGTTAAAAATTCATTGTTGCACATTTTTTTCCCTTTTAATTGACTTTTTCTTCCCCTCTGAGTTAAATGAATGCTTTATAGGATGAGAACTGAAGAACATCAACGGAATGAATTGTACAGGAGAGCCACAGGCATGGCTCATACTCAGGAGATAGCAGGAGTATCCAGCTGTATCCTGCTTGCCTACTTTGATGTCTTTGGCTGAGAGAGTGACACGTGATTCAGACCACCTACTCTCCAGGCCCTGGCTCCCTAGGTGGTCAAAGGGGAGAAGAAATTATGTATCCGGCACAGCACACCTGTAGCGTGCCTCATGCATCCTTCATCACTGACTGCACAGGCAGCAGGCATTTGGCATCCCTGGGCACTATGTGGTTTCATGTGTTTGTCCCTTTCTTGATCTAAAATGCTGTAGTATGGGCCTGCGTCCACCTGAGGCACCATAGGATGCAGTTTAAGTGCACCTTGCCATGAGCATGCTGTGTTTGTGTTTGCCTTACCATTTCTGAATAGGATGAGATGATGCCGTGTTATGCTTTACCTACAAGCATTAGGCCGCATCAGGGTAATGTCTGCCTAGTCTGGAGGGACCATCTCTGGAGATTAATGTGGCTGAGGTAAATCCAGGCGGCACTTCAACTTTTTGCACACTATATTAGGGTTTTCCATGTTTTGTTTTAAACTCTTCTTGGGGTTATTTTGGGATTTTTTATTTTTTTTTTTGGGGGGTGTGTGTGTTATTTTCAAGTGCATCAGGAGGCATGGGGAAGCTGAGAAAGCACTTTGGAGGTGATGCTAACACTTTATTCTTCAACCTTTGGAGGTAACGGGGACTTAGATCTCCATCATAAGCACCTATGTATACTTGACCGTGAAGTGAGTGACAGAGAAAACTGTAATAACAACTGTGGGCATGAAGGAAACCCATAGTCAAAAGCTATATCTGCTAGGGCTTGCCCAGCTGCTGGTTATCATCCATGATGCATCTGGCTTTTCACAGTACATCTGTTTAGCATAAATAACTTTTTTTTATTGATGTCCTATGCTACATCCAAACAATGAACAGAAGAAAAAAGAGAAACTGTAAATAAATTTTACAATGTCAGTAAGAGCATTCACATTAAGGGAAACTATTTTGAATGAATGCCAGTTCTTAATAAATTGCTATTATTCTGGTGTTTTTACAAAGACCACAAGGAAAAAAAGAAGAAAAAACCAGAAACAGTTGAAAAATGGAAACACTAAATGTCACTGCTCAATCACTCCTTTAATAATAAATACTTCTAGGCTGTTGTCCTAGCAAATGAGATGCCAAGATATTTTTTTTCATTTGGTGTCTCTCTGGAAGCCAGTGGCATAAAAAAAGACCATGAGTCAGCTGGCTGAGATCCCTTTCCTGAATGCTCCCCGGGCAGCTGTGTTTCAACCCATATTACTAGCCTTGGGTCTGAGCAGGCTTTCTGGCACCTTGGGGCACACCTGCCTAAGCAAGAACTCTGCAGAGGTGCCTGCACTGACTCTGAACCCACAAGCTCAGGCCTCAGAAGGAGGAGAGCCCTGCTGCCATTGCCCAGCTGGTGTGTCACACTAAGGACCGGCAACACTTCTTAAGACAGCAGGTTTTGCTGAGAAGGATGCCTACGGTCTTAATTCCCACTTACTGATGCCTTGTTTGTTGTAATTTCTCGGAAATGCGATCTTACAGTCCGCTTTACCAAGAACTCTGCTCAACCATCCAAATGTCCCCCTGGAGCTAAAACTCACCCTTTCTGAACATTAACTCTTGGGTACTCTTGGTTTAACTCTCTAGGACCATGCGGACTTTGCAAGGAAATTTCCAGATCTCTATATCAATGAGGCTTCATGGCAAACCATAATTGTGGGCAGCACACTGCGCAGTGACAGTAGTCTTTTCCCACAAAGTTTTTGTCACTGAGCATCATGGGGACAGGGGTTCACATTTCAGGGGTCCCAGCAAACATTCTTCTTTTTTTTCTTTTTTTTCTATTTTATTTATATTTTTTTTTTTAGTGATCAGGCTATTTCATCTGTGTCTATTTCACAGCTCCTGTGAGTTTCCCTCATTAATTCTTGTCTGCAGGGATTCTGGGAAGCTGTGGTTCTGGTCTGGCTTCTCCACACCTACAGGAGCCCTTTGCTGATAAAAGCCCCTGGCACCACAGGAGAGGGGTACGTGATGTGTGGCTGTCCTGGAAATCTTACATTAAAAATACGGATGCCCCATCTGGTGTTGGAAAATCAAGTGTTGGGCTGACCATGACAGATGTTGATTCGAGGTCATGGCTGAACAGGCAGGCATACTGGAAATGATGCCAGAGGATGGGGCTCTCAAGCCACAGTGGTGCCATCATTTGCACTTCAAAGGCTTGCAAACCTTGCAGATACATGAGTCGCAACAGGTACTGCTTCCTTGTCGGGGAGAATTTCCTGGGCAACATACTGTGCTCCTGCATGTTGGTGGAGGTGGCACTAAAGTCTGGGAGATCAGGCACCTACAGATGAGGAGATGTTGGGCTGTATTCCAGTGACACAGGCACCAGTAGCTCGGGACAGTCTAGGGAGGATCTTGCCATCCTCTCTTTTTCTGATGTGGTGTCTGGAGCTGCACCCAGAAAGTCTGGGGTTTGTGCAGAAAAGGTGGTTTTTCCAACAGTGAGAGGGCTCATCCTCCAGGAGCATGAGGAAGCCAACTCTCTTGGTCATGGTCTGCTGTATCCACCACACTCTGCCAGCCAAAGAAGCAGACCCGGAGCCTGAATGAGCTCTTTCGCCTTTTCACACACCCCAGAAGGCTTTTATAATGAAATAAGGCCAGAGCCCAGTGAGCCAAAGGTAATTAGAGATGTTGTATGTGCTCACATGCTTGCTTCATGGGGCAATTTTAATGAGTAATTGATTGCTAATTATATGTGCTGCTTTGTGGTGAAACATCATGGTACTTTGATATCGCCCAAGAACTGAAAGTTTCTGTTATGCTTTTATTTTTTAAAAACTTTTGGCCTGCTGATCTGTATGGGGTATTTTGTGCCTGATTAATTTAATGTATTGTCTTGGGTGAGTGTTGATTTACTTGCTGAATTCAAGATCAATTTTAATGAAGCTCTTAGTGCGTGCTGGTTTGGGGACACAGGGTGCCATGTTATTGGTTTGTCTAGATTGCTCACTGTTTTGTTAGACTTCAATAAGAAAACTTCTGGCAGAGTGACAGCTTCCCACTTCCCTACAATTGAGTAGACAACAACAGAGCTTAAACACAGAGTTTTCTACAGTATCAAGTTCCAGAATGCTGATGTTTCTTTTCCAGAAAGATTTAATAGCAGGATGAGACAAAAGGATACGCAGCAGGCCTGAAAGGTCCTTCCTCTCCTGAGTAGTCCACATCAAGCCAATGGGTAAATGTCTGCAGAAGAGGACCACACTGAAGTTCTGTTGGTAGGTGAACAGCAATGCTTGCCAAACAAGGCACCCCATTCAATCTGTTTTCAATGATTTAAAACTGAGCTAGAAAATGTGAATCCAGGCAGGAACTTAGCATTTAAATTATACACTTGAGATGACTGAGCCTTTTTTTTTTTTAAATACAATTTAAAAAATTATAATCCTGAGGGATGCGAAAGGAGTTAGGGCATGGAGACGACATGAAATCAGAGTCCTTTCACATGCTGCTTGACATTTCAGTAATTCTTCAAGCAGCATTTTTTACTTCTTTTAAATGTAAAATTTTCTTAGCCAAGTTTGCAACAAGAGAAGACTGAAGTTTAATCTTTTTAACATATGCAGTCTTGGTATAGAGATAGCTCTTTCCTGTATGTTTGTGCTGCTACCAGTGTACACAAATACCCACCTGGCTTCAAGCTTAGAAGATGCTAGCATTAGAAATGTTGCAGATGATGCAGTAACTAAAGCATTTGGCTATGTGGTGGACTCAGGTGATTTTGAATGAAAGGGATATGTACAGATGTAAAATTAAAGCATAAGTTATATACTGGATACTTACAAACTATAGGATATATACATTGCATATATAATATTAAATATAAATGCATTTAAGAGTGTTTCTAGTAATAACCTACCTCGTGATTAACAAGATTAGCAAGCAATAAGTGCAATTTTTGTTCTTAATCAACAGTGCTAGGAAATAATGATTAATGTAATAAACATGTATTAATAGTGGAAAGCTCACTTAGGCATCGGAATTAACCTGGGCCTCAGAAGCTCTCTCTTCATTTCCCCCCACTGGTAGACTCTTCTTGACTGACTGCTGATAGTACCAATTCAGCATTCGGGTACCTGACTGTTGTTAAAATCAGTGGTAGGTAATGTTTGAGGGTGCTGCCAGGGAGCGCAGGAGTGAAGAATATTCAAGTGGTTCTCCAAAACTGTGGGTTGAGGTAACTATGGAGCCTTTAGCACAGAAAAGTTGATGGTCCTGATCTTCAAGCACTTAAATCTATGGATTCAGCACTGGTGACGAAAAAGCCACCTTGCCACCACTCTCTCCCAGCTACCCCTTCACCACCATCTGACCGTTTTAGGTGCACCAACATGTTGTGCATCTCTCCCATGCTGCAACTGGGTGCAGCTCCACTCCCCAGCCCAAGACAAAGTTCCTCAATAGGAGTCTCAGTTTCACTACTCTAAAGGGCTGCCATGCATCTGGTATTTTTGTTATTATTTGCCGTTTGATTTCCCACTGGGTATGGCCCTTTTCTTTTCCCACCTGGAAACGGTGAGTTGGCAGGTTCTAAGTTTTTCTGTGATCCTCTAGCTGCCTGATTGTCAGCCTTGACAGCCAGAAGATGCTACTTAGTCTTGACTGTATGGTCATAGGATAGTTTAACACAAAAGTTCCTTGTGTTATGAGTTGAAATCATGGTTATGTTTTGTTTTTCTTTCTGCACTGACTGCATGGAAGCTGTGTAGTGTATCATCTCCATCACCTCAGGGTGCAACGGATGGATCTAGTGCTGATGTCATGCATGTAGGTGCTAAGTTCAGCACTCTCTGCTGTCAGGCACAGAGTGGATGTTGAAGCATCTCCAGAGTAATGTTGATAGCTCTAGAATTGATCAGTGGCTCTGGGACCATGTTCAAAGCACACAGCATGAAAAACCCCTAGGGTGGGAGTGCAGAAGTCCTATGGGCGTCCTGCTCAGCTGCCTGGGCTCAGGCAGTCAGCTCTGTTCCTCTGATTCTCAGTTCATTTGCTTTCAAGGCCATCTCCCAGAGCCATCTAATTGTCCCCAGGCTCTCTGCAAGGAGCCTGTATGCCTAGGCACTGGGGTCACAGCGGGAGGGAGCCCACAAGCTGTCAGGGCCTCTCAGGGCTAGATGTGACCACAGGGAGTGGCAAAATGCCAGAGTTTTGCCATATGAGTAACATCCACACACTGCGCTGACTGTCCCTAATGACTGAAGATGAAAATTTCCCCATCTTTGGCTTTCTCCTTTCCTCCACACTGGCGTGCCCATTTATCTTGGAGGCTACAGTTTTGAGTAGCCCTCCCAAAGGTCCCCACCAGTGAGCTGGGTGGTCAAAGCCATTTACGAGAGTCACATTGTCTGCTTCTGCTAATATGCTTTAATCCAAGGCTATTCTTCTTCCTCTTATCTGATCACAGTCCTCCAGCTGGGCAGTATGTGCCACATATAAATTTAGAGAACATAAATAATTTGCTCTGTTGAAAAGCTACCCATGATATACTCATTGCCTCTTCCTCTTTCAATCCGCACTTGCTCACAGTGCCCTCCTTGCCCCTCAGTGCTTTCGCTCCCTTGGCATGAACACGCATCTTCATTTTTATCCCACTTAAGGACCCACTAATAACTCTTTCCCCAGTGCACCATCAACACACTGGAGAAGAGCACAGGAGTGGTAATTCAGGGCGGTGATGCAGTGCCACACTGGGAGGGATGCTCAGATCGCCGTGGCATGCCAGCATGCTGCTGGCAGCTGTGCACCATCTACCAGAAGCAAGTAGCCCTGCTGGCATTCAGCTGTGCTGCTAGTGCTTTAACACAAGAATATCATCACAAAATGGTGGCTTGCAGGCTTTAGTCGCAGGAAGATATCATTTGTGCTGCAGTTGTTTGCCACTTGAAGCAGGACGGTGGGCTCAGGTATACTGGTGTCCCAACTTTTTGCAAATCTTGCTGTGCTGTTTTCAGTCATTGGATGTGGCTGGTGAGAGCTCGTGGCAGAAGTCACTCTTGTGCAGAATGAACTAGTAACTCGGAAAGTTACTGTTGTCTGAAGAAAAGTGTTTGAACAGAAGCTTCAGGAGGACTAGATAGTGAGCAGAACATGTGGCAATTAACTGTGACTGAGTAATTGAATTTACTACTCTTTGCATCAGGGAAGGATTTCTTGTGCGCATTTCTTTTTCAGCATTTTGTTGGTACTAGTAAGATTACCTCCCTCTGGTAATCTTGTTAGGTAATGAAAATAGTGGAAAGCTTCACTGGACTTTAGATCAGGCCCTTAGAAAAGACAATGGTCGTAGAGCCATCTGCCCTTAGACTCAGCTTTTCGACGTATTCACCTCTCTGTTTTTTTATATAAGAGGTACATTCTCTCACGCATGGAGGGCTGGATAGATGTGGCTCAGCTCTTCCCCTATAGTCTGACCCAGTCACATTCCAGCCATTGCTAATGGGAAAACTCAGCTTGTTCAACCCCTCTGGGCATCTGCCTTGAATGCCACCCACATGAGCTTGAAACATCAGTTGGGTTTGTTTAATTGGGGATCAAAAGCTGGGGTTGACAAAAGTAATTATTACCCCCTGTTTGTAAATGCACATACACTGATGAGTGTGAAACTGGACTGGGGTAGATTAGCCCCTCTTTGTCTTTGTCCTTGTCCACATCCCTTACCTTCTGCTGACTCCCACAGAAAGTCCTCTTTGTTGGCATGCCAACTATTGTTTCCTAGCACACTTCTCCTAGAAATCCCTGCTAAGTGTATATTGTCTCCCCAAGAAGGTATGAGTGCGGCAGCACACAGTTTCAGGTAGTGAGTATACACACAGCAACTATTAGCTATGTTTTTTTCCAAAGAATTTTTAACTTCATCTTTGGTTGCCTCAGCTGAAGGAAAGGTCAAAGGAAGGTGTAGAGAAAATGAAAAGTATGTAAAAGGTGGAGGAGCTTTGTGCTGCATTGAGGGACCTTCTATGCCTTGCCTGTTATGTAAAACCCATCAGAAGGAGGGGGGAATAAACAAAAGAATTTTCTTCTCAGCATGTGCTGGGACCCAGCACTGCAAATAAATGCATTGTTAGTTGAAATCAGTGTTTTGGTTTCTCCCTTCCTTTGTGAGATGCTGTAGAGGAAGCAGATTAAAGATTGCCAGCTTTCTGGCAAAATATACTGGTGGCATCATAATGACTTCATTATGGTCTCTAAATGAGCTAACAGACTAATAATGTATTCAGGAAAAAATACACATTATGAACATGCACACAGGTGTAGGGTTAACCCCTTCTTTGGCACCCCTTGCTTTGAATCCAGCTACTGGGACTTAAGCCACAGTTCAGTGCCTATACTAGCTGCGCAGTAAAGGATTTAATTCAACAGCTGTGTGCCAACTAATTGCAGCTGTATTTCCTTCTGAGTTCATCTACAATGCAAACAACATGGCAGCTGTTTGTTTGTTTGTTTGTTTGCTTGGCTGGCGGTGGCCGGGAATGCTGCTGCTAGGTGGAAATGCCAGCACAGTGGTGCAGAAGCTCTGGGAGGCCCTGCAGCTCAAACCTCCTGTCATTAAAAAGGAGTTCAAAAGTGGCTTATATGACATTCCCCTCCTTTGGTTTTCCCTCATTGCTTTACATGCAGCATAAAACATGTTCACTGGAGGAAATGGAGATTCAACAGTAGGCCAAATCCTTCTGCCCAAACTCATTCTCTACCTGCCTTGCTGATGTCTCCTCCACCTCGCCTTGAGCATCACCAGACCCAGACTCTTACTGTCCTCATCACAACTTCTGTACCCCTCCTGCCCCCTCATCTCTGCCTTCATCACTTTCTGCCTCTACTCATCTGTTGCTTAAGCCTCTACATAATTATTCGTTTCTGGATTATGTAAAAATCTTCCAGAATGTCCTTGTTATCCATATATAGCTCTTCCATGTTTTCTCTTGAGGTCTTCTGGACGTGATAATATGGACATTCTGGTTACAGAGTAAGAGCATGGAAGCACAGGATACACAGGTTGTTCTGCACAAACATGCTTGGAAAAGCCAACGTTTCCAAAACATGTGGGACTTTTATTATATGTGAAGAGCAGCTATGAAACACTTGTTCAGGATTCTCTGATATGGCTCAGAGAACTGAGATCTACCTGCCAGGTAAGTGTCTTGTACAATGATAGGTATTAGTCAGGCACTGTTGATGTATGGTAGGGTGTACTCATATAGTGGGAGAATCTGGGATGTACAATAGTCTGTCAGCTCTGCTGCTGAGGTCTCTCTGCATCTGCCAGAAGTCCGGAAATCCAAACAAACATAGGAAATGTCCTGAAATATCCTAAAAATTGGCAGAATTTCTAGGTGGAAGAAGAGCATAGGTTCAGGAAAATATGAGCACGTGGGAACAAAGCCATCTTTACTGTAAGCCACCTTTAATGTACAGACATTGCTACCCTGTTCCATGAATATTTGAACTTATGTATCCTGTTTGCTGATGGATTTGTATCTGGAGGCTGGCTTTGGTATGTAGGAAGATGCAGTAACTGATGGAAGCTCTTATGTCATTGGGATCATCTATATGGCATCTTTCTCTCCCATATGATGTTTAATACAGAGTGAATTCATACCGCAGCCCGTGGATGGTGTGGCCAAGGCAAAGTCTTTTCTAGGGTCCTTGTCTTCTGCTTGCCCTCTGTTTTCATGAACTATATAGGAGTTTTCTATTTTGAGATGCCTGTTCACCTGCCAGATGTGGCTGAATTCAGTCAATGGATGCAAAAATTATGAAATAGGACAAGAGATGGACACTAACACATGGATAGTATGACCATATTTGAATTCTTCCCTTAATAAATGAGGCCAAAATCTGCTAGCTCACTTCCTGGTCTTCCACCCCACAAAGAGCTGCAACGCCCTTTTTCTGGCCTTACTCTACCCACCACCCTACCCAATAACTTTCTATTGAAAACATAGTCTAGGGAATATTGTGCTCACTGTGCCAATTCTCTGTTCAACCAATACTCTGTGTTTTGTTCCCTATTACATGTAAGCTATTTGTTCACACTGTCCTGATGGAGAGATGCGTCTCTCCCTCATTCTTGTGGCATCATGTTTGGTGAAAAGTCATCTCCTGCCTGCCTTGTTGCCAGCACCTGATGCCAAGGTTACAGGTTTAATCTGAGTTCTTCCTGCTCTCTTACATAGTACCTCCTTGGTGAGGGAGCTTCCCAGGAAAACCTGCAAAGTTACTTCATTATTTGCTTTCAGATTCCCTTTCCCTGGGCTTCTGTGGCAGCAGCTTGGCTGTGGCAACAGCCATAAACTATGCTGCTGACTGTGCTCTGTGGTATTTTCTCCTTACTTCCCAGCACCCCTAATCTACGTCCATTTATTGTCTTCAGTCACTGTCCATGAAGCCTCTGGACCAGAGTTTAGTCAGGGGGTTTGCTCTTCCTAGCACAGTTGGATACTAACCTAAAGACTGAGTCTCTTAGGCAACATGGTACAACAGTAAGTAATAACATCCCATGGGTAACAGTAGTAACAAATCCAGCCCTTTCCAAGCAGAGGACCTGTGCATCAGGATCCTTTGTGAGTCAAGCACTGCACCTGCAATAGAGAGGGACCCATACTGTGAGTCAAGCTGCTATAGCTATGTGTTCAGTCCTCTTTCTGCATGTGGGGCAGTGGAAGTAGCTAGGAAACTAAATGGACAGCAAACTGGTTGGAAGAGCCATTGCTTAAACTGGCATGCTGATGGGAAAGTGCAAGAGAATGAGAAGGACATGTCTGAGGTACTAATTATTCTGCAAGGCCAAGATAACCAGGAGAAGCCAGGCCAGTGCCTGTCAACCTGGTCCACTGAAGCTCACAACCCTTTCTTTAAGAAACAGCATCTTCTGGTGTATTGTTGCTGATGGCTTATGCTTGCAATCAATTTAAAATGAAATTAGAATAGGACTACTCTTTCAGTTTTGATCCACTCTCCTCCCATTTTGTTGGTTCTTTGGCTGCTTCTGTGGGTGGGGTGCATTAAGGAAAAGACTAATTATAAGCCTGTTGCACTCACTTTCTGAAACCTTATCACTGGTCTTTGGTAATCAGGTTGAAAACACCTCCTTTGAAGAGCTAGACTGCAGAACCCAGGAGTCTAGTTGGCATGCTTCTGAATGGATTAAACTTCTTAAATAGCTGAAGCATTGCTTCACTACTTTTATTGGTCGCACCATGACAAATAGCCCTCTGCAATGACAAATTCCAGGATAGGCTGTGAGCCTGATCAATGCTGAGTTACCATGCTCCATGCTGTCCCTGCCAAAGCTGATGACTATATGCAGATGTACGTGTAAGAAAAGGCGTCTGGGACTCGTTTATAAACAGTATATAACAAACAGTTCTTCTGTAAAACAAGCTATTGTTTATGTATGACTGCATCACCACTGCTTCTTTTTAAGGTTTCTGTAAGAAGTGGGCAGTTGCCTTCAGCAAGTACGTAAGTGGCTTTGCTGTTCCATGAAAAGTGGAAAACAGAGAAGTTTTTTGATTGAGGGTGAAATTTAAGATATAAGTGGCTATTATCCATGTCTTCTACTCCTCTGAGTCTGCAATAAAGTAGACCGAGGGGTAATAAAGCTGTTGAGCTGGCATGAATGACTCTTTAGATGATGTTCTGCTTAAGCCTTTATTCCTTTTAAGCTATTTTCTTGCTTTAAAACTGCTTTTTAATGTATGTAGCTTAGGAGCTATTTGGAACAAGCAGAAAACTCTGGCTGCATCAGGTACCATTCATGAACAACAAAGTCACCATAGAAGAGTGTATGGATTTTCTTTGGAAACGCAAGGGATTTCTTTTGTAGGAACTCTGTCTATTAAAACAGATAATGTGTATAAGAAGCAGAAAGTCATTTTCTGCTGCCACTAAAGATATTCAGGCTAGGATTTTCAGATCAATTCAGGTATTGGGCAGCCTTAAGTCACCCGGAAAATGGTGGTTTGTGTACAATGTTATTCACTAAAATGACCTGGAGCAAGTCTGGACTTAGGAGGCCTATAGCCAGACCCTCAGTGATCCACATTGATTCTACTGGAGCAGCCCAAATTCTTACTGGATGGAGATATAGCTATGAAGACTGAGGCCATAGCGATTGATTTTTTTTATTTTTCCCATTTACTGCCAGGTCTTCAAGAAGCTGGTGATCAGCTCCTGTTCTCAGTTCATGACTACAACCTGATTGCACTGCAGCCTCAATGGCCCATATCTTCCTTCTTTTCTGATATTTTTCTCTGGAACATAGAGGAAAAAAAATATAGCACACAATGCATCAGTTTCCTGTTCCAATCCTATGAATGTTTTATGGAGATGAGCCAGCTTTGTTCCCCGTAGTGTGTTTGCATAGGGTTTGGATGCAGAGTTTTCCTATAGGGACAATGAACATGTCACCTGGAAAAGCAGCTGGTTTGCATACAGCCTCAGCTACCTCTGGCCATTCAGTGCCAGAAGTGAACAGTGTGGCACCCACAAAATCTTTCACTCATGCTAGCATAAGGCTAAGCAGCAGCTGAGTTTGCATGCTCCAACTACCTTTCTGTTTGCCTGCTCTAGAGGTAAAACTTGCCACCAGCATGGAGAATGTATTCACGAGTGAAAGTTTATTGGTAGGAAAACAATTGAAGGAACTGAGCACTTTCCAAAATCAATAAGTGTTCTTTAAGGAAGGTATCTTTGAGAACCAAAATTCTTGTTAATGTTCAACACCCCTTGTAAGGATACAGAACTCAGCAGAAATATGCAGGAGTGAACGGGAACAAGACTGTTCATGTAGGAGAAAAAAAATTATCCTATAACAAGCTATAATGCAATCCTAAGTCCTTTGGAGGTAATGCAAAAACTTTCACTAATTCTGAATAAAATTTGGATGGGACCAATAGCAAGTACAAACTGAACATTACAGGGAATCCAGGTCCTAGCAATGGGATCATAATTTTCTTTCAAGAAAGTGATTGGGAAATGGTGTTCACTTTGGGGAAGGCTCTTTATTGGAAAGATTTCATCCTTATTAGACTAGTCTAGAAATGAGAACCATCATTCATACCGATGATGATAGTACAGATTCTCAAACACAATTACATGTTTACACTGAGATGGAATAATGAAGTGACCTGAATTAAAACTGTGACGGTATGAAGGAAAGTGAGAAAGGTCAAAGGAGCCCTCCATGTGCAAAAGGGGATTTACGTAAGAGGACATGGTTAGAAGAGGAACTGAAGGCCCCAGGGAAAAACACCAGAGAACTGATGAGATAGCTGGTGAGGGGGACTCTCTGAAAATATTCTGAAAGGAAAGAGAAACTGAAACATTGTTTGGAGAATGTAGGGCATCTGTGACAGCTTCCTGCCGTTTATACACTGTAAAAATGGTACAGTCACTGGCTGCTTTCTGCGCTTGATATTTAGAGGAGACTCTGCATTTTGTCTCTCAACATTCTTTCCTGCCCCCTTGGGTTGGCATCACTCTGTCATGCACTCACAAGACATCATTTTAAGGAAAACAAAGATTGAGGGCTTTTTGTTTGTTTCTGTTGGGCTACTTTTTAAATTTTTTTTTTTCCAGAAAGATCCTAGCATTGACCTAAAGCTGTTCCCAATGAAGTCAGTGGTAAAATTCCCACTGACATTTCATTAGAGAACAGTTGTAGTGTCACGGAGGCTTTTTGAAAACACTGCCCTCTGCACACCAAACAAATCAAGAGCAAACAATGCAAACCAGATCCTGCAGTTGAATTCATTTCTGTCCCTGTTTCTGGGCCAGAAGCAATAGGAAGTGTATGCAACCAAGTGAAGACTCTAGAAGTCATGGGGTGTGGAGGGGTGCAGTGGGTGTATTTTAGGATCTCAGGGGGAAATCCGTCCAGCAGAGGTGCAGAATAGTCACATGCTGACCTTAAAGGGCCTGTCATGACACGTGGGGATGATCCATCCATCCTTCAGGTTTATTTGTCCCTATCTTCTAATTTGGGTTACAGTCATTCAGATCACATTAAGGTAATGTTTTTTCACCTCCTGCTTTTTTAGTACTTTAAATATTAGAGATCCATAACTTGTAAGTCTACCAGGAAACTATTTTTTTCCATTTTTTTTCCATATTTCCAATTTTGTTTGTGTTATGAGAAACAAGACCTGTGAGGAGAGATTGTATCCTTCAATAGGTCAGCTGATATTTTGATAAATGTCATTACAAGCTCATTTTGAGCAGTGTTGTCCAATGTCTCCCAATTAGTAGACCCCTACAAAATTTTTAACAGAGGTGAAGCACAGCATAAAGACAGTGATAACTCTCCTCCTCAGCCACTTCTCCCAGATCCCTTGTAAGTAGTTCACACGCCACCATGGGCCTGTAGGCCAGAGGATGGCCATCACTAATTCAGGGGCTCTTTTAAAGCTTTTGCCCTTAGGCAGTGTAAAAGGACAGTGAAAGAGACCACCACTGCCCCAGACAAGTGCGAAGTTAAACAGACAAGATCTGAGTTATGAAACACAAAGAGGGAAGAGACTTTGAACTCTTTTACTTTCTAATGAGTGAATGAAAACTGACATCTTTTAAAACTAATTTGCAAAGAACAGCGCCAGTAGTTTCTGTTAGTCCCTCAGTCCACCTCTATCATTACTTGCCTTCAGGGAGGCTGATCTGTGGCTATTAAAAATAGACCACATTTTGTCAAAAGCTTTTTTGTATGTGAAGGCTTTTTGTGGATGAGAAGCTCAACATGAGACGGCAGCGCGCACTGGCAGCCCAGAAAGCCAACCGCATCCTGGGCTGCATCAAGAGAAGTGTGGCCAGCAGGCTGCGGGAGGTGATTCTACCCCTCTACTCTGCGCTCGTGAGACCCCACCTGGAATACTGTGTCCAGCTTTGGAGTCCTCAACACAAGAAGGACATGGACCTGTTGGAATGGGTCCAGCGAAGGGCCACGAAGATGATCAGAGGGATGGAGCCCCTCCCCTATGAAGACAGGCTGAGAGAGCTGGGGTTGTTCAGCCTGGAGAAGAGAAGGCTCCGGGGAGACCTCATAGCAGCCTTCCAATACCTGAAGGGAGCCTACAGGAGAGCCGGAGAGGGACTCTTTGTCAGGAAGTGTAGTGACAGGACAAGGGGTAATGGTTTTAAATTGGAAGAGGGGAGATTTAGATTAGCTATTAGGAGGAAATTCTTTACTGTGAGGGTGGTGAGGCACTGGAACAGGTTGCCCAGGGAAGTTGTGGATGCCCCATCCCTGGAAGTGTTTAAGGCCAGGCTGGATGGGGCTTTGAGCAACCTGGTCTAGTGGAGGTGTCCCTGCCCATGGCCGGGGGGTTGGAACTCGATGATCGTTAAGGTCCCTTCCAACTCTAACCATTCTATGATTCTATGATTTTTTCTGTATGCAAGGCATCTGTGTGCTCTGTTTCAAGTTCTTTGGTAGATAAACCCAGATTCCTCCTTCCAGAATTGTTGGGGTAAATACTTGAAAATATTTGAAGCAACCCTTCTGATTGAATGCAAGAAAGGTGATCATGGGGGAGCTTGGCCGTCTGGCCATCCACGACACTGCATCTGTAGTTCAATGGCTTGCAAATTGTGTCACATCTGAAAACTGTCCTCAGGCAAAAGCACAGTCTAACATGCCCAAATGTAACTAGGTCACTCTATAAATACATTCTGAATGGGGTCTTGGTTTCCCTATTTGTGTAAATACTTACCTGTCTCACATGAGTCTTGGTGAAAAGTCATTGATTTATGCTGAGAGAATACTTTGAGAGTCTAAAACATTGTACATGTCACATATTACTATTATAATGGTCCAGATCCTTCAGATTTGGTAGACTAGCTGGCTTTGAACCGATGTGGAAATGCTGTGTACCCTATTCTTAAGGGCACTATAGGCATAGTTAATTCAGTTTTGTTTCTAAATACTCGGAGGGTGCATGCATTGGAAGTACTGACTTCTTTCTATTGTGTTTAGACCCAATGTGAACCCAAGTGCTCTGAGACTGTCACCTTGTGCAACCACAAGAACCTGGAACTCCATGTCCTAGAGTTGCTCCAGTGCTTCACATTTTGTTATATATGATAAATCAAATGACAGGTATGTGCATTTCAGGCTGCTGACTGGGCAAGAGGATATGGAAAAAAGTCAGAGAAAATGGTTTTGTAGTGACTTGCTTCTTTAAGGTCTAATTCAACGGCTTTTATGGGTTAAGATGTAAGGCATTTGTCCTAAAATAGTTGCAGTATGGATTTAATCTCAAACATCAAGTCATGATGCTCTTTTCTACTACACCAGCTTCCCCCCACCCCACACGTTTCTGACTATTACTGTCCGGTTTTCTCATGGCTCAGTCTAGGAGTTTTCAAGCCCGTTCATCTCCCAGATGACAAATTTTCTAGTCCAAATGGTTGTGACTGTGGTGACCGTGACACCAATTTCTTCCCTGGTTTTACTTCATATCTTCTTACGCAGTACTGCTGGTTTCTTTTACTGCTGGTTTCTTTTACTGCTGTTCTGTAAACCCTCTGCCTTCTACTTACTCCTTGGGCTCAGAAGCCTGAAGGTGGTCTGCAAGGCTGTTGTTTTATCCCAAATTACACTCTGGTTAAGGTCAGCAGCTGCCTCCTCCTAGAAAGGCAAGGTGTCTCCTACTAGCTGAGTGACAGTAACTGCTTCCCAGGTGCTTTCAGAGGGTGTGCTCTGGCTGAGCTCTGGGCCCGCTGTGAGCCAGGAGACTGAGTGCTGTCTTTTTACCTAAGAACCAGCAACTTCCATTTACAGCATCCTACTGAATCCAGAATTTGCCCCTGTGCCAGCTGTGGCAACCCTCCCATGCATTTCCCTCTGGTGTTGCACACCTCTTTCTCAGATGTGAGGATCCCTGGGTGTTTTGCAAGCAGCCAGTTATTTGAGATCAGCCCACAAATTTATACCTTGTTTACACCCTACCAGGACCCTATAGTGGGATTCCTTTGGCTGAATTCTGTGGGATACGGATCAGGCCCTTAGAGAGGAAAGAAGACGTCCATCCATTTTTTGGGAGGGGGGTGTCTGTTTTGAGGGCGGAGGAGCTGCTGGCAGTACATTTCCCCTTGGTCTTCAGGTTTATGCTCATGCAGGGTGAGAAGCTTGAGATGAGATCTCTTCCACGGTTGTTCATTTTACAGTTCTATTAAAAAAAAATACATGGGGGAATTTTCTAGATTCCATCCAATCCATAATAACTTTTGAAAAGTTAATTTGCTGCAGCTGCTTTATAACTTCTCCTAAGGCCACAACTCAACATGATTACACAACCGCAGTAACTTTTATGGCTGAGTGGAAACACTATCCTGGTTTTGTTGTTCTACAAAAGCCAATATTTGGTTTAAAGATTCCCTTGGATTCTTAATCCACTTTGCTAGGAAATCTCACTCACCACCAGTATTTTTAGAGACTTCACCTGCTTTTGTACCTGTCTCTTGCCACATTTCTGACAGGTCTACTGCGTATTGGAAAAAAACTCACAACTGTCCTCCATCCTCTGGGGTACGAAATACATCATTGGTGTCTTCTGTTAGGCTCTACTATGCAGGTTTTAATGGGGACTATTCCTGTTCCTCTTTCCTGATAACCCCCTCCTGTGTGAGAGCAGCTTGTTGAACACAGCATCCAGCCGGCCGGCCCCTGGGTATGCTAATAAAAGTTCTGCTTCTCCAATCAGCCAGTTTTGCCCGAGGAGTCTGTCAGCAAAAATAAAAAGGATATTTCTATTTAAATACCATACAGTGGCTGCGCATTGAAAATATTTTTACCGTGGTAGCATACATGCCACTACCAATAAGGGTGTATTGTTGTTATAAGTTGGCTGTTAAAATTCAACCAGGACTAAAAATTGCCATAGAAAGTCTCAGCCTAGAAGGTATTTGTTTATTTTGACAGGTTATTTAAAACAAGTAATGAAAAATAATTAGTGGTTTTGGACTTCTGCCTTGCATTTTTCTGTTTCAAAAGGTCTTAGAATATATTTTCTGGTGATTGGATCCTGACAGAAGGCTTATATCTTGGGGAGGAGTTGCAACAAAAAATTAGCAGGCAAATTCTGGGGTTCCTTTTTTAGAAAAAAATATCTAGTCCATTTTCAGGATGAGAACAACTGCTAGATCTTTCTGCTGAGCAAGTGTTGAGTTTTTCCCCACTGAGAACACAAAAGGGATATTCAATGACTGTCCAAATCAAGTGTAATTGCAGAGGTATAATAAACATCAGTACAAATGATCATTTTTGCATTTCTCTGTTTGGATAAGGGATTAGAGCATTTCCACCTGTAACATGATGAGCCTCTGAAAGGCCTGAAGAGACAGAAGTGTGCTCCTGGGTCCTCTTCATTCGTAGGTGGAAGTTTTTGGCTGAGAGATGAATCCCCACATGATCAGCCTTGTAAACTAAAGACAGGCACCAAAATTTGTACATAGATAATTGCCCCGAGATCCAGGGAACACAGTGCTCTCCGAAATTCAACGGGAGGTCTGGCTGGCTGTGTAACATGGACATATAGGTGTTGAATCTGAGACACATAGGCCAAATATTAAAAAAAAAAATAGATGCCAAAAATAAGGGTCCTAAATCTATACTTAGACAAATAAACAAACACCTGATTTTCAAGCTACTGAGCACCCAGTGGCTTGGCCCCAGGTTTGAATACTTTGGCTTACGTGACTTGTCCAAAGCCACACAGGAAATCTGCTGCAATTCCAGGAATAGAGCAAAGATCCTGTGCTTTAACCGCAAGCTGGCTATGTTTTATTTGTCAGCAGTCATTCCCACAAGGAAGCTAAACCAGGGATCTCACTGCATCTAAAGTCAGCAGGGTTACCTACTGGTAATGAAGCTAAAAGACGTTCCTTGTTCTCTGAGCAAGTAAGTTTTGTACGAGACCCTGGAGCAGCAGCTGGGTGCTTTGAAGAGCCTGTCTCTTTAGGACACATGGGATTAGACATCAGAGCGAAAGGACAGTAGACCCACTTCTGCATCTTCTGCATTTCAGGCTGCTGCACAGGTTGAAACTGTGCAGGTCAGAAGAGCTGTTGTAGGTGTAGAGGGGAGAGGTGGGGCAAACCCTTTAGTTTCTTTAATGAGCTGCTTCAGGGGTACCCAGCAGGACAGAAGCTCCTCTGCCCACAGCTGATCTTTCTTCCATTGCCAGATGTTAACACGCTGCTTCTCTGCCACATGAGGTGGGCAGTCTAAGAGTAGTTCTTCCAGTCCCGACCTTGAAGATTTCACTCCTGGCTGCGACCTGCCATTGCCCATAAGGCTGTGGAGCCGGCATCAGCTTCTGTGTCACACTCTGTCTCTGAACCTGCTCTGAAGTCTAGGCTTGCCCACCCCCACCCTTCTCTGTTAGCATGCATGTGCAAGAGGACCGGTGATCAGGTGGACTTCTTATTCTCTAAAGCAGAGGAATTGGAAGTTCAGTGGTCAGAGCTGGAGCCCGGATTTTTCTTTCAGTGGGCTGCACGCAGGAAGGCTGGATGAAGCCAGATATCCAATGGGCAGTCCAAGCAGAGTTCCTCCAAGGAGTCCATCGATGCATAGTGTGGATGCAAAGTGTGCTTGAAGCCAGCTCGTATATAGGGACGATCTTACACTGCTTTTAGGAGTTCTTCACATCATAGACATAACTGCCCTCACGCTACCAGGCTGTGTGTGCTGGATGATATCAAACACATTCAGACCAGTTGAAACCAAAGATGAGGCCTAAACTGATATAACTAACTGCTCATTGATACTATATTGCTTTACACTACCAGGGAAATCAAACTTTTATGAAAGAACTGGTTGCTGCCTCCCTAATTGCATTTAACTACACTTCCCATAAATACCAGACTGGATTTAAAAATCTGTTATTTCACATTATGCCCACGAGCTCAAACTGTTTTATACGGAACTGTTATGGAGGTGAGAAGATGCTGCAGGAAAAAAGCATTGAGCCACAGTTTTTGTAAAGAAAATGTTGAGACTCTCTTCAGGGTATATGCATTTGACATTGTATAATGCCAGACAGTGGTTTCCAAATGACATCTTATGTAACTCCTGAGTCAAATAAGATAACAAAAAGGTCTGTGTTGCAGTTAAATAACCATAACTAAAAACTCTCTGAACATTATACTTATACACTTATTGCTAAACCAGTAAGGACAATTACAAATTACAAAGTAGAAAATGTTTGAACATTCATTACCATATTTCTTCTATCAAGGCAAACCGCACATTCCTCTTAGACACATGCCAAATATGAGGCTTTAAAGAAAATGTTTCTTGAGTTATCCGAGTATAAGGAGCATCTGAGTGATTTTCTTAGTCGTTCAGATTGTTCGGTGCTAATCTGAACAGATTTTCTTCTCTCTTAAAAGAAAATACATTGAATTCTGGACTAAGACCATTTGTGCAGAAAATTTCAGGCTGTGCAGTAATATGAAGGGGGGTGGGGGAATTGTAAGTGACAAGTGGGTTATATTGGAAGTTCCATCTTGGTTTCAACAATAGGACTGGTATCTTGATACTCGCATTTAAGAAATGTGGATTTCCACATACTAACCATCTTTCATGAATTACTGCAGATCTGACAAATTTGAGTTATTGTGCTCCTCCTGGGAGATTTTTCAAGCCAATTGTAACAACAGATTATATGAAACATCTGGTCAAACAGAATGAGGACCCAGTTCATTGGCATTTGATGAATTAATAAGAACAGGCACAATACAAATTTCAGCAATAGCTAACAATTCTCCAGGAGAATAGGAGCCAGAAAGAAAAGAGCAGGAATCAAATTGCAGCAGCTGTTTGGCCAACAGGTTGGGGGTAACTATTTCTTCATGGCTAAGGCTTGGAAAACTCTTTAAAGATTCCCTGGAAAAAGATGCACTCCTTGCAACTTGTGCAGATGATAACAGAAGTACAGTGCTTAAATAAATTCCTGACTGCTCTTTTGAGGAAAAGCCAGCGAAAGAGAGAAAGGTTGCACATCAGATTGTCTGCTAATGCAGGGACAGAGAACAGGCTTGCGTGTCTCATTGGGAATGAGTGGCTGTAGGGACAGCAATCCTTTTGCTGTTACCTTTATGGTTCTGGTGGCAAGAGGAGGGCTTTAAGAACCAATGTATATGACTATCTGAAAAAATGGGGAGAGGTGTTTTGCAACAGCTTTATCATGCCAGTGTCTTATGTAGTGGATCATACAGAAGTTCCCATGTAGGAGGATATCTTTACAGAGGACAACCTGAGAAACTGTATGAGGGTGAAACATCACGAGCAGGAGCTGAACAACCACCTGATGAAATGAATAATGAATTATCAGGACTAGCTGGCTTAGACCCTACAGTACAAAGGGAAACCAAGTGGCTACTGTTTAGCTGATGCTTACAATGTGCTCTCTGTCACATATTATCTGTCACATCAGCCACCACACCTGGTGGAATAAAGAACCATGATAACGGTGATTTCTGAAAAGGTTTTGATAAGGCCACTCAGCACAGGCTGTTAAATAAACAGATGATACAATGGAAAGAGGGAAAAATGGAGGCAGCTCATCAGTGTGATCCCACTGGGATGTCAGCTGGGACCGGTGCTGCTCATCAGACTTAGCAGTGACCGCTAGTGAAATTCCACAGCCATTCCTAGACAAATAGTACAAAAATCATATATGGCTTTACACAGTCTAAAGTTAACTGCAAAGAGTTTCAGAAGGCACTGACAATACTGCATGACCAAGTGATAAAACTGCATATGAAGTGCAATATTCAGACATGCAAGATAATACGGGGGAAAAAAGCTATGAACAGAATGGGGGTCAAACTGAGCTACTGTTATTCAGCAAATTGATCTGGGAGTCACTGGATAATTCCCTGAAAAGCCAGCTCAATGTTCAGTGATGGTCAAAAAGAGAGAAAGACGGGTAGCAATGATTAGAAAGGCAATAAAACAAAAACCGAAATAGATTATACCTCTGTTCAAATCCATTATGTGCAGTTCTGGTTACCACAGCTAGAGAAAGATAGAAGGGATGGAAATAAAGCTGATGAGAAATATAGAATGGTTTCTGTAGGAGAAGAGACTAATAGATTGGAAAAGAGATGAATGGTAATGTAGGTCCATAAAATCATGAAGAATGAGGAACAGGGAAGAATTACTCATTGTTTCTGGCAATAAAAGAAGCCAGGAGAAGCTAATAAAAGTATCAGGCAGAGGTTTTAAAACAGACCAAAGGAAGGACTTTTTAATTCAATCTGTAATTAAGTCATGAAACTCTTAATCACAACATATTGTGGAGGCCAAAGGTTTAAATCAGTTAGGAGACAGATTAGACAAATTCATGTAGGATAGGTTTGTTTGTAGCTTATAAACACTGGATACAGCCTCCAGCTCAAGTGGTAAATCACTGATTGCCAGAAATGCAGAAGGTGTGTCAGGGGAAGAACTGTGTTATATGCCCTGTTTCTTACATCCTTTCCACAGATGAACATCTGACACTGTTGGAGGTAGCAAAATACTCAGATCCAGCAAAACATATCTGTTCTGTTTGAATTCAACTTGGTGTAAAGAATAGAAATCGTCAGAGTAAGAGAGTTTTAGGAGCTGGTATTTTCCTTCTCCAGCTCTTACAGACATCTATTTGACCTTCTGTATAAATTAGTTTGAAGATATGCACAACCGAAGCAGGAGATTAATGACTGGTTCAGTAGCTGCAGGTAGTCTGAATCTCTACCCTCCTGGTGTATTGCTTGCTCTATGCCAGGGATACCTTCTGGAAGGGGAACTCTGAATAATGTGAGAGTCACAAAAAGTAGCTGCAAGTCATGAGCAAATGTTCTTAGCTTCTTGGGAAGGCATACTTTCCCAAGGCTATCCTCAGGCTGTGGATATCTAATGGGGAGATGGATCTAATTAATAGATTGATATTAATGATAATTTTCTTCTTCAAATGATCGAGAAGCCAACAAGGAGAGGAGCCGTGCTGGACCTTGTCCTTACCAACAAGGAGGGACTGGTGGGGGATGTCAAGTTCAAGGGTAGCCTCGGCTGCAGTGACCACGAAATGGTAGAATTCAAGATTCATAGGAAAGAGAGGAGGGTGTGCAGCAAGCTCGCTACCCTGAACTTCAGAAGAGCAGACTTTGGTCTCCCGAGAGATCTGCTTGGCAGGGTAGTGTGGGAAAAAGAACCGGAGGGGAGAGGGGCCCGAGAAAGCTGGTTGGCATTCAAGGATCGCCTCCTCCAAGCTCAGAAGAGGTGCATCCCGAAAAAGAAGAAGCCAGGCAAAATAGCCAGCAGGCCTGTGTGGATGAAAAAGGAGCTGCTGGTCAAGCTCAAGACCAAAAAGGAGGCCTATAGAGGGTGGAAGCAGGGACGGGTAGAATGGGCAGAATATAAAGAAACTGTCCAAGTGGCCAGGAACCAGATCAGGCAAGCGAAAGCCCAGGCAGAACTAAATCTAGCCAGGGACATCAAAAACAATAAGAAAAACTTCTACAGATATGTCAGGGACAAAGGCAAGACTAGGGAAGTTGTGGGCCCTCTCCAGAAGGAAACGGGAGACCTGGCCTCCCAGGATATGGATAAGACTGAGCTACTGAACAACTTTTTTGCCTCAGTCTTCACCGGCAAGGGCTCTAACCACACTGCCCAAGTCACGGAAGGCAAAAAAAGGGGCTCTGTGAATGAAGAACTACCCACAGTAGGAGAAGATCAGGTTCGAGACCTATTAAGGAACCTGAAGGTGCATAAGTCCATGGGACCTGATGAAATCCACCCGCAGGTCCTGAGGGAGCTGGCGGACAAAGTTGCTAAGCCACTTTCCATCATATTTGAGAAATCGTGGCAATCTGGCGAAGTTCCCGCTGACTGGAAAAAGGGGAACATAACCCCAATATTCAAAAAAGGAAAAAAGGAAGACCCAGGGAACTGTAGGCCAGTCAGCCTCACCTCTGTGCCTGGCAAGATCATGGAGCAGATCCTCCTGGAATCTGTGCTAAGGCACATGGAAAATAAAGAGGTGATTGGAGACAGCCAGCATGGCTTCACCAAGGACAAATCGTGCCTGACAAATTTGGTGGCCTTTTACAATACTGCCACAGGCTTGGTGGACAAGGGCAGAGCAACAGACGTCATCTAGCTGGACTTATGCAAAGCGTTTGACACTGTCCCACATGACATCCTGGTCTCAAAATTGGAAAGTCATGGGTTCGATGGATGGACCACCCGGTGGATAAGGAACTGGCTGAATGGCCACACTCAAAGGGTTGTGGTCAATGGTTCAATGTCCAAGTGGCGGCCAGTGACGAGTGGAGTTCCTCTGGGGTCGGTACTGGGACCAGTGCTGTTCAACATCTTTGTCGGAGACATGGGCAGTGGGATAGAGTGCACCCTCAGCAAGTTTGCTGATGACACCAAGCTCGGTGGCGCGGTCAACACGCTGGAGGGAAGGGATGCAATCCAGAGGGACCTGGACAGGCTAGAGAGATGGGCTCGTGCAAATTGCATGAAGTTCAACCAGGCCAAGTGCAGGGTCCTGCACCTGGGACGTGGCAATCCCAGGCACAAATACAGGTTGGGCGGAGAATGGCTGGAGAGCAGCCCTGAGGAGAAGGACTTGGGGGTGTTGGTGGATGAGAAGCTCAACATGAGCCGGCAGTGCGCACTGGCAGCCCAGAAAGCCAACCGCATCCTGGGCTGCATCAAGAGAAGTGTGGCCAGCAGGCTGCGGGAGGTGATTCTACCCCTCTACTCTGCACTCGTGAGACCCCACCTGGAATACTGTGTCCAGCTTTGGAGTCCTCAACACAAGAAGGACATGAACCTGTTGGAACAGGTCCAGCGAAGGGCCACGAAGATGATCAGAGGGATGGAGCCCCTCCCCTATGAAGACAGGCTGAGAGAGCTGGGGTTGTTCAGCCTGGAGAAGAGAAGGCTCCGGGGAGACCTCATAGCAGCCTTCCAATACCTGAAGGGAACCTACAGGAGAGCCGGAGAGGGACTCTTTGTCAGGAAGTGTAGTGACAGGACAAGGGGTAATGGTTTTAAATTGGAAGAGGGGAGATTTAGATTAGCTATTAGGAGGAAATTCTTTACTGTGAGGGTGGTGAGGCACTGGAACAGGTTGCCCAGGGAAGTTGTGGATGCCCCATCCCTGGAAGTGTTTAAGGCCAGGCTGGATGGGGCTTTGAGCAACCTGGTCTAGTGGAGGTGTCCCTGCCCATGGCCGGGGGGTTGGAACTCGATGATCTTTAAGGTCCCTTCCAACTCTAACCATTCTATGATTCTATGATTCTATGATCTTGAGCTTTGCAAACTTTGACATGGCAGCTGTGTAAGAGGGAACAGGCTCTGCATTTGAAAGGCAGGTGTTTGAAAGGAAGGTTCAGGTCAATCCCTGAGGTAAACTGCCATTCTTGAGGATTCCACCGTTGTTTGAGCGATTGTGTATATGTCTGCAGGTTTGATGGATTCCTTTTTTGATCAACTTAGAACAGGTAAACCTGTATCCATAACCTGTGTCCTGGGCTGTGTAGTAGGGAAGCTCACTGCTCTGCCACCTGTGGCTTGCATGAAATCAGCATGGATTCAACTGGAGCAATAATCACAATCCTTTACCAGTTTTGGTATCGGACAAGCTGAACATTAACTAAAGGTTTATCTAGTTACTTTATAGGCAATACATCTGGAGATCTTGCAAATGGAGAAGGGATTGTAATTGAACCCCTCTGTCAAGACAAACACAGCTTGTCATTGCTATGGAGGTAGCCTTCATGACAATGAGGCTGTCATTAAGACCTCATCAGATATTTAACTGCAGTGTGTATCTTTATTACATGCAAGATTTTCTGACAATACCTGCTTGTGCTGTCATTTTTCTTTGATTCAAAGAAATGGCTATGTCCACAAGAAGCTCTACCTCAGCCTGGAGTAATTATTACCCACTAGATGCAAAGAATCCTTAAACTCTGGACATATCCTTGTTCTCTGACAGTGACTTGTTGCCATTACACTGAATGCTATTACTACAGTCTCCAGGGCTTAAATGCATAGACTATGGAGAAACACCTTGGAATTTCTGTTAAATTGCTTAAGTGCTTTTAAAGGTAAGAAGATGTGTTTCACTGATAATATTGGAGGCTTTCTTCAAACAGGCATTTTTTTGCAATGGCAATGCAAGCGTCTCCACAGCCCTTCAGTGTGTTCAGCTCTCATCCAGAGTAATCCAGAGTACTGCATTGCCCAGGGCATTTTGAGGCATAAGGCTTACCAGAAGAAATCATTACAGACTCAACTCAGTCTCCTGCAATAGGATACATCATCATTATTACCTAGATGGTAACAATATGAGAAAATGTATAGAGTGTTGTATGGGACTTGAGGCAATTATATTTCAAACTATTGGCTGTTTTGAACTCCGTCCTTCAGCTCTTTTAGTCAGGAGTCATTTTCAGGAGTGACCTGGAATAGTTTTTATTTGGTATCTCAGTAGGATAGCACTCCATCTCCCACCAGCAAACACTCTGAATAATTTAGATGTTCCACACCCACACAACAAGGATTTTCAAGCCAAGTTTTCAATAGATCTTGCACATATTACTTTTTTGAGGAAAACGTGCTTTATATTTTCCACTAGATGATATAGAGCTACATTTCTTAACTCAAGACTTCCTTAGACAAATCTTTCCTCACCCAATGTAAAAAGACCTATTGTGATCTATTTGATGGGACTCAGTTGTGACATTGTCCAATTCTCAGCGTGGATTTATCTAGGATAGAAAACATTAGTTGTCTCTGGAGTCTGAACTCGGTTAACAATAAACACTCCATTGAAATGTCCACAAGATTTTTTTCAACAGGAAAAAGCCCAATAAATTCTCAGCTGTTCAAAATGTGTAAGAATGTGTAATAAAATGCTGCATAAAGGTATTGGTTGAAAACTTAAGTATTCAGTTATCATGCAGAATGTCAATCAAGGATTTTCCACGGGGGACTCTGCTAAGCTGTTTGGCTGGTTTACTGAATAGTAGTCAAATATTTCAGTCCTTGAGCCTTTTCTAAAGTTATTTTAACAGATTAAATTGGAATAAGGGAAGCTATTAATTTTTCAATCATATGATCTTATATTTACTCTTGTAATCAAATCATATTCCCTCCCCCTCATTTTTACTAAAGAAATGGGAATCTCATACTCTGCCTGCAGTTAAAAGAAAAATTAAATTACAGTGACTTTACTTTATATGGAATTGCTTAATCAGAATGCAGAGTTCCACTAATCATATTTAAATATAGTCACTGTAAGCCAAACATTGACCTTAGGTTAAAAAGATTTTTATGGCTTACTTAATGTAGACCCATTTATAGAGCACCATAAAGAATTCTAAATCATGTAGGTGCAGGGCAAAATGAGATGATTAGAAATGTGGCAATGAATCACCACAACCATTGTCATGCCTTGGAAATGGTATTATTTTAAATTGTGCCAGCTGTAGGGCCACTGAAATTCTAATAAAAATGGTGCAAAAGAAGCAGGAAAATAATGATTTGGGGCTCCAGGACAGAAGAGATTTCCAGAAGGTAAACATGAAGTGCATTCCATATGCACCTCAGACCTTTATATTTCCAACATGCTCTTCTGGCCATCAACACAAGGTAGATGTGTGAAGGTAAAGATGCATGTGCAAAGACATCTGCCTGTCTTTGTCTTCTTGATTTTTCTTCTTCTGGTCGTAGCAGTTTCAGTGACAATTCTCAAAGGCATAAACAGATGTTTAGCTGGATAGCTATCAAAAAAAATGAGAGAGAACTAAATGTTTACCTGAGAGTTGTGGCACTGAAAATTTCCCCAGAAGGTGCTAGCATATCATGGCTACTGTGGTTTTACCTACCTTTGCTCATGGTAGGTGTAGCATCAGTGTAAGTTTAACCCTATGGTAGTTAGAAGAGTAGTGATTGTCGGTACTCATAATGTAGTAGTTGTAGTAAAGAAGGATTCAAGTGAGACTCTGATCAACACACACAGTGTAACTGGATGTGACCGTAAGTGAGCAAACTTCAACTAAGTGGACCCAGTACTGTTACATGGCGGGTTTCTTATGATGGCCTTATTTCCATTGCTGTTCCTTACGATTACCTGTGCAAGTATTTCTCTGGACTTCAGTGCCATGCAATTGGCATTATGAGTCACGGTGTCAGAAGCAGGACCTACTTCTTTTTTTTTTCTTACCTACTAGAAAGATACCCATTATAATCTTAAAGCTTATATATTATCCCATGTAGTTTTTATGATAAACGTAGACACTTACAAAAATCAAGCTTTCCTTGCCTCGTAGTCCATTTGCAACAACAAACTCCTTTCCCTGCCCTGTTCTGTTTTCATTTTGCTCTCAATTTAATGCTCCCTGAATCTTGTTTAGCTAACATTTCTGAGAATTGGAGGCAGAGGTGGGTTGGCATTTTCCTGGGCTCAGAAATGGCTGAGCTAACCAGTGAATGAATGTGGGCCAGATAGCCTCAGAAGAACTTTAGTGTTGACGGGCCAAAGCTGATGTGCTGCATCCCAGCAGTCCCCTGCAGCTGGGCTCACAGGAAACTAGCATTTAAATTCTCATCTGGGTTCAGTCAAATCATTATAAGCCATGTTAGTTCTTCACTGTTTTATCTTTCAGTGCAATAGCCAACAACCTCTTCTAGGTTCAGACAGGCTCCTTGGGGAAGCTCATGTTGCAGCACTGAAACTAAGCTGAAACCCTCTATCTGTCTGTCTTTCCAGTCCTAAACCAAGATATTTATATCCTGTGCCTCACTGAAGCAGAGCGCTGTGCCGAATTTCATGGATCCCACAAACTTGCATGGATGTGAGCAGGCAGAATTTGGCCTTGACCAGCAAACTGTGAAGCTGAATCAGCCCTTTTTTCTTCCAGTCCTTCACAACTTTGTCCACGGGACGGCTTCTGCTGTTCTGTTCCTCACTCAGCTAGCATGGCTTTCCTGAGGCCTTGGGATGTTATCCACTTGTGGAAACAAGAGGCCAGGTTGGGGCTTGTAGGGCTTAGGGAATGCAAATGTGCAGTTCGCAGCTAGTCAGGACACCAGAGCCTGGGTCCAAGAGAGGGAAAAGCTATGAGACAAGCTATATATAGTATCTGATCCTGGTTTCTCTTTTGTACAGCCAGCCCACTGACCTGTGACCTGCTACAGCCACACTCAGCTGTGAGGTAAGATCTCCTTGGCCTTTGCAAGGGAAAAGACACGCATCTTAAACTCAGGTGAAGACTAGAGAAAAAAAATGTCAGCTGCTCCTGACTGTTATTACCCCCTGCTGTGCTCTGGGATCCAGGAGAAAAGATCTTCCCACCACTGAAATGGCCAGCACCCTGTATGAAGGCAGTAGCAGCAGCCCTGAAAGAAAATACAGGGATTGCAGATGGGAAAAGATCATCCTGAACTAGACTCCAGTAAGTGAGAGAAATCCATGCAGAGGAGTATGATTAGCCCAGAAAATGTCAGGGTGTGCACATATGGAGTAAATATGTCAAAAGCGGAGCATCCTGAGGACAGGGTCCAGTATTCCTAGGGAATTGAAAGAGGAAGGAGTGGAAATGGTCAGTTGTACATGCAGGTGCCCAAGTGACCCTTTTCTTGTGCCCCATGTCCCATCCTTCTGCTACAGTGGGACCCAGGCCAGCAGTGACTTGTGCCATCATTGCACAGTGGAGTCTTTCTGTGCAGGTCACTCAAGAAAATCAGATGTGCCAAGAAGAGAGAGCAGAGGCATTAGTGAGAGGACAGAAAGAGATCTCCCAAACTTTCCACAGACTCCAAAACCTCTCCTGGTTTCCTCAGACCTCACTGTCCCCATCCTTGGGATGGTGACACACAGTTTGAATAGCTGTGCTGATGTACACCCACCTCAAGGGACTACAGCATGGGCTGAAGGCTTGAGAGTGTCTGAACTGGCGAGACCTCTGTACGAGGAGATCTCTCTCCATGGAGATGTGGAAATGAAAGGCAGAAAAAAAGAGCAGCTGAAGAAGGGAACAGGAGATGCAAGAGTCTTCAATGACCTAGAAATAAACGGCTGTGAAATTAATGTGACACAAGCATTTTCATCCTTTACTATCCAAGATCCCCATACTGTGGGGAGACACTTCCTCCCTCACCCAATTCTTTAGCAATGGGGGCTCCTTAATTCTTGGAGACAGAGAGAAACAAGTCTTGGTGGATGTACAGTACCTGCAAGCCTGATGCCCAGACCTGTGAGGGTGCAAGGAAACTGCCTGCCAGAGTGAGAGAGGAAGCAGGATCTCAGAGAACATTGACATCCCATGTGTCTGATAAAGACAGTGAGGAACAGTAGCAAATGGGGAACCCTCTGATCCCTGATGACCCTGCTACATTTTAGGAGCACACTGCCATTTTGCTCATACAGACCATGAGGTTACTTCTTCTGGAAATACCAGATGTCTGGGACTAAGGAAGGCTTAGGCAGAGAGAGACCTTTTATGTTTCTCTGTGGTTTTCTCATTTGCTCATTCCTGCCTCTCTTGATTTATTTGCTCCCACATATCTCTTCTTTCATCCTTCTGTCTCTCTTTTTTATGCTCTTGTGTTGTACATGTTCTCTTTCTCCTTCCTGGGCTCAGGTTTTCCTATCTCGCTCAGAGCCCAGGTTCCTACAGCAATGAATGCCGTCATTTCAACAGGTTATGTTGATACTTGTCTTGCTGAAGAAATCATCAAGAAATTATGATTTTGAAATGCTTTAAAGTTTCATTTAGAAACCAGCAGATGTTACCCAGCTGTCACAGTCTTCCTTTGCTTCACAGTTTTTCCAGCATTCGAACGAGGAACAGAAGTCAGTAAATGGTAACACGCTGGTTGGTAACATTGACAATCAGGACATTGTCTGTTAGATGTGGTCAGTGTCCTGACTTCCACCAGAAAGCAGCGCTAGGATCCATCTGGTCACGTGCAGATATTGACAATGTAGGCATTTCCAGCAGGACTAGTCACCTTGCGTACCCTTCATAGTCAATAAAGACAAATAAGCACTTGCAAAGCACATTTCATCTTATCCTAAATCAATCATCTACTTTAGGCCAGATGAGTCACACCCTAAAAACACTTGTTTTGTTCTTGCCTAGTGTGAGCAGTTTAATGCAGGTGTCCATACTGTATTTACTAAAACTAACAGGATCCATCTCCCCATGTTGGTGCCTCAAGTTCGAGCCCAGAATAGTTGGCGCCGAGTATCTCTTCAGCTACTGATCATAAGTCACGTCATGCTGTGAAATAAAAAATATTGCAAAACTGGCAACTAACAGCAGACTCAGGAGTGCTCAGCCCAATGGAAGAATAAGTTACTTAGTTCAGCTCTGCACCTAAAAAGGATTTGCAATTTGAAATAGCATTTTGGCAATTTCTTATGGATCTCTGCAGTCTTTCTCCATCCTTTCTCTCCCCTTCAGTGAAAGAGTGCATAGGGAAGGGCAAACTAACAAATTGCAGAGAGCATAATTCAAAAAAAAAAAAAAAAAGCCATCAAGCAGACAGCTAACAAGAAGAAAATGAGTCTATTAGAAAGGTGGAATGGGGAGCACTTACTTCTCAACCAACACCTTTGTCAGGAAGTGTCATTTCTGTGAGTCTCATCAAGGACCTTGTCTCAGAGGTACAGGAGCCTTTCTTTTAAACTTTTTAGCTCTGCCTCAGATAGTAGGGTAATTTTATCTTAACATTGGCACTCTGTAGAGTTCCCTATGGAATATCTTGAAGCTACACAAACACAAATCCTAGAGAAACAATATTTAGTTTTCGAAGACAATTGAAATATTTTTAAGACCAACCACTGTTTTGGCCCAGGGTATGCACTTTCTGCATGGCAATCTCCAATTTGTACCAGATGCAAAGGCAAAGATATTTACTACACATACCCCAAACTGCACAAATTCCTTTGTCTTTGTGTTCACTTAACCTCAACTTCCATTCCACATAACTTACTTCACCTCAACTATGTTTCTTGGAATAACATTGCGTTTTGGTCAGTTCATTATTGGCTTTGTTTGTCTTCAGTGCACTGTGCGTTACAGGGTTGGCTTGAAACATGAAACACTGTGGAGAAGGAATCCAATATGGTAATACAATCATTTGCCTACTATTGCAGGAATAGTTTCCATTATGGCCCCTATTTTTCACACTCTCCTAACTTTCCAAAACACTCACCTTTGGAGATGGAGTTTTCCATGGTTGGTGTTTGCCTGGAGGTTAAATTTGCCTATGTGAGTGGAAGTTTTAGCAAAGACGTCTAGTCACTTTTACATTATGGGAGAGTGGAAAAACCCCCTACATTTTTTCCAGCTTGGGAAGAAAAATGTCTGACCACATTTCTAAGAAGGGCGACAGCAAATCTGCTGAGGGTTGAAATTTGACAGGCACAATCAGTGGAGAGCCCAATCATATGTTACGGACCCTGCTTTTTGAACTCATCTCTATATCTCCTGGTGTCTATAGGGGGCTATTTGTGTTCAAAAGCCTGCAGGATCACAGCACAAACGACCAGTCACCCCAACTGCTAGCAACTAATTTGTGTCCCTTTCTTCCCATGGAAGCACAAAACAAGGAGCTATATTAACAGCTCTGTCCCCAAGGGTCTGGAAATGCTAAAGGTAAATTTCTAATTGTGTTAAGTCAGTCTCTCAGAATGTGTGTAATAAGTTTGTGTATAAAGGACTTGTTCATCCAGTTGAACAAGGAGAACTGATTGGTATTAAAAGAGTTAGTAACTTTCTTCTGTCATTTCTTTTCTTTTTCTTGCTTAAAACATCTACCTGATCTGTGTGAAGGGCTTGGAGCTGGCCTGTAGTAGTTTATAAATCCTACATGAAGTCTGGCTATAGAGATAATTATCGTGTGACTACATCTGGTTATTGGATTATTACCTGCATGAATAAGTTGTCTTAGTTTAATAGCCAAACCATTAAGAAAAAAAAAAGGAGAGGAGTACAATAGTTCCACAAGAGCAACATCTTAGCTCACATATCAGGAACTCTTAAGAAATAATTCCTGAGCTAAAAGCTGTAAAGAGGCTATGTCCACAAAATGTGCTTGTCAAAAAAGCTGGGAAGATGATCACTGTTGAAAGGGCAGGCTGCAGCCACAGAGGTCTCACTGACTGACACTGTAAAGTTGTAGGTGAGATAAAGGTGCAGTTTTCTTCATAATTTTGGAGAGGCAGACATCCATGAAGACTGTTTGAAGCTTTAAAATTAAATACCATGCTTCTACTGCTGAGAATACACTTTTATGTCACCTGCATTAATGAGCAGTCATAAC
This sequence comes from Numenius arquata, assembly GCF_964106895.1. Lineage (NCBI taxonomy): Eukaryota > Metazoa > Chordata > Aves > Charadriiformes > Scolopacidae > Numenius > Numenius arquata. Next base: position 40,391,067 of record NC_133576.1, read on the forward strand.
CAATTAGTTGGAAGTTAGCTTCCGGCAGCAGTGGAAGTGTTAAGAAATTTTAGCTAGGAGCTCCGGTAGGAGGCTTGACAGTAGGCGTGAACTTGGTGATATGAGAGAGGGGAAGGGCCAGAGGTGGTCCTGCAGACATGAAACCATATGCTTTCAGTACAGGTAAGTCATTCCAGCCATAATTCCAGAGCAGGAGCAGAGAATGAAAGAATGTAGGAGTCTCTGGCTGTATCTGCACTGGTCTCTGAGGTGCTCTGGTGAAGAACTAGAGCACCGTCTCTGTCTCCCTCTATGACAATGCATAGTGTATGGCATTTCTCCCACAAACCCCCACAGCACTTCAGGCAAGGCCCCCTAAATACTCATCCTGAGCCCTGACTTATCTGCCCCATGCACATCCTTTTTATCTGACCACGCCTGAGTGCAAGGCTAGACTAGACGGCCTCCTGAGGTCACCTCCAACCTGAATTATCCTGTGATCCCATGGGCTCATTGTGGAGCAGGTCTGCTCTCTGATTTTGCCAAGCAGCTCAGAAAGGAGAGTGATGCTGCCACGTCCATGTGGCACAGCAGGTCACTGCAGTATGGCCAGTGTCACTGTTGGAGGTCAGCAGAGCCATACACTGGCTGGATTACTCTTCTGTTCCCCCTGTCCAGGCTGTAGCAAAGCACCTCCTCCTTTTTGAGCTCATAGGCAGGATGCATGTTGCCCTATGGTGTCGCCCAAATATGACAATCACAAAAGATTTGGTTGTACCTGGGCCTCTCTGATGACCGTAGGTGGCCCTTGTGCACCCTGGTCATAAGTGCTGACTGTGCATGATGTGCCTGTGCTTCCTGGAAGTCCTCCACTTGCCACCTGTGCCAAGTGTTTACTCTTTTGACTGTTGACAAGAGATAGTCTCCACGATGCGATTATCTTCACTTTCATCTTTATCAGCGCTGTGTGACCATCTGCAGCTGCCACCCAGATGACCATGGGGAGTTCAGTCACATCCTGAGCTCCTGCCAAATGTGTCTTCGGGTGCCTGAGAGCTGCCTGGGAAATCAGTTAAGCACAAGACCTGGGGCATCTTTCTCACCAACCTGCCCCAGGGGTGAGCAACTGTCCCACTCAACCGGAGACAGGGATGGGACGTCGCAGGGATGCTTTGCCCTTGGGGCTGGACAGAGGTAAGGACCCTCCTACAGGTCAACAAGTCCAGAGAAAGAAAGGTTTTGTAAAAATACTTGCTGGTTGTAAAGTGTAAAGCCTTTTCCTGTGGTCAAGGACCAGCAATCTACAGCAGCCTCACACAGAGAAGCTTCTGGTGAGAAGACATTCCTGAAAACCAGCTCACATTATATCATGTCTGGGACCACTGGCTCCACAGGGGGAGTTCAGTCCCAGGGAAGAAACGTAGGCTGGTCTGTCCTATTCCCCCTACGCCTCCCCTTACGTTGGGAAACTGCTCATAGCGGTGAGAAACTAACTCCAGCTGCAAGTGTTGTAGTCCAGGCTTGGTACGGGGAGGGAGAAGGTGGAGAGAGGACCAACAGTAGTGACAGACTTGCCACCCTGCACACACCATGCAGGTCTTGCTTAATCAGAAGGGAAGGGGCCAAGGCAGCTCACGTGAGGCACCACGCAGAGAAAAAAAGCTACTCATTGATCACTGGGGCAATGTGCAATCCTGGAGGTCATTCATATTCTCTGTACACAGAAGAGATGGGTCATGATACTGAGAGAAAGGCTGGGAGCGTAATCACAAGCCCCATGCTGGCCTGGCCTTTTTTCTTAAACAAACTTTAAGTCAGACCTCAGATCCCTCTGCCAGCTATTCATGGCAGTGACTCCGGGCTAAGGGCTATTTGCTCTTCCGCTTGCTAAAGCCTGTGGTATCAGAGTCTGTAAAAGAAGGTGCACGAGGATAAAAACCAGAGGACTGAAAAAAAGAGAGCCGAAACAGGGCCCCAGGGCGCTCAGTTACCCTGCTGGTCCCACTTCAAGGAGCTCCCTGACCCTGATGGCCTGATTGCCTCTGGTTTAAGGGCTCAGCCTTAATGTTGAGGACATAGGGTTGAGCCTCCTACCGCTTCGCCTGACTGACTTCCTGAAGCTGTGGGCACAGGCCTTCAAGGAGCACGCTGTTGGACTGACCTGATCAAAGCAGAAATAGGCTGATCTGTGGGGGAGTGGGGTGACCTGTAAGAAGAAATCCCATTGGATTTGGTAGCTAGAGCACACTCCTTGTCTTCTACTGGGAAGGACTCTCAGTGCTGCTATTCAGCTTTTCGCAGGCATTTTCTGTGGTATCTGTCCTCCAGCTCTGTATGGTCACTGTGCAGGCTCTGTTGCTGCACGAGGTACCACTTGATCCCAGGACTTCTTGCTCTCCTTAATTTACTCTTTGGCCTCCCTAATGTGGTTGCAGACCTCCTGGGGGTCAAGCTTTTGCCTGGTGGTCTTCTGGGGAGGGTAGGATGCGGGGTTTCTCCAAGATTCAGGCCTGGATACACAGGTACCGCCCACAGTGAGCAGACTGTGCCATCGGTGGTAAAACTGTGTGAGGCAGCTTGCCTGCACCGGGTGAAGGAAGTTAGGGCAGCTATGGGTTTTCCTGAGTAAGACAATCTTTTCCACTACAATGGCACATGCAGGGCAGGAGTGTTGCTGTGTATTTGCTGTGTCTTTAAGCCTATGTGGTAAAGGAGGGAGTGAACATTTGTGTTTGGATCTGATCCTGGGAGCTTATCCTCTGGCTTTCCACTTGTGCAGCTAAGGCTGCAGGGCTGTGTCCCATGGCTCTCTCTTGGGCTCCTCCACCATGATCCATCAACATAAAATTATGTTGCTCAAAACCAGACTCATCAGCTCCCTTCTTTTGCTGCTTAGGGTGTATTCTTGGTGGTCATCCTGGGGAATAGGGGAGTTCCCATCAAGATATTCTGAAGCAACAAAAATGGCAGCGTTATGTGGTGACTCCTTAGCAGGAGAGTCCTTGATGCTAAACAGACTGACTGATGGAAGGGCTGGTGGTGTGACCCTCGTAGGTGGAGGCATGGCATGGGTGCTCAGCTGAGCTAGGGCTGGTGGTCTGGCCTTAAGGGCAGACAGCTCGCTGCCAGGAAGCAGCGATCCTAGCCAAAGAGTGACTATTATTGATCAGCTGGTGGTGCATCAGTAGCAAGATGAGGCCTGCTGTCAGATGGATATGTTGACATGTCACTGCCATCCTTTCTGATGACAACTGTGAGTTTTCCTTTGAATCTGCTGCAACCTGCTGGCACATCAGGAGTTACCTTTCTCTTAAACAAGGGCTTCCCTGTCTGTGGGCTTCCTCAAAGTCTTCATATTTGGGCCAGAACTAGCTTTCCCCATCTCAAATGGTGGTTCTTGCTCTTGGTCTTGAAGGCATCCTTTAACTTTTTCCCCTTTGCCCTTCACTGCCCTCCCGTTTGCATTTCCCTCAGCAGCCAGTTTGGCCGGCAATCTCTGTCTATCACATGGCCGCTGCAGCTCCGCTCTGTGAAATCAAAGCCTTGTGTATAATTCTTTCCCCTGTTCCCCTCAATCTCCTCCCCATTTACTGAGGACTATGCGGGCTTTATCTGGCCCCAGAGCCCCACCCTTGTGTATCAGGTGGTTGGCACACCTGGCTGTGGAGATGTAGATGAGAGGACCCTGTGTCCTACCTGCAGTGCCCAGCTTTTGAAGAGACATGCCCTTCTGCATATATGTTGGCAAACTCTGGTATTCTAGAAGTGCTGTTGCCGCATGCATGACCCATCACACAGCTATGGAGGTGTCCTAAGGGTTGCTGCAGTGGGTTGGGTGCTTCTGAAATGATGATTTCTGTATATATTGGGGCGGTCTCAGATATGTGCACTTGGGGACATCAGGGAGGTTGCTTGCTCCCACCCTGCAGGAGCAGCTGAACAGGGCACAACAGGCACAGCTTGGTGGCGAAGTGGAGCTGCTTCACCTCCATCCCTCAGCCACGGAGACATTACATTTAGGGGAAGAGGGAGACATTACATTTAGGGGAAGAGGGAGACAAAGCCCCACACTGTTACCTTATTGCACAGGTTTGCGAGTGTGGTCCAGCAGGGTGAGCCTAGACAGACAGGAGCCTAATCGGGTTCGGGTCTGCTATGCACCTCTGCATGGGCTTGGCAATCGGCTCACTTTCCCATCTGTGAAATGGGGCTAGTGGTGCTTACCTTTGTTTTCGGGAAGTTTCAGGTCTTGGCATGAACTATATTATACAAACGAGGAAGGTTTCTGGTGTTATTTCTTAGTAGTGAGCAGCAGACCTTGAATGTTGACCTTTACATGTTGTTGGGGTTTGTTGTTTTTTTTATGACTCTCCGTACTCGCCTCACCAGGCCTGAACTGAGTGGACTGGTCGCAATTGAAGGTCAGAATCGTTTTCCTGCCGGCTCTAACCATGTAAGTAGGGGTTAGAGCAGCGCTGGAGGGAGGTATATTTATGGGCATGCAGATGAGCTACCATTAGGATGCATTTTCTGCTGGTAGGTGGAGGGATGGAAGCACAGCTCTGTGGGGACACGGTGTGGTGGCTCCCAAAAACGGCACCCGGCATGGACAAGCTGAGCCTCTGGCTTGCTTTCTCCTTAGCTGGGTGTAGGTAGAAAGCAAGAGCAGTGATCAATCTGTGTGTCACCATGGGCAACTCGTAGGGTTATCTGGTCCTTGGCACCAGCATTTTGGGTGGCCAAACTCTGATGCTGACCAGCTTGTGAAGAGGAAAAATATTGATTCAGTTTTCTGCACTTTGAATCCTGGTAACTCCGCCCTGGATCTGCTCAGCCAGATTCAGAGGAGAGTTTAACTGCATCTCAGCCAGCATAAATCATGCCTCCTTCTGCCTGACTCCATTTGTAAATGGCACCAGCGTAGGCTCACGATTTGCCTTCAGAGTGTTTACATGTTTACTACATGTGTAAGCATCTCTCTGCGAGCATTAACCTAACTGGGAGAGTTATTCCCACTCAAGCTGGCCCCCTTCATGCACCTCAATGTTCCCAGCAGGCTTGTACAGCTGCAGCTTCCAGGAGAACTTTGACAGTCTGTTGGACTCTCCTAGATTCAGGCCCCATCTTCAACAGATAACTCATACATAGATAATACGTGCTTTAAACCAGACGTTGGACAACTGATTCCTCATTCCCTGTGGTTTATCATCTATCTGGCGGGATGCTCATGTGTTACTGTGTCAGCAAATAATTCTTCATTAACTCAACTGGGCCAAGTTCAGAAGCATGCTATTCTGCTGCAGGTGCTGCTATCCTGATTTCTGAATCAGAGCAAGCCCTGAGGAGGGACAAGGTTTTGACGTCCATGGGCTAACCCCTGGATTAGTCTGTCTTGGAACTGGTTCATATGCACACCCAGGAGCTCCTGCTAAACCTCTCACAGCAGGCAGCGGTAGGGGCAAAGGGAGAGTGCCGCGCTGGAGCTTGCAGTGCTCTCCAGAACGCAACAGCAGTATTTTGTTAGCACCCTCTCTGTGGACTGGATCCATCACCATGACAGCTGGCTGAAGAGAGAGCAACAAAACAAGGAATTCACCAGATTGTTAAAAGTTTTAGGTTTGAATGAGGTTTCAACAGACCCATCTCATGACTCCTCAGTAACCCAGGATCCGTGCAGTCTGCCCTTGAGCTTCCTCTTCTCCTCCCACCCCCCTCCACCTGCCTGAGGGAGGGAAATGGATGATGAGATGAGATGTTTGAGTTTTAGTCTGGGGTGGAAGGCAACTAGATTTCATAAGAGGATTATTGTTTTCTGCCTAGTTCTCATTGTGATGCTGTGCAGGCTGTGAATCTTGATCCCTGTCCTGCACATGTGTTTCAGATTGTTTCTCTGATTAGAGTTGAAGATGCCATAAAATTTACTGGGAACATTGTTCTGGGATTCTGGTTAACCTAGGAAGAGTTCAAGTACACAGTGATATGAATCAGGATCAGGTTCTATTGCAAAGATTGCTCTGAGCTCCTGAATTCCTCCTGTTAAATGGGATAGTTGGTTTCAATACATTATTAATGGTTCCCAACACAGCATTTGATCTCCAGTTCCACAAAGTTCAGGACTGTTCAGTTGAGCCTTTAGTCCTTACTCATCTCATTATGTGAGCTTCAGCCACCTATGATGTGATATTAATGACCAATTAAAAATACTGCTCATCTATGAATTAATAATAGGGATCCTTGTTTAAAAGAGCAAGTGCAATTCTAGGACACTGTCAGATTTGTGGGGACTCTCAAGCAGACTTTCATCATGCAAGTAGCATGGATGTTAGGTGTAAAGTAGAGCTTTGTATAAGAATGGGAATTTTGATGCATGATCTGTGGAGGATGGGGTTCATAAATCGGTCTCTATATCAAAGGTATATCAGGGGTCAGTGGGTCAGCAGAGACAGCCACAGCTGAGAAGACTCTTGTCCCAGCACAGAGTTCGAAGAGTGAATGGACAAGCTACTCAGCTTCTCAAAGTCATGTTAATTTCTAGCTCCCATGGATTTCAATAGGTATTACACAGCTTAGTATCCTTGAAGGTCTGTGCTTTCAGTTGCTTTCCTGAGAGTTAGCAAATCAACATTTGCATTTGAACTGCTCAAGTCCATGGTGGTCCTGTTACTAGAAAAAAGGCCCACAGATACTAGAACAGAGCACTGCATACAGTCCTGCAAACACAGAGCTCCTGGGATGGCAAGCATAGAGGCAGCTCTGTGCCAGTAGCCAGGCTCTATCTCTGGGCGATATGTGTCTGTGTCCTTCAGAAACAATGTTCTTACCCTTCCTTAGACTCATATCAGCTGCGGGATGCTGCAGGGTATGGCTCATGCTGTTCCTCCCTGGTGAGATAAGGTCCCCTTCAAAGTTCCAACTTGTTAAAGAAAATCTCACACCACATGAAGTGCGTCTGGAAGCTTCCAGATTGTTTAGAGTTACACAAGCAAAACTGTATCTGTATTTTCAGCAAATATCTTCTAAAAACATGTGAGCTTAAATTACATTGAGGTTGTCAAAAGATGACAGCAAAAAGAGCGGTCACTGTAAGACTGAGCTGGTGCTGTGGTTAAAGCACCTTTGAGACTTCAAGACAGAAGTGTATCTATCAGTACAAGACAAATAAGCGAAAGGCCTGTAACTTATCAGTTTAGAGCATCACTTCTTCCTATTTGGCCATTTCTTCATGGCCTGCCTGTTCGTTTCATAGTTTTCAGCTGCATACATAAAAAACCTAGGAGGAACCCATTTTTGGGTCACCAGAGGGTGCTGACCTGGACTTTTGTTACTGGACTGATATCTGAAGGGAAAGATAAACATTTCACTCCTTTAATAAGACCTCAGTTGGCCCTTCAAATGGTATTTAGAGCAACGGTGCCATTTGGAGTAGGTGGGACCTGCATCCTCTGTGGTGTCCCATATGCTCCAAGAGAAAAAGCAAGAGGCGTCCTATTGTCCTGATTTATGGAAAAATATGTCTCTGGAAGAGATTAAATCCGCTTTTGCTTCACTGGCAAAAGTGACCTAGATAATTTTATATCTAATTAGGTTCCTTTTCATTTATCATGATGTTTAGCCAGAGTTGTAGGTCAAACAAACAGCTTTATGCTGTGTGCCAAATGCAGGCTGATATAGAGCCTTTGATGTAAGAAATGTGAGCAATCTTTTCCCCACAGGTTTGGTCCTCCTGATAAGTGGCTACACAGCTGAGACATCACTCTTCAACCCATTCTCGAGCACTTCACTGGTGTATTAGCTTTATGGTAATTTTGAGCAATGAGGGGAACACTTATCAAAAATAAAATCTGAATAGGGAAAACAGAAAAAAATAAGTAAGTTTTGCAGATCAGTTTTAAGAGAAAGTCTGTCTTTGCTGAGAGGTTCGAGACTTCCCTTCTGAGAAGATGAAATTACTCTGGGTGAGCCCTGAGCTATGGAAACTGTGTTTTTATTTTAATTATGCAGACTATGATAATTCCGAGTGAGGGCTGGCAAAATCAAACCACAGAGATAGGGACCCCTCTGATTCAAGCTTCTTTTTCTTCAGCCAACCCATCCTCATTTGGATTTTGAATGTTTGGGGTCCTACTGGAGGAGAATCAGTTTGCTATAAGGAACCACTCCATTTTTCACTGTAGGCTAGGATCAGAGGTGAGCTCATGACGCAGCACTGAGACCTCAGGTCAAATGTGAATGTATTAACACGGAGGAATACGCGCAGCTGAAGTTCATCTTCTTGTACAGACGTACGAAAGGTCTGCAGCATTTGAATCCAGGTCTGCATTCATTTTTTGAACACTGCCTGAGCCGAGGGAATTGAGGTCAGAAAGGTCAGGTCCGTATCCCTGTCAAGTAAGGCTCCTGAATTATGTCACTGGAGTAAATTTTAACAAAGGAACATAAGAAACTTACTCAACATAGTGCCTTTGTAAGCTCATTAACCATTTCCTGGATAATAGATAGAACAGTATTTTTCACCTTCCCTTCAGATTGAAATGCATGGAAGTTTTTAATCATTCGGCATATCCACTGGGTGAAATGTAGTCACCCTTTCAGTCCTGTATCTTAGCCTTTTCTTGAAAGCTTACAGGATACATTGCTCTTAATCTATGTTTCTGGGCAGACAGAAATCTCCATTTGCTGAAAACCAAGACCTCCATAGACGAAGAGGAGACACACAGCTTTTGTAGCCCATTGCAAAGAAGCATCTTCTGCTACCACTGAAGAAACACTTGTGGTACTCGGGAGGCAGTGAAAGCTCTCATATTGACTTTAGTGAGAGGAGGCTGAAAGCCTCATCTTTTTCTAAACATAAGAAACCTTTTGCTTCTGTCAAAGCAAATATCTGCTTCGGAAACTACTTAGCTAGGGGCTGGAGTAACACAGTGCCATGAGGGATTTGGTGTGAAAAATGGGTAAATACCACATTTAGGATTTGGATTAAGGTCTCAAAAATGCCTCTTAAGCACCTCTAACAGTCTCTGAGGTGGTTGCTGAAGCTAGTTTCACTGTAGACTTTCTAAGTGAAGTAATAGAATTGGTGTCCACCAGCAGATGGTGCTTCTGCCTGAGAATTGTTTTCTTTCATGACTATTGAAAGATACAGCTTCTCCTCTCACCACTGTAAAACATAACTTTACAAGGCAAAACATTGTCCATTACATTGTAGGGATTCCATATTTTAGACAGGTCCTATGTATGCCTTTCTGTCTGCTCTTCCCTTACCTCCAGTGTGGTTTTTCCCAAATAAATGGACAATTTCTGCTTTAAAAACTATCCCATAGAAGGTCCTTGTTTTGCAGTGGTAGGAACTTCAGTGGGAGCAAAAAGAGAGAGGAGTGATATTTTTTCACTTGGGATATCTTTGAGGCAACTTCAGTGGAGACACAGACGCGCAAAACCAGGCAAGCAGTCTGTCTTGTAGTCTACTGATTCCCAGCTCCCCAAGGACAACAAACTGAAGTTCATCAGCTCTGAAAGCATCTGGAGCAGATGAGGAGGAGACAAACAGGCAAATAAACACCCACTTGACTCCAGACTATTATCTTGGACCAAACTGCTAACTTTTAGCTGAAACCCAGTTGTCCCTATTATAACTAATAATTGTCCCTATTATAACTAATTTGCATTAGGAACCTTGTACTGTTTTTTCTTCTGCCATTACAATAGCAGTAGAAGATCCAGATTCACTCTCACTGAGTTAGATAACGCATAGTCACGCTGCACCCAAGTGCCTTAAGACTCCTCTCCTCTATCATATAGGTACCTCGATGGTTGTTAGTTCACACACCACTGTGTGGGCCTGGCACACTGTTGAATGGACCAGGGCCCAAGCTCAGGTACGGTGCTGCTTTTGGGCTGGAGGGTTGCACTTAATACTGGGCTTGTAGCTGGTTCTGGTGACGGAGGAGGAGTGATGGTAACAGTAAATCTCTGCATTGCAAATGCATGAGGGATGGCAATCCCTGCAGAAGAGCGCAAAAGAGGAGTTTGATTCAGCACATTGGACTAGAATATAAAGCTACCCCTTGTCCTAGAGAGCTCATGTTATTGAACCCAGGCCTGCCCTCGGTGGCGTGCATATGGGCTACTGTACTCTGGTGCCTTCCGTGCTGCTCAGGGCAGCTTCATCCCCATCTTGGAGATACCAGCATGGGGTCTGTAGTTACCCCACTGAGACAATGAGATTACCTCTGAATGACCTGAGTCAATTCAAAAGCAGGGTAACGTACCAACATGAGGTGTAAATTTTGTGAGCGCATTCTTACATGAACCACAACAATCACATACCTATACACACAAAAAGGTGTCTGTACTCCCATCATACAGGTCTGCAGATACTCTTGAGCGCTATGAAAAATCTGGTTTATTTTAAAAGTGACTGAAAATGGTAGTTTCTCCTCTTTCTTCCATCTCAGAAATGGCCAGCGAAAGGCAGCAGCAGAAATGCTAAACTCATCCTTCTCAAAGAAGGCTCTTTGAAGAACTGCACATTATATAGTCCTGGAACTAAAAGAAAGCAGGACTAAAATGCACTTCCATGACTTTGGTGGGATAAATGTACATGTCATACCACAATGCTTGCAGCATATGTTCCTGACCACCACAATTCAGGTGATTCAGGAAATCTAAGGTGAGTCAACAGTCCATGGCTCTTTACTGTAGCTTTTACTGGAGCCTTCGATGGAGATGTCAGAATATGGTTTCTAGAGAGCTGGACATTAGCAGATCCAGGAGGGTAATTAATCAGATGGAATCCACTTAAAAGATTACTCTCCTGTTCTCCAGATAGGGTGCTATATAGATTCACAAAATTATCTGTTGAAATCCCTCAGGCAGCTTCCCCAGAATAACCTTCTGGATCCACTCCAGCTCCCAGCAGGGGCTCTAGCTCAGGAAATCATCTTTATTCAGAACAGCATTTAAGCATGTGCTTAAAGTTAGGCATGTACGTAAGAGCCACTTCCAACAAGGCTGTACTTAATTGCACCCTAGCTGCCTTCCTAAATTAAGATTAATGACAACGGGAAGATTCCAGCTGGTTTCGGAAAGCTGGGAGGAGGCTGCTGCTGTCTCCTCAGAGTCACTGCACTTCTTGACCATGGGAATACTCACAGAGTTATGCAGTGCATGGCATATCTAAAATCCCACATTCTTTCAGGCCTGGGAGCCATCCCGGGGTGTGTGTGAGGATGTGTGGCCCGGTGGATCAGTGTGAGGAGCTCGCCTTGGCTCCCAGCACCTTCCTGGGGTGCCGGATGGGGGATGGCGGGGAGCCAGCTCCGCTCGTAGGGGGTCAGGACTGGGTCCAGAGCACCTGCCACGTACCCCGAGCCAACGGCTGTGGCATGGTGCTGAGGCCGGGTGTCAGGGAAGGCGGCAGGAAAGATGGCGGCACAGGGAAGGCCATGGTAGATTGCAAGGCCAGTTTGCACAACTGGATTGCGGCCATATAAGCAAATGGGCCCAAGGTCAAGGCAGGCTGAGGAAGCAAGAAATGTGCCTGGGCTCATGCAACATATACCAGGTTAAATGAGCAATTATTTCTTAACTCATGTGCTAACACACTTGTTTTCCTTCCTTGTCAGTGAGCTTGGGTTGTCTTTACTTTTTAGAGCTCTAGGGGTGATGTAGGGCCTTAGGATATATTTTAGCCTCAATGACCTCTATGGATTTTTGCGTGTAAAACATAAGATTTTTTCTGCCAAATAAATGTCAGTGTAATCTAACTTTCTCTGTCAGTGGAGTGTGGCCCAGAAGATGCATGAGATTGTGTAGGCTGCTTGCTCTGGTTTTCTATTTCAATAAAATGTCCTGACCTGGCCTTCGCTTCCCCTTTCACTATTACCGTCTGAGCAGTATCAACTGCTTCCACGATCACAGAGCTCCATTAAAGTCCCAAGTATGAGCAATGAGCATCTCTACTAGACTGTGTCCAAGTCTATAAGTTGGGAAAAACAAGCAGCGCTTTTTTTAATATGCAAGGATAGAATGCATTAAATCCAAAATATATAGCAGCTCTAGAACTAACTTGAAATTTCTGCAAAATGCTGATCTCGTCAACAGGTTCCCACCTGTCCAGCGTAATGCGGCACAAGCACCCCGCATGGCTTCCCAGTGCCTCCACCAGTGTGGCTCAAGTCCCACAAGACCAGAAGAGCAGCTCTCAGATCTTTTCTTTCCCAACACGGGAGGCAGAGCCACACAGGTTTATGTGGCTGAGGGGTGTCTGCTCTGCTCAAGCAATGTGCTTGCTCGCTAGCACCAAGGCTTTGAACATGGGGCCCTACCAGATAGCACATGGCTAGCTAGAAGCCTTTCTCCGGTGTGAGATCCAGGGCCAGCAGCATTTGCCCACCAGGCATCTGAGCGGGAAGAGGCCTCGGTGCACTCCTGGAAGAGGCGCAGTGAAAGCTGAGCTGGCACTGAGGGCTGCATCTGCACAGGCGTGGATGGAGCAGTGAGTTGAGCTCTGTTCTGCTCCTGCATTAAGAAGTATCACAGATTTGCACCCGAACTTGCTCTCTTATCAGACTTCCCAGCTTAAGCTCAGCTTCTTGCAAGCCTCAGGCTGTATCTTGGGATCCCCAGTCTATTTCTCCTCCCCTGCTCCTTAGTAAAGCACTCATATAGTGTTTACAAAGATAAGAGATTAAAATATATAAGCATGTATGTTTGTATGTAGGCATGCATTTGCATGTAGGCATATGGAGAAAGGCAGGGTTTTAAGCACAAAGTTGCTTAACGTGAGACTGTGCTGTTTGCAGGCACTTTCATCCCGCTCCTGTGTGAAGGGGACTGCTTTGCACTGCGCTCTGGACAGAGGGAGACAGACATGCTATTTGGCAAGCACTTTAATTCCTGGCTTCTGCCAGTCACCGTCTCCTGAGGGTACCTGCTGGGAAGGCATGCTGCTCTGACAGTGTTTCCTCTCACAGCCTCCGGGAAACAGGGCGGTGGTACCTGGCTACCTGCCAGACTTCCAAAGGGGGCCTGTCCTGAGCAGAAGCATCTCACGGCCATGCAGGAGGCAGAGCTTGATCACTGGCTAAATGTGTCTGGTAGGGGAGAGATCAAGTGTGAGGTAAGGCAGAGTCTTTTACATGCAGCTGAAAGCTGGTTTAAAGCACGGCTTGTTGCTCTGGAGCAGGTGAGGTTGTCTGTGTAGATCTATCCACTGGACGAGTAACAGATCTGCTGTCGGGATCTGCAGTGCTTAGTAATATGAGGAAATGCTTCCAACAGAACTTGAAAGGCCCAGAAGTGTCATGTAATTTTTCAGAGACCAGGAGGGCTGGAATTTAATCCCTGCCTTCAGTCCTCTGTCTTCTAAACAGCAGTGCTTTAAAATGTTCCTTGAAACACATCCTTGCTAAGGAGTTGCAGCAGCCTTCCTGGAGAAATGGCTGAACTCTCCTGCCCATGTGAATCAGACCATTTGTTTTGCTGAGGAGTTGTGAAAACAGATGATTCGCTCATACATGCCACTATTCAGCAACAAGTCCATAAGTCTGCAGACATATGAATTAACAACATCAAGCCCTGCAAAAGTAGGGATTGGCAGTAACTCCAGCTCCAGTTTAGGCTCTCCTTGCTCCGTTTCATCCAAATTCCCCACTGGTTTCTCTGGACTTCACTTGAGCCAGGAGTGCAGAACTAGCCCACTTACAATCTGGGCCATGCTGGAGGGGCAGTCCATGGGAGGGCTGGTACCAAAGTTGGCCTAAGTACCCCTGCACATCTGTCCTGATCCGCCTCTCAGCTATGACTCTACATTGGGGTCATCAAACTCGGGGCTGCAGCCCACTCTGACGCATCAGTGGGCTACAACGTAAGGATGTCTACCCTGGGTCAGCCACAAGTCCGTCTAGCCTTCTGTGACAAGAGGGACACCCTGGCACGCAAGCACCCTGAGGGTGGCAGGTTGTGATCTCTCTTCTGAACCCTGCAGGGGGTTGCTGCTCCCCTGCCCTCCCCTTTTTATTTACTGCATCTGATCTGAAGGTCCATCAAGTCATGGCACTCTTGCCCCCAGAGGGAGAGGTCTGATGGGAGCACCCTGGAGATCTTTACATCCTTCCCTTTGTTTTCTCTGTTGTCCATTGGACAGGTTGATTCCCATATGATTTTTTTTTCTTTTCCCACCATCCTCTTTCCTGCCTCTCCCTCCCCTTTGCAAGACAGGGTGAGGAGGTTTTGTTAACTGAAGAAATCATTCAAAGGAATGGACAATGGAAGCTTAAGAAAGAACATAGAAGTGGGGCAAGCATGTAGTCACGCTTCCCCAGAATAATCCTCAGCAGTCTGCTGTGACAGGGCATGTGAACTTTTTACTCATATACTCTCGATGCATTTTTCTTCTTTGAATCAATCTAATTGCTCTTGAATACTTGCCAGCTACTAGTATCTACACTGTTCCATGGCAAGAAGGTCCACAGCTTAGCAGTGCGCCGTGTGAAGAAAGAAGGGGATGAGTTCCTTTTGTAAAGACTCAGAGACTCAGTCAGGATTTGGATCCAGCTTATAGGCCACTCTCTGCAGTTGGGATATGAAAGGAGAAGGAACAAGCCTTGAAGCCAGGCAGTATTTCCGTGGACATACAGCCCCGTCAGAAGCTGTGAGCTGCTCCTGCCCAGAGGAGCTGTTGCAATCAGTGACCTCTGTCAGTGCGATGATCTCCTGCCAAACTCATGGGCTGTTGCTGTAACTACTACTCTCCCTCTGCTTTATGAGGACAGGACTCTGCAATAAAATGTTGTTTCAGCAAAGGTGCCTCTCCCAGTTTCCATTCCCCAGAAAACTCCTCGATACTAGCAGCTCACTCTCAAGGAAACCCCAGGGTCAAGTAGTTTGGTTGTGAGAAATGGCTTTTTGCTAAAGAGCAGGTGTGGCATGATACCTGCTACCATTGCACATCTGTGCTGCAACTTCTGTCACCTGCTACCCAGGGCAATCCCAAACAAAACCTCAGGTCAACCAAAGCACATGCCTTTGGCCCTCTCGCACCACCTCGGCTCTGGCTTGCCTGTCGCTGGATGCCTTGCAGGGAAGTGAAGAGAACACGTGAAGAGCTGTTTCATTTCCCCAGCCCAGGCACCTAAAGAGCCGACATATGCAGAAGGAAGAAATGTTCATCCGTCACCACGTTCAACCGTGCACATCACTGGAAGTCAAATTGAGGCGCAGGTACAGATGATATCTAAGTCTTAGGCTGGGCTGGCTCCCTGCACAGGCCAAGCATTTCCATTTGAGATCAGCAGTCACTACCTTTAATGTCTCAGAAGGTCTTATTCTTCTGTCTGTTAACTGAAGTGCACGGCACACACTTCCTTAGTCAGTCTTTAGCTACACAGACAGCATTCATCAGAGCAAATGCCAGGACAAAAAAACCCATTTGAGGCTGATGGATCATGGTGCAATTTTATTTCCAGGACCAGGAGTATAGCTCTCAAGTGTATAAGCATCAGAGCTATGCAGAGGCTTCCAGGGCAGAGGGTCCAGATCCCAGGCTAGGTGGGGGGCATGAGGGACAGTGGTACCTCCATACCACCATTGGTGCTTCTTGAAACCACTGATGGCAAAAGGCCTGTGGTTTTCAGAGATACCCTATAGAAGCAGAGGGCAGGTGGGCACAGCCAGTACCTTGCTGTGTGCTCTGCCCTGGGTGACGCTTATACTCCCCATCCAACTCTTTACCACCATCTCTCCACCTCTTTAGCTGCTCTGGCTGAGCAACTGACCACATTCTTCCACATGGGCCTGGGGACTGTGGGTCAGGAGCTGAGGGCAGCAATGTTGGGTGGTACTGAATGCGCTTGTGCATGCAGGGTGTGTGTGTGTGTCTGCAGGGCTTTGTGGTTCCTGCCTAAAACCCAGCAAGCAACTGACCTGCAGCTTCCCATCCAAAGGACAGATTCAGCTTAAGCTGTTTAGGAACAAAAGTGTCGCTGTCAGTTATTACCATTAATTTTGCCTTTCATCATACTGACCTTGAGCAGGACCTTGCCTTCAGGTAACTGTGGGTGGTGCACTGCAGTTTAGCTGCAGGCAACAATATTTTAATTACTGCGGAAAATATGGTGAAAATCCACTCGACATCTAGGCAGGAGCCTGTGTGGGCACTTGAGATGTCTTTTCTTCTCTGAGGGACACACATAAATAGACTCGAGGTGCCACATCTTATCTTCCCAGCCAGAAGGATGCTGCCCTCAGGCTGCGACAGCGTGAAGAGGTCAGCTTGGGAGCTTACAGCCCAATCTGCCTTTCCGGAGACCTCTGGCTGCCTGGGATGCAGCGAGGATGGGGTTTCCGCACCATGGGTGATCAGCCTACACACAGGCACGCACCGAGGTGTTAATGAGCATGTGGCCATAACAGGTAGCCCTTGTTAGTCTTACCCTAGTGTTAGCAGACAGGAGGAGGGCAGTGCCACAAGCTGCTGCACAGTTTATCAGCGGTGCATGCCAGCACCATCCCCGTTGCCCGTGCTGGGAGCGGAGGTCACTCCATAGCTCATGCTCTCCAGGGCTGATGTGGGGATGCCCTTTAGCCGCAGTGTGCTAAACAACGCTCCACTCAGAGCTACCTGTCCCCAACAAAAGCCATCCCTGTGGTCTTTGTTTAGAAATGTGTTTATTTTCCGTCTTGCTTTCAGAAGGGTGATCTCAAAGAGCCTGAGGAGTGAATTTCCTTAAGTCACTAGAAGCTAAGCATTGGAAATGGTGAAATATTGGTGTTTACTTTTTCATTTAAAGGCTATGTGCAGGTAACACCCTTATTTATCCTCTAAAGCTTTTGCAACAACAACACATAAAATCATAGCAACAAAGCTGAATGACTGCAGTCTCCACCTGGCCGTGATTTCTCTATCCCTGCATCTTGGCTGAGGGGAGCCGCACATTTCTCAGCACGGTGGCAGATGCCTGTATCTCAGCTGCAGTGCAGTCCTGGCATAAGACACGGTCAGGGTTTGGGACCCAACTTGTTGTTTTTTTCTAATCCCCTGGTTAGATTTTTCAAGCATTCAGGGTTGAGAAGCTGCTTAGGCCGGAGCCCCTCACTGTCAAATGTATCCTGATGAGATACACTCTTTTCTCATAGACACAAAGGGTTTTCTCACAGGCTTGCTTATGCTTCTACTGCTTAACAAAATATGGTTAAAATTCACTTTCCTTCTGAATGCTCTTCCTCTCATTTCAGTGATGACTGAGAAATGTTGCTTTGTCGAACGTATTTTTATTCAGTCACAAAGGTCTTTTCCTAGTATCCCTCTCCACTGTCTGTGCACTTTTCATTGTTTTAATACAAGGTATTG
The DNA here is from genome assembly GCF_964106895.1 of Numenius arquata. Taxonomy (NCBI): domain Eukaryota; kingdom Metazoa; phylum Chordata; class Aves; order Charadriiformes; family Scolopacidae; genus Numenius; species Numenius arquata. Next base: position 40,408,396 of record NC_133576.1, read on the forward strand.
GGGACAGTGCATCCTGATGTAGGTCTCTGATGTGACGAGGGAGCGCTCTTCAGATATGGAGTTACTCTAATATTTAGAGATAGGTTTTTACCAGCTATGAACATTTTGGGGACAGCCTGTCAAGATCCCTCTGAATATCAGCCCACTTTCCAGCAGATCATCTGTTCCTCTTGGCTGGCACCCATACCAGATCCAATGTGAAAGGATGGGGGGTTAATACTTTTACAAATGTACCCCAAGTGTTATAACAGGTGACCAAACTGTATAATACACAATTAAGTCTCAGGGTCTCCCAGAATACTCCCAACTGTTGAACCACCAAATGTATTTACCATTGAGTAGACAAAGGCCCAAGAAAACAGGCTAAGGATGAAACCTCTAAACACTGCTCCCTAAAGATGGAAGAACAGTTACATAAGAAGTAAACAATTACAAAAGGATTTCCTCACTTAAAAAGAAAACACAACCTGTATAGGGCAAGACATCAAAACAGTTGATGAAAAGCTCAACATGATCCAGCAGTGTGCGCTGGCAGCCCAGAAAGCCAACCGCAGCCTGGGCTGCATCAAAGGAAGTGTGGCCAGCAGGTCACGGGAGGTGATTCTGCCCCTCTACTATGCTCTCGTGAGATCCTCCCCGCAGAGTACTGCATCTAGCTCTGGAGCCCTCAGCACGGGAAGGACATGGACCTGTTGGAATGAGTCCAGAGGAGGGCCATGAAGGCTATCAGAGGGCTGGAGCACCTCTCCTATGAAGAGAGGCTGAGAGAGTTGGGATTGTTCAGCCTGGAGAAGAGAAAGCTCCAGGGAGACCTTGTAGTGGCCTTCCAGTACCTGAAGGGAGCCTGCAGGAGAGATGGGGAGGGACTCTTTATCAGAGTGGAGCGATAGGATGAGGGGTAACGGTTTTAAACTGAAAGAGGGGAGATTTAGCTGAGATATTATGAAGAAATTCTTTAGTGTGAGGGTGGTGAGACACTGGAACAGGTTGCCCAGAGAAGATGTGGATGCCCCATCCCTGGAGGCATTCAAGGCGAGGCTGGATGGGGCTTTGAGCAACCTGGTCTAGTGGGAGGTGTCCCTGACCATGGCAGGGGGGTTGGAACCCGGTGATCTTTAAGGTCCCTTCCAACCCAAACCATTCTATGAAAACTCCTAGTTGTGCTGAAAACCATACCCTTGGGAGGAAAAGATGTACCAATCCTAACTCCCTTATCCTGGAAAAGAAAATAACACCCATCGTGCAGAAAGAAAATGAAGCCATAAATATTTGCTTAGAGGAATGGCAAACGGAGGCAGAAGAGTTAAATGTTTGAGAGGTGGAAGTCAAAGCTCCTGGAGAAGTGGTAGCTTACATATGCAGAAGCTCAACACAAGAATGCAAGAAAGAGGTAAGAGACCTAGAAGCACAGCTGCAAAACAAAAAGTAAAGAGGCAGCATCTTTAATTACCAACACTGTTACATGAAACTAGAAGGAGCTGGAACATGTCCCGAGATGTAGTAAAAATTGGATTATAAAGAACAATCAACATAAAGAACAAGTTCAAACTTAATTAATATATGTAATCTTGAGTAATCTTAAGAGGAAAGGTTTCAGCAGCCACAGCTGCCAGACTATAAAAATCTAGTGGCCTTGGTAGGCCTTTTTGTTTTACAGGGTGATTGACTGACAGACAACTTGAAAAGCAGCAGCCAGACCCAGGGGCGGAACTGGTTTCACTAATGTTCTTTTAAGCAAATGTGTAAATACCAGAAGGAATCTAGGAGGGCTATCAAGAAGGTAAAAAGTTTAAAGCAGTGGGGAAACTAATTAAATTCTATCAGCACTCTAAGTATCAGTAGTTAGCACTACAGCGTATCAGTAGCTAAAGGCTGAGAAGATTGTGGGTTAAGTCTGTGTATACAAAGGTTTGAGGTCTGAAAGTCACAGTGAATAGTACAATATTATGGAAGAAATACCGAAGGAAAATTACATAGGTACATATGAGAGGATACTCGTATCTCTCTAATAACCACACTTAACATATATTCTTTTGTTTATAAGAATTAACTCTATAAAAATAATGATCCTAAGTAATGAATCCTATAATTAATGTATTATGTATGATTAATTTCCTCACTTGAAAGAAAAGGAAGGAAAAAGAAGATGGCAAAAGCCGTGTATAAATATATCAGCTGCTGATTTAAAATGCAGTGTAAAGTTTCTCTGTTTATTGTAGAGAACACAGGGAAACAACTGATGGAGGACTGGAAAAAAATGACTGAGTACACTGGAAGCTCCTATGAAGGGAAATGTCTGGGGAAAAAAGATCACTGTCAATAACAATCTTCTGTTAATCTTATCTTCTACAAGAAATACTGAAAATTAAGCAGCTCATGCCAATCCTATAGATACTGATCTATGTATGTTATGTTTATGCAAATTTGTGTTTATTTATGAGTATCCCTTTATGCATTTACAATAGATACTGCAAAATGTTGGGAGAGATGAATTGTTAATGAGCTCACATAAACCCTCCTATGAGATCTGGGTCTAATCACAACATCTTCAGTACGTCTGCTACCTTCTTCACCATCTCACCAGTAAGACTGACAAAGGGTTTGTAAAATAGTCAACAAATGAATACATTGCTAAAGTCACTGAACTGAAGGGTTATCATTCATGAAGGTTATGATGATAGAATATCATTCAGTTCTGTGCCTACTGGACATATAAAAAGAAAATGTTTTTCTTGAGTGGTACCTTCAAGACCAGAGGGCTGCTACATGTGAAAATATATCCAATTGTAATGTTGTTTATACTAACTGTTAAATGCTGTGCATGTTTACATGTGGTGTACCTCCTGCTGATGACAACATCCTGTCACGGGATGGACTCACTCCACAGCACGTGGGAGGCAAGAGCAGGTGTTGCCACAGCATTGCCTCATCAGTGGCTGTGATGGAGTTGGCAGATGGGGTAAAAGGACTAGTCCCCTTGGTTCTTCCATAAAGCCCAGCACTCAGATCTGCTATGGGTTGTCATTTACTCTATCTTGCCCATGACAGTGGTCCAACTAGTTTTGGAGTCCACACATCTGGTCCATATCTCTCCAATCTGGCTACAGGAATATTATGAGAGACCATGCTGAAACCTTGCTAAAGTGAAGGTAAACCACCAGTACCACTCTGCCTTCATCCACTGAAATAGTCCTCCCATCATCTCGCAATAGAAAGCAGTCAGCTTGACCAGGCACAACTGGTAAATCTATGCTGGCTGTTTCCAATCACCTTTTTTTCTTCACATGCCTGATAATGGTTTCCAGAAGGATTTGTCCCTTAATTGTCACATGGTTTGAACTGTGGTTGATCATCCTTCAGCTCCCTGGGCCATCATTGCCCTTCTCAAGGATGAGCATGACATTTGCTTTTTTCCAGCCACCAAGGACTCTTCCTGATTGCCGTGACCCAGCCATTCTCAGCATAACCAGCCATTCCTACCTCTCTCCATTGAGACTAGGAGCATTTTGCTTAGTCTCCATTTGCCTTTCCTGCCCATGACATTTGGCTGTCCCTCCTTCTTTTTAACCAGTTCCACGCTGTCTGATCACCTCATTGCTTTAGAGACTAAGCAAATCCTGAGCAAAAGTGACCTTCAAGGGGACACGCAGCAGAACGGGATTATTCAAGGACTCTTCTGGTGTGGTTGAGAACAGAGTTGGCAGTTAAACTTCAGGTCTGCTTGACAACACATGCATCTTTTATATATGTAGGTATGCCTGTGTGTGAGTGTATGCCTGCAAGCATTGGCCAATGGAACAGGAACAGACGGTAGAAGAGGCTGGTTGAAGGAGGGTAAGTCCTTTCACCCAGTTATCGGCAGTCCAGGGCAGCAGTACCCAAGCTACACTGCTTGGGAAACTCCAGGGCTATGGTTCCTCTCTCATTTCCATAGCCAGGCTCACAGCCCTGCAGTTGGGAGCTCCTTTGGTGGCTACAGGCAACTTCATCCACCCAGGACCAACCAGAACGCACCTCTGTCGGCGCAATGCAGGAGGCTGGACTTGCCGCAATCCCTCTGGCTTACAGGTTTCATCAAAACAAACCGAAGCAGGTTGCCAGGTACCTTGACTTCGAGGGGCCAAGCCAAGGGCACGTGGGAAACTGCCGGAGAGAAGCGGGGGATCCGAGAGGAAATGCTGCCAGCAGCTCGCCCCCATGCTGGGAGGTGTTCATGCACAGAAAATCATCCAGAAGAAATGATAGCTGTAACCATGACAATGTCAGCAGCACGGCACTAGCAGGGCTTCCTCAGGGATTAACACTTTTCCCTAACAAGAGCGTATCTCTCTTTTTTTGATGTGTGCTGTTGATTTCAGTGGTAGGCCATGTTTGTTTTATCTTCCTCAAAGCAGAGCTACCTCAGAAATGGCTTTCTCTGCGAATTGCTGAGGCAGGACTACCTGTAAAACGAAAATATTTTTACAGAAAGCCCGTCCCAGCGCATGTTCTTGTAGAGCACTTTGCACCACAGTGTCACCCTAATCCCCCTCCCTCGGAGGTCCCTATCATTGCTAGGAACTGCTGTTGACAAAAAACAAAGTTGCCTCATTTCACTGAGCGCACTGCTATTTTCTCAGGTGTGACTCAGAGCCTTTCAGTTAGGTGTCGGCGTGTGACATTTGCTAGAAATAAAATCAACACTAATTAATTCTGCCTTTTTTTTTTTTTTTTTTTAATATAAGTTTTTGTCTTTTCTTGCTCCAGGTCACGAGTGAGGGGCACACAGAGCAGAGCTCAGAGAAGTTGCTTCTGACTGTGCATGAGGACCTGCTTCTCACAGCAAGAGCTTCACGGAGGGGCTGGTCACTAACAAGCATGATCCTGGTGGAAGAATAGGAAAGGCAAATTGTGGGCACTGAGCAGCCTGACAGGCTGACAGGCCTTTCACACTGCCCACTCTGCTCAGCCTCTCGTGCCCGTATCAGCCAAGGAAATTATTATTATTATCATTATTTTGTAGAGCTCATCTTTACTCTTCTTCTGTCTGGGTCAACAAAGACCAAGCTGTATCAATGTCTACCCCTAGGAAGCACTAGAGTGCTCTTTTAAAATATATGAAATTGCAGTAATAAGCATAAAGAACAGTACTCAGCATCTGACAGGATGACTGATGTAAGCTGTCAGCCAATATTTGACTTTCCAGGTGCGATTAGATTTAGCATTTAATTTAATATAAACATAAAGCGTGCAGTACAAGGCACTTATGAGCTTGTGCAAGCTAGTGGCTACTTAAAGTTTAAGATATCTCTGCTCCTTTTGAGAGTATCATCATATTATCCAGTGGAGTTTTAAAATCCTGACTGTTACTGTAAATTTCCTTAGAGAAGGACACAGGAAAGGTAAGTTTCTGTTGGTAATTCTTTATTTCCTATTGAAAAAGCATAGTAATTCTTGTTCTGAATCAAAGAAAAAGCGGAGAGATTTTATACCAAAAAAAAGTTTTAAGACAATTTGCATGTGGATTTTCTTATAGCTTGCTTATTTTCATTAGATCACCTTCATCCCCTACGTTTGAGTGTGTGTGAGTGTATAAATATATGTGTGCCTCTGTCCTTCTGTATGTGCGTGCCTGTTCTGTGCATGCTGGTACTGCAAGGCTAGTCCAACAACCAGAGGAAGGTAGATTGCTGAACCGCAATTCGAAAGACACCGCAATTTCTTACTAGTGATGAAAATCCACCACCGCTTACCATAGGCTGCAGCAAAGCTCATCATTGCTTGCAGACTGCACTGAAATCGAGTGACTTTTTGTGGAAGCTTCGCCACACGTTGCAGGGCTTGCTTGGCCTGCAGCATTGAAGGAGAGGTGGGATAACAGGAGCATCAGACTGAAATGCTGCACCAGGCCCTTTGCTTTTTGCAGGCTGCAAGCCAGTCACACCCTCCTCTTTGTGCAGGAAAAGCAGAAAAGGACGGTGGCTTTTCTCAGAGCTTCTTGAGAGCTACTGCCTCAGTAGGGAAGGCAGCGTGCCTCGACCCCTGGAACACAGGTCACAGGGGGCCCATGCTCACTGGATTTCACCAAAGATTATTTGGCTTCCCGCAGACCGAAAGTGACCTGAGTGAGGAGAGGAGTAAGGCCTCCTTGGGTCTCTGAACACATTGAACCACTCGGAGATGGGGATTCTCAGCTGATCTAAAATCGGTACTACATTTTCACTAGCAAGTGGCAGGTGTTACTATTTAATTGTCACAATGCAGACAAAAGAAACCAATGTAACTGTTTTGGTATAGATATTTGATTAAAATAAGTATCATGTTGTCTTCAGTAGCCGTAACTTGCAAAGATGACTGAAATGCGAAACTTCACTTGGGCGGTGGAAGATATTTTCAAGGAAACCTTCCTCACTTACATGAATGGCTGGAGGAAAAACATGACGGAAGCGGCGAATAAATTGCAAGCCAAGGTTGATGCTGAAAACTTTGACTATGTTATCCTTTATTTGATGGTGATGATTGGGATGTTCTCCTTCATTATTGTGGCGATCTTGGTGAGTACTGTGAAATCAAAGAGACGAGAGCACTCCCATGACCCCTATCATCAGTACATCGTTGAGGACTGGGGCGAGAAGTATAAAAGCCAGGTTCTGAATCGAGAAGACCTCAAGTGTGTGATCCATGAAAACTTGGGTGCAAGGGACAAAGCAAGCCCTGGATCACCTTAAGTTTTTGGAAATACCAGCAATGCGGAAATCATAAAGCCATAAACTCACTGGAATTACAAATAGCTGTCAAACCGTTCATTAAATTATCAGAGAGGTCAATGTGGAATGGAGTGCTAAGGAAATCAACATTACTGTTTCCCATGAGGACTTTGGCATAGCTGTTCAGGGAACATCCAGGAAAAATGTGCTTTGCTTTGATATTCTGTTCTTCAGGAAAATAAAACCAAGAGAATGAGTAACTTCATTTCTTTTTAGAATTTTTTAAATCCAGAAGCAGATCTGGATGTTCCCACCTTAGAATAACTGTGAATTAGTGGTCAAAAATGCTGATTTAGATCCAAACTATATGACTGAAGCCCATCTTAAAAATAACTTGAAAAATGTACAGTAAAATATCAAAATCTCCATCTATTGGCTGAACAATGTGTTACGGTATGAATCATAGGAGGTAACCTATACCTACACACATTCATTCCAAACTATTTTTTTAACGATCTGGCTCCCGTTTTGATTTCATTATTCATTGCCAGCAAAGATTGACTCATGGCCTTTTGACAAAGCCTGTTTTATAGCAGAAGAGCTGCTAAACTAACAGCAGTCTCATCTAGGAGCATATCCTGGTTGTCCAGAGCAGCTTCCAGAGGTTCAGCTGCTCAGTCTGTCTCTTCTGCTGCTCCTTGGTTCTCCAGAGCAATCTATCTGGGATGCAAGCTGGGTGATGGCGCAGCTGGCTACATCCCATCAACCAGGGCTCAGTGTGAACCACTGAGACCCTGCCTTATGGCCTTAGGAGGCCTTGTCGTGCCTCCTAAGTGTTTCGCATGTTGGGTACTTGTTTCCACTGGCCAGGAAATGGGTTTTCAAGATGGTTTATCTTCTGTGCTGCTGAAGTATCACAACGCTGGCTCTCTGCAAATAATTACAAGCAGAACTGGTGACACTTCTAGTATTAAAACGTGCTTCCTTTTGTAAGACTCTGGGTTTAGCTCTCATTCATGTTGCCACACTTAAATCGCTTAAGCTAAAAGTTCCCATGCTGGCTGTCTATCGTGTGGGCTTGTTGTTTATTTTGAGAAAGTTTTGGCTGAAACACTTCAGCCATGTCTGGCACTGCATTTCCAACAATTTTGTTTTGCTCGTGTTAAAAAGAAATGAAAAAGGGCTTCTTTTGTTGGGAAGCTTTGGCTTGTTTTGGAGGCTGCTCTTGAGATTTGGCACAGCAGCAACTGTCATGCTCCAGATGTGCCTTTTGCTGGCACAGTAATAAACCTTTGGATAATCTCTGTCTGCGAGCACTGGGGAAGGCTTGTCAGGACCCAGCACAGCCATCTGCTGAGCTTCTCCCCACCCAGCGTCCCCCTTTTCCCCCCACCTCCCCGGGTGGCCTGTGGGTGCCTGCCAGCACACTGGCTCCGACCATGGGTGTGCTCCGCACCCAGGCTACGCAACTCCCCTCACCCTCAGGGACCACCAGCGGCTCCAGCACCAGTACTGTGCTGCACGGAGCAGCTGGGGGGACCCTAGGGCCACCTGGGCTATGCTACAGTCAGGGAGAGCCCCTTTTGGCAAGGTATGGCCCCAGAGAACTTGCCCAGGTGGGCCAGCCTTCCCAGCAGCTGACCGAGTCCCTCAGGCCCTGCTCCCCGCCATCACCGAGTGGCAGCTCCGGCCTGGCCCTGCTGCTGCTGGTGGGCAGGCAGCTGCAAGGCAATGGACTCCTTTGGTCTCAGACCAACGCCCTGGGGCATGTGGGAATTGCCTTACCTCAGAATAATATTTCTTGTTTTTGAAGAATCATATAATCATAGAATGGTTAGAGTTGGAAGGGACCTTAAAGATCATTGAGTTCCAACCCCCCTGCCATTGGCAGGGACACCTCCCACTAGAGCAGGTTGCTCAAAGCCCCATCCTGCCTGGCCCTGAACACTTCAAGGGAAGGGGCATCCACATCTTCTCTGGGAAACGTGTTCCAGTGTTTCACCACCCTCACGTTGAAGAATTTCTTCCTGATATCTAATCCAAATCTACCCTCTTCTAGTTTGAAGACATTACCCCTCATCCTATGGCTCCACTCCCTGACAAAGAGTCCCCCACCGGCTTTCCTGTAGGCCCCTTTCAGGTACTGGAAGGCCACTATAAGGTCTCCCTGGAGCCTTCTCTTCTCCAGGCTGAACAACCCCAGCTCTCTCGGCCTGTCTTCATAGGAGAGGTGCTCCAGCCCTCTGAGCATCTTCGTGGTCCTCCTCTGGACTCGCTCAAACAGGTCCATGCCCTTCCTGTGCTGAGGGCTCCAAAGCAGGACACAGTACTCCAGGAACGCTACTTTCTCCTCCGGTCTCAGGCGGCAGCCGAGCCGCGCCGGGTTGGCGGTAGAGGCGCCCCGCACCGAGGCGGGGAGAGGTGAGGCGGAGGAGACCCGTCCGCCCCGCCGGCGCCTGCCCTGCAGGGCCCCGCCGCTGCCGCTGCTGGGAGATGTAGTTTGTCGCGCCCTCCCGCCCAGAGCCATGGCCGCCCCGTGAGGTAGGAGACGCGGTTCCTAGGCCTTCCCCCACACCCTTCCTCGGCGCGGCTGCCCGCGGCGCCGGGGCGCCGGGCTGGCGGGGACGGCGGGGCGAGACCGGGCAGGAGCCGGGGCGGCCTCCCCTGCCCCCGCCCCGGCCTGCTCGGCCTGCGCTGCTGCCTGCCCTCCGGCCTACTCTCCTGCCTGCCCCCTGCCTGCCAGCTCCAGCGCCCCCGCCTTCCCTTTAGCCTTCTCCCGCACTCCCGCCTCTCCCCCTGCTTCCCCTAGCCGGCTCCTGACCAGCCTACCTTCCTTTGCCCTTCTCCTGCTCCCATTCCTTGCTCTCCTGCCTGCCCTCCCTGCCCTCCTTGCTTGCTCCCCTGCCCTCCCTGCTTGCCCCCCTGCACAGGCCCCGTTCTCGCCCTGGTGCCGGCTGGCGTGCGAGGCGATGCAGCAGCAGAAGTTCCCTTGCCATAACCTGTGGCTTCCTGGCCACCTCTGGGACGCAGGGGTGTGAGGTGTAAAAGCTGCTGGAGAGGCGCTCGTTGGCTGTAGACCACAGGCAGGCCCCATGGCAGTTGTCTCCCAGCAAATTGCCGCAGGGTGCAGTGCACGGCCGCCTTTGGAAAGGGCGCTTTACTGCATGTGCATCTTCCAAGTTTTACCGTTTTCCTAAACAAAAAGTGAAGCAAATGAGTAAGAAAGAGGGATCTGAAGTTATTATTTGTTGAAGGAAATTGGTTTCCTGAAGTGCATGTGTGGGTTGCTGGCCGTGCTGGGCACTGGTGCTGCAGGGGCCAGGAGGGGTGACTGGAGCAGAGCTGTGGTTGGGATGGAGGCAGAGGACACTCCTAGGCAAGGTGGTGGCAGCAAGCAAGGTCCTGCAGCTTGCAAGAACCCCAGGATGTGGCTGAAATGATGCCCTGGGACCCATGGTGGAACAGTTGATGTGCCACTGACATTTTTGGTTTTGATTTGATTGGATTTTGATTGGATCCAGGCACCATGATTGATACATCCCATCTGCTCTCTTTTATTTTCCAGAGTTTGGAGCATGTGAGGAGCTGCCAGAGGAATCACTAGTATTTTAATTTCTGCTTCTCAGGTATGAAGATCTTATATGGCTTTTTGGTTTTGATGTTCCTTGAGTTAGTGTTAGTTTAGGAATTTCTCTTACCTGTGGCACTAGTATAAACTCAGTGATTACACGGGTCTTTTTATGGAGTGATGTCTTGACCTACCTATACATATAGGCTGTAAATGTGCACAGGTTTGAGTTCTTCTGACTTAATGTAACCGCTACATCTTGTGGCAGTGGTTTGTGATGGATTCTTAGTGCAGCAGCTCTGGCTCACAGTTGCTTTCACTGTGGTTCTCTGTAGCCTTTGGGCTTTGCCATATTACCATGTTTTCCCATGACCCAGTAGTATTTACTTTTTTTGAGAAGGCTTGATCCTGTCTTGCAGATGCTTAGCTTGATGCATGACACAATGGGTCACATGTAGTGGTGGATCCTCCAGTGACTGTTTAGGTGGGAAACATGCATTTTGCTGCCTAAAATATATGCATTAAAGAAATTGGCAACAAGAGACAGGTGGAAGGAAACCCCTTTTCAGCCATCACTCCATTTTAAATGCAGTCGAATAACCCTAGTAGCTCGCTGTTTAAGTCCTTGTGGCTGGTGGCTTTTATAGATTTTCACAAAATGGATAAAATGGAGGTGCTCAGAAATCCCCAGTAGGCAAAAGAATATCTTGAGTCCCATTTTGTTGAGTAGATGGAGTTATTGGCAGGCTGAGTGAGACTTTTAGCCAAGACAACTTAAGTGGTCTTGGGAGTACCCAGATGGCTGTGTAGACTTTTTCTGGTGCAGGCAGGCCGGTCGATACTCTGCCACTGCATAAGCAAACAATAGCGAGAGTGGCTGGGCTGTGATGCGGTTGCTGTGGTGGACTGGAGCTGTAATTCAGTGGCTGAGAGACCTGGATTCAATTCTGTGCTCCACCACAGACTTCCCATCTGTCTGTGGCCCAGCTCCTTACTCTGCATGGGGTGGTCTGTGTTGCACAACACAGCATTGTGCACAGATCCTGGGGCTGGTATCAGCTGAAGTCTAGCTCGAGGACTTGGTGCAGCCCTCCCTGGGAGCTCTTTAGCCCTGCTGAGGACACAAGCCTCTAGGGCTGCACTGGAGACTCCCTCCGCCTGCTCTCAACCCAAAAGATCTCACAGCATTTAGAGCTAGCGGGGGATTGCTAGTACAGCACAGAGGTGTGCAGTGTGGGCAGACTCTCTCTTCCCTATCCTGTCTGCAGCAGTTTGATCTGCTTCACAGAGAGGTCTGAGTGTAAATAGCCCACTGATTGTGAGCTACAATCCCAGTGAAGACGGCCACCCATACGTGTGAGAGTGTTATTATTTCATCCCTGCCCTGCATAGAAGTGTACGAGTGCGTGATTAGCGTCTGTGACGGAGTCTCCAGCAGGGATTCACACAGACCCTAGTGCTCCTCTTTCTTGTTCATGTGCCTCAACACAAGACCTCCTTGCTAGTGAGGAAAAGTAATAGTGACCTTCTGTGGGGCCCAGTCTCCGTTCCCAGTAGTGCTGTGTTTGTTAAGAGAGCTTGCATTTTACTGGGGAACGAACAATGCCTGACTGTAGATGTGTTCTGAACTCCTATCTGTGCCTTATCTGCCTCTGAAAAGGCAAACATGAAACTTCAGCTGTTTATTTGCCTGCATGCTTTTAAGATATCACAACCTTGAAAGTACAGTGTCTGAGCTTTTTGCTTTTGAATTGACGACCTCAGTGCTAACAAATGCTGTTTTTCAAATGTGAAGTGAACCCTGCCTTTTTCTCTCCTTTGCCCACTTTTTTCTCCCTGCCCCATGCCCCAGCTCTACCTATTTTTTTTCTCTCCTGGGGCTTCAGCTGCATTTAGTAAGGTCTGGATCAAGATGGAGACTGGAAGAGTCAAGAGGTGAAACGGGGAGAAGTGCTTGACCACCAGAGGCTGGTGGCACAGGATGTGGGAATGCAACACGGAGAGAGCAGTGACTTCCCCGCTCAGTTCCAACCACAGAAGACACTCTGAGGACAGACTATCAAAAGTGTCAGCTCTCCCAGGAAACATTTGCATCAAAACACCACTCTCCAAAACAAAGAGAGAATTTCTTTACTTCCTGTCCTTTGCGACTTCAGTGCAGCTACTCGTGGTGGATACACAATTCAGGCAGATTCAGGCTCGTATCTCAGCAAAGCAGAAATATTATGAAAGTGTTGCACTGAATGCTTAAATAATTGACTCACAACCAAGAGCATCCTTAGGAGTGCACACTATGATACACATGACATGCTGCTTCTTGCTGGTGGGACAGTACCCTGCAATCAGACCCCACAGATGGGCTCATATAACGTTTGCTGACTCTAAAACTTTTTCTGTACGTAAAAAAAATCACTAAAACCCCATTTTCAGCCTCATATGCCAGATGCTAGCCTATCTTTGAATGGCTGAATTCTTGCCTTTTTACAACATGTTGCAAAATTGATTCTGACTGAAGCACAGAATTTACAGCAATTTAGGAGAAGAGTGAAGACTCTGTCTGATGAGCACCCCACCTAAGTCAGCGTTCTGACATGAGGACACCACAGTTGGGCAGTGCAGTCCCTTCAGATCAGGCCAGGCTTGTGTAACTTGGGTTCCACTGAGAAGCATGTAGCCATCTGAAATGTGCACCGAGAACCAGATTCTGCTCCGGTGGGGGATTTTTGCTGTGGCCATCTGGCAGGGGACTTCAAATCTTAATGGTCGCTGAAATTCTGGAGGAAAAATCAGAAGTTAAAATGCCTGGTTTTTTGGAGGCGTAACGCTACTGACTCATTAGTTCACAGCTGCCCTGACATTTTGTCAACAGGAGAAGGGAGCTGCACAACTCAGGATCAACACAGTAAATACTGAATGACAACTTGGCCATGCCACTGCTTCAGCATCATTTGATCTCGATAACAGAGATCTCTGGTGGTGTCTCTCAGCGGGGATGTTTCCTCTGCAGGGTGAGGATTTTGCAGCTGGGGGAAGAGGAGAGAAGAGGATGCCCTAGCTGGAGAAATAAGGGCATCTGTGAAGAAGCTGGCTGAGCAGTGCAGAAGCTGCAAGAACATTTACTTGACTCCCTGTTTCTGAAGAAAGGTCAGCAGCAGCTATTGTGGTGTGGTTATGATTTATTCAACCCAGCTGCTGGTGAAGGTTTGGACTAAGCTGTAGGGCTTCCTCCTGCTTTTCAGTGTCTGTTGTTACACATACAGGAAACACCTCGAGGGGGTCAGGCAGGGAAACGTGCTTAATTTGAAATCCAGCAGCTGAAACAGTGTCAGCGCTAGTGGGACAGCAAGCAGAGACCGGAGGGCAGTGTTGTGGCTGTGGGCTGCAGCCTTCAGCATCCCCTCAGGCACTTCTCAGCCCCAAAGTTTAGCTCCAAAACATACGTTGACCACTCAAGGGATCCAGTGAGTGGTTGGTTCGCTTTTGTGTTATTATGGGCTGCATGGAGAATTGGATTTATTAGTAAATCAGAGAGAGCTGGTAAGTGATATTAGATACTAGGATTCATTAGGTATTCGGGCTCTGAACAGGGCAGGTGGGCTTAAAAACCACAAGACAGCTCTCCTGGGTGCGCTTCTGTCTGCTACATCTCAGACGTCAGTGCGGTGGTGTGATGTGCATGTGTCAAGCTTTCGAAAGCAGCCAGCCTTGGGGTTTTCGGTTGGGCAGCTGCTGGGATGTGCTGCCCAAGGTGGAAGTGCAGCCTCTGCTCTGCGCAAGCGTGGCACCTGCCCAGGGCCTGTCAAACCCCTGTCCTTCAGCGGCACGGATGTTGCTCCTGTCACTCAGCTCCAAAAAGGCCCACGTAGGTCATTCCAGAACCATGTGGCACTGGTGCGCTGCCGGGTGCTGTGCAGCCGATGAGCTTGTCAGAGAGAAGAGCAGGGTGGACATGCTGAGTAGAAACAGATTGGCTAATTCTTTTTTAATTTCCATTGCTTCAAGATGCTTCTGCCCTGGTCTGCGCCTTTAGAAGTGTGACGCTCATCAGTGCTGGGCGCAGCCTGCTGTGGGACAGACAATATCATCACACAGTCAAGATGGTGGCATTTAACTGGAAGGTAAGGATGTTTCACATTCATAAAGCAGCGGATTTCTGCTCTTTCAAGCAGATGCATGTAAGATGTGGTTGGGTGGGTCCTGTGTGGAAAGAGATGGTTTCCTTGCCTGGGTGAAGGTCGTTTAACCACTATATTCTCTGCATCTCAGGGACAGAGGACTTCTTATTGTTGTCCTTTCTTGCCATACATGCTTGCACCTCGTGGGCTGGCCCCTGTACTTGCTGTCAGGGCCTTGCACTTCAGCCCTGAGAACAGCGTTGGTAGGCGAGCTCTGCTCTGCATGCCTCTGCTCCTCCCGTCTTTCCTCTTTCCAGCCTTTTATCCGGCTGCTCTTTCCTCAGCTCCTTTCATTACTGGAGAGTGTTTTCTCCACTAATGTCTTTTAGTGTGTTGGGGCCATAAACGCTCTGTAGGGTACTTGTATAAGGCACAGAAATGTTTGAGAAAGTACCTCATGCACTAACAGTTTAAACATGTTAAATCAAACCATTTATCAAGAAAGGAATGCTAACCCCAAGGCTTGGCTCTACCTTTCTGGTGTTGCAGAGCTGTGGTTTAAAGAGATTGCCACTTTTAATATGTGGAGAGATTGACAGGGAATGATGGTTGGTTTGTTTTTTTTGGCAAAATTAGAGGGGAGTGGCTTCAAGACCATACTTGAGCCTCTGATTTGTGGACTTTAAGGAGACACACTAATGGTGTATGGATACAAGATTTTTTTCTAAATTCAGTAGTTTGACTATAGCCAAACAGTTTTACGAGGTGCTGGAAGGCCTGCTAAGGGTACAGGGGTGTACTAGGAGTCTGCTAAGGGGGAGCTGGCACTATGAACCTACTGAAAGACCCCTGAAAGACCGGACTGATCCTGCAGGCCAGGTGGCTCTTTGAAACAGTGTGCTGGGAAGTTCACGTACCTTCAGTATCCTCCTGGCCAATATTCCATTTGCCATAAAGCAAGCAAAAGCAACAAAGACCTGTTCAAAGGGGCTTCGTATACAAACTTGAGTGAAGTGAACTTGGTTTTGTCCTTTCCCATAGAGGTTGATCTGCCTAGTTTAAAGTTTCCTACAGAAAAAAAAAAAAAAAAGGAAGAACAGAGAAGCATTACCATTGCTTTGAATAATGCTGTTGCTGTAGGAAGCTGCATCGCATCCCTGTAGATTCATTTTTAATTGTCCAAGTGTTCCAGTAACTGCTTAAATATATTGTTTTGCATTTCAGGCTTTGGAAAATTTCCCATTGCTGATGTACATTTTGGCAGCTAAAACGTTGATTCTTTGCTTAGCGTTTGCTGGAGTAAAAATGTACCAGAGCAAAAAAATTGAAGAAAAACTGAAGAGGGAACGTGAAGAGAAATTGAAAACAGAAGTAGAGAAGAAGGATGATTGAAGAGTCTCTCAGGTATAGAATTTATTTGACATCTGGGCGTTCAGTAATAGCATTGACATATTAATACCATTATGTTTTGACTTGGATGCACTTGGATTGTGCAGTTAGAACTATCCCCGTTACCTGAGTTCTTGTAATATTTGTCTCCTGTGATGTTTCAGTGTATTTGCACACCCGCATCATGCCCATTCTTTGTAGGAATTGCAGTTATCACCAGAAAACTTGGCAGCCATGGTTTGTGATTTAGGAGATCTCAGCACAGTATTCCTTCTCTGCTCTTGAATCTCCCTGAATTTTTGCACCCAACCAATTGCACAGGAAGTACTGATGCGTAAAGAGATGGTTAAATTGGGAAAAAAAAATGCATGAGAGGCATGACAGACAAGATGATGCAATAAGACCTCTTGGCCTTAAGTCACATAATTAAGATCATCATTAATCGTAATTAAGAATCAGCTGTTCCATATTACTTAAATACATGGCAAGATGTAGATAGTTTAGCTGGAAGAGGTAAATCTCATGCCATGGAACTTCCCAAGGTAATAGAAATGCCACAGGTAACATTCACCAGATACCCTTCACTGGGAAAAATGGACATAATTCTGCATAAAAGAGCAAAATGAACATTACCAAATACCTTAAAGTTTTGGGTTTTCATTCCCCATGGGCTGAAAATTCATTCCCTTCCCTCAGCTTTCAAAGTTTAAGCAATCATTGCCTTATTGGATCAAGTCCATTAGCAAAATGAGTGCTGACTAGTGCTAAGATTATATTCCCTGACTTGTTTGGTATGTGATTTTTGTATTGGTTCATTTCACATCTCTCTGTTCTGGAGAAAAATGGGAATTCTATTCTTGCCTGCCCTTTGTAAACTCAGTAGGAGTTTGATGTAATGTTACTCTTTATTAAACTGAAAAACTTACTTTCCCTTTTTGAGGTCATCACCTCACATATGAAGAGAGTTTCAGTTTTTAGAAATGTTTACTAGTTTTAATTTCAAACCTATCACTGTTTTATTTTGTACAACAAGGATTGGAAATTGTGACTAGAAATGGGGCTCTGGAAATAACCATGGGAACAAAGCGGTTCATTCGCATAGAAAAAGCAACAAAAACAAAGGTGTTTTTCAGTCTTCTGTTTACATCAGACTGAGGACTTGTCTCTGGGCAGACTTGTGCCATTTTAAACTTTTATCTTAAATCAATTTTGCTAGCCTCTGGAAAATGCTATGAGAAGACTTCTTTCCATTTTTGCAGAGTGAGTCGGGGTAAATTATATGGAGTTTTATTGCTAAACAAATGAGAGATGGGCTGCCCTGCAAGTGAGGAAGCCTGCTACTTGTGATGAGCAGACCATACCGTGCTGAGTGTGCAGCGTTGGGTCCCAGAGGGTTCTGCCTGGCAGAATCCACAGCCCAAGGGATTGCTGCACCAGGGTAACGAGCTCATCCCACAAGGCCTCCGTGTCCAGCAATGTGATGTTGACCTTGTTGAATGTCTGGCATTAAAGCATCTCGGATTTTTCAGAAAATACCCTAGCTGCCCCCATCACTCAGTGCTGCCCACCAGAGGCCCAGTCCTTCCTAAATTCTGCCATCTCTCGGACTGTCAGCCATGTCTTTCTATAATGGGATTGTGAGAAGGGGTGAATTATCCTACCGTAAAAACCTTCTCCAGTGTCAGCGTGGCAGAGCTGCGATTAGCTCCGATTGCAGCGTGCCACATGGGCAGGCAGATTTAGCCCCTGTGTTGTCAGCATATCATGCCTGCTGTTCTCAGTGCTGTCTCCCCACCCTGCAGATTCTCTGACACTTGGCAGCTT
The DNA here is from genome assembly GCF_964106895.1 of Numenius arquata. Taxonomy (NCBI): domain Eukaryota; kingdom Metazoa; phylum Chordata; class Aves; order Charadriiformes; family Scolopacidae; genus Numenius; species Numenius arquata. Next base: position 40,425,978 of record NC_133576.1, read on the forward strand.
GCATTGGATTCCTTTCCTGGGAGAACGAAGCCGTCCTGTAGATGAAGGATATGTCAAAGGAATAAAACCCTCAAGAGTAACATTCGCTTGAACTGTATCTCAACTTTTTATACGTACAGCAAAATATCTAAGCCTCTGTTTATGCAATAAAACAAGCCTTTGTAAGAAAACCAGCAATGGCCTTGGTTGCTGCTTACTCGAATGCTACAGTGAGAGCTGCAGGGGAGGCAGTTTTTAAATATTGGCTGCAAGGAGGTGGCTAATTTTAAAGAGAAAAACATTCGAAATCCATCATGGGTGTGTACAAGGTTCGTGGACAGACAGAAGGAAATGGGGAGGGCTCTCTGCAACTTCTTCAGAGCAACTGCTTCCTGTAGGGGTGTAAATCTGGGACTTGTGGGCCCTTTATTGAATCCGGATAAACAAATGCAGAGGAGAGGAGCTTTTCCAGGCAGGTCTTTCTCAAACCTATGGAAACCTTTTTCCATACCTAGGACTTCCTTAGAGTAATGCAAATCACAGTGTCAGTATGAAAACCTTTGAGGAAGTTTCATGCTAGAAAGTTTCTTACTTTATTTTTCTACACACTGTATCTGAGAACTGTGTATGGCTCTCTATTTACTACTCAGCCTGTGAAGCAGAGGGGGTTTCATTACCATTACTGTATGTTCCTGCACGTGCAATAACACCAAAGCCTGGAGGATAAGCTCGTTCGGTCACAGTAGGTTAATCAACAGAGCAGATTTTTTCACAGAAATGGGAAAAAGGCACGTGTAGCAGCGCCAACAGGTACGTTTGCCTTCACATTTCCATTATAAAGCACTTCCTAGATCCTTGTATCTTCTGGGAGTCAAGGTGAAGCTGAAATCTGACAGTGGAGAGAGCAGAGGAGGGAAGAGGAGAGGTGGAGGACTCTTGGAGAAGCCTTGGGAGCCCAGCAGGATGTGGGAGGCCTCTGGGATGGCTCGCTCCTGCCCTCTCCTTGTGGCTGTGGGCTGAGGTGCCAGCTGTGGTCCCAGCAGCGCGTGCTGCTGCCATATCCCCCTTTCAGGTGTTACCTGAGTTTGTGTGCAGCCGATACAGATGATGGCTCAGAGAGCTCTTGCTGTGGTGGAGTTACTCACCAGGAACTGCAGTGGTTTTTGAAATCTCGCTGTTCATGCAGTCACCTTGGTGACTGGGGAATGTAAGTATTGCAGCAGCCCGTTCCCGGGATAGAGCAATATCCTTGCTACGGCAGCCTCGGGACTGCCAGGCTAGGGAATACGTAGTGCCATTGTAAACCAGCAGTTTCCCTCTACGGTCTTAGCAAGTCACCTGTCTATGCAAAGCTTGAATTGAATGGTAATTTAATTAAATGGCTCTGCGGTGTTCAGTGAGAACAGACTCTACTAACCACCTCCATTAAACAACTATTGAGGGAAAGGCGCCAAGGTACTTAGAACTAAGCCACACGCCCAAACCTTAACAGGAAATTGTCAAGCCTGTGTAGTGTCCACCAGCTTCAAAAGTAAGCAATGTCTTGGCTCCATGCAGTCACCACTTGCCTTTGAATATTGGCCCAAATCTAGATTTTTTCACTCTCAACCAAGAGTAGATTTTTCTAAACCTCTAATAATAATGAGATTTTTTTTGTTTTAAAAACTGAAACCAGAGCATTCTCTGCTTCAATACAGTTGCTCTGTAAGCAGAATCAAAGGTTTACAATCTTCCTTTAAAGCAAGACATTTAGGATCAAAGCAATTGGGCACCAATTGGGGGCACCATTTAGCACCCAAAGCAATCAGAACTGGCATTTAAATCTGGGGACCCTACCTGGCCAAACTTGTGCAAGAAGGGAATTAACACAAGGAGCCTCTTTTTGTCCCTGGCTTGAAGGGGGGAGAAAGCAGCTGTGAGGAGTCTCCTCAGAAGTCCACATCACCACCTTTTTGCCTCTACAGCCAAATCAGAAAACCTCTTTCTGTACATGTAATGCTTCAAATCTGGTCCAACCTGGCTGCTTTTTTCCTTAACTTCGGAGTAGTGCTACAGCATCGATAACCCCTGGAGCTTGTGACGGGTGTCACAGCAGGCCGATATCCTAGAGTTTCCAAAATAAGAAGAGATCTTATCCATTCACTAACCTGAACCACTATCTGTTCTCTGATGTATCGAGGTAGAGTTTTGAGCTATGATATCGCTGGATAGGTTACAGCAGGTTTTTTTACCCTTGGGCATCCCACATGCTGCAGTTGCAGCCTTAAACAAGAAAATATGCTGACACTGGGGGGAGACAGCAGCTCAGATTTCTTTCGGTTTCTTGTTCAGAAAGCAGCTGGGGACCTTGAAGTCTTGTTTCTTGCTGAAAGAAGGGTTATACCATTAGTCCTGGCAAGTTTAAAAGAGGAATAGAGAATTCAATTTGATTGGGTTTCTGCAAGTGAGAGAAGGCAGCAAGGACAGAGATCTTTGAAGTGCTCAGTGTGTATGAGTGTGCAGCTTGTTACACAGCACGGGATCTACACAGGTTTCACTTGTAGATATTCCCATCCCGGAAAGCAAGCCAGGTCACACTCTTCTGGTGCCTCCAGAATGAGAGAGTCTCTTCTGCTTCCCTATTCCATAAAATTACTCTTTTCAAAAAGAGCATTCATGTTGTATAGATGGGCAGCAGCTTAACCTTAACACAGTGCCTCACTTGCCAGGTCTTTCACTGTCAGGTGTTGTCACCAATGCCAAGTGTTGAAGACTGAGAAAATAAAAGGATTACTGGGTTTTAAACTTCTAGTGTTTGCACATTCAGGCTTTCTTTTACTGACACGAAGGCCATGTGTTTTTAAACAAAAGCCGAAATCCGTGTGTAGTAATAAAGAAAGGAGCCGTTGGGTTTTTAAGGGAAAAAAATCAAACTCTCACAGGTTCTGAGACAAGTTAAATGGCTGCTGAAATAGGGCTCTTCCAGTCTGAAGGAGCTCAGTGGTGTGGGGTATCTGATCCTTAGAATGAAAATGGAGAAACGTTCAATGGGACTGTTTTCTCATTATCCATTTTAGACTTCGGATGAAATGAGCTCAGCTTGGTTATAGTACCACTGAGCGCTTTTAGTCTGAAGGCTACGAGACTTTTACCAGAAACAACAGCACTGGTGCTGGAGGAAGACAGAGCTCCCTGAGCAGCGCCCCAGGGCAGGAGAGATTGCTCTTGAGCCATTTTGCTGCAAGTCAGGGAGCTAAATATTTTTCAGCTCTTCCAAGAGCCTCACATGCAAACAACTATTTCCAACATTTCCTTCCTCAGTTTTCCTCTTGGGGATCAGCCATTCCAGCTGTTTTTTCTTGCTCTTCTCAGTAAAGACACTACAAATGTTCTGCCTGGGGTGGAGTCCTTCACAGTTCTCCTTGATTCGAGCTCTAACCTGTGACACTTAGTCAGCTTCTCCGCCTGCCTGCTGACCATCAGCCCCCTGGCCTCAACGCTGGCCAGAGGAGCACTGCGGCAAACTCTTATAATCCCCTTTCCAGCTCTGCCATGGGAGAGACCAGTAGACCGAGCTGAAACAAACCTCTCTTGTTTCAGCCTTCACCAGTTCTTCACAGTCTTTGGAAAATTGCTTCCAAAGACGCATCGACTTGCTGCATCCTTTCCCTATTTATTAACCATGTACTAACCTCAGCCTTCAAGTCAAGTTTAGTGAGGGGCTGAGAGACCTCACATGGAGGAGCTGACTACCCTGTGACAGTCTTGTGTCTGACATAGAATCATAGGATCATAGAATGGTTCGGGTTGGAAGGGACCTTAAAGATCATCGAGTTCCAACCCCCCTGCGATGGGCAGGGACACCTTCCACTAGACCAGGTTGCTCAAAGCCCCATCCAGCCTCATCTTGAACACCTCCAGGGACGGGGAGTGCTCCCAATCACATGGAAAACAAACCTAGCAATATGGCTGTGCAAGTGTACAATCCATGTGAGCATGTGGAGACAGATAAGGTAAAATTTCTAAAACCTGAGTTTCCGTTTCCCCCCAGACATAGCCAAAAGCCATTTTTAGATAGGCTGTCTGAAAGTGGCTATCTGGTTTGGGGACTCGGAGGTGGCTGGATGTTCACACACAACCCACATCACTCCAGTTTGGCTTTGGCTTTTGAGGCTGGTTTGTCTTGGCCACTGGAGCAAGCCCCGCGTATCATCTAGGCTCAGCTGGACCTTGATTGGCATATGTGTGTCCCAGTCTTGGGGATAATGGGAGCACCAGCTGGCCCTTCTCCATCTGATAACAGAAATGCCTGGTAGTTGCCAGAACAGTTATCCCCATAGCAATGGACTCCTGAAATGTTCATGTAGAGAAAAAGTTTGGGCACAAATAATTGATTAGGCATGTATTCATGTGTTTCTCCATATGGCATCAATTTCTCTCTCTCTGAATCTGACAAAAGAGCTATTGAAAATGTCTGTGTGTATCAGCATCAAAGGCTGTGCCTCACTGTGAGACTGTATCCAGCCTATCCAAAGGCTCTTGAGATGGCTGGCACAGAGCAGAGGAGGTATATAGCTGTTTTCCATTGATCACTAGAAACACAGCATGGGTGACTATCTTTTTTTACTGGTCTCTTTTTTTCCTGGGCTTTCTCATATTGGTTGGTTTTGCTCTTCGATGTCTCAGCTTCTAATGGTGTGGCACTTTCCCAGTCCTACAGCTTTTTTGATTTGCTGTGATTCATATTCCTCTGGCCTAAACTCAGGCTAATTTCCTGGCTTAGTGTTTCTCATTGATTTGAGGAGGCTTAGAGCTAGCCAACAGAAGTGTCAGACACTGACAGTTAAGTGCAGTTAAGTCATATAAATGAGTCTGGTCCTTGCATGTATTTTTTTTTCTAAAACAGTTTTCTTATTTTGCATTTCTCACATAGAACCTTGTTCCCGTATCCCTCCATCTTTCCTCTGCGCATTTCTCTCCATACCTCCTCCACACGCTTGCTGCAGAAAGAAATGTCAAGGGACAAGTTCACAGAGACAGAGATTGGGCTTTGAATGATGCCAGTTGCCTTTCCACTGCCTGGCCACCCTTCTCCCAGTTCTCAGGCATGGTGTAAAATAGGCCCTGCTCTGCCTGATCAGTCACAGAAGCTCACACTTTGTGCCCCATCTTTATATTCCTGGCTTGGGCTCTTGTCCCGAGTCCATTCGTCCTGTCTGTACTCTGGGTTGCAGCATGCTATAAGGACAGACGACTTGAAAATTGGGAAAAAAATGCGTTGAGCTAATCATTACAGGCCTGCTTCACGAGCTGGAGAAAAAGAAATGTTTTTTTTCCATGAAGACGAGGCTTGGAAAAGCATTTAGAAGTAATTAGTGAATGAGACATCATGAAAATTCAGGTGATTTGCATTCCAGCTAGCTTAGAGCAGAGGGACATCTGTTATAGCTTCTTCATCAACATATGCATTTGCATCTGCCTCTCGTCTTTATGCAAAGATACTTTAATCATTTTATTCTAGTGGTGCATTTCAGTCACACAGGGAGAGTCGTGAGTGGGAACAGAGTGATTTGCTTTGACATCCTGCAATGTCAAGTGTACTGAGCCTCAATACAAGGGCTATTGCTAGCAAACCTAATAAAATAATAGGTATTTAAAATCCTACCAAGAAGATATTAGACTCATGCGTGCTATTTCAAGTGCTCTTGAATAAGGTGCATGCTATTTGGTAACATCCTCCTATTAGCTTGTTTAGTCATATGTTAAAGGAATTGCTTGTCATCCTAAATTACCCGTTGAGTCAGAACTGTATGAGCCACAATATTTTTCTTCAGTACAAAGGGTTACAACGTTTTGTAGAAAACATGGGTTGTAATTACCCTTATGCAGCAGCAAAGAGGGAGGGAGGAAGAAAGAAGAGGACTCATCTCAGAATATTTTATATAAAATACCAAAGTTCATTTGATTTCAGACTCGGTTCTTTTTCCTGCCCACAGGTTTCTATACGCATTAAATAGGACTGGGTAGAAAAGTTTTGCCAGCCCTCAACCTCCCAGTGGGAGGCTGGGAAGAGTGAAGGTGTTCAGCGAGGCTTTCCCAGCCCCTTGCAGGGAAAGGATGTTTTTCCCTCGCTCTCTGGGAGATGTGGCACCAAACACTTCCTCTTTCCTCATGCTTGTTTTCCATGAGACCCTTCATGGAGGCTTCATCCCTCATTTTACTAAAGCATACAAAACAGGAAAGCCTCATGACTTCCTGTGACACAAATCACTTCCTTTTGGTACTTCCTCGTTGCTAAAATGGATGGAAAGCGGTTGATTCTCTACCTGGTCCCATGGACTCCCCTGCAAATTGGGGGTGGCAGAAGACACACCCTACCAATGAAGAGATGTTGCAATGTGGCCCTAGGTCCGCAGCTGCGTAAACCATGGCGGCAGAGACCGGTAAGGCTGAGCTGCGGTGAGACAGCAGTCCAGGACTCTGCTCCGTTCAGGTTTGGTCTCGTTCCTTCATGTGAATCCAGAACATGGCAATGAAGTCACTGGGTCTGCGCTGATTTGACTATAGCGCACTGTTACTTCTTCCCAGTAGTACAGTGCAGAGTCATCGGGTGAAGTTAAACAGTCATTGGGAAAATGGGGTGTGCATCCCTTGTTTCTTAAGAAAACCAAGGTAGGGTGCAATTACTGCCGGTCCTTGTGGTAAAGAGGCGCTGGACCTCTGTCTTTCCTCATGCTGATTTCACGCCACTTCATATTCATCGATATTTAGTGGAGCAATTGCTGCTTCAAGCCAATGTGAAATTACGTTCAGGGCCACAATACCAGGACAACAAAAGCATTCCTGCTCCTCTCCAGTCCCTCCCCTTTTCCCCCCACTCTTTCCTCCTTGCATTTGAAGCACCTAATTTTCCATTCTCTGCTACAGCTATATTTGTAAAAAACAGGCAGATGTTGCTGATGAATATGAAGCTGAGAAAACATGGTTATTTTTCTCTGTATATTCACATCTCAGCTCTAGAGAATTACATGTGTGGATTCTTCTGAAGGTAGATGAGACTCCCTTTTTCAGACGTCTCTCTGCCACACCAAATTACAATGCTCGTTTAGATGGTTTCCATACACAGGCAAAAAACTGCACAGATTTGCCTCAGTGTATTGAAATATTTTAGTGAACCTGTGAATCATCTCATACCTTACTTCTTTTATGTTTTTATGGTCTTCATTCTCTTAGAAGTACACAATAAACACATACCCAGTAATGAGCAACACAGAGAATGTAAATTGGGAGCCACTTCCAAAAAAACAAGAAAGCGTTCAATGGACTTGAAAAAACTGCTGTTAAGAAATGCTGCTTTGCATCACTCATAAATAATCTTTTGAACTCAATTTTGTGAGAAATCATTACATCTCCATAATCGATGTCATAGATAAAGAAAATCTCCAATGATGAGTGCCATATTTTATCCTGAGAGATTGAACTTTTCATGTGTTAAAGCCTGAACCAACTGCTAATTGTTAGGCTTCAGAGAGGAACTCCCCTTTTAGAAAGTTTTCTTTTACCTGTCACTGAAATGTTTATGGCAGATCACTGTTGGAAGCAAGGGACTCGGCGTAATGAACTACTGAACTGGTATCGGATGTTAATGCTTATATGATGGGAAAATCGCATTAAATTCTTTAGGCTTCTTTAAGCTGTGGACTCTGGTGTCGATCACGGTCTAGCATATTCCCTGCTCACGACCTGATCTCCCTTGGGATCAAAGACAGGCCTGATCTACAGAATTCATTTTGCAGCCCAGTCTTTCTCAAAATAGAGGGCATTTACGTCTGAGGCATTGTCCCATAACTCCCATAACATAGGAATTTATGCAGAAGGCTGACTAAACCAGATCTTAGGCACTTTTGGCCCGTTTTTGTGATAAGGCAAATTAACTGTCCCTTCCCGATACAAGCGTAGTGTGCATCAACCTAATCCTGGCATACACCTAAAATGAAACATTCAGATTTAAAATTAAGTCTTCTATGTTTTTTATTAGTGCTATTGACATGTTTGTTAGGTTTATACCCTTTGAAAGAAAGGGCTCAGCACAGCTGGAACAGGGTGACTCATTCAGAACAGATTTGAGGCCTGGCTGCAGGAAGAACCATTTAAGAAAGTGTGTCGAGGTAGTAGTTCTCCCATCTCTTCACTCTGTTAGTCACTACTTTCCATTTGTTTGGGGTCATCTTCTCTATTCCTTTAACAATCAGGTCACTGAAGAGGATGCACCTATAGGAGTGGGTCTTCTCAATAGACCTCAGGGCAAAGTCCTTCCTGTTGTTTATAATAAACCATTTCAAAGAAGACCAGGCGACATCCATAGGATAGAGATAGTTGTAAGACGAAGGCACAACAAGAAGCTCATGGCCATTGGCTCTAGCAACTTTGGGGCAACACTCAATGCTGGATGTGTGGATCGCTGGTGGGACTGGCGTCAGAGTTCCTGTCTCCGTCTCCTTGCCATCTTTTGCCCCTATATGTATCCGCTGCCTTTTGTCCCTGATCACAATTACACATTTCCCATAGGAGGCAGTCAGAGAATCACACAACTCCTCAAAAATACCATTCTGCTGATGGGTGGGCAGATCACCTCTTAAGAGCAGTTTGTACCTCCAGGGCACCCAGCCTTGGCTGCTGCCAGCGTGAACAAGTGTCCATACCGGCCAGCGCAGACTGGCCTCCTCAGCTATTTTTTCTCCTGTTATAAGGCTTTCTGGAATATCCGTTTCCCCTAAAAAAACGGTGTTGAAACTCTTAAGCTGCAGTGTCCTCAGAGCTCTTAAATACTGCAGGCACTGCCTCTTTGAAGCAGCATCACAGCAGCCCCTGCAAATTACATTCCTGAAGAGTGGATTTGTGAAGCGCTGCATGTTGGTGTCTGAAGGTTCATGAAGGCTGCTCACAGAGCTCACAATGCTCCTGTTGCCCCGGCGTTACCCAGAGGTGTCTCACCCCACCAGTGACAGCATCAGCAGGGACTTCCAGGTGGCTGATCAAAAGGCATCTTGGAAAACAGGGGTCCCTTCAGGCTGGGTAGGCTGCAGCTGTGCAGCTAGCGGCTTCTGGCATCAGGACTTTGCTTATCTTGAACATTGTAGTTCCTCTTCTCACAGCACTGGGTGGGTGCTTGGGCCCTGTGTACACGTGTGGGCCAGCCAGGCACCACCAAAAGGGGTCCAGAGGGATGGGCATGTGGAGGAAGGAGCTGCCCAGAGTCAGCATGGAGAGTGAGCCAATGCCTGAGCTTTGAAACCAGTGGTAGAAACCATTCCCTCCTTTCCTGGCAAGCGTGTGGCCTTGAAATCCTCCCAGGTGGAGGAGGACACTGAACCCTGGGTGTCTTGTTATGGGGGGAAGGAGGACCTCTGAACCCCTACACGAGCTTCTCTGATGGGCAGACCCAATCCCGGCAGCATTGCAAGGTGATGGCTGGTGCCCAGTGCCCAAGAGCACAGCAACCTGTGCGAGGTCCACCGTGCTCAACCTGCCCAGCCTTGGAGGGTAAATAAGTGACGCCTCAGATGTCACTTCAGGGTGAGGTATTTTTAGGAGTGATTTGGTTTCTAGAGTCCTCTTAGTGCACCTGCTTCTCCATTTTGTGCTGGGCCTACCGAGGAACTCCTGGTGGACCTGCATTGAGCCCAGCACTGATACCATCACCCCCTCTAAGGGTGAGCAACACCTTCAGAGAAACGGAAGCCATTATGGGGGGAAAAGAAAATTGCTCGTGTGGTGTTACGGGAACACACAGGCTGAAATGAAGGTCAGAGCAGAGAGCTGGATGGGTGACACCGTGCTGCCGTGGCAAGTCATGGGGGGGATAGGAGCACGTGGCAAAGTGAGGGCTGCAGCCAGCCTGGGGAGATGGGAACAGTCAGGGAAAGATATGTGTGTGTGTGCATGCGCATGCGTACATGTGTGCATGCATATATGTGTGTGCATGCAGGGGCACTGAGGGAAGCAAGTGTTAGATCACAGAATCATAGAACGGTTAGAGTTGGAAGGGACCTTAAAGATCATCAAGTTCCAACCCCCCTGCCATGGGCAGGGACACCTCCACTAGACCAGGTTGCTCAAAGCCCCATCCAGCCTGGCCCTGAACACTTCCAGGGATGGGGCATCCACAGCTTCCCTGAGCAACCTGTTCCAGTGCCTCACCACCCTCACAGTAAAGAATTTCTTTCTAGTATCTGATCTAAATCTCCCCTCTTTCAATTTAAAACCATTACCCCAGGTTAGGCTGGGGAAGGTTGTGGAGCAGGAGAAAGTGAAGACTATTTTGACCCGACTGGTTTCTTACTTGTCACCGCTCCTCCCTGTAGATACACACACAGAATTTTACCGCAGGAACAAGCTTGTCAGTACAAGACTGTTAAATTGCTCCCACTTAGCTGTACCAACAAGGCTGGGAGTGAATGCTGCCAGTGTCGTCAGCCTGCCAGATGGGACTGAACACCACAAACAAGTCAGTCTCTGATGACGATAAGCATTTCCTTGCCCACCTCTGAAATTGAGATACACCACGGTCCACGTCATCCCCTCTTGGAACAGTTTTACTTGCCCCTAACACAGTGGGAAAGTCTGTGAAGTCAAAAAATGTCTGAAGATGAACATAGACGGAGTCTAACTCAGCTGTCTGGGTGCTCTCCTTGCTGAGGCAGATGAATCATGTTAGCAGCATCGTGTGGAGAGCAGAAGTCTGAAAATGTGATATAAGGAGAAGGGTATACCCCCAGAGAGAAGCCTGTATGGTTTGTTAGCCAAATGCAAAATGATGGCAGATTCAGATTGTACACATGCGAAGAAAAATTCTTGAATATGCAGTACATATTCATATGAGAGTACAACATAAAATAGTGTTGACTCATCTCTATTAGCATTGCACACTGTAGTATACCTTCCTCTTTTAGTGTTAGCTTTTGTCCTTAATAAAGGTATACCATGAGCGTAACCTGACATGAGCAGTCCTACTGGAGTTATTTGATACTTACTAGTTTGGAAAAGTGCACATGTTTAGAGGCCTCATTAGGGCACGAGGTCCCCCAAAACGCTGATTTAGGGACATCGCTGTTCAAGAACTGAATGTAAAGTGTCAAAAGAACTACCTGTAAAGAAATCTTACTCCCTAATTCTTGGTGCCCGTGACAAGCATCCCACGCCCGACACCCACTGGAACCACAATTATGTATTCCCTGTTACCTAAATTGAAGGTTTCTTTTCCTTGTCTCCTCTTCAGAGAAGATCTACTTAATTGTGCATGAGTTGGAGCATGCTATCCTTGATACAGACACAAAAAGGACACATCACTTTTGTTACTTTTGCTTTGTAGCTACCTTCTGATTGTGAATGGACACCAGTAGGAAGCAAGTCAGGGGAACAACTGTGGTAGCATCCAGGCAGCGTCCCCAGGTACAAAAGTGAGGTAGGGCTTCCATCTCCTTCCCTGTCCTCTCCTCCCTCTTCAGGTTTGTCCCTGAGTCCTCCTGACAATGCTAGGCTAAGGACGGCTCTAACACTGCCTGTTTCGTGCCTCTCAGACCTGCCCCTGTCACCAGTGGCAAGGAGCAGCTCTGCGCTGCTGTCCCCCACGGGCTGCCCAGGGGCTGAAAGCCGTGGTGCCCAGACTATTTGTGTGCTCTGAGACCGCTCCATGAGGCAACCCGAAGCACAGCAGTGGTGGTCGGGAGACGTGCTTTAAAAGCACGGCCCTCTTCTGAACAGGACCACACATGTAGGTACTGCTGGGGCTACCTGGGAAAATTAGGCTTGGATGTTCCTCAGTTTGGACACCTCCCCCCCAGTGAACAGTCCTGAAGCCGTTGCTCTGTCTGTCACTCCAGGCTTTTGTGGTTTTGCAGCATCAAGGCAAATCAAGACGAAACAGTCTGCTGCTGTGGGCTGAGCTCTTGTCTGTGCTTTCGTGTGCTGACCAGGGACTTAGTAAGGCGGATGAAGGAGGTGCAAACCAGCCTTTCTGTTTGCCTTAGGCACGGGCAAGGTCTGTGTCACTGTAATGTGGTGCTGTCCCAGAAGGACATGGTGGTGCTTTTATGCTGTCATGTGGCATCACTATGCCTGTGTCTCTGGCTGGCCCTGGCTCCTTCACCCCCCATGAACCGGTCTGAGCCTACCTAGTGAGATGGGGCTGGGGGGGGATGGACTGCTTTCGTGTTCTTTTAAGAGTAACTATTTGAGAAGTGGATTCTCCTCTGTCCCATTCATATATATATATATGACACAAACCCACCCGTTAAACCTGCTTTAAAAACAATTATTCATGATCCCACATCTCAATATCATTAAAAAGAGTTGGGCAGCAGACATAAGGCACTGGGCTGAGACACAAAAAGATATATTTTATTTCCTGTTCTACCTTTAGTCCGATGTGTTACTTTTTGCCTCTTTTCCTTCCCACCCCATGTCTTTGAAGCCAGTGAGCACTTTGGGGCAGGGCCTTTCCTCCTTGTGTAATTTTAGACTTCTGATGTTCCCTAGCAAGGCCACACGGTGCGAAATCTCTGGGCACAGCCCCTGCCTCACAAGTGTCTTTGGGATTTGGGAAAAGGCACTTCCCATCACTCTCTTATCCTTCAGCCATTGCACCAGAGTCTCCTGCTCTCCCCCTGCTGCCCTACCATCAAGACCTGCCTCTGGCAGTAAGGACTGGAAGGTTGAGGTTTGGGCATCAGTGCTGGGACCACCAATCTTCCTCTACTGCCCCTAGCACACATATCCATTGCACCCAGCACCCCACGCACTGGGCACTGGTCATGGGTGGTACCTGCCCCCCAGGTGTCTGTGGGTGTGGGAGGGTGGGCTCAGCGACATGTGGAGCATTTCACAGGGATGTCCAGGCTCAGCAGCATCCTGCTCCCTCCGGGAACAAGGTGCAAGGCCTGGCCCCTTCTTGCTGCCAGCTCCTCCATCGCTGCTTGGGTACAATGAGCAGTGACACACACACATGCACACCCCAATGCACTTTTTTGGTGCTTCACCAAATTCCATTTTACCACTTAGCTAAATAACGAGTTTATCAATTACCCATGAACAAAGTCCCTGTTAATGAAGCAATTAGGATACTGATTATTAGTTACATACCAATTACCCGTTTCAGTAGTAATTATGATATTAGGTTACCAGTCACCACATTCTATATGCAAGCTAAAAATCATCACAAACCCTTTATTTTAAAATGGCAAATAAAAACATAATGAAATACAGAACATAATGAAATACACATAAACAGTAGGCATGATGTTAGGCAAAGAGAGGATGTTTTTACTGCTGTATTATATTACAAGTAGCAGCTAAAATTACGTTGCTAATTTTGAAACTTAACATTTTATTTTTATCTAAATAAAATGTTTTGTAAGTTTGACTATTTTTTTTCCAAAACCAACACTTGAGAACATTATTCTAGAGGGGAATTTGGTTCTCTTCCAGTCTTACATGGAGTGAGAAAAATTAGGATTCTTTTTCTAACAAATAATACCATATCCAGTTTAAATAATCTATTTTCCCTCCTAGCTGTGTGATGAAGTCCTGAACACTAGCTGAAGGCCCATGCCAAAGTAGTATTTCTGGTGTCAAACGAGACTTTCCAAAAGTGTGTAATTCTAGCTCTCGATCCGTGATGGAACCAATAAGAGAAGCACTTGCCAAAATCAAAGGTGGCCTCAGGATGGAAATAGAAAAAGGTGGAAACTTCAGAAAACAAATTAAGCCAATACCTAAAGTAAGAGCCCTGAACTTCTCAGAACAGAGCTGGTGCAACTGCTGACGGTTTCCCGCAAAGACTGGCAAGACACTTTGTGAAAACAGATGACATTTGCTTTCCAGCATTAGGGCCTCTCTGCCAAGGTTGAGCTTATCAGCCTTCCCCTTGGTGGCATCACAATCACGGCTTCTGCCTAACCACAGCCACTACTTCAGGTAGAAATACTTGGCCATCTATTGCCCGGACTCTATAGAAATGGGTTATCTATCTTTAGCATTGAAGCTTTTTATCAGATGTGGTTGAAACTGTATGTACAACATATGTGTCTTCCTGAGGTGGGGAAGAAAAAACCGAAGGGAAAGCTTCAGGGCCAAGGGGTTGGCATAGAGCTGGTGGATGTGCCTGGGTCTGGGAAGGGGACAGAGCCATTAGGTCCGTTACCTGAGTGGTCGAGGTCTGATTTTAGCTCTCAACACAGGTTGTAGAGCCCCCACTGCACGGTGAGCACAGGGAGAGGAAGGGCTCACCTCACCCCCACCCCCGGCTGCCCACAAGAGCTGATTATCTGTAAGGGTGAGAGCAGGAGTGGGCTCGTCCCCAGGGGGACACCCAAGGGGATATCAGTAGACTTCTGTCATACATCAGCAGTGAATTAGTTTCCAGAATCTTGGTTTGCAGGGAGGCAAAGAGCACTTCCCACTGCTGTGGAGTGCTCTGGCGCTTCCCTTGCATCAGTCCGTCCGGAAAAGCAGCAGCCACTGCTGGGGGAGGTGAAATTTCACTGCACAGAACCTGGCATGGGTGATGGATATCTGGAACCTGTATCTAACACCCACGATGGAAAGAGAGATTTGACTCTGCTTCCTTACACTGTTGCATGACTGGAAAAACGGATAAACTGGATCTGCAAAGCAGGAGGAATTGTCCCTACTGCTAGAAGTCAGGCTGAAGTCTCCTCCCAATGCTGGCACTGGGCAGAGATTGATCCTTCTCGAAAATGGACAGTGATACTCACCACCTTCTGGAAAACACCCACACTGGATAGAAGGAACAAACCTGGAACTGCAAATGTTTTTTCTACCTTCAAAACACCTCTCATTTTTCAGATCTGAATAGCTGTGCTGCAGCAATGGGAGCTTCGCTGCCGAGTGCAGTCAGGAGCAGTGAGCATAAATAGCAGATCCTGGCTCAAACCGAGCAGTTATTAAACCAGACATGGATATGAAGCCAAAGGCAATGGAGTCCAAAACTAACTCAACTGCCTAATTGGCCTCTGATGGAGACAGTGTCTAGGGAATATGCACCTGTCCAAAAAAGGAGATGTCTCTATTGGAAAAATGAATCTCTGGAATTCAAAGAAGAAGTGTGGAAAGCCAAGAGAGTGGTGTGGATTTCATCTTGGCTATCAGCTGGAAGTATCAGCCTTGGAACATGTCTTGTGAGATCAGGCTCTGGAAACTCCCTTTAAGGATATGGCCCACATGAAGTAAATAATTTCCAGGCAGTTGGCTTGGACCAAACAGTGGCAAAACCCCATAATAATAACATTAAACCATGAGAGAAAGGATTACATTAAAAAAAAAGAAAAAAAGAGGGGAAAAAAAAAAGAAAAAGAAATTGCAGTGGCAAAACATGAAGCTACAGGTAGAGCAAAAACCTGTTTAAGAAAAATTAGGAAATAATCTCTCCCAGGGTACAAAAATGTTGAGAACTTCTTTCCTATCAGTAACAAAAACCAAACACACAAAGCAACATATAGGAGTCAACGTCAGGATGTCTTGGCCCTCTTCATTGTCCTGGGCTTTGGTAAAGGGCTGACATGCAGGAAGAGAGCTGCTGAGAAATGCACGACCACTGTCAAAAACCCACAGCAGACCGAGCCTGCCAGGCGAGTGAAAAAGTTCAAGTCTGACATGTGCCTCCAGACCCTTGAAACAACCTTCCTTCCAGAAGGGCTGGACGTGGGTCAGCTTGCCTCCAGGGTGGACACAGAGGCTGTTGTGGCTCTTTCTGCTTGCAGAGCACGCACCCAATGGGCTCACTGGCAGCTCCGACCCCCTCAAATGAGTAAGTGAATGAATAAATAATAACAGCAAACAGGCTGAAACAGTTCCACTGGAACAGTGCCCCAGCTGGAAACGTACTGGCCCTGCTTGAAGAAACAGCATGCGAAGGAAGGCCTTCCATTCTCCCAAGAGGCAAGCCATAAAAACACAGGATAGAAACAGCCATGACAGAGCTAGGCCTGCAAGGACTTGATTTCCAGTCTCTTCTCCAAAGGCCTGGGGCTGAAATAACACAGGTTGCACTCTGGTACCTTCACAGCTGCATGTGGGAAGCTTGCACAAGAGCAGTCTGCATCTGTCCTGGCACAGCTCCTCATTTCTTGCTTTCATGAGCGAGAAATATGCCCGTTCAGGCTCTGTATGCGCAACAGCATGATGATAAAAAGAAACAGTTTTCATACATTCCTCAGGACTGTGTCTGTGCTCGATGCCTCAGACCCAGGGCTGTTTTTGCCATCCTGCCTTAGCTGCTCCAGAAAGGCAGCGCTGTTGATAATAACAAAAGTGTCTTTGCTCTCCTTTCCTGGAAGCTCCACCTTGCTTCTCTGAGGGTTAAGCTTCCCAGAATAGAGATAGTCAATGTAGTTTTCAGGCTTGCTGGAAACAATATTGCTGAGCATCATGACAAAGAGAAGAAAGCCAAAAAACCCAACGATGATGAGGATATAAAATGACGCCATTATCTCCTCTTGCAACTCCAGGGCTGGGTTGCTGAAATTATTGAACCGAAGGGTCTTCTTTTGTTCCACGAGCATGTGGAGTAAATTTGGCATGACCAAACTGCTGTTTGTGTGGTTGCTGAGAGCCATCTTATGCTTCCACTCCGGCTGCAAAAGCTAAGCGAGACAAAGCAAAAGAAAAGAATCAACTTAGCTGGTCAATGCACATCTGTCCTCTCGCATCTCCTAGCTTGGGTCCGTCACGCCGTTTCCTCTCCTCTGCTGCGTAGCTAACTGCACTCGGCTATCCTCTGGCTGCATGTCTTGCATGCAGAGAGCCACGCTGGGAGTCAGTGGCAAGTTAGTGCAAGAACCCGGAGAATCAAAAGCTGTCGCTCTCTGCCTGAAAGACGTGCGTGTACACGCACGGGCACATACTACTCCCTTAGGCTGGCTTTGTTTTGCTGGTGACGTAGCGTCAAAATCAGGACACAGGAATAACGCTGCCAATTCCAGTGACTATCTCAATGGAAACAGGATGACTCGTTTGTAGGTACCAGTATAACTCAAACAATAACACCGCTAAGGTGAGAGGAGAACGATACTGGTATTATAGCCCTGGCTCCTGAGTGGAAAGGCTTTTCACACTAAATCATCCACAGTAAAACCTGCTGAATTCAAAAAGAGCTGTGGGAAGGAACTAAATGAGTCCAAACTGATGCAAGTTTGTTATCTTGCTGAGAAGGAAACTTGAGAGAGAAATTATTTTCTGCCAAATTATGTTTCTTGAGGTTGTCTTCTTTATGAGCTTTTTTCAAAGTCATTTTTAGCACAAGAGAAACATAAATCATTGCCTCTAAGCAAACCATGAAATCCTTCCATTCTGAAAAATCTCAAGATAAAAAGTTTTGACTCCATCTCCCAATCTCATATCCAAAAAATAATTTTTCTTTTTCTTTCAGCAGCAACAATTTTCCAATTTTGATACAAATCTATATATAGTTTTTGGTTCTCTGAAATCCCTTTCTTTGGGAAGTATGCGATAATCTTAGAAAAGCTGTGTGCAAATCTACCCATGAGGTCTTGCCCAGCTGTAAATAGAAGCCTAAAGTTTCATCCCAAATGTGCATCTTTGCTAATTTAAAGTCATTTCCCTTTCCTTGTTGCAGTTTTCCTTGCTTTTCAGCCAGTGCTGATTAACCCGTGTCTCTCCTGTTGCAAAGGGTCTGTACAAACTGAGGTTGCCACCCCTCATATTGCGACAAGAGCTCTGGTGATTCACAATACTTGAGGATTTGACTGCTCCCTTAATTCTCATCCAAGAAACGATTTAAAGAGCTGGATATGAATAACAGAACAAAAAGCGCTGAAAATTTTCTGATGGACACTAGAGAAACCTCCGTCAGAGCAGCTCTGCCTGCCAGTCACCCCAGAGTCATTTGGCAGTATTAAAATGAGGGTCACCCTTGGAAAAGATTGTGACCTGAACCCTAGGTCAGGGCAGCCGGCATCCTTGGCTTGCAGCCTCCTTCCCTTTCCATCCTGCTTGCGGGCACTGGTAGCAGGAGAAGTTTTATCTTCCCTCCTCGTGGGTCACATTGGGATGTTCACTACTCCTGAGTCAGGAAAGTCAGGCATTTCCTCTCTGGTCCAGCTAGGATGAGCCGACCACTGGACCACTGAAGTGCCGATTGGGTGTCTGAAATTGCCTGAACATCCTGGATGATTAAGGTTAGCTATTCCTGGTGAGGTTTCCTCCTTCTTGCAACTATTACCTTTTAATGAATGTGTTTACCCTGCTGGCTGGGTTGTGACTGGTCTGCCTGGAATCTATTAATAGCCAAATAACCACGACAGGCAGCTGCACGAGTCGAGTGCCGAGCTTCTGCGGGACCCATTGGCAGAGGCATGCAGAGATTCACAACCGCAGGACGGGCACTGGGGAGGTACTGGGGGAATATAATGAATTGTAGCAACAGTGGGTGTGTAGGACCACACAGTTCGGGCAGAGTATAGCTTTCAGCTAACCAGGATTTTTTGGTCTTTACGGAAAAATAGAAAGGCAAGATTCCTTCCAGATTCCAAGCCAGACACAAGTAAACTACCTGTAAATTACAAAACTCCTCTTCTCTCCACCCCAGCCCAATCTGGCGACATCTACTTGGCTGCAGTAGAAATCAGTGATTACAATACTCTGCAGAAGCGAAATCTGTCCTGGTGTTCCCCTTCCAGAGGGCACAGCATGAAAGAAGTGACCTACACCTCGGCTGAACACTAGGTGAAAGTTTTATTCTGAAAAAGATTCACTGAAACTAAACTGACTTTCTGATAACAAGATTTTCTCTGTTGCTCCCCAAACCCGCATTTCCCTTCTCTGCCTCTCCAGCCTGTTCTGCTGTTCTGGCTGCCCTGCGTTTTGTGGCCAATGCTATGATGAGCTACAACATATCGCGGAGGACTAAAGTTCGGAGATATACCAGTAGTCCTTACTCTTCTTGATGATAGATAGACTTCCTAACTTTCTGTACAAAAAAAAAACCGCAAACAACCCAGCCTCTGCCCACCCCCAGACTCTCCTGTACCCAGTATCCACAACTATACTCATTTGCTGTCATATAAAAGTGAGGCAAAGCTTTGGATGCTCTCATCCATATTGATTACTTCCAGTGCCTACCACTGCCTGCATTTTGTTGCGGGGCTTCTTCTGCACTCATTGTATTGCTTTATGGGTCACCTCAAACTCTTCTCCAGACCCCTGAAGACAGGACAGCAGCTAGATGGACCGTCCCTCTCACGTTCAGGGAGATGTGCAGTTGAGAACCACAGCTCCATGCTGCCCTTTGGAGTCTTTTGACAATGGCTCCCTAACTCCTGCCACCACTGGAGTGGGGCTGCCCCTTTTGCGATGTGTACAAATCATTGGGTTTTTAAAATTTAATATAAAATCACACTGGTTTGACTCAGTTCTTCAGACATGGCTTTCTAAGGAACAGAGTGCTTTCTGCTCTAGAACAGTGAAACTAGCTAAATGTTGGGCTGGTACTTAAAATATCTGCAAGTGTGGGTATTGCTGAGCCATGTGCCACTTCACTGCAGTAAAATCCTATCTTACAGAAAACTCTTTTTGGGGGAATATGCATTTACGCTTTTCTAACAGTTTTCCCTCCCATACAAAATACAACAGAAAAACAACATGACAGGTACCAGTCCCCAGAAAACAATAATGAGAGGCTTGAGGCAAATGACATAACAAGCTGAAAGGGCAGAGTATTGCCCGTTAACTTTAACGTCTGCCTAATTCTCCTTAGGCCAGGCACACAGTGCGCACTGGGGATTTTTAACTGGTGGGCTGTGGGGGCCAAACACCAGTGTGATGTCACTGAAAGGCAGAACCTGAGTATTCACCCAAAAACGAGAAAGAAGTCTAGGGCAGGATCCACCTTTAGTGGCAGCTAGGGGAAGAATTAGTGGCTGCTGTTGTGCCTCTAGGAGAGAGAAAAGAGGCTTCAGATAGCTTTGTACAAATAAGGCTGTGTGTCATTTGTCTGTGTGTACATGCACACTCATCCACACACACGCCCACAACCACAGACAATGCTGGAAAGATACTGGGACACCACATCAGCACTCCTCCGAGCTTCAAACATCTGTATTTTTATTTTTCTCCCACCATCATATTAGATACACAGGTTAGAAATCAGTGCTTTTTCCATGGTGGGACTCACGCCCTTTCTGCCCACTCCCCTTTCCACTGCTTTTCCGCAACCTAAGGATTGTTTTTCCATTTTGATCATTTTCTCTGTGTGCGCAAAGGTGTATCCCACACACATCAGCTAGAGAGATACATCACTATTATCTGCCTCATAAGTACACACAAGTCCATGTATACAAATGCACACACAGACATATATGTGCATGTACTGCTTCCCTCCCTACACACACAAGCACACAATGAAATATAAAAACACCCACAGAGCTATATGTATAGTGCCATATCTAGCTAATCAAAAAAACCCACATTACTAGTAGCTTGAGTGTTAAACAGAGCTGACTTGTGGAGAACAGCACTTCAGGAGAAAAAAAGATCCAGTAAATGTAACCAAAATAATGGAAAAATTGAAATGAAAATTTAAACCAGTGCCTACTTATCACTATGTAAAGGAAGTTGCAGACACCCCAATCACCGTAACAACGGATGTGAAAGGTTGTACCTATTCAAACAGCTTGCTTACTTACATGCAGACCTCTGGCTCTGTCCTGGGAGCAGCACCTCTTTCAGCTGTCAGGCTTGCTCCCAGCTGACCAATGCATTTAACTATTTAAGGCGCATAGGAGAGGAGTGGCCTCTGCTTCTTGCCTCTAGCAAGTAATCACAGGCACATTATGCATGAGGGAGTGTCGGCAAAGCAATGTGGTAACAGGATACTATGGGCTTGTGTGGCTTCTTCTACATGGGGGTTCCAGGCAAGTGGCCATATATGCTCCCTTATCATGAAGGGGATGAGAGCAACATGGATGAGGACTCAGTTGCCTCAATACTGGGCAAATTAAAGCATAAAGGCATCTGGGCAGTCGGGTGCTTCCTGCTGGACAGAGAGAGTGTAAGCACAGATTTGTGGGCGGGAGGTGATTTTTGGTTATTCATCATAGATCTGTCATTTTTTAAGTCAGTGACTCTCAGAAGTGGGAAAGGAAATGGCAGTGTCCTAGTGCCCCCCGAAGATGTGTTTGGCTGATGCTGCCTCGTCACGCGAGAGGAAAGAGGCTCCGCAGTTGTGCCTCCTCCTTCAGTGCACACCTCCATCCCTGCTTATCCTGCTCTACCCTTCTGGTGAAAGGATGGGGAAAGAAAGTAGCCAGGAATAGGGAAGAGGATGCTGGATGAAGCAACCTTGCTATCTTTCATCTTGCATCCTCCTGCCCCAACCTCTTACATCCTGTTCTGCCAGCTGGGCATGGGTGTTTTATTCCCTTCATACACCCTCTCCATGGCAAAACAGCACGAGTTACACCTCTCCACAGCCAAGTCCCCTTTCAGGATCAACACATAACAACCAGCCATGGCTTGCAACATGTCTAATTTAACTCAGGCTTTGCCATGGCAGCCACAGACAAGGGCTGGTGTGGGGTTACTTTGTGCAACCAGAATGACGGAAGGCAGCTGAGGGAGGAGGAGAGCTCACGCTAAAGCCGGCTGGTTTTCCTTCTGTGGAAAGCAGGAGGGAGGAGGACTGTTAAAGGTGAGGGAAGCAGGGCCCCACGACAGCAGGGTACGTCTGCCTCTGGGAAACGGCAGCAGCCATTGCTATTAAATTGCGATCAGACGGATTCATAAATCTTGCTGCGGGAGTTGGTTCAAACTACTCATTTTTTCGCATGTCTAATCTTCCCTGGATAACACACAGTGCTCTCAAAGTATCAGCAGCTCATTAGGCGAGCTGCACCTTTGGCTAACAAACGCAGAAATAGGAAGAAAACTGGAAGCAGGGAGCTATTGGCTGGAGGAAAGGAGACCTGAGGGATCCCAGGCAGCAAAGCTGATGGAGAAAGAGAGGTTTGGTGAACTCCTTCATGTGCCTTCCCCTATTCGTGCATCACCCCCACTGCTGCCAGACTGCTGGAGCTGTTTTACATCCAACCCCCAGCTCTTGGAGCAAAAAGTAGTGCGAAGAGTAATACTGGTTTAAAGCCACCATCCCTCCAAGGGCCAAAACCCAGCGGAGAGCACAAAACCCCAGCAGGTCTTGTCTGTTCGATCTTGCAGCAGGCAGAGCTGCAGACCCGGGCTGGCTGTGAATGCTACAGCAGGACACCGCACAGTGCCGGGTGGAGATGCCGGGGAGGGCCAGGGAGCGGCGTAGCTGGGTCAGTGCAGCCTCACTAATTAGCCAGCTTCTCTGTAGGGCTCGTCAGATTAGACCCGGCATTATACTGAAATGGCTGTCTTGTTTCCAGTTTTAGAGGAAGCATGGTCAGGGCTAGGGAAAGGTGAGTCTCACACCTTGTCCTTTTGCCCCATCAAGGGTAGCTCCTTTGCAGCTCCTGTCCCCACCTCTTTACCTACCTAGAGTGTGGAGATGGAAAACCTACCTGTTTTCATAACTCTTCCCTAGATTTAGTTGATGGTCCTTCTCCTTGGAAACAAAATCAAATAGAAATATAAAATTATAAACACTGGCAGCAAACCCACTGGTGATGATGACCATCTGATCTCTGGCACAACACGGGAGTATGAGTGGGACAGGCTCAACTGCACACCAGAGATGGGGTTTGTTTCCCTGCCTGGGACTCTGTGGGGAGCTTCCCTGCTCAATGGGGAGAGACAGGTAACCACGAAGGGTGATGAGTCCACCTCTCAGCACAACGTGCCCTCAAGAGGAGCCTGCTTTCTAATGACTGCGATTAGAGTCAGCCTCTAACCTGATGACAGCAAAAGTGCTGTGAGATGGACTTCCCCCTCAGTCATATCGAGGCAAAGGAGGTAGGATGCCTACTTGTCCTTCCCAATGCAGGACAGCAAAGGTCTCATGTCAGGTGGAGGAAGCGTGCAGATACCATTCTCCTGATAAGGAGAACGCAGGAGCTGGGGTAGCATAAGATGTCCAGGTGAGGGGGAGGGCGGAAATTGTGGGAGTGCATCACAGGACTGGGTCCCATTGCGGTGTGGATGGAGAGAGGCACACAACCACAACCACGTCCCTTGACCAGGAACAGGCACTCAGCACCTGCCTAATGGTAACAGCCTCCTTCCTCCACCCACAATCCTGGAAATCTGTGCTAGTGCACCTTTCTTTTAAAAAGGAATGAAGGATGAGGGAAGGGGTTTGGAGCACAAATATAACAGCAAGGCAGAAGAAGTATTTCTGACAGTCTTTCAATGAAGGCATATGGACCCCAGAATAAGCTGGGAGGTTTCCATCAGCTTTAGAGAAGACAGGCCAGGGTACAGCAGCTGAAAATATGATTCTCTTATTACTGAAGTTTCATTTTTTGAAAAAGATAACATAAGGAAACAATGCACATCAGCGAGGCTATTTTAGTCATACATTTGCACAAATGTGTGATTTTAGAGTGTTGCCAGCTCTACACTGAGAACCAAAACCCTGAAGGGGGGTTTAGGGGCTGGTTGAAATTGAACTAGTTGCCTCCCTGTTCCAGGGCCAACGACACCTGGAAGCATATGTGGGACATGACCAAGACAGGCAGACATGTATTTAAAATCCTATGGGTGGGAATGAGCCAGGAATGGAAGATTCATCACGCTATTGAAGCGCCCAGACAAGCCCAGATGAGCTTCAGACTTGAAGCATTTCCCATGCACACTTTCCTCTGCAGCGTGCTAGATTGTTTTCTTTCCATGCTCTCACCCCCATGGGATAGAAGGTGGATCATGTCTCCAAGCCATCTTTCCTGTTCAGCCAGGGCAACCTGCCTGCCTCAGAGGAAGTGGGATGAAAGAATGTCTGGATCCAAGATGAGTGACGGAGAATTCCTCACATCGCCAAGTCCTGCAAACAGACCACACCGGTCATCGGGGACAGTGGGGTACTGAGGACCTCAGCCCCATGTGGTTCCTTGCACGCTAGACCTGTGACTTCCTCAAAAAAAAATCTAGGTCATGCCCTGACAGGCATTTATACCAGGAATGAACCATCCCTGAGATGGGGATGCTGAGGGGTGCCCCTTCCCCAGCAACCCTCCTGGGGGTTGCTGTTGGTTGGAGGGCCCCAAGGTGTCTCAGAGGCAGACCTGGCTTGCCCACCAGGCAGGGGCACAATGACCAAGAGGCTGGCACATTGCTACAGCACCGACAGGAGACCTGCTCTGTGCGGAGCTGGAGGAGCCAGCACTGGAGGAGAAATATGTTGAGCAAAGAGTTAGGCAAGAGCTGAGGAGGATTTATTAGAGTACTGAGCTATTTTATGTGGAAAACCGCTTTGTAGGACTCTGGTTGAGGGTGGCCATAATCTGCCGTGTCCTTCCTCTCAGTGGTAGCTGAGTCATCTTGGCTTCCTAAAGAGACTGAGAAGGGCCACTCACTCACGGTGGCCAAGGGTGAGGGCTGCAGGTAATGGCCCCAGCGCAAGGCAGTGCACATTGCCTCTCGCACGGGTCAAACCATGTCACGAAATCGCATTGCCCAAGTTTATGTGGCTGGGAATGAGACAGAGCTTTCATTTTGCTGTTGCAATAACAAGCCTTGGGCTAGTCCTGGTTATCTGGTGACCTGTTTCTCTCTCTCTCTGTGCTCAAGTGTAGGTGTGAGAAAAAGCTTGTCTGAATCCTTGAGTATTTATGCAAAACACTATCGCAGCCCTGATCGTACACTGGGGCTAAGTGGAAACAACATGGTGCTGGCACATCTGCTCGAGGGTCTGTGCTCCGTGCCCATGCACTGCACTGCAGTCATGTGGCTCGCTCCTTCTTAACTGTGTTTTCCTACAGGACCTTTAGATATTCCCAATACTCCTCCTCAACAATAGGAGAGAACCCTGAACAGCTACTTGTACATTGAACACAACATATGAAAGAAAAAGAGATTCTGCCTTCTGTGAGATATGCAGTGTGAGTCAGATGGCAAAAATGACGTTATTAGACATTGTATTATGAGTGTTTTGATGATAAAAGTCTCAGGCAGTTAAGTTTAGGCTCTTTGTTTCTTTTATGTCTTTTTTCTAGCTCTTCCAACATTTATTGTCTGATCCTTCTAAATGTATTTAGCATTCTCAGTACTCTAGTGTAACAGACCTCCACAGCTTTTGCTGCCCTCCCACCATTCTCAGACTCTCCCTTTGCTGGGAAATTTCATTTTCTAACGCTGTCTGAGTGCTTCTGTGACCCCGTATCATGAGGAGGCAGCTGTGGCCACCAGTGCCACTGGGACCCATCCTCTCGCTGCACAGTGTGCTTCAGACAAAGGCATTGCCAAGCACTGCGGACTCATGCGTTCTTCATCCCTTAATTCATTTCACGTGCAGACTCTGTGCAGATGTAACTACTTCAGGAGTTGGTTGTCTCAGAGCCACATCCAGGTTTTGCTGCTTGTGACTCACCTACTGACAATAAAATTCTGGATATTGCCCTTTAATTGTACCTGGGAAGCAAAAATATCCACATTCATTGTGGTCCAATGTTCACGTTTTTGGCTCTCGTCCAAAACACATGGTAAAATGATTTGAGTAGTATCACCTTCAGGACAGCAATAAAAGCAATTGCCACTCCCATCCTGTGCTTCACATCCTGTTTCCACCACAGGCTATGGATTAAGGAGCTCTTGCTGAGGACAACATCACTCTGGGACAGCCTGAGCCAGCCCGCTGGCAGTGGCTGCAGGTGACACCAGAGGACGAGCAGTGCCATCCCCACAGGAGGGACACTGAAGTCTGGCACCATCTGTGATGAATGCTGATAATATCCCTGAAAATTCACACAGACCTTTCTTTTTCTCCCATGTTTCACTCCTGATTGCTGAAAGGGTGGGTGGAACGGAAGGGCACGGAGAGGGTTTACAGCCTTGGGAGAGAAGTCATGTTTGCTGCCCTGTGACTGCAGCCACCGGCAGAGGTGCAGCTTTGGCAGGGTGGTCACCCTTCAGGAGGTTATTTCTGGACCATCACTGTGATGACCTTCTTGGACATTGACCTTGAATTGGACATTTCTAAAACCATAGACTAGGCACCTGGGAACAGTCGTCTGGGATCTGCCCATAATGTCCCAAAAATGGGAGGCGGCAGTGTCAGCAGAGGAGGAGTATTTGCAAAGGGCCATGATCTAGGGAGGCACCTGAGTATGGCTACACATGACGGCAGCGGGCCAGGCAGTTTGACAGGTTGCCCCATGTTGTCCCCGCCACTGTAATTGCCTGTTTCCTCTTCCCCCTCCCATGAAGATTTCCAGATAAAATGTGTTAGCCTGAACCACCTGCTCTAGGATTTAACGTGTTTCCTCAGAGCTAGCAAGGAGCGTGCACTGGCACAGCTGGCCACCAACTGGTACACACTGGTTCTGGGTCCCTGCAGTAGGTGTGGGCTTGTGCTCCTCGTTGAATGGAAACCGTATCATGGAATAAAACCACAAACACATCTGATAAACACATCAGGTTGCAACATCCCTTTTTTCCCTTTCTATAATTTTGCAGATTACTTAATTCTCTGCAAATCCCCCAAAATGCCAACAGCCCTTGTGGATAAATAAAGAGGAGAACATGGACGCAGGATAACGCACTGCCTGTGTTGTTTCCCACCAAAGGAAGTTCGGGAGGGAAGAGAAAAGCTGCATGGAGCAGGAGGAAGGAAGGAAGAGCTGGTATCACCACTGTGATAGCGGTAGTGATAGCGGCTGTGGTGCACTTGGTACCCCAGGTCCTAGGTATCTTAGTGGGAAGGATGGGAAGCAAGTCTGGGGTTTTGGCACAGCTGCTGGCCCCTGTTAGCTCCTACTGGATGTATTCATTGCCATTTAACTTGCCCGACAATTGCCTCTGCTGTTATTGCAGTTATGCCTTGTCATCCACGTGCTGTGCCACAAAATGCTGAACACACCCCACGGCAAGGTAGTTTTGTTCATTTTTTTACACTACCAGGTGACAAGGTATCAGTTTATGTCATATAACACTGTTCTTCAGACCAGACCATTTCCCTTGCAGGACACATGCTGGGATATCATGATGTCCTATGCTACAGGGTGATGCCCTTTTCTTTGACCCTCATGAGTCTCGATCAGAGGGTGAGAACCTGTTCACACTGCTGTCAATGACAGCACTGCTGTCAGCAGAGACATTGTCATTACCTCTACTCTTGCCAAAGCCTAGCCAGGGGGGGTGTCTAGAGAGAAGAGCTGCCCCACACAGCCGGGGTGGACATAGTCATGTTCCCCTGAAGGGACATGGGAAATGAGAGGAAAATAGGACAGAAATCTGAGATGAGGCAGTCTGCCCTTGAGGTGAAAGGTCTTATCTAGTGGTAGCTTCAACAGGACTGGCAATTTCTGCATGTCAGTGACTTCTGCAAACAGAAATAAAGAGCAACATGCACATAAAGAAATCCAGAAGAGACTGTTTGATGTGCACATGTTGGATTAAAAAGAAGACCCTGTCCTTATTGCCTGTATGCTGCAGTGAGCTAGCCAACACCACTGGAAATTCCGATTAGCATGAATCAGTATGTTTCTCATCTACTTACTTTTATTCAAATTGCATTTTATTCTGTTACAATCCCTTTCTCAAGGTGAGGATTTGGATAGAAATATTGTTGGGCTGTTGCTGTTAAAGAGTGAGATTTCTTTTTTTGAGGGAAGGAAATAAACAGAAACACAGCAGAGGGTTAATTTTAGGTGTCAGTCCTGCCACTGGCTGTCTGAGGGTAAATCTCTGTGGCTCCTTGGCTGGCTGAGGGTGCCTGACTGATGTGTGTGCTGGTTTGTCTATTCCTGCACCGTAACTCTTGCATAGTAGGGTGAAAAATAAATATAAGTATGGGGAGGAATTGATGTTTTATTCCTCTGCTCTCTGCATGCAGCTCAGGGTCAGATCCATCCCTGAGTCCCCAGGAGCTGGACTGTTGGGGGGTGAAGCTACGGAGGCACCTGCAGGGCGAGCTCGGCTGGAGCAGCCCGGAGAAGGGATCTTACCAGCAGGTGCAGAGTTGGTATGAGATTATTGTTTGCACTCTTTTCCCAGCTTCATTTTGCATTGTTAGGTGAGAAGCTGATAATAAAGGCTTGAGAAAATATTGCCGGGGCAAAAAGTCCCATCAGATTGGAGGTCCCGAAGCCTGCTGTTGCCATGGGTCCGAACAAAGACCCATGCTTGAGGCTTATGTGCACAACAGTGAACCAGAACAGCTGCTGAATCAACTGTTCCCCTGACAAATTACCCTGCCGCTCGAAGCTGGAGGTCACAAGGAAAAAGGAAATTGGAGCTGAGGCTTTGGGAACAATGAGCTAGATCCTTGACTGATACGGCCCCCTTCAGCTGAGGCAGAGGGGTTTATGCTCCTTTGGACCCGTGGAGGAGGCTGGGGAGGAAGGTGCGAAGGCCAGAGGTTGTGGTTTGGAAGGAAACCTGGAGAAGGGTGAATATTACAGTGGGAGGAGGCAGAAGAGATACTGCTGATGGGGCTGTGCCAAACGGACATTACCTCCCCAGCAGGTAAGTGTGCTGTGCTGAACAGCAGCCGCCAGTCAATCCCTGATCCTCAAGATTGAAGCAGAAAGAATGCTCACAGCTGGGCTAATGAGCTAAGCTTTTCTTGTGTAAAAGTAGGAAAGCTACCACATCTAGAAACAAAATCAGAACTATCTGAGAATCCATTTACTGGACACCAGTCAAAATCAGTGTATTTCTGTGAAGGTCAGCTGTGTTCCAGGTTGTGTGGTGTACCTGTCATAAAACTGCCACCACACTCATCAGACCGGTACTGAATTAAGCATTTTTTAGAGCAAGTAGTCTCACATTAAGGTGTCACATTTTATTTTGCTTGGCTCTTGGTCTTGGAAGGTCGGTGGCCCCTCGTCCAGTGTGTGGATTTTGTGTCTGAGTAGAGGAATTATTTTGGCGAGCCTGATTGTGCCTCTGAAAATAATACACTGCAGTCCAGCCAGAAGCTCTGGGCCTGCCTGGAGAAAGTATTGCATTAGGGT
Organism: Numenius arquata; assembly: GCF_964106895.1. Classification (NCBI taxonomy): domain Eukaryota; kingdom Metazoa; phylum Chordata; class Aves; order Charadriiformes; family Scolopacidae; genus Numenius; species Numenius arquata. Next base: position 40,455,059 of record NC_133576.1, read on the forward strand.
CTTTGGCCTTTCTTCTGCTGAATCAGATCAGATGGTCACAATGTTCCCTTCTGGATGTAGCATCCATGCATTTTCCGTCAGTATTTATGTACACCTTCCCTTTTCTTTGATCTGAAGGACATTCGTGGGCACAGTCGAAAGCTGTCTGGAGAAACACATGTCCTTGCAAGCCCTGCCCTAGAACTACCAACAGTTAAGTACTTTGCTTGGCTATTTCAGCACGGCATGGGCCTTTGCTTCTTATCATTTGAAGGTGGTTGACCAGGACCATTTCTCTGCCCGACCGTGTCCACGAAGCCAGCAGCACAGACAACTCTGGTCTTAGGGAACAGCCTCCTGCCCACCCCACCGCTGAAATGCAGCGCGACCTTTCGCAGTCTCCTCTGCCAAGCAATCACATTTGTGCTGGTCCCTTGAGCAATTTCTTGAGAAAGGCATCGTGGAGGTTTCACATGCGTCGCTGATGGCTCCAGCTCGATAAGGAGATTAGGGAGTGAGTTTGGCATAGTGATAACAACGTGTAAAAATGAAACAGGATGCCATAGAAATATTATATAAGATAATTCCAGTTATCGGCTGTAAAGAATGTTCTGCTTGCTTCTGATTGTTCATATCTTCTATTTTTATCAGTTTCCTTCTGCTTGTCTTTGTGCACGTTTCCTGGTGTAGCAGGTGTGACCCAACCAACTGCAAATAAAGATAACACTGATAACTATAAAGTGAAGAGGGGAGGGGACTCACTTCAGACTTGCACACTTGGGCTGCCTTTGACTGTAAAGTATTTTCCAGATGGCCAGCTATTAAGTAGTAAGAGGTTTGATCTCTCGTACCTGCAGTCCTGAGGAGTTCTGCTGGGTATAATGAAAAGCCAGCTGCTGCAGATGCAAGTTCTCCATGAGATGAGAAATACAAACCAAGGCCTGAAGCTCTCCAGGCTGGTGAGAGGGGACGGAAGGTTTTGCAGTCAAGGCAAAGGATGAGCTCTCAGTTTGGGCTTCCTACAGGAAGGTTGTGCACATCAGGCTGCAGAGAGGCTACAGAGCAGCACAGACTTGCTTCCCTGGGCTCTGTGCACCCCAGAGGTAAACCACTTCTAGCCACTGCTTAGGGCATATTGATCTCAACCTCAGCACTGTCCCCATGCTGTCATACAGATAGAGCTGGCATCTGGCTGTCTTAAAGCTGAGCTTGGGCCACCCATACACCCTCTGTATCTTACGTATCCTTAGGTAAACATACTCCCACTCTGGCAAATGACTCTGTGCTTCCAGAGAAGGGTAGATGTGCCCTGCTGCCTACTGCACCCTGATCCACGTATGACTGGGGAAGTCTTCTCCAGTAGAGGCACTGCAGATGATGTTCCTGCAACAGCTCTGCAGGCATAGCCCAAGAAGACATACTTTAGGCTTGGGAAGCTGCAGCACTCACAGAATTGCCCAGAGTCTGGGCAATCCAGGCGGGTTTCCAAGGCAGGCAGGAAAGGGGAGAAGAGGGAGAACTCATCTGCCCGTGAGTCAGTGGCCACATAACCTAGTGAAAAACTTCCCTGGATCTTCTTCCCCTAAGGCATGAGGACTGACTTTCCCCTCTGAGAAGTACAACAGAATGTATAATAGAAGTACTGCAGAATTTTGTCCACAGTTATGCTGTACTGGTTATTTATAAATATTTTATTTTTGTGGCTTTGTACCACACAACTTCCAGGTTAGTCTGCAACTGTACAAAACAGAACCTCCCAAAATACATACAGAAGAGAACCTGCTATATTGGGCTTTGATTTTGCTTGAGACCTTTGTGCTTTACCACCACATCGCTGTAAGCAAAGTAGGGCTTCAATTCAAAATGCTATTTCTGTATAATGCTGGCATTTCTATATAATGTGATTTCTATTATAAAAAACACAAGTAGCCAGAGAGCAATACCTGTGCCTGGAGGTATGCTCATTAGGCCAACTAACAGCCAGGCTACCGACTAGAATAAGCCACAGCTGATGAAGCCAGAGACTTTAGCTATTGAGGACCAGAGAAAAATAAACCTCTGACAGCGTCCTTGGCTATTTTATGTCTCCTGAGCAAAAGACTTTTAAAGTTTTGGCCAAAGAAAGTGCAACACTTGCCCAGTGAGTTTCAGATTCTTCAGTCTCCCCAACAGGCAAGAAATCAGAAAACATGAGCTCCATGTGATGGCAATTATAGTACAGGCTTTTTGTTGTCCTGTGGTCTACGGCAAAGATGATGAGTGAGTGAACTAATCACACATTTCTAGGTACTCCTTGGCCAGTGAATGCTCTTTCTCCCATTACATGAAGTCAGAGATGGGTCCCATGTCAGCCATCCTGCATGAGTCAGGGGTAATGACAGAGGAAGCGGGAGCTGTGTTTACAAGCCCTGGAGGATGCTCGGCGATGCAGGCTGCAGCTTGGCTCGCACTTCTCATCTCCAAAACTGTTATTACATAATCCAGAGCTATATAGAAAGGAATTTCAGAGCCTTTTTCAAGGAGTGCACACAAAGAGACCTGGCAGACCCGAACTCTTAAGCACTCATGATATGTACTCCCGGCTCTCTTGTGATCAGAATCATCCTTTCTAGCTAAAAAAAATCTCATCAACAGAACATCCCGTGAGGGCTATCTATCCTACTGATGCTTTGTGCAGGGCCGCTGGGCTCCACGTGGGCGCAAGACCTTCCTCCCTCACTGGGGGGACTACACCCCCACAGCTATTTCTCCTCTTTTGCCAGATCCAGTGTTGTTTCTGGGAAGAGGTGCAACAAAACTCAAGCCCTCGTGGGGCAGGTGCTGCTGGGGCTGCAGTGGAAGGCTGGGTGCAACGTGTGCCTGAAGGCTGAAGCTGGGATCGTTGCACTGAACACCAGAGCCAATCTTGCCCTGGGTATTGCAAACCTTGGACGTTTACGTGAGGTGAGGAATTTGTTCCTGACATTTTGATATTTCTCCAGATCTAGGTGTAGCGACAGATATCCCAGTGCCTGGGCCTGGCCCTGGTTAATAGGGTGTAGAAAGGGGACGGGTGAGTGGGTGCCCATCAGGTAGTATCAGCACTCTTTCTGCGAGCTCATGAAACAGCTTAGGAGAAAAAAACATCTGAGGCCACAAGAACAGTTTGCAATTCATATTTTATTGCTTTGTACAAGTGAAAAAACAGGGGAAAAAAGGAGAATTGCAAGACTGAAATTGCGAAAGGTACTGCGAAAAGCCACAATGGGAGTCCCCAACGGCCACTGGGGGGTGATTTGTAGCCTGGTGGCACAGGAAAGCATTACGACTAAAGCACAGTGGTTCCCCTCTTTTTAAAATAAATAAAATGGCAGAGCTAAAAAAAAAAAAAAAGTGGAAACCACCTAACACTGACAATCACCCTTGTCACAAAGAACTACATTGAGGCTATTAAAATAAAGTGAGCAGCAAGTGCCTAGACCCAAAATACCCGAAAAAACCTTGGGATGGAGGGGGGAGCTGCAGAAGGGAGCCCTTTTGACAAGCTTAATATTTGAAGGTTTTAATGTAATTACAGGCCATTTTTGATGCAAGTTTAAACATTATCAGCAATGCTGCACAGGCTTGCCTCTGGAGAACCAGCAAGCAAGAGCACTTGCACTCTCACAGCAGGAGGGAAATGCAAGTAATAAACAGACTGCACGGTGCGATCCCAAAAGAGCAGTGCCCAAGCTGAGAAATCAACATTTTTCCAAAGGCTGGCTATGGTTTATGTTCCTCTAGAGGAAAAAATGACTCAGATAATTAAGCTGATGGAGATTTTTCCAAGTTGTTCAAGACACTGAAAACACGTGTCTTGTCCACAGCTTAATGGTGGACACCATATAAATATCTTTTAAAAGAAACAACCCTGCGTTTTTAATTGTCCTAAGTATTAAGGGAATATAAACATAGCTAGAATATCACTTTAATGAAAGTGCAGTGTTAAAGAAGTACCTATGTATGGGAAGGGGATGTGCTGTGACTTGTATCGCTTGCCCCTCCGAATACGTGGGCAGCTATCTGCCCCTGCTCTGCCCTTGCCTTGCCTTTGAAGCCGCTGCTCTGCACAACTTTCTTTCAAGCCTTTCCCGCTTCTCTTTCCTCTCCAGTAGCTAAAAGTGGGATCTGTATCTGCAGAGGAGAAATAAAAAAACCCTCCCGCCCAGCCCATTGCTTCTTTGATCCCAAACAAGAAAACCAGCTTCAAGCTGCCAAGGTTGCTATTCTGAGTAACACAATGTCCAGGGGTGCCATGTTTCTTCTCCCTTTTAACAGAAACAGCTGGTAGCTGCTGCCGTAGAAGCTGAGTTTGGCTGCTGCCTTCCCCCTGCACCTCGGCAGACATGGCCCACCAAAGGAGAGGGTAAGGAGGACAAGGGCAGGAAAACCTTGCTGGCACCCACTTTGTGTTGGGCACTGCAATAGATAAAGAGCTGTGCCGAAGGAGGCTGCTCTGGGAAGCTGGAGGGATTTAAGTTAAGCACAGATGTAAGCTGTATCAGTGGTTAAATATCAGACACCTTGTGGAACTGCTCTTCATAAAGTGGCAATTCACTTTCCAACCAAGGGCTAGCACCTAGGTCAGTAAGCGCAACAATTAAATGTGACTGAAACTCTTGAAACATTACACGCTTGCATAGACCGTGTTGGTTGCTGATTCTTTGTACAAGGTTGGATATTGCTGCTAGGATCAACCCCCATTCATGAGAAGGAATACCAAAAGCAGCCGGCAAGACTGGTCTGGGGTACCTGCTAGGAATTAGGGACAGCCACTGAAAGATTTCCCTCCAAAGTCTGCATTTTTCCACGGAAATGGTTTTCAGCAAAAAATTGATATCTTTTTCTAAAATTTTATCTCAAAGAGGTGCATGATTCTGGAAGAAATAGGTCATCCACAGCATTGTACAATTTATAAAATTATTATTCTATGCTGGACAAAAATGCAAATGAAATATTTCACCTATTTTTTCTTGGAAGAAAGTGGTCTTACTTGAAAATGATTGCCTAAACCATACATGGCTGTTAACGCCTCTAGCCTGTGTTTGACCCAATTTGGTTTTAATTACATGGACTACTGCAAGCGTTCACACTGGCAATACCAACATTTTCTTTTTTTCACTAGGTGAAGCTGATAAGTCCATGATACTCCCGCAGTGAATCTCCCTCCTTGACCTTACAGTGACTGCAACAAGGTACTAGTGGCCAGGCACTTTTGCAGCACCGGGGCCATCACCGACCCATCAGCTTCACCATCAGTTCACGGTTATTCAGCCTGACCGAGGCCATTGTCTGCAGCTCTACAGATGGGCAAGCAGTTAGCCTGGTTCATACCAGGTACCACTCAGGATGTCCCTGTGCAAAGTGCAATCCTTTCTCCCCTTTTGCTAGGAAGACTTTGCCTCGGGAATCTGCGTGCTTGGCTGCTCCACGGCCAGCTGGTTTTCAAAGACACAGCACAGCTTGTAATTTTCTATGAGCTTGGCTTGAAAATACTCCCTGTCCTTCTTGTGCCAAATGTCTGTGGCAATGTAGGTGTTGTAGGGGTCGCGGGAGCCCTCCAGCCTCCTGGAGCGGATGTTGGTCAGCATGACTCCCACTGTGAAGAAGCCAAAAAGGCCGATCATCAGCAGCACGTAGATGATTTCCAGATTGCTGCTGGCGCTTTTGACCTGGGAAGGTGCAGAGCTATTCGTCTGCTGTAGGTAGTCTTGCAGCAGCTTGGAGAGGAGTGAATTCAGGGCTGTGTCGTTAGACAGCACCAACATCTTGTTTTTCTGTCCGTCACGCTTCTTTCTTCCTTCCTTCCTTCCTTCCTTATTTGTAGGTTTTCTAGAAAAGCATAAAAATCAAGGACATGCTAGACAAATCATCAGATAAAGATGCAAGTCTCTCTGTCTCCCTTTACTAGTTCCCCTCCTCAGTGAGGAAGCTACTTTGGAGCAGAGGCAGGGCAGCCGGACTGGCCTAGAGGGACCTCTTCACCTCCTGTTTCCAAGCCAGGCCAGTTAGGCTGAGTCCATCCCCCATACACCCTTGCCTTGCAGACCCTCCTCAGTCCTCACAGACAGTCTGTCACAGTGTGCAGCTGCCCCAGCTGTTGGCCACTCACACGGACACTTCACCCAGGCCTCCCATGCTGCTATTCAAAGCCCGTGACTTCTCTCTTGAGCCCCCCGCAGGCATGAAGAATGTCTCACTCCCACACTGCAGCAACTGCTTTGAAGATTGTTATTATGGCTTCTCTTGCTCCTCCCTCCTCTACTTTCAGCTTAAGGATTGAATTTGGAAACAAAACTTCTCTACCTGAAATCACTCAGTACCTGCAGCAAGCTCCTCCTGTCCACCCTTGTTGTGGTGCCTTGCCTTTCTTCTGCAGCTCTCGTAGTGATATACACCATGGAAAAATAATCAATCAAACGTCTGACAGAAATGTATCCCACACTAATTTAATGCAACTTCCCAATGGGCACCTGCCCAAGGAGTGGATACAGAGGGAGCCTATAGTAACTGCCTACCCAGCAGTGGAAAGGAAAAGCATCTCCCTTCATCCCTCCCCCTACAGACTGGCAGTTCTCCCCCAGGTAGTTCCCTGCTTTCTCCTCCAAACTAAATTGCTATGCAACCAGTGTTTTGCTGTCCGGTTAGGAGGACTTGCACTGGCATCACTGCAGGTCAGGAATAGGGCAGGAGATGGTAACACCAAGAAGCACCTGAACATCCAAAGCCTCCTAGCTGTGGCACTCTTCATTGACAGTCTTACACAAGAAGCTGAAGGGTCCTTTCCCCCTTTCCAATGTCAGCTGTAAATCACTTAATAAGAGCAATCTTATCAGCACTGCAGTCCCAAAGCCTCAGCAGCCAGGTGACATGACTGACAATCTCACTACAATGCCTAATTTAAACGTCTCTGTTTCCCTCTGTTTTTGCCCCTAGCACATCTGAATGAGGTACTGTTATTCAAGGTGACTTCTGTGACAGCAATCTTGTAATCATCTAAGATGGCTGTCAGTGCTTTCTGCAGTTTTAAATCTGTGAGAGCAAGCCAGCACGTTAGCAAAAGCTTCTCCAGCATACTTAGCTTTTGTTGGTTGGTTGGTTGGTTGTTTTTTTGAAGAGGTACTATATTGTAACAATTTATAATACATCAAGAAAGAAATGAACCCTTGGGCAGAAAACCACCAAAAGGCCTAGGCAGCGATTATACCCCTCTGTGAGGGCAACATTAATGATGCATAGATGTTGTGCAGGACCTCTGCACGGGAGGGAGTTTAGCTGCGCACACAGCCTCCAGCTGCCGGTAACGACACTGCAGTAGATGAGATGTATCTGGAGGCTTCTTTGAATTGTCTGCACCTCTTTATGGCATAAATGCTGTAAAAGGAGATGCTGAGACAGAGGAAGCGAGAGGAGGACACTGATCTTATGACCTGCTGTCCCTCGTAGGAAGGGCAGTTACTTACCCAGCGTGTTCTGTGCTGGCAGGGGCCCTTGCAAGCTGAATAAAGTACACAATTCACGCAGACATGAATACGGTCAAACATACTCGTATGAATTAAATGCTACTGCAATTGCATGTGTTGATTTTCAGTTCAAACCCTTTTGCTAGACCTCCCAGCTGTGCAGTCATGGATTTGGAGCCAGGTCTCACTGAAAGTCAGACACTCAGCCCAGGGTGGTAAATTCTGTGGAGAAAGCCCTATTCTCCTCACCATGTAATCCTGGGGGACACGAGCAGCACCAGCCCACACCAGATGACACAACACTCCTTCCCCTGGCGAATGGGTGACCACTGGGAGCCCAGGTCAGGCTCCTGTGGGCCCAGACTCACCCTCCTCCAAGCAAGCAGTTCTTGCCAGGAGGTGCCTTGCCAGCAGGAAAAATGAGCACCCATGAGAGCATGCCTTGGTATTTTGGCTTTAAATAGAGCTGAGCCTGGGGGTGGCAGAGGGAGACAAAAATCCCCTGTACAAAACAATATTCTGATCCAATTTATTTCTTCAGTTGCATGAGTCAAAGCTACAGGAAATAACATCTTGGCAGTTTGGGCTTAACAGTTAAAATCTATTCACATTTCACAGCTGTGTTCAGATCCTTTAAGAAGGAAAGGAAGAGAAAAAGAAGTTTAAACCTTTATCTGAGCTTACTCCTCCTAAGCGTGTAGAACATGTCAACACTGTAAAATGTAAAACTGCTAACAAATCATTGCAGTAACTTTACAGATGAAACAGAGAATTTCACTGGATCTCTCAACTTTTTCAAGACAGACAGGCAATCCTTTCTCATAATAATTATCAGCTTCACTGACAACATTTCTGGTGCTGATGAATTGATGTTTTGAGGCTGAATATCCTCAGTTACCTTCCTATATTCTCTTGGGAGGTTTCTGAGGGTTGCAAGGTTTTTCCCACTTCTGGGTTGCTTGCACGCTGGCTGGGCTGGAAGCCGGCAGGGAGCCGAGTTGCCTGATATCTGTAACCACATTAGATGGCAATAACAGGAGAGATTAAGAGAAGGAGAGGGCACACTCCCGTTCTCCAGGAAATGTCCTCCTGAAATCTCAGCAAGCCAGAGATTTAGGCCTCAGACACCACCACACAAGCCCTGTGCAACTCTACTGAAATCCATACTGGGGCCGGTTTAGAGCTGGAGGACACAGGACCAGGAAGAGCTACCTGTGTCACTGGCCTACTCCATGACTGATGATCACATCTCACTGTCCCAAAACTATGTTTTGACCACAACCAGAGTGGTTTTCTGTTCCCCACTACTCTACCCAGGTGGCTGCTGGTGGGCACTGCCCCAGTCCCCTCATGGAGCTCCCCTGAGGAGCTCTGAGTGAAACCGTGCCCAGCCCAGCATCTGCATCTCAGTTTATCTGGGTTGCATCCTGGTAAGCCAGGACCTTGCTTGGGGTGGTGGTCTCCATCCCACACCATCCCACAGGAGGTTTCAGTGTGTGCTGAGTGGGTCGTCCCTCCTACTTCTTTTGAAGGGGCAAGCACTGAGCAGTGAACAGCCTGTGTTACAAAAGACCTGGGGCAAAACTTAACAGTTCAGTAACTTTTTCACTGGCCAGGGATTCAGAGGGACTTCCCTAAGGTTGGCAGCAGCCTGGGCCACATCCTGCTCTCAGGTGCATTTCTGCTTTTGCATCCATTACACTAAATATGGGCGACATAGATCTCCAAAGCAAAAGTGACGGGCTCAGTGCAGGTTGCTTCCCAACACATAGGTTTCCTGGCAGTGCAGGTGTACTGCTGGCATTGCCCAAGCTCATCTTCCATTAGATGTCAATGATGATGTGAACCACTGGCCCGTTGCCCATGGTCTGTAGTGCCGAGCAGCACCACTGGAGCTGCCCTTTTCTAACTGAGCCTTATGCCTTTCCTCTCTGCCACCAGCCGGTTGCCCTCTCTTTCTCATGCCATGGATTTCTTGTGGGAGGTGGAGACAGACCTTCTCCCAGTGATGTCTTTGTGGAGATGGTGGGTTTAGAATGACAGGCAAGATGCCACAGGCAGGTTTGCAGAGTTGGGGAATGGCCAAAAGCAGGGCTCTAGGAGACAGACCTACACCATGAATGTCTCTATGTGGCCAGATGGGTATGGCCTACATTTTCTACAGTCAGTGGAGGGAGGAAAAGCATCTGAAGGCAGCTTAACCACCTCTTCCAAAGCATTTTAAAATATTGCTTATAAATGAACAGGTTCTCAGCAAGTGTAAAACCATGCATTCAATCTAACTTCAGTGAAGATCCAAGGAGCCTATGCACTATTTTCTTTCTCAGTCTGCTGGCCTATATTGCGTGGGATGCCTTTAACCTGGACATTGCTCTATGCAAAAGTTTCCCTAGGGTTATACTTACACAGATGAGCTGTTCCTTGCAGTGGTGACAGTCCACCGGTGGGGAAAAAAACAACCCAAACATACCACCCTCATACACCCTAACGGCCCCTGTGTAGAGAAGATTGAGTCCTGCTGTGCTTATTCCCAAGCACACCAGTCTGCTCATGCTGCTCAACCCTTCAACAGCTGCCACCATCCCTATAGGAGTACCTGCTGCTCCCCCAAATCTCTCTGGCTTGGGCAAGAGCCATGGGGTGCAGATGAGGGAAAGGAGACCTCCTAGAGATGGAAAGATGCTCTCTTGAAGGAAAAATGAAAACTAAGCAAACCTCTGGTGGCCGTTTTTTTCATGGTGATATCTTCCCTTAGGGGTGGAAGGAAAACTGGCCCAGCACTGACTCTGAGAACCACCACTTGAAGGAGAGATCTGAAGGGCCTCTGGAGGAGGCCCTCTATCAAGACTGCATTTTAACAGTTAACAGGAGGAATTAGGGAAGAAAACTTTAAGCCACCAAGGCCTCTTGGTTTAAAAAGACTGCATATGATAGAGGGCTGTGACAGCCAAGCTCAGGGAAGATCCAGTTACTCGTGAAGCTACGAAGCAGGACACATTGTGGGACTGGAGGATGGAGACATATAGGCAAGTGTGGATAGACTTCATAAGCACTGTCATCTCAGAAACCATCCCTGAGCATGGCTGAGGCCATGTGTCTCCAGTATGACTATGCTATGACAGATCTACTCCTAATCTTAATCTCTTGAACATCCAAATGTTTTCAGCTATAGAGTGCTAGAGCTCCAAAATTCAAGTCCATGAGAATGCTTGTGTGATGTAGAGTCTGACCCCTGGTGGGTCTGAAGAGAGGCCAAACTGAGCCACTGGAGAGCACTCTGTGCCTGTCTGGGTGCTGAGGCAGTCACACTCACCGATGCTGAGGAGGTAGGACTGTGATGGGCATACTGCTACAGAGCTGTAAATTGACATTTGAGTTCAAATAGCGCAATCGGCAGCTGCAGAGCATCTGGCATTTAATATTACTTCTGTCTACTTTATAAATGTCAGAACTGACATACACCTGGCTGGTTCCTAACAAAGGCAAAGCAGAAGGGGTCTGTCTGCTCAAAGACAGGCTGCAGCTGCTCTGTGAGCATGGATCCTGCTGCCAGTGGAGTGTGCCCAACCCAGCTGGAGCCACTAGCTCCAGCATGGTCCTTTCTGCCCCTGGATGAGTTGGGCTTATTTCAAACAGCTAAGCTTCAGTGAAGCACACTCTGTGAGATGCTGTTGGGTGCCAGTCAACTGCTGGGGAAAGAGAAGGAGAAGGAGAAGCAGTTTTCTGCCATGTAATGTACTGTCCTGGTTTTGGCTGGGATAGAGTTAATTTTCTTCCCTGTAGCTGGTATAGTGCTGCGTTTTGGATTTAGGATGAGAATAATGTTGATAACACACTGATGTTTTAGTTGTTGCTGAGCAGTGCTTACACTAAGTCAAGGACTTCTCAGCTGTGTCAGTGGGACACACTGCCCTGACAGAGAGGAGGCTGGGGGTGCACAAGAAGCTGGGAGAGGACCCAGCCAGGATAGCTGATCCCAACTAGCCAAAGGGATATTCCATACCATATGACTTTATGCTGAACAACAAAACCTGGGGGAGTCAGCTGGGGGTGGCAGCTGCTGCTCGGGGACTGACTGGGCATCGGTCAGTGGGAGGTGAGCAATTGCATTGTGCATCACTTGTTTTGCATATTCTTCTATCATTATTATTATTTTCCCTTCCCTTTCTGTCCTATTAAACTGTCTTTATATCAGCCCCCGAGTTTTACCTTTTTTCTGGTTCTCTCCCCCATCCCACTGAGGGGGGGAATGAGCAAACAGCTGTGTGGTGTTTGGCTGCCTGCTGGGTTAAACCACAACGGGTACCTAGAGGATGTGATACGCAGCTTTGGCACTCAGTGGGAATTTTGTCCTCAGGCATTAGGTGGGCAAACTGATTTGCTTTGGCTAGCTGTACTTTTCTTCCCTGCTGAGGTCAAAATGTGATATTTATCATGCTAACAGAGGTGGATGTTAAATGACAGAAGCTCCTCTCCTAATACAATTTTCTCAGCTCCCACAAATCAAAGGACCTATATTCTCATTTATACTAAGCAGACATCCGCTTAGTATAGAAACGTTTAGATGTGGTGTTGGGGGATATGATATAGGGGAGAACTTTGTAGTGTAGGGTAGATGGTTGGACTCGATGATCCCAAGGGTCTCTTCCAACCTGGACGATTCTATGATTCTATGATTCTATGATCTCCAACAAGCTCTCTCTCATATTGGTGCCAAAAGCATCAGTAACCAAGCACCAGAAACCGAGGGAGTCTAGAGGAACACACACCTTAGAAAATACATAGCTCTAGGAACTTCTCATGAATGGATGACACACAAAAAAGCCTGCGCTACGCTAGTAGCAAAAGTTAGCACAGCACATTGCCCACCTCCCCACATTTTCTGCTAATGACATGCTTCTCCACCACTGTAAGGCAATGGATCTACTGACCTCCCTGGCTCATTTCCCCGGCTGTTCGTTACAGGGATGAGTAGGTCAGACAACTTTCTGGAGGCCAGAGCATTGCACAAGGCAGACCCATTTCCTCCCTCCAGCTCCTGGAAATTTTGCAACAGTGCAGCATCCAGGACACTGCGATCCTATCAGAGATGGGACAGCAGCGCAGCCCAGAAGCAAGCAGGGTTGTATGGAGAGATTTGCAGTTATACACAAGATACACGCACTTTCTGCAGTCCCCACCTTTCTCTAGCAAAGCTGCAGCCTCTGCTAACCAGTCTTAGGGCCGTCCATCCCTACCCACCTGAGCAACACTTCAGGTCCTTGTGCCACTTTAAAAAGCACCACTCATGCAGTGGAGTATTCACTCATTTCTTCCCAAAAGCACCACTTTTGTCTGATCACAAGACAGAAATTTAGTCCTCTTACACACACTCTATACGTATCATACCATTTTGAAGTGAAAAACCCAGAACACACACACACACCCCCAACCAATATGCAACCAAGTTTATCCTCCCAGATGCAGCTGCCTTGGGCTCGCACCCAGCCCGAAAGAGCAGGCAAACACTGGCACGGCTGTAACAGCAAACAAAACCTGGCAGGCATACCCCCAGCCCCCTCTTCTCCTCCATCAGCCCGGCTCTGTGGCTCGGCAGCTCTCTGGCTCTTGCAGCCTCCTGGTTCTCCGCCACCCCCAGCTCTCATCCCCCAGCCCCTCTGCGCCGAGTGTCGGTACAGACCTGGCAGCAAAGCACGGCTGGATGCAGGGCTCCAGCCCCTCCTGGAGAAAGAGAATTAGGAAGTTGTGGGCCCTGGAAAGCCCCCAGGGTAATACCCCTGGGGTGTGAGCGGGCAGAGGCTGGCTGCTGGCTCCTGCAGGGACAGCAATTTGGCTGCCACTGTCCCTGTCCCTGGGATCAGTGTGAAAGGTAAGAGGCAACCAGGAAAACACCTAGACTGACCAGGCTGGGGGAGGGCAGGAGCCCGTGGCGTGGATGCTGTCGGCCAGCCTCCTGCTGCGGGTGCCGGCTCCAGCCCTGGGCACACTGGTGGGAGGTGCTGAGGGAACACAGCGGGGGGCACCCGTGGGTGCCACAGGCCTCAGCAAGTGTGGGGTGCAGGCAGGGCAGCACAAGGGGAGCAGGAGGAGGATGCCGGGGTGTCTACCATAGCTGGCTTCCCCTGCTGACCCCACATGGGCTGCCCTCGCACCCTGACACTTGCCTCCTCACTGCCCTGCACGTTGACACACACAAACACACCATGCCCTGCGTGTCCCTGGGTCCAGACAAGGGACCAAAGCTGTGCAGGTAGGCACATACGGAGGCATTTTTAGAAACGGCAGTAATGTCAGCAAAATCCTGTAGGATTAGGAGCTGTTACAACATAAAATGAGGTCCATCTTTCAGTGACATTACAGGCTTTGGGGTGTGAGGAGGAAGGGGGGAACCATTTTCAGGGCTGCCCCACAAACCCAATGCAAGTAGCTCACTACGGGGGGCACTGGCTAACTCCTATCCATCACCTAAAAACAAAGAAGAAAAAAACCCTCAACAACCTAAAAACCTATTTTCCATTTGAGAAAGAAGTGTCTGTACTCACCAGTTAGCCAAAGGGAGGGTTCATTAATGCCCACCTGGAACCTATAAAATGAATTTATTAGCTTTGCAAGGCAGCTGCCTTTAAACTCATTCAGAGGATGCTGGTGATGTGGGATAATGTGCCTTCGTGGCCCTGTGGTCATGGCAGATCCATGCTGGTGTGTGGTGTGGCCCCTGAAAGTATCCCAGAACAGAGACTCTCAACAGCCTGCAGCAAGCAGGGATGGGAACGGTCCCTCCTCGGCTGATGCTCCTCAGCTTTACCAGGGGCAGTTCCTAGGAGAGCTGCCAGAGAGGAGAATTTAGATGGTGACTGAGGTATTGAAATGAATGGAAGAAAACAGTATCTTGATATTGTCTTGCATGCCTGCTTTCAGGAGCTTTATTCTACATTTTACAGGGATACAGGGATAAAAATAAGACGAGGGAAGCTGTGGGTCCCCTCCGGAAGGAAACGGGAGACCTGGTCACCCAGGATGTGGATAAGGCTGAGCTACTGAATGACTTCTTTGCCTCAGTCTTCACTGGCAAGGGCCCTAACCACACTGCCCAAGTCACGGAGGGCAAGAACAGGGGCTCTGGGAATGAAGAAGCACCCACAGTACAAGAAGACGAGGTTCGAGACCTCTTAAAGAACCTGAAGGTGCATAAGTCCATGGGACCTGATGAAATCCATCCACGGGTCCTGAGAGAACTGGCGGACGAAGTTGCTAAGCCCCTCTCCATCATATTTGAGAAATCGTGGCAGTCTGGTGAAGTTCCCACTGACTGGAAAAAAGGGAACATAACTCCAATATTCAAAAAAGGAAACAAAGAAGACCCGGGAAACTACAGGCCGGTCAGTCTCACCTCTGTGCCTGGCAAGATCATGGAGCAGATCCTCCTGAAATCCTTGCTAAGGCACATGGAGAATAAAGAAGTGATTGGAAACAGCCAACATGGCTTCACCAAGGGCAAATCGTGCCTGACAAATTTGGTGGCCTTTTACAATACTGCCACAGACTTGGTAGACAAGGGCAGAGCGACTGACGTCATTTACCTGGACTTATGCAAAGCATTTGACACTGTCCCGCACGACATCCTGGTCTCAAAATTGGAAACTCATGGATTCGATGGATGGACCACTCGGTGGATAGGGAACTGGCTGGATGGCCGCATCCAAAGGGTTACAATCAATGGCTCAATGTCCAGGTGGCGGCCAGTAACGAGTGGTGTTCCGCAGGGGTCGGTACTGGGACCAGTACTGTTTAACATCTTTGTCGGTGACATGGACAGTGGGATAGAGTGCACCCTCAGCAAGTTTGCTGATGACACCAAGCTCGGTGGCGCAGTTGACACGCTGGAGGGAAGGGATGCCATCCAGAGGGACCTAGACAGGCTGGAGAGGTGGGCTCGTGCAAATTGCATGAAGTTCAACCAAGCCAAGTGCAGGGTCCTGCACCTGGGACGTGGCAACCCCAGGCACAAATACAAGTTGGGTGGAGAATGGCTGGAGAGCAGCCCCGAGGAGAAGGACTTGGGAGTGCTTATGGATGAGAAGCTCAACATGAGCAGGCAGTGTGCACTGGCAGCCCAGAGAGCCAACCGTGTCCTGGGCTGCATCAGGAGAAGTGTGGCCAGCAGGTCTCGCGAGGTGATTCTGCCCCTCTACTCTGCGCTCGTGAGACCCCTCCTGGAGTACTGTGTCCAGCTTTGGAGTCCTCAACACAGAAAGGACATGGACCTGTTGGAACGGGTCCAGCGGAGGGCCACGAGGATGATCAGAGGGATGGAGCACCTCTCCTATGAAGACAGACTGAGAGAGCTGGGGTTGTTCAGCCTGGAGAAGAGAAGGCTCCGGGGAGACCTTATAACAGCCTATCAATACCTGAAGGGAGCCTACAGAAGAGCTGAAGAGGGACTCTTTGTCAGGAAGAGTGGTGACAGGACAAGGGGCAATGGTTTTAAATTGGAAGAGAAGAGATTTAGATTAGATATAAGGAAGAAATTCTTTACAGTGAGGGTGGTGAGGCACTGGAACAGGTTGCCCAGGGAAGTTGTGGATGCCCCATCCCTGGAAGTGTTCAAGGCCAGGCTGGATGGGGCTTTAAGCAACCTGCTCTAGTGAGAGGTGTCCCTGCCCATGGCAGGGGGGTTGGAACTAGATGATCTTTAAGGTCCTTTCCAACTCTAGCCATTCTATGATTCTATGATTTTCAGTGGGGTGGGGGAGGAAGTCCATGTTTTCACTGCCCATAACATTGCTGCATCCAAACAAGAGAGCAAGCTGGTAACAAGATGGGATTAATTCCCAGGCTGGACTTCAGTGGACTTCACTGGAGGAAGGGGTGGGTAGTGCTGGCGACTGTCCTGAGCTGTGTCCAAAGCCCTGGAAAACATCTGGCGTGCTTCTGGTCCAGCTACTGCATGGCACTGGGGGCTCAGTTTCTCTCCTCCAGGGTAGCAAAATAAAGTTTCACTTTGCTTCTGGGAAGACTTGAGGCAGATCTGATACTTCTTGCTTTTTCATGCACCTGCCTAGCACTCACATAACTTTCCCCTTTGAGACCTTTTAGTTGCATTTTAATGCCTGCCATAAGGCATAGTGTTTGTAGGGCTCAGGAAGATGGAGAAGTTGAAGGGATGGCCCAAGTTCAGAGGAGGAGCTGGTGACAGTGTGGGATTGCTCCCCAAATGCTGGGGAAAGTGTTTCCCTTTTGTAGGAGACCAGTGGTACCAGCCTGAGGCCAAGTACGGCCACCAAAGTGCCAGAATAAAAGGAAATCATGTGCCCGGGTGTGTGATCTCATCCAAATCACAGAAGGGTGTCCCAAGAGTTTAACTGAACACTAGAGCATTACCAGGAAAAGATGCTGCTGTAAGGATGAGCTATGGCTAATTAGGAAAACAGTGCACTGCTTGATAAACAAATTGATTAAATCTTGTGGCAATGAAGAAGGATGAAATATAGGGTTAGGGCAGTGAAGACTTGCACCCCACTCTACTTTGGGGCAGCCTGAGAACCCTGAAAGGTACTGCCTCAAGCCTGGAGAGGGTCCAAAAGGGGATGAGGGAGGAGAAGGAGGAGGAAGAGGATAGAGAGCGTGCATGGTCAGTGACAGCAGCGAGCGAACAGTCAGGCCCTGCTTCTTCCTCGTGGGAGAAATTTGGGACAAAATTAGATCACATGACTTCCTGGCCCAGCCTTCCTCTTCCCATAGCTGAATACCCAGGAAGGTGTTGGGAAACAGGATCGTCACTTTGGTGATGATCTGGTGGCCATGCCCCTCCTTTGGGAGAGAGACAGGCATGGGGAAGGAGCTGTTGGGACATGAGGCAGGCTGGGCAACAGCGCCCAAGGAAGGCACTTCGAGCCAAGGCTTAGCAGAAGCAGCCCCATTTCTTGTCATCTGCCCCCAAGGCAGGGTTCTCCACTGGCAGGAAGGACGATGGGCCATGGAGAGCACCTGAACCACGCTAGGCAACATCACCACGCTGAAACAGGCAAGTGACTTTCCCTGGGGAAGGCAGGAGCACGTTACAGGGAGCAGCAGCTGGTGGGTGATGAGACCCCTGCCACCACCCGGGCAGGTGAAGAGTAGGGTGTTAACCTACCATCCCAAATGCAGCAGGGAGGTTACCAACCTGATAAGGGATGCAGTGGAATGAACCCCTTCTGCAGGGGGACAAGGAATGAGTCTCCCCGCAATGCTGTAGAAACACCATTGCGTTTCTGGGGTTTGCTTTGTTCTTGTTATATCACAGAGAATTGATATTCACAGTCATTTCCCTAAAATCAGCATGAGATCTGTGAACAGGATCCCACGGGCTAATGGTGGGGAAGGAAAATGCAAATACAGTGACTAACCCTTGCTTTCCCTCACCCCATAGCCTCCTTGCACCACTGAGTGCTGGGGTAGCCACCGTCAAAACTGCTCCAGTTGATGCAGCTCCAGAGCCATGGGGCTGGGCAAACCAAAACAAGGATTATTTTTAAGAGATCCCAGGGTCCATGTAGGACCTCAGTTCCCCCACCATCACACCAGCAGGGCTCCAGTGCAGCTGAGAGGAGGATTGTGTCTTCATTAGCCAAGAGCAGATTCTTTTTGTTTTAGAAGCATCTGTGTAACTTCTACTTGACTTTGGTGGGACCTCAGAGGGCATCTGACGAGGAGATTATTTTTTTTATATAACAAGGGCAATGTACAAAGACTATGCTCAAGGCTGCAAAACCACTCCAGGAAAGAAGTTTCTTTGCCCTCCTGGATCTGTCAGTAGCCGAAGGTTTCATTTTCTTCAGTACAATGACAACACGAAGAGTGATGGGATCCCTCAGAAAACAAAGGCAGGTTTTCTCTGGAAGGTGAGAGTTTGCAGATCTCTTGAAACCATATTCCTGGTGGAGGTGTGGAGGGAGGTCTTTTGTTTTTAAATTGGTCTCAGTGTTGCTTTGAGGAAAGAAATACTGAAGTAGATATGGGGAGCAGAAAATATAGTTTACTCTTTCAATGAATCATTGCTCTTTCTCAGAAAGGTTACTGCTATGGCTCTTGCCCATAAATAGATTACGTCTAACTTATTTCTGTCCAGAAGATCATTATCTTTGGCACTTTCCCATATGTATCATGTTAATCCCTCAAAATCAGGGGAAACCACCAGAAAGTTATGCAAATCTTTACTTGAGAGTTTTGCTGGGCTCCTGAGCAAGAAATGAGAGGGCTCCTCAGGGCAGCCCAGGGGGAGGGAGAAATAACTCAGAAGGTGCCTTTGGTCTCCTCTGGTCCTGCAGTGACTTGAGCTGGGCTCAGGTCATGGCAAGGACCAGGTTGTAACTGCCTGCTTGCCTCTGCTTCCTTAGGGCAGAGCCACGGGGAGAGGAGAACAAATAGGGCTTCAAGCCCTTCTCCAGCTCCCTCCCAATCCCAAGAATGAATTCCCACCAATTGGCTCTATTGTTAAAGGTCTCAGCCAGCCCCTTTGGGATGTGACCTCCAATTCAGCCCAAATGCTGTAGAAGTGACTTTGAATAACTTCAAGCAGTGGCTTTCTGCAAATGAAGCTTAAGTCAGATAGTCAAAAATAAAAGTACTTGGAATCACACGTAACATTTAGCAAACCTGGCCAAGAGGGTGACACTAGTACACTTGCTGATATCCCAGCTCGAATGCAAGCACATCCAATTCCTAAAAGCAAGGACATGGACCACCTGCTCCCCTACATTTGCACAACCTCTGCTATTATGCAGTTACACAATAAAGGTTCAATTGGCTGCAGCAGCAGGAGCGATGCTACAAGTCAGAGCTGCAGCTGGCACAAATCAGCAGAGCTGCAGCAAAGTAAGCAGAGCTGTGCGGATTGACACCAGCTGGGGAAACTGGCTTGCCATTTGCAGCCTGCCAGTGAAATACAATTCAGACTGTAAAAAACCACAATGTTAAATTAAAAATGTGCTGACACCTGCAGCACTTGGAAAGACACTGGATGGAGATGCTTCTCACCCCCATAACAATGTTAAATTCAATTCCCTTACTGATAAGTAATTCATAGATGCCAGCAGAGGCACAAAGGTTGGAGTGTTATATTTTTATGTTGATGGTTCAGATGAGTCATCCCCAATCAGAAGGCGCTCATTGCTTTAATGCCCAGACAGGGGAAATTTATTTTAGCAGTGACCGATGCTGCAGTTTATTCTTCTGACTGTTCACCAGGCGTCATGGGAAGGCTATGCTATTAGCTACAAATTCATATCCACTTCAAACTACGTCTCCTGAGAGCAAGCTGCGGTTATCAGCTCCCACAGTACCTGTGTTGTGGCTCCTACCCCTTTCCAGTAGTAGCGTTTCGGGTGACTTGCGATGCAGTGCCTTCGGAGAAATGACCAACTCCAATTCTCAACACCATGCAGCACAGCTCTACTGTCCCTATCGCTCGGTCCCCTGGGCACTGCTGCAAACACATGTGGAAAGCAGTATGGTTACCTAACAATAAGCAGAACCTCATTTAAAAAAAAAAAGAAATCACAGTCATGCTCCATGGGTGCATGGAGATGCCCATAAAATTCCTGGGCACATTCCTACTGGCTAGCAATGTTGTTTCACAATAGCCCCGGTCTTGCTGGGAAATGAGCACTTCCCGGGACAGGAGCACAGTAATCACGTTAAACGGTCTCGGCTCAGTGTTGAGTACGCAGGTGGCCACAGCTCAATAGCCACCAGCAGCACTGCCTCTTGGCACCCAGCAGTGGGGCGCATTGCTCACAAAATATTCAATCCCCTTTTTTAACAAATCGTGGCTATTTTTTTTCCTCAAATGGGTAGTGTCTTGTAAGTAAAAAACAGGATTTTTTTTTTTCTTTACCCACCACACTCCCCTATAAACATTCAGCTGTGAAAAGATTTCTTTAAAAGACGCTGTTTACATGGGTAATAATCCCCCAAAATCCTCCCCTCACCCTGAAGCCAGCCCAAGGAGAGGAGGCCAAGTTTTGCCCCAAGCAGTGGTATAGGAGAGCAGGTCATGACAGAGCCATCACATTTCTTCCTTCCTGTTCCCAGGAGGAGAGAGCCTGCCTGTGTGGATTGCTGCTCCTGCCTCCACAGGTTAAAAAGCCGCATTAATGAAGGGGTAGAATAACTATCATGTGTTTCCTCGAGGAGCAGTGATACAGGCAGCTTTTTTTTCTCTAAGGGATGCTTGGACTGGTTTTTCCACTTTTCTCCAGCTTTGTTCTGTGCAGGGATGAATCAGGAGACGAGTCTGCCCTGGAGCATCTTTCCTCTCATCCAAAACTGTCTCAGGCATGTGTGCTGCCCTGGGTGCACTAACAGAGGTGTCCACATGGCTAATAGCATCCTTGCTCCAGCACGCATCCTGCGCCATCCCAAGTCCTCCACATGCCGGTCATGGGGCATCTTACACTGGCAGGCGGTCACTTCCCAGGGACGGGTACCCCTCTCCATTTAGGGCATGGATGCTGCCTAAAAGGTCTGCAAAGGCATGACCATTCATTTCTGACAGAGGCATTTGTTCCTCGGGAGGAACATGTCTGCATGCGCCAAGGAGAGGGAAGACACGGCGCAGAGGGAGAGGCAGAGGTTTCCCAGGGGTGCCTTGCAAAGAGCAGGTCCATAGCCAATTAAGTGATCAGAGCAGCCTGCCCCTTACTCTGCCTTTTCTGGTACCATCAGCTCCCCACACATCAGGAGCATTGCCGCAACAAGCCAGGAACAGCCAAAGGTAGACAGCGTTGCCTGCGTCTGGCCCACCTCCCCCCTGCATGTGTCCATTGGAGGAGATACCCGGGGCTCCCCTCTGCAGAACGCCCATTTTTGGCTAACCCTCTCTCAGCCCATGTCTTTGACCTTGCAAGCACTGATGGTGGGGGACTCCTTCCTACCACCAAGATAATACCGCCACAAAAGTGCAGGCAGAGATTTCTTTGTTTCACTTTTGTACCCATTTGGGAGACAAAAAAAATTAAATAATTCCTTTGCAGAGATCATTCAGTTCTACCTCCTTCAGAATATTCTGCTCCTTAAAATACTGGATTGGGACTGAGGGCCCTTTAATCCCTCACAGGTTTTCTAAGTGATCCTGGCATGTTGCCCAAACCCACGCAAAACTGCAATTTCAAAGAGGTAATAAAAAAAAAAAAAAAAAAAAAGGTTGGTTGCTGCCTAACCTGCTCATTCATGCTGGGTTTGTTGGTGCCATAGCAGGGACACACGTGCACACCCAGAACAGCCCTCAGCAGTTGGGGGCCTTGCTCCTGCCAGCCCCTAGCCACCCCCTGCCGGTGTTCCCAGTGAGGGTCACCCAGCTGGCCGTGCCCCTTGGAGCCATGCATGCCTCGCAGCTCCCAGCCCATATCCTCCACATGGCCACTAGCCCACCACACTCGAGGATGCCTGGGAGAGTTGGCCACACCGCTGCCCTGACCTCCATTGTTCAAAGTCTTAGAGATGCAGGAGACCCTGGGGCAAGTGTCTCCTTGGCCCAAAGCATTTCAAGCCTTTGCCACCCACCTCCTAAGACACGGCCCCACAGCGCAGGCTGCTGCTCTTGCCACGGGCTCTCCTCCCGAGGCTAGGTCACACCATCCCCCTGGCCCCACAGGGGAGTGAAGAGGGTCTCCTACTCTGCAAGCTGTGGATGAGGACCCTGTCCTGGGAGGGGAGAGACTTGAATTCTGCTGTTTGCCTCAGTTTTTGCATTCAGCAGTGACATAGGTCTAAACTGCCATGGAGCTGCTGAGGCACATGCAGACCAGCCTGCAAGGTGCTGCCCTGGAAAGCAGGTGGTATGCTTGACAACTTTTTGAGGATGCAACCAAATCCTTGTCCGTCATTCTGTATATACTTGCTGTAACCTGTCCATGCCACCACCAGCAAGTTAAATGCAAGCAGCCAAAACTACATTTTACCAGAAGTTCAGTCCTACCTGGCCTGTGTTAGGTGTATCCTACAAATGCTCGTTGGGCTGCACACGTACCACCAGGATTTAGGCAGAGGGAGAATGCATGAGACACTGGATCCCAAGCTCAGACATATTCTCCCCAGGAGCACGTTTCCTGGCCCACTTCAGAGCACCCTGCAGCAGATCTTCTCAAGAAGCCACTGAGCATGGCTGGGCACCTCCAGGGCTCGGCAGGAGCCAGGCAGCACTC
Source organism: Numenius arquata (assembly GCF_964106895.1). Classification (NCBI taxonomy): domain Eukaryota; kingdom Metazoa; phylum Chordata; class Aves; order Charadriiformes; family Scolopacidae; genus Numenius; species Numenius arquata. The sequence goes on from NC_133576.1 coordinate 40,477,704, forward strand.
GCTTGGATCACCGTTTTGGTTCAGAGCACTAGAAGGCCCTGTTCTCTACCACTATGGACGAAGGTGAGGAGGACCATCATGGAGGTCTGCACTGCCTGTGCACAGCCAGAAGGAGCCATCCACTCAAGAGTCTCTCCACACTTTTTCCCCAGGTGGTCTAAGGGGGATTAGGTTCTTGTTTGCTGTCATGGTTTAGAAAAAGGTGAGGCTACATACATCTTTCAAAAGGAAGGATTATCTTGAGAAAAGTACAGCTAAAATAGCACTTCAGACTATTTTGAATGAGGATTTAAATATGTTGTCTGAAGATCTCACTTAAACCAGGTGGAATTACATAAGCTATATACTCATAAAAATAAAATATTTTGAGAAAAAAGCCCATGAAAACTTTGGATCAGTGCAGTAGAAAAGCACTGCAGACCCCTCTGCACTTTGATGAGGGTCATGCTAACACTAATTAGTGAGTGGAAAATACTGTAAACTTTCTCCTCCTTTGCAGTACACAGAAGTCAAAATCCATGCCAGATTCCATTAAGAAATCAAAATGACATTTTTCCAAAGAGAGCACACACCTTAGAGATGCAGATTTTGGGATGTAGCAGGTACCAAGCGAGAGCATATGACTAAGCAGGATTCATTGTCACTTGCTCCACCCAACCACGTAAGGACAAGATAGTACCAAAAAAATAAGAAATCAAACCAACCCTGCTCCCTGCTTATATTTAAGGTTATATCTGCAACTCACCGTGCAATCTCTACTACTGCTGCTGCAGCAGTAAGCCAGAGGTTGTCAGATATCGTGCAATGCCCATCACAACCCGAGCTTAGCTCCCAAAAGGACACAACATATCCCTGCTACAGGAGAGTGGTCAGTGGTTTCTGCCCCCTCTCCCTATGGCATGGCAGCACCCCTGGTTGAGGGAGGGGTATACCCAAATGATGCTCCCCTTCACCACTCTGTCTTTCTGCGGTGCTCAGCTCCCCTGCCTTCACCTTAGCAGGGGGGGAAATGTGGGCTGACAAGCCACAGTCCACAACAAATGTGGGCTGACAAACCACAAACTCAATCAGGTGGCAAAACTCAAAGGTTGTATTCACAAAGCACATCTGATCAAACCAGATCCCTCAGTACTGAAGAACCGCCAGGCATTAAATGATAGGATCTCCAAAAAACAAACCCCCATCCCAATCCCCTAAAACCTGCGTGGGCAGTGGAGGGTTTGTACTTGCAATGACCCATGAAGAGCCACGGCATCAGGCAGGAAGGGCTTTTGAAAGCCACCAGAGCATCACCACATTGTTGGAGGTTTATTCATCCTCCCATCATTTAAAGTATTGAAAGCTTTACAGGTGTGCATTGTTTCACTGAATTTCACTGAATTTTTTTAGAGTTGGAAGGGACCGTATAGATCACCTAGTCCAACTCCCCTGCTGAAGCAGGATTGCTTAGAGAATGCTACTCAGGACTGCATCCAGGCGGGTCTTGAAAATCTCCAAAGAAGGGGACTCCACAACCTCCCTGGGCAGCCTGTTCCAGGGCTCTGTCACCCTCACCGTGAAGAAATTCTTTCTCATATTCGAGTGGAACCTCTTATGTTCCAACTTGTGCCCGTTGCCCCTCGTCCTGTCACTGGGAACCACTGAAAAGAGTCTGGCTCCCTCCTCCTTCAACCCACCCTTGAGATACTTATAGGCATTAATAAGGTCTCCCCTCAGCCTTCTCTTCTCCAGACTAAAGAGTCCCAGCTCTCTCAGCCTTTCTTCATAAGGGAGATGCTCCAATCCCTTAATCATCTTTGTTGCCCTTCGCTGGACTCTTTCCAGTAGTTCCCTATCCCTCCTGAATTGGGGAGCCCAGAACTGGATGCAACACTCCAGTTGTGGCCTCACCAGCACAGAGTAGAAGGGGAGAATGACCTCCCTCGACCTACTAGCCACACTCTTCCCTATGCAGCCCAGAAGCTATGTTATGTTCTCCTTTAGTAGTATGTTGCTTAAGCAAAAATAATATTGAACCTTTGGCTTTTCTTCCACTGAATCCAACCACCTCAGAGAGAGCATTTTATACCCATATTTGATCAGCAGATCTCCCAATACACCAAGAAGCAGAGATGTTTTAGAGACCAATTTTGCTAGTAGGATTGCCAGAAGAAAGAAAGATCAAAGATTCCCTAATGGTAGAGAAGGAGCGAGCTGTCCAAATGTCCCCTCTAATCTTCCAGGAATTTGCACTAAATTGCTAGGTAAGGTTGGGAGAGGAGGGCCCTCCATGCACTAGGAAGGACGTTCTCAAAAATGTACCCATTCAGGAGAAGAACCAGATCATGGGGGAAGGGAAACCTTGTATCCTGAGAAGCAGAAGTGAAAAAACCCTTTCCATTAATTTAGCTAAAATAATGAAAGCTATACACTCACTCTCTCGTCCATGCAACCCACAGGTTCCTGTGCCTGCACATCACGTATGGTTCAACCTTGCCTGCATTATCAAGGAAGTCTTTCAGAGGCAGTGCTAGTCCTGATTTCTGAAGAAGCTGCCTGTTTTACAGTGAGGCAGATAAGCTTTTCTGCAGAAGCAGCCGCACGTATCTTCCTGCTGTGCTGTTTTTCCCCTCTAGCAAACACCAGATGTGAGCAGTATGAGAAAATTGCCACCCTTAGAAACCTCCGAGATCCTTTGTGTTTCTGGTCCACTGACCCATGGCAGAGCGAGAGGGCCAGGGCTGCCCCTGGGACATGCTTTCTCTGGACACGCAGCTATGCCCCTGCAACTTTTGCTGAAGCACTGGCACAGATTTGCACTGTCCTGAGCATCTCATCTCTCCTTACCCACATTTTGCATGGATTTAACCAAGTTAGCGTGAGTAAATTTACTCCCAGTTCAGTGTACGGAAAGTCAGACTTGCATACCACCTCGAGGGCACAGCCAGAGCTTCTGCAGTTGGTCCCAAAATACCTTCCCAAGCAACAGAGGAGCCAGATCAGCCTAGCAAGGACAAGGCAGTGAAGCAGGTCTCTTCATCACTGCACCCCAACAGCTCAACCAGCACAAAACCTGGCTGCCATCATCCCAGCAAGGGTCTGCACAACAGAAACACGTAACACCTGCTCTCTAGTGTCTGTCCTGCCTTTCTCTGCCTCAGGTGAGTGCTGGGCACAGCCCAACCCTCCAGTCATCCTGGGTCTGCAACCCATTGGCACCTCTCATGCCACGACTCCAGCTTCCTCGTCCCTGTGATTTGGAAGCGGTGAGCAAGAAAACTGCAGGCTGCTTGATTCTTCTGCAGGTCAAAGAAGAAAGGCTTTCCGTATTTGTAAACTAAACCAGACATCAAAGGGAAGCATAAGCCACATCACTCATATTTTCCTCAACAGAAGAGATGCCACGGGGCCCTGTATATTAGATAGCTGCTCAGGCTATGTAACAACTTGCTTGTAGCTTTATAAACTGAAGGGCAAGATCATTCCTTGGTTAGTACATGAGGTTAGTACACAAGGTTAGTACACATAGGATATCTTTCTTCTCTGATCACAACCAAGCAGAAGGAAATGAAATCTTGAGGCTTAGGAACAGAAAGTACAGAAAAGTCAGCCTGAGAGCGGTTTTACTCCACCCGGAGCCAGTGTTTTCTGCCAGGTTCCTCTTTGCTTGGACACACATATTTCATGGGAGAAAAAGCAAAAGGGCATGAGCTGACTCAGAGGATGTGAATATCAGACGGGGCACTCGGCACCTGAAACACCTTGAAGAAAAGGTACAAGCTGTGATTCTTTTCTTCCAGGAAACATTGACCAGCTCCTACATGCAAACAGCCATAACTGGTCAATTCCATTTAACCCAATGTTTTCGTGGCCAGAGCACACGTTTAGGGAACACCATTAGGAAACATGCCGAGCTAAGCAGCCTTTGCACAGCCTCTCAGCTACCAGCCGCCATGGCTACAGTAGGCACTCCCTGCACGGCACCCCACCACATGTTTTTAGACAATTCCCTATGTTTTGCTGAACTTCGAGACAACAGTGAATTAAGAACATATTGAAATGATCAAGGCATTTCCCTAACCAAAAACATGCATAGAAAAACAAACACAGAGGTAGCATTGGATAAGCGTTACTCTAGTTGGGAGTTCCTGCTTTGTGGTGGTGCTGACCCCGCTCGTTCAGTATCACACAGCACCTCCGGACCGTAAAAGCATTGAAAAGTCCACCACCACAGATTTTTGTATGGCAGCACCACTGTTGCAGCTGGTGCTGAGTTCAGATCCATCCCATACAGCATCTCGCATTGTGCCTGACCCTGCTGCACCTGAACACTGCCTGCTGCGCTAACACGGCTGCGACTCAGTTTGTTCACCGGTCTGGAGGAGAAACACGTGCTGCAGAGGCTTTAGCAGATAGTCTCTGCTCAACTGGTTGACATGAAATCCCGTTTTTACCAAAAATCAATAACTAATTCTCCTCCCTTTCAAATAAAATTGGCTCTTGTTTAATACCTACCTGGAGTTAGTATCCCAAGCTGCCTGCAGACTGGAGGAGTGCATGCCAGCGATGCGTGGGGGTTAGGAACTGGCTGTGCTGGCCTGGGGGATGAGCAGCCTTGCCTGCAAGCATGAGGCTTAACTAGAGTTGCCTTGGGCTCCGGTTATGCAAATCCAATTAATCAGCACTTAAATCCTTACCTCAGAGCAGGGCCTGCAACACTGAAGTGAGAAGGAGCGCAGCGAAACAAAGCTTAACACAGAGGGTCTACTGCTAGGCTGCTCTGTTCTTCAGGGCAAGTCCTTCTGTTCTTTATCTATGTCAGAATCATGTGTTAACAGTAACTTCCTCACGGCAGAGACTTCATGTCTCACTTACCTAGAAAACCTCTCACAGAGTTTAGGCGTGATGTAATTAAAGGCAATGGTGATAATAATTAATTGATTTTGAAGTTACCATCCATCTTCAGTGTGTTTAATGAATGACAGAGACAGACCCTCCTAGAAGTGCCAGAGGCTGTAGCTCCACCTAATGATATTGCTAAAAGCAAACCTCAAACGCATGCTGGAAGAGATTAATTGTGGTAGATAGGCTGTCAGCACTCCAGTCAAACTTTTATTGTCAGTCATCTGGAGACATGAGCCCAAGGCTACTGAAAAAAGCAGAGCTGGAGAATATATCAGTTAACGGTTCATGCGGCAAGTAGTCAAAGGCAGTGATGGGGAGAGTAATATTGAAGCGTAGCCCAAGAGTTTCATACCAGTCCACTGAAATAAACGCTTTGATGATTCACAATATCTATACTGCCAGCCATAAAACCCAGCCCCTCAGCATATTGTCCTATTTTTTTTGTGCAAACATAAAAGTAAGGGAGACAGAGATTTATCAGTTGTGCAAGTTCAGCAGAAAGTTCAGCAGAAGCTTCAGGAACCAGCTCTCTGACGTTCAGAAGACTGGCTGACAGTTGTGATCGTGAAAGGCACACCCACACAACCCAATGGCTTTCTGAGAGCCACGAAACATTTTTATTCTACACCATCAGCTCCCAGACTGGCAAGAAAGTAAGAATCTTCTTGTGCTACCATCTCTGAAGAGGGGAACTGTTGGACAATAAAAACTCTGTCCTTCTTTCTCCATCTATAAAATTTCCACCTGTAAGAAATTCTGGTAAACCTAAATCAAAACCGTGTGTACGGGGAGCAGACACATTGCACCTCGGCAGCGCCTGCCGGCCATGCCGGGATGCTGTGGGTCAGTGGGCAAGGAGCTGCCCCTGGCATGCTTCCCACCGCACTCACCAGCCCTGCCTGCCAGGGCTGCCGCTCACTCGGCTCCCTCGCTCTGCCCTCCTCTTCCTCACCTGGGAACTTTATACGTGTATTTATACACATACACGTTTTAAGTGTGCATATGTGGACGTTTTCTCCACACACCGCATATTTTTGTTACTTTAGGCATTTCTTTTCCTCCTAGGCAAACAAGCCTTCCCAGTTTTTTTGAATTCCCTCCCACTTGAAACAATAGGCTAGACATGGAGTGAAACTGTCCCTCCTTAAATCGGGCTGCCACACATTCCTCTTGCTTTAAATAAGGGGCTATTGCTAAACTCATCATTTCCATTCTTTCTCGGTCAACAAGCAAGCCTGAAGCCCATACTGGTTCTCAACTGGGACTGGAAAAGCAACCTCTGTTGCCTGTACTTTTCTTGTTGCCTGCAGTAAGCCATACTCAGTTGCAGTCCAGAGGTAAAAGCATCACAAGCAAATGGTGAGGTGACCTTAATCACAATGCTTGTAGAAGGGTTGGAATTCACTACCAGGATGTTTTAAGAAACTACTCTACTCTCCTGCTTTTGCGGATTCCTGGCTGAACCTATACCTTCTCATTATTGAAAAGCAAATGTCCTCAGGGAATGGGTTGCCATTTAATGAAAAGCCAGTAGCTAAAAATACAGACAAAAACACTTTGGAAGACCCAAACTTACTACGGGAGAGCAGTTCTTTCATTGAAATCCCAAATTGCTACAAAACGCGTGGGTTTTGAAAAGTCATCGTAGCAGAAGTACCAGCACTGTGAGTGCATTTGAGCTCTATTAGCTTTCTGGTGAGCCCTCCCAGGCAGCAGCATGCTGCCTCAAGGTTCAGCCCACGCTGTCTTTTGCAGACACATCCCAACCCAGCAAAGTCCAAGAACTCCTCGTTGCTGACTCCTGTCGGTTATCAGAGCCCAAATCCCTCTGTCACATGCAAATGAAGATGCTCAAGTGTGAGATGCCAAATGTTTCATCTTACTAAAGTGAGATCCACATGCCAAGCAGCAGGTCTGTTTTATTTATAAAATTGTATATAGTTATAACAAACATTTTCCCCAAGCGGTGGCATTACTCGTCCATGCCATTCATAATGCAATGACTAACAGATTTACTAATTTTAAGCCTACTTTGTTTGTTCCACACTAGGAAATGGAAAATGTGAGTTCCTGTTGTTCAACTCTTGCACCAGATATAGTACATTATTCCTTTTGTTTGGAAAGTTCAGTTTCCAAACACCATCCATTACTCAAACTGTATTAATACAACAAATTTACCATCCAAATAGTTTCCAGTAGATCTCACCAAGAGGATGTTTTTTTTCTTGTGTTATGACCAGTGACACTCATGTCAAAAAGCTCCACTTGGCGTCACCTTTTATCCCAAATCCTTTTAAAAAAGTAAGCAGGATTCTTGTCTGTTTTAATCACCAGTGATTCGCTACCTGTGAGCATCACGGAAGGCTTCTAGTCAGCCAGGACCACTGGAAATTGCTCAAGTGTTTTAGAGCCTTAGTCTTGGGTATTTTATGTGAACCAAAAGTATTTGGTTTGAGTATTGCAGACCATTGCAGGCTGAGTCCCCAGCTGCCTGTCCCATCCTACACCACCCCAACAGCTGTTCGACTTCTCTGGGGTGTTCTCCTCTGTGGTACATCAATGGGAAAAAGCAAAGTGATTTGGGATCCTCCCCAGTGAGTGTTCAGGAAGCACCATGCACACCCCGATACACAGGGAAGACTGGGCTGCTCCTGAGGCCATGCATTATGGGGTGCCTGTGCCCCCCCTGCTTCCAGTTCTGGCTGCAGGCGACTCTCACCAGCTCAGACCCCACACTGCCTCTCAAAGGCTTAGTACCATCACCATATGACCAGAGGCAGGTGGCCTTATGATTGTCCTTGTCGCTCCTGGCCCGGCACCAGAAGCAGCAGGTCTCACCCAGCAATGCTGAGAAGGATAAATCAGGTATGTGCTGTGCATTTGCCCTCTTCTGTCTGTGCTCAATTGCGTACCCATGCTGTGGCATCAGGAATAACGAGGGGCTTGCCATGACACTGGCTGGGAGGTGGATGAATACTTGAATCCTTTGCATAGGGGCTGCTGTTCGGTTGTAACTCTACTCCATTCAGCTCTCCTCTAGCAAAGCTGATCTTTAATACTGTTGGTGTTTCTCATCCTTCATAAAATCCAATAATGCTTCTGATGGCAAATTAATTAAATATGTTGACAGCCATGATTTAATTGTTGGAGATGTGACAACCTCTTGAAAAAAGTCAAAGCGTACCTTAAAATAAAGCTTTCTAGGACAAAGAAGTAGCATGAAAACGATATTTTTGCTTACTCTATCATACCTGATTTCATCTCGCACTACATCTTGTACTACGGTTCAAAATTAACCACTTATGTTTCCACAGAAGAGAAAAATGTTCCTATGGTTTGTTTTCTTTTGAATCTCATCCAAAAACTCATGCACGCAATTATTTCAATAGGTGTTCATGATCTGAATGCTGCTGCATCACACTAGTGAATAAACTAGAGCATCCAAATTCCTTAAAAGTAACAAGAAACCAAATTTAAATTGACGCAATTACTCTAATAAAAACGACAGAGCAAGTACCTATCTTGCAGATGGAAAAACAACCAAGATATCGACCCTTTCCTTTTTAATTAAAGCTGTGACATCCAAACCCTCAAGTTGGAATGGGGTGTCCTTTGGCCAGGTGGCCTATGAATGCATCTCCACAGCTCCGTCCCCAAGACACAGCCAACAAAATCAGTGATGCTCCCCATCCTTTGCACCTCATCACCTGATGAGGTGATGTCACAAGACACTCTGTTCATGCACATAGAATCATAGCATGGTCCAGGCGGGAAGGGACCTCCAAAGGTCATCTAGTCCGACCTCCCCGCAGTCAGCAGGGACACCTCCAACTAGACCGGGTTGCCCAGGACCTCATCGAGCTTCATCTTGAATATCTCCAGGGAAGGGGCCTCAACCACCTCCCTGGGCAACCTGTTCCAGTGTTCCACCACCCTCATGGTAAAGAACTTTTTCCTAATATCCAGTCTAAATCTGCTCTTCTCCAGCTTAAAGCCATTGCCCCTCGTCCTGTCACTACAGGCCTTTGTAAACAGACCCTCCCCAGCCTTCCTGTAGGTCCCCCCTCAGGTACTGGAAGGCCGCTATTAGGTCTCCCCAGAGCCTCCTCTTCTCCAGGCTGAGCAACCCCAGCTCCCTCAGCCTGTCCTCATAGCAGATGTGTTCCAACCCCCTGATCATTTTCATGGGCCTCCTCTGGACCCGCTCCATCAGGTCCATGTCCTTTCTATATTGAGGGCTCCAGACCTGCACACAGTACTCCAGGTGAGGTCTCACCAGAGCAGAGCAAAGTGGCAGAATCACCTCTCTGGATCTGCTGGCAACACATCTTTTGATGCGGCCCAGGATATGATTGGCCTTCTGGGCTGCAAGTGCACATTGCCTGCTCATGTCCAGCTTCTCATCCATCAGCACCCCCAAGTCCCTTTCTTCAGGGCTGCTCTCTAATACCTCATCCCCCAGTCTGTATTGATAGCGAAGATTGTTCCAGTCCAGGTGCAGAACCCTACACTTGCTCTTGTTGAACCTCATGAGGTTCACCTGAGCCCACCTCTCCAGCCTGTCCAGGTCCCTCTGGCTGACATCCCATCATGTCCCTCCCCTCCGCAAAACATGTCCCTGGTGAACAAGGGCTGCCCAGACCTCCCCCGTTCCTGCAGCAGCAGCACAGGTGGGTCTCAGCAGAGGTGGCTTTGTCTCTGTGAGACAGGACACCTTAATGGTTGCTGAAGGGCAGATTCATGGCCAGGGAAACCTGTTCTGCCTCCACCTCCTCTCCAGCGTATGCAGTACTTTGGATGGGAAGGACTAGAGAGGCTCTGCCAGGACTTCCAGTCCCTGATGCCTGTCTGCTTCTGCCAGATCCAGAGGTCACTGTGTCACTACTTCTGCCATAGCTGCTCCCAGACAGTACCACACAGCACTGCAGCAACTCACAGCAGCATCCTCACTAACGAGAGGAGCCTCTGTACTCAGAGGGAAAAACTGATGACTATGATTTTTCATATGTTTGGTCAAAGGCAATTTTTGTTATTTTTTGTAGGTTTTGAAAGTAAAGTTAATTTTTGTGTTAGTTTTGTTTTGGTGTGTTGTTTTTTTGGTTTTTTTTTTAAATAAAGATCGATGTCAAATCACCTTGCAAACATTTACACATGTAGGAAAAAACATCACACACACACGCACCTCCCCCCCCCCCCCAAAAAAAAAAAACAACCAAAAACAAACAACAGTTGGAAAAGCCCTCACAAACAAACAAACAGAAGAAAGTACGTCCCAGGTCAGGTAGCAACACAAGTCACTAAGCAGACATTGCAGTATTTCAAAATCCATATTTTAGCCTACTTCTAAGGTCACCTTTCTGTATGATTTTTTCTAAAACTGAACCAGTGGATATTAGGAAGGAAAAGGTCATCTGCTTAGGGTAATGATATTAAGGCCAAGACCAAATACACGCACTGATGAGGTTGCAGATGCCCTCTTTGCAGTAAGAACTCCACATCTGAGATGGCTGGTGATGGCAAGAGAATTTCACCCTTTAACTTCTTCTACCACAGGCTAGGTCAAGTTCCTCCCAGCGCTGAGGCAACACAGTCCCAAAAGCTGCTGCAATTATGCCCAAGTGGTTTCCTGTGACTTAGTCCTCCTGTTTGGAGGTTTCCTTTCTGCTGCGTGGCCATCATAGAAAGGTTTGGGTTGGAAGGGACCTTAAAGATCATCGCGTTCCAACCCCCCTGCCATGGGCAGGGACACCTCCCACTAGACCAGGTTGCTCAAAGCCCCATCCGGCCTGGCCTTGAACACCTCCAGGGATGGGGCATTCACATCTTCTCTGGGCAACCTGTTCCAGTGTCTCACTGCCCTCATAGTGAAAAATTTCTTCCTGATATCTAATATAAATCTACCCTCTTCCAGTTTGAGGCCATTAGCCCTTGTCCTATCGCCACATGCCCTTGTAAACCTCTCCAGCTTCCTTGTAGGTGACCTTCAGATACTGGAAAGCTGGTATAACGTTTCCCCAGAGCCTTCTTTTCTCTAGGCTGAAAAACCGTCAGATTTTACAGATTATAAAAATACATTCAAAGAGCAGGTTTTCACATAGATTTCATTTCTGAGTTTCTGCATTCAGCACAGGCTCAGTGAAAGCTACCTTGCTGCCATTAGGCAGGACACCCACCCAAATAAAGGTCACAGCAAGGCAAAAGCAACTGTCGAGCAAGGAGACGTGGCACGACCAAACTTTCTGGACAAAGACAATCCTTTTGCCCTCCTTGTACAAGAGGAACCCCAGGCAGGACACCAGGCACTTGAGTACCCAAGACAGCAAGGGCCCCTTACACAACGCTTGCACAAACTGATCCAGTTGTCTGAAAAACACAAAAATTGATTTTTATTTTTTTTTTCCAAAGCCCTGACTGAGCTGGGTGCCTGTGCCACCTGCCACAAGGCTTGTCTCCCTCAGCAGGCACCCACTGGACAGCCTTCAGGCACCGGACAGCTTGCAGACACCTTGACACCATTCTTTGTAGCACACCTAATACCAGCCAGATGCGTCAAACCAAAGCTTCTGAAACAGAAGGTGGGTCGGAATTTACCTACCTGCCTAAACAGCAATCACCCAACAAAGCAAGCTGCATTCAGAGCAAGGCGAGTGCAAATAATTGGAGGGTTTTTTCAGCTAAAAAAGGGAAAAAGTGCTACCCCTCCCTCTTCCCAACTCCACCCAGAGCAAACTGAACACAAAAGCCTTCTGTTCAGTTTTCGAAGTAAAAATCCCCTGGTATTTCAGTTTGTTTGATAATATGCTGTTAACTGAGGTTAAAATTGGGGAAATATGTTGATTTGGAACACAAGGAGTCCAAGCATGCGTCTATCACCATTTCTGTGGTTCCACATGCATAGGGACATCTCTTCTGCTCCATTTTATGTACCAACAAGTAATTGAAAAGAAAAAAGAAACAAAGATACAGGGTAATTCCCATTAAGATGCTCCCAGTACACTCCTTCACCTGGCAGTCAGGACATTGCAACCAAAGGTAAAAAGGAGGCAAGAAGTTCTGCGGCTCTAGCTCTGACCCTTTGAAGTGCTAAGAAACAAAAGAAATGAATTTTCCCTGGTTGGAAAAATATTTGGGTGAAATTATCCAGATAACTTTTTAATTCCATTTTTAATAGTCATAGAACTGGATTGCATGGGTGGGAAGAGCAGGGAGCTTTGCAGATCCAAATTTGCAAGTTACAATTAAAAGGCTTTCAAGCAGTTAAGTGCAGCTTTCACTACCAGAAAAACTTTTGTCAGCAGCTGTGAGTGTGGCTTCTAGTTGTAAGAGCTTGATGCCTGCTGGGTTAAAATTGCTAGCTGGGGAATCTGAACCTGCCAGGGACCTGGCAAAGTGTACGGACCCTCCTCCTCCCTCCCACCTCCCCAAGGGGAAAGTTATGTGCTTGCTTAGGAGATAATGGAAAAAGAAAATTTGCGAGCAGCTGTTTGTGCTTGATGAGCCATCTGCCACACCACATAGAGATCTGACACCCGTTTTAGGACACACAAACATGGGTGTCTGATTTGCTGATAAAGTAAATGATCAGAAGAGGCTGGATGCTCACACACTTGCAAGTTTGGATTTCACCCAAATGAAAAGGCTGGCCTAAGATGAAGCCAGCTCATTGTGGCACCAAGACAGCTAGCATGGACATGATTCAACAGCAGATGAGCTCAGGTGTTTAATGCAGTCTGTTTTCCAATTTGTTTATGGGCCTCTGGTAATACCTTGAAATACTGCCGGGTTGGACAGACTGGAACACAGCGCTTGCAATGAATTCAGACTTCTGTGAACAGACCTTGTACATACACCAAGAAGTCACCCTACACTTTCTACCAAAGTGCTTTAAAAACACTTTAAAAGCTTCATCACTGCAAGGTATCATTTTTACCTGCAATAGATATTTTCAAACCAATTGTTCCACAAGCAGAAGGATGAAGGAAACTTGCTTTCTTATGGATTACCCACTCTACAGTTGAATTATTTTGGTGCTCCAAAAAAACCCTACAAAATGGCAGTAGCGTTCCTGGAAAGCAGGATGTTTCTTGTATTCATTTCCCTCCCTCCTTTTGCTTCCTAGCTCCACAGTGATCTTCTGGTGTCCTATAAAGAAAAGGCCTCTTTATTCCTTTGCCCTCATTAGAGGCACTAGCAGGCATCTCTCCTGCATCTGGCTATTTATTATCTTCTCACAGAAGTCTCATGTACCCGGAGAGATGTCACGATTACCTGCAGTGTAAGCTCTCCACGTGGTTTCTATCTGAAGCCCTCTTTGTGGAATGTGTTTGTGGAGTTGGTGCAGAATTTGCTGCACCATCTGGCAGCGTGTAATCAAGTGGAGCACAGGGAAATTGAGACGTTTGGAAGCAAAATAGCTAGCATCTGCAGATAGCAGGCAGCCTTGTAGACAGCCAAGCTGCGGTGTCATCGGCAGAAGTCTGCCATTTTCAGATCCAGGCTGGGTGATTCTGCAATGTCAGCTGAGGAAGCACTTGTTTTCATGATGACTGGGAACCGTGCTGCTGTTCAGATTGACTAACGGCAGCAAAATGGCAACCTTCTCACTTCCCACTCACCCTAGGCAATAGGTGACAGCTCCGCAAGCAAGTCCTCGGGCTGTAATGAGTTACCCTGTGGGTAACAGAACAAATGCGTCTCTTCGGTGCGTTTCCTTCTCTGCCAGGAGCCAGCATCTGTTCAGATGCAGAGGCAATTCAGCGTGACTCAGCTGGTCAAGTGAAGGCACCTGCTGAGGAAACGAACGGCGCTGGCATCGGCTGCCTACACCCTCCCTCTTACCGCTCACCACCGCCTTGTGCCATCCAGCCTGCAGAGGCATAACTTCCCAGAACTTATATCAATTTTCATCTGCCCCAGGGTATAAGAAATTGATTTCCAGTAGGACTTCATTTTTCAAGTGTTCTCTTAAATACCTCTGAGAGCTTCCTCCACTCCAGGGAGCTTGGAGCCAAGCCATAAACTGGGGCTGTTTCTATTGACACCTCACTCATGCTCAATGACTACTTCTTTCTGGCCTCCTCAGTGTCTTCTATCACACACCTGGGTATCTGGTCCTCTTTTCTTACACTGTAGCTCAAAGTTGCTTGAGACAGAGACCTCCCGGAGTCTGACATTTGCAAAGAACATGTGCCACCGTGAACTTTGAATTGAACGACAACTAACCATATATTTTAACCCAAGCAGTTGTTCTTCCTTCCTCACAGCCCACACATCTGCCACAGCCTTCAGCAACCCTGATATCTGATGATAAACATACCCCTAAAACCACACAGCAACACCTTGCTTCCCTATTGACATTCTCCGACATGGAAACTGGGCTATGCATAAAATGAGTCCCAACATGGCTCTGGCAACGCATTGGATGTATAAAGGAGGTAAGGACAGAGAGATCAAGTACTGAGCAATAAACCTTTGGCATCAGAAGGAAGTTCCAGGACATGTGGATAGGTGAATTCATTGCCACGCTCTATGGAGAAGAAAGATTGGGTATTACTACTAATCAGCACAACACTCCCCCAAAACGGTGTTAGTTCCTTCCCCGGATGGTTCCACAGGCTGACAAAGCATGGAAAGTTCTTGCTAAATGTCTCTCGCACACAACACAATTTGGCAGAGAGATTATCAGCATAACGTACTGCATCTTCTTTTTAATCTCATGTAAAAATTTTGACTGCTAAACCACTCTCCTTAATCAGCAGTGTGCCATTAGAACTGCTCCTCAACAATTATGTGCTGGAACACCGTACTGTGCTCAGGAAGCTTTTTGACCTACCTTTAGTATGGCAGCATTACCGTATAATTAAGTTTGTGTCAAAGTTTCCATTCTATGCTGCTGCCCTGGAAGGAGAGAGTATTCAGAGCTGAAGATACCTAGGAAACTCATGGTTACACATCAAATTTCTTGTGGCTTTTGTTTAGTATTTTTTTAAAATATTTTTAAAAAATAAATTGTTTGGTCTGAGACTTCAAACTGAATACCTAGCTGTGACTCACCCAAATGAATTTGAGACCTTACTGTCAGGTACAACAGCCCTGTGTCCCTTCTTCAAGATTTCCCACAGCATAAACTGCATTATTTTCATGAGCCTGAAGTTTTTCATGCTGCCTTTCCTTAAGAGATCTAAGGCAGTAGAAGTCTTCACTCACACTACTAGTCCTCCAGCATAATTAGATTAGCTTTTCCCTACTTATTGTGAATACGCTGCATCTAAGTGGACTTCCTTATGGTGCAGCAACACCGGTTCTTCAGATGATGAGCTAGCTATATAGTACAGAACATGAGTGTATGAATATCTGCTGTTAGACTGAATTGTGTATTCTCCTTAAAGCATAAATCCTTAGCTTTAAAAATAATCTAAGAAATTACTTTCGCTCATACTTTTAAAAATAATACCACAGTTGTGCTTGGCTGAAGCTTGAAAGGCAGATATTCTGGTCAGCAGCACCAGGACTGGTAAGGCCATTAGACCTGTCCACGTGGTTAAAGTGGTGAAGGAAGGTCAGTGAAATACAGATGTGCAACTGGAGCATGAGAAAGTAGAAGTTTACTCTCTATAAGCCTCAAAAATTAGGAGAAAGGAAGGGAGTTGAGAGGTACCTGGTGCTGCAAGAGGAACCTGGTGATGTGGAGCATGTGTTTTGGGAGAGGAAGGTGATGTGCCAGGGGCACAACTCCAGCTGCTGGGTCAGAGCTATTATTACGAAGAGGATCAGTGTGATGGTCCCTACAGCAATAGTATTGCCAGTGGGTACAAATGACCTGGAGAACAGCTGTGTCCACCGTAAGGAGGCATATGTGCGGGCACTGAGGAATGGTGGCAGGGGAAGTCTGAGCCGAGCTTGCTCTGATGTCCATGTCAAACTCCTCCTGTTTTGGTTCCTTCTCATACCCAGACTCCTCATCTCAGCCTCAGGAATCCTTTGCTTCTCCTTTTCCTAATGCAGGCCTGGCACAAGCCAAGGAGCCGGGGCAAGCATCCAGCTGCATCACACTCCAAGCTGTGAGGTGACACCCTCGTGACCAAGTTGCTGGTGGCCATCCCGGTTAGGACACAGGCAGAAGTGAGTGACAGATGCCAGTGTGTGACCTGAGATGCTTGACACTTGGACACCCCACTGACTAGCCCAGAGAGGGGAAATGATGGTGGCAGAGTCCCAGGAGTGGAGTGGTGAGACCATGTTCTCATCCAGGAACCACAGACTCAATGGAGGAACAAGTGCACCCACTGTGCTCACCCCTTTCCCCACACACCTGCCTTGCAGTTCTTGAAGTGGCTTGGATCTAGTCACGGATCAGGTCACAGATCATACAACCACCTCAAGCACAGCAACAAACCAGCAAAAGACATTGACAGTTGCTCTGTGTTCACATTTCTTCATTCCAAATCAGTTTACCTGCTCCTAGGATTTCTTTCTGTCCTCTCTCTGCCTCTTACCACCTTTTCCATCACATCACGCTCCTTCTCTTTCCTCTCTCTCTCTCTGACTGTTACTTGCTCTTCCTTAAAGTCTCAACACAGGAAATTGGAAATCATGAAAAAAACCCCACATCTGGAGCAACGGACTTCAGCATAAAAAACCTCTTCTTGAAAGCCTTTTCCATCTCCTTGAATAAAATCTAGTGCATGACTGAGGAAATACAAGTCTGATCCTTTCAGTCTTTTAAAATCCACTTCTCAGATATGCTGGAGTGATTCTAGACAGCTTGGGCAGCCACCTTGTTTCAGACAGAGCCACCTTGTTTCAGACAGAGCTACCTTACGCAGACTGGAAAAGCAATTACAGGCAAGACTTTTCCCTGCAGCTTTTTTTTTGTTTGTTTTTTTTTCCCATTTACAAGAAGTAGAAGTCCTTCCAGGTGTCCTTCATCACGAACTAGTCCATTTGCCTTCAGCGAGAACGCTGCATGTTATGACATGCAATAGTTTTGACCTTCAGTATCAGAACAAGGAAGATACTCCAATTCCCTCTCGCAAGAGCTATATTAGCATGTATGTTCTCTATGCATACTCTCCCCCCTTTGAATGAGGTACAGAGTGCACACAAAGCATCTAAAATACCAGCTTAAAAAAATTACTCAGCTGAACGGAAATTTCCTTGCAGCCTTTATTGTTCACTGGCTAGCTGTTTCTGCAATTCTCAAGAGATCAGAAACGGCATTTTTAGAAACATTTGAACGGGACATAAAAAACTAGGGGGACATTGAGAAGATACTAACAAAGACTGAAAGATCTGATGCTTTCTAGAGAAAGAAATGCACACAAAACCCTCCACACATTTGCTCTGGTAAAGTGCCAGCTGACTGCCGACTTGTTTGTCCTTACTGAGCAGGGACCTACCAAATCAGGGGTGAGTCCCCCCAGCCTGATACACAGAAGTGCTTCAGCACATGAACTATTTCAGTTACTGCTAAGTGTAACAAGTGCCTCAGCGCTCTCTGCTTCATGCCACACCAGGCCAGCATGATTAAACTTCATTTTACAGAAGCGGCAAAATACTAAGAGTGCAAAACAAGAGGTACAAAGGGCTGTGCAACTGCTTTTTATACCAAGTGATATATTTCCCCAGATCAAGTAAGATTAATAAATTGGTCATTACTTCACTTATCATAACAAAGGCTCAACTCAACACGGTTCAGCTCCAATCCTGGAAAAGGCCAAAAAAATTCCCTCACTGCTTTTAAAGGCCCTTTATGTAGCTGGTCTTCTTTGTATTAGCCTGACAGTAACTCACATTAAGAAATGCTTTTGGATGAACTCACCTGAGTCAAATAGACCCTGTGAATTAGCATCACCTTATATAGTGGCCACAAAGAGCTGTGCATCTGAACTTCACCCTTTTGCAATTGTAAACAGTTTTCACTGTGTGACCTATGTGCCCCTTTAAAGCAAACGGGTTTAAGAAGAAAAGTTGACAAAAATAGATTGAAATTCTTCTCATAATACTTTAAACATGTCTAATGGCTATGTAACATGAGCAATTTTTACTCTCATTTATGTGGCACAAAGCTAGGCCAGGGCAGCTGGTAGAGCGACTGATAATGTGATACAAGCAGAACTACATCCCAGATAGTTTCTATCCCCTGGCATAAAATCATACCCCACTTTTAACAGGTAGCTTCACTGCTGGCTACACTTCCTTCGAGCTGGTGTGCTTAAATATGAGAGTTAAGAGTAAGACTAGCTTGAAAAGGTATGATACAGAGACATCTGCAAACTACAAGCATCAACCATCATGGCAAGCCTGCAACGCACGTCAGCCTTTTATAACTTGCTTTTCCTGTTACGTGAGCATCGCAGCGACGACTTCTTTTCAGTGACAAAAAAAACCCTTCTCTCCACTGAACTGCTAGATCCCAGCATAAACAGCCCACCTACAAAATGCTTTATCATTTGGATTAAGCCCATGTTAGAGTATGCACGCTTACTTGCGTACAGGGATACCCAGATATGCACAAAGTTGACTCAAGTATTGGAAGCAACCTTTGCCATGAAATATTGGGCACAAATTCCATGTGGTTTTTTTTAGAGGTTATAAAGCACAAACAGAAACAAAAGTCTTTAAAACCTGTACTGCATCCTTGTGGCCTTCTAACAAGTTGAGATGTGAAACTAACTGCTAGCTATCTTCCAGTAGTTAACCTGCCCTGAAAATGAAGATTTCTTAGCAGGCTGTTCCAAACGTTGCATAAGTGAATTTTTTCTCATGAGTGATATCCACAAAATTAAGCCGAGCACAGTGTGCCACACTGCAATTTACTGCTAGAATGGCTCATGATTACCTTTAAAAAGTATTTTGCTTCAACGTTTCCTATACACCATAGATATGTTTCAAATCAACTATATTCAAAGGGATCAGAGACAAGGAACACCATATTTCCGTAATCTAATAGTGAAATTATTTCTTTTAAATATCTGCTATTGTGATGGGAGCCGTAGCTGGAGGTTGAGTTTTGAGTTTTATCCAATAGTATGCAATGACATTGCTTGATATTTAGCTCCACCTATGGGCACCTCCACGTACCTCTTTCAATTTACTGAAATTACCCAATTTACTTTAAGGCTCTAACCACACAAGTCTCCCCTACTGCCCACCCCAAAGAAAAAAAGTAGATGCATAATTCTGTTGAGAACTGAGTAGTTTTTCAAATCATGCAGCACACAAATTGGTTAATGGAAAGGAGAGGAATGAGGGAAAAGTGGGGGGGAAAGCAATGCAGAACACTGCATTTTAGAAATTAAACAAAAACAACAAAAAAAGATTCAGGATCTCTTTTATAGAGAATGTAAAAGATTATTTCCTTATTTTCCAAAGCATTCGTATTGACTCTTTTAAACCAAGTTCTAGTATACTAAGCAGTGAGGTTTTTTTAAGTCAAAATTCTGGTAGCTTTCTCAAACAAAAGCTGACTTGCAAGCTGCAACCTAATTCAAGATCTCTAGTTTATAGAACTTCTTCAGACCTCCTAAAACAGCCTGATATAAATTAATTAGCAGCTCACTGAAAACCATATGTAATTTCATTTGTATGCTGAATCACAAAATAAAAGCATAAAAGTCTATAGAGCTTAAAAGCTAAATTCCTTCGAAACTTACCCAAAGAATCATAACATTGTAACAAGAAATGGCCACTTGCTATGAGTTGATCATCTTCTATTTAGTTTTTGAATACTACAGATACACTTTATGAGAAAGTCAGACTATTTTATTTAATTTTCTGAACAAGAGAGACACTGTAAGGAAAGGACACTAAGATGACTTCACCAAAAATCTGTTTAAAAGCCTGACAAATTTTGGAAGATGCATTTCAAAGCTTTAGAAGAACTATTACAGAAAAGGTTGAAGAGATCACAAGAATCAGGGGACGTAAGTGCATGACGTAAGGGACAGGGGAAAGTAACAACAGGATTTCAGCAGAGATCACAGTACAAACTTCCAACCACTGAAATGCAGAGGCACAGAGCTCAAAAGGGGAGCTCCAGAACATGCCTAGACCCAGCAGCACCCCTAAAAGCACACCACATTCCCACAAAAGAAATTTGAATCAAATAATGGTAATGTCTACCCGAATGACACTTAAAGAACCTATTTAGCTTTTCCTCTTGGGCGCTTTTATAGGCTTGATATTGGAGTAACTCCAAATATTCAGTCAAGAGACAGGACGCTCAGTGGCACAAAAAGACTCAAAACCAGATATATCTTCTACCTTTTCCTCTAGATTTCTGCAGTGCCTCATTAAGCCCTATTTTGTAAAACCTTTAACTCAAGTAGTGAGGCTCCAGATACGAAACTGAACAAAATGGATTTGGAAACAACGGAGTTTTGAGCAAAACACTGGCTACCCACTGAAATTCTCAGTATCAAATGCGAGTACTCTGAGATACAATGAGTCTATCCTGACTAACAAGGACAGGTTGAAAAGGAATTAATAGGTGATACACATTTGAAGAAGAGATACAAGTTGAACTCCTGCCAATACTGCAGGGCTCTTTGCACATTTGTTTATGCCTGAACAAGCTTCTCCTCACTGGGCTCAGGAAGCAGTAGAGTAGGACAGGCGCCATCAAAGTTTCCAGAGGTTTGGTAGATAGCAGCCAGCATCACGCTCATGAGTCTGACCTGCTTCCAGACCTACAGAGATATCAAAAATATCACAGCACACCCTATGAGATAGGGACTTAATTACAGCTTGGCCAGAGTTACAGATGCATGGCATCAGAACACAGTACAACAGCCTACACCAGCAAAATAAAGCATAAGAACTTACAAATGACAGTAGGAGACATACAACACAGAGCAAACAGAGAATCAGATACAATCTCATTAGGATTAATAAACAACACACCACCTTGGGCATTAGATGAATGCAGGAAAAGTTCTTGGTTGCACTTCGAGGTTACATTGAGGCAGGATGTGGTAGTGATGAAACTGCAAATAAAATGACTTCCTGGCACAACGTCAATGGCAAAGAAACATGTACACAATTAAACTGTAGCCAGGTCCACACAATAAAGTCAAAAGTAAAATCTAAGGAGATTAAGGAGCTGCTTGGTACATGGTACACAACAAAGTCCAATATGTAGGAAGAAGGACAAAAAAAAAAAAAAAAAAAAAGTAAAGTGGAAGAAAGATTCCAAGATGGGACAAAGATACAAAGCCCCAAAATCCCACCCAATGAAATTCACATACTTTGAAAAGAATTGAGACTACCAAGTGCAAGCTATAAATACACAATCACTCCAAATATCAAAGTCATTAATAATAGACTCAAAATCTAGCAGCAAGATCAGCACCAGACTGAAGACTACTGAAAAATTTCCCATCCATGCCCCTCCCCATGCTGTGCTGCCAGAGGACAAGACCTTTGCAAAACCTTTGTAACGCCTGTAACAAAGTTCCAAAGCCACAGACACTGAGCTATGCCTATCCTTGGGCAAGAGAAAAAGTGATTTCAGAACGACAACCTAGGAAATGCTTGTAAACCTCAGAGATTCTCAATCTTTTGGAAACCTGGAATAACATTTTGTGGAAGGAGGACAGGGGTAAGAGCAGGAAGCAACATTAGGAAGAACTGGAGCTTTTTGAGCTGGTCTTGGAGAGGCAGGAAGTCCAAAACAGAATGGGTGACATGGCTCCCAGAAGTGAAAACATGCCACCTGAAGCCTCTGTCTCTTCCTCCACCCGTTCAACCTTTCATACTTATAAACTCCCATCATTTTATTTCTTTTCATAACTGAGGTGGAATGTACCACAGTAAAAAATAATTGCCAGTTACTGAAAAAAAACAAAAACGGGGGGAAAGCAAGCAAGATGACAGAAATGCTGTAATTTTAGATACATAAATACAGACCAGGTAAGTGACAAAAAGTTTCAAGTACAATAGTCACTGCTTTATCAATGGAAATTTTGTCAGAGAAGATAAATCCAGTCCTGCCAGATCCATCCTGTCATCTACTCATCAGTCAAGTCACCTTTGTAGTCTTGCTTTATTCACTTAATGTACAGTATCTTGGGGGATGTTTTATCTTTGTTATTATCAGTTGCTTTGTTTTCTTCGTTTTAGATACCCAAGCATAAATTACTAAAAGCATTAAGCAGGTATAATTTTCTGAAAAATGTTTCCACAGTGTGTTGGGCAAGCCAGGAAAAAAGCAAAGACAATAGAGGAAGTGCAGCAACTGAACCCAAGAACTAGTAAGTGAATTTCTGAACTTAGTCTATGCCTAGAGTAAAGGTTTACCCCTTGCTATAATTTTTTATGTTTGGCATTGGGAGAGGGTTCTGGACATACCAGAACAAGCCAGTAAGCTTTATAGATAAAAATAACAATTTCAAGTTAAAGAACTTGTCTTCCCCAAGACATTCTTTCTAGTGTGACAAAGCAAAACTTGAATAGGCTGGTGACTATGCCTAGGGCAAAATCTGTGCTGTAACTGTTAAAATGCTATGAGACAGTTGCTCGAGTTCATTCCTTCCCCGCCCTTGACAAGTCTGGACTACGCAAGAACAACTAATACACTTGTCCACTATTTCAAATATCAAAGTTACTACACTTGTTGCTGCTCTGAAAAACAAAACCCTGATTAAGAACAAACTTTAGTCTTCCACGTTGTTGAATTCACCTTGGAAACAAGTAAGGTCTTTAATACAGTAATATATGCACAAAGGCATAATCCAGTGATGGGAATGTGTATCTCTAAGCTGGCAACAAGCCTTGCAAAGCGACAAATGCTAGTGATCACTTACAGATTTATGGAGATTGTGCATGGTATCCTTATGTAGAGAGCAAATATAAAACATGAGCTATATATCAAAAAAAAAAAAAAAAAAAGAGGCATGAGGTCGTCTATGTAAAGCAGGATGGCCCAGTTAGAATTGCTATTTCACCTTCTATCTTTTGTTAGTTCACTCAAGGACCAAGTTATTCCTGTTACTCTATGCAGGAATTCCCCTGCATGGGCCTGCATGCAGCAGCACTTTGTTATTTCAAACCACTTCTGTGTATAGAACTGTTTCTTACAAACATCAATACTTCCCAGTCGTAACTAGAGAAGAATGATGAACATTAATATGAATAACTCCTTTCTGCCGTGAAAGGATTTCCATCTATATTGAGTGAAGCCTTCAATCCATTTTTGCATAACATGTTTTGCAACACAAAGACTTACAGTTACTAGGTAAATCCATTTAAATGCTGATGTATTGTTATATTCCAAAGGCTTTAAAAACAGAATTATTCATGTTGTAGAAGAACACTGGTAAGGATATTATGAATACACAGGGATTATTATAAAATAGTAAGATGTTGATACCTTTATTAGGAAGCATATCAATTTCAGGCACAGGATCAGTTTTTCATTGGAATATCCTGGACTGTATTTTACTCATTAGAAGATTCTCATACTTCGACTGAGATCATGCAAGTCTCTTAAGCAGAAGTCTGGAAAGCTTTTTCCTTAATAAATTCATTTGGTTGGTAAAGATGTGTCCTGGGACAATATTCTTACCTTTTCAAATCAGAAGTGTTTGGAATCTTAAAGTTCAAACTTTGGTGCAAAATCTTCAGCTAGTTTCATGCATAAATACCATGACATTTACAAGAAGACAACAAAATATTTTAATTTAAATATGCCCCATACTATACAACTGTATAAAATACCAACTAAGCATTCATTCGAACATATTTAAAAAAAAAAACAAAAAAAAAAAACAGAAAAAGCAAGCAGCACACTGTAGTGATGATAACAGAAGGTGGCACAAGCCAGGATATACAACCAGAAAGACAGGCAAGTTACTGTCTCACAACCTTTGTTTGCAGTTACCATCTGAAGGGGAAACACACTGTAACCATCCCAAGACTTCCATGGTTTCTAGTGCCCACCTTATTAGGCAGATGTCAGTGTACTAAAATGATGAAAACCATATTGGTATTTAACATTGTTCTTTTTAATTGAAAGGTAGCATTGCTTTCTTAGGATTGCTAGGAAACAGCAACTACCTGGGTTTCTAATGCAAAACTAATGCTTTAAATGGTAGTCATGGAAAGATTGAAAAAGGACAAAACAGGAATTATTCCAACAATTTTAAATTGAATGAAGTCAGTCCAGCAGTAATTTGTGAAACATGGAAAAAATCTTGGAAAGGCTTAAAGGCAGTTGTGACCAACCTACAAAGTTTCTCTCCATTTTATTTATTTTGTGTGTTAATAAGCAGTACGTGTATCCAGCTGATTGTTACACTTTAGTAACACAAAATAACCTTATGCATCCCAATGTCCATAAAACATGGCTCCAGCAATACATGGCATTAGCTCTTCTTAACACTGTTAACATGGTGAGTGCCACTTGAGTTAGGTCCAACACAGACACCAAGTACCAGCGTTTATTTCAGTTTACAGGGCATACCAATCAAAACTGCAAGTATTACTCAAGTTCAATACATTCCTGCTCTTGGTAGTCACAGGATATCAATTTCTATTTTTCCTAGTATAATGACAGGCCTTCAACACCACCACATTTACACTGCACCACAGTTTGGAATGGCTTCATTATACATCTTACATTTTAAAATATATATTATTTATTTTAAAAACAAGGTGTGAACCCGGGTATTCAGGTCAATGTTTGCTTCAAATGGCACAGAATGGATTTCTTTATATTAACTCCAGCTACAAAACTTATTTATTCTCAAACCAACTGTGGCAAAAGCAAACCAACAGAGAACCATGCTTTGATTTCTAAAAACATGTTGAGAAGCTTCAAACATCCCCTTTCTAAAACTGTAAGTGATATTTTCCCACAGATATGAGTTACTATCTCTTAAAAAAAATACTAAAGCCTATTTCAAAGTGAGGATCTCCATTTTAAAAAACAAGTAATAAAATACACTTCTGCCATCTTTTTTCCTCTAAACTTGTATGTCATGAGCTACTGCCTTTAAACACTAACATATAAAAAACCCTAAAGCTTTTCCCACACATACCCATTACTTAAGTATGCATCATTACTTGGCATTAAGCATCTCTAATACCAGCTTATTTTGGATGCAAAGCTAAGAAAGTTTATATTTATGGACATACAAAGCCAGTAGAAAAAGATACAAGTGTGCAGCTTGTAGAACAGTTCACATCAGGAATGAATGAGGAAAAGGCACTCCATCTCTCTTTGCTGTTCTACACACTGTGTGCAATTTCTCTATCACTGTTAAAACTTTGCTTACAACAATGCAGATTCACATACTGAGTAAAGTTAATGTCTCTCCATTACCTTTTTTTTTTCACTGAAAAATTACATTGCTGTGAATATGCAACATCAGCTTTATTTATACATTTAAGAGTACTTTTTTCCAAATGAGAAAGTCAAAAAGCTACCAAACAAATGTTATTGAAGATATAAATTATTTAAAAACTTAAATAATTTAAAATCAACTTATATTTTAAACAACTTTCCTATTGCACATTTTTCCATTACTTTGCCAGATAAAACCCTATATAGGCATTTAAAAGGTTCAGATTTTAAAAGCACAAGTTACATAGCACCAAAATAAGGTGCTGAAGAAATTGTATGCCTGCTGGAAAATGAGTGCCAATAAAACCAAATATAAATATATACGTATATACACATCTAGTAGTAAGTCCAGGATGCTGAGATAATAAATACTTTAAACAATTTCCCAGAATTCCAGAAACATGTGAGAAACTATAGAAAATAATGCAAAGTTACTTTAGAAGACCAAGAATACACATGCACAAAATCTATTATAAGAAAAAGGTTTACAATTCCCGTACTTTAATCTTTAAAACCACCTCTGTTATCGTTATGTACTCCACACAATGACTAGCCTATTAGTTTGAGGACTTAGGTGAGTCAGAACAAAGAAAGCTTCCCCCAGTTGCTTTAAAATGGAACAGCCTACAGTACCCCCCAAAAATAAACCTAGTTTATCCTGTTATGTCTCAAAATGTCTTCTTCTGCCTATCTTTTGTTCCCAGTGATCTGGGAATACACTCATGACATCCATCAACCCGCAGCCTCAAAAAATAAGGATGAAACTTCCTATATTTTTTCTGAGCAAACTTATATTGGAATTTCTCCTACTGTAACTGCTGCTGTTGCCACCAAACCTGTGATCTGCTGTTTCCACAGTAAATGTTTCCCTCACATATGTCTACTTGTAACCCTTGGAAAAACAACAGCAGTTCAACTTAAATGGGTAGGAGTATAATCTGGCCTTCTTGTCTGAATAATTTTTGGTTTGGGTTTCTTCGTTTCTTCTTCCACATCGTTTTCCTGGTCACTCTCACACACGTGGACGACAACACTAGGAGTAGTGTCAGTTGCAGCATGTAGCTCATACTTTTCTCCTGAAAGTTAAAATATTAGCAAACCTGGTTAAAAAGGATCTATTCTGTAGAAAAGTATGAAAGAAATTACTAAAAAAGAAAGCAATTCATAAAAATGTGTAAGTAATACACTGATGACAAAAGCCTGATGCCACAACGCATTAGTAATGCACCTGCCTGCACCATCTAACAGTCACATTTACCATCCAGAAGTATTTAGGTCCTGTTTTCAAAGCAACATAGCTCAGCTGCTCTCTTAAAAGCAAGTTTACATAGATTAGCCTAGGCAATTAAGGCAAGCATTCTACATGAGCAGTCATAAGTCTTGTTGGTAGGCTTTTGTCATTTTAAAGCGTACAAGATTACCCATCCGCTGTACCATATTCAGGTAGACTTTGTTTTCCTGAATGACAGTAAAACCACAGGATCCTTCTTCCCCCCAAAAGTTTTCAGTGTTAAGAAAGCTGGGTGCAGTTCTCCCTACCCCAAACAAAGGTGCTTGCTCTAACGCTGTTCTGGCGTTCTGTGGTGCAGCAGAGCTAGACAGCAAGCTTCATGCATATATAATGTGAAACACTCAGATATAATACAACCAGCGTGCAGAAGTGCTATGACACAAATTTTATTGATCACTGATCTGAAATCTGTTTTTTTCCATAATATAAAGAATTGCTTTTAAATCTAAACAGGTGTTAAATAATTTTAATCTTACATTAGCTCAAAGAAAGAGCAAAGTATTTCTTTTCACCACTTCCCTGATCAGCTCCCCTTAATGTTTTTTCCTTGTTACTTTGTTCTCTCCACTAAGACGTAATGGGTACAGTCTCCATTAAGACCACTACAGTGATCTGTGCATCAGCTGTTCAAAAGAGCTAACACCAGTGGGAAGCAGCACATTCTAGTGTGCCAAGGCTTTGAAGTGGTCTCTACTCTGTTTCCCCAAGAACTTTAGGAAGAGGAACTGGCACAAAGAGCAGTTCCAGAGAGGAAAAGGCTCTTGCCTCCAGTTCTTCAGAAACACACAAGCCATAACCCTTGCTTGTTCCTTGGTAAAAATTCATTAACTCCACGTTCCAATGAACATCACAGTCAAGAAAGAGGCAGAGCTCTATAGGGCTCATTCACAATATATATATATGAAAAACCTCACAGGAAAAGGGATCACAGATCTGCCAGTAAGCTCACTGCAGGGCATCTAAATAACAGAACTTTCAGGAGAAAAAAGACCAACTTTTACTGCTTAGTAAGCCCTTGAGTATTTATTTCAAGACCTACAGGTTTCTTTTTGGTATTGCTAAACCTTAAAAGGAAAGCTTGTAGTAAAGAAAGCAGCACCCATGAAGCAAGGTCTGAACTTTCATAAAAACAGTAAGCTGTAATGTTATTTATTTATTCATTCCATTCTTTTAATTAAAAATAACTTTTATTCTGACAAGCATAGCCTTATGGGACTTCTGTTTCAAAAACTAGTTTCAGGAAAATAAAATCTTTGATAAAAATACATATTATGTCAGAAGTATTCTTGATGGACAGTTTTAAAGACCTACGTGCAGGCTCATCTGCTTAGCTTACATATTTCTGGATAAACAAATGATTTGTGGCAGCATTTTATACTTCTAACTCTAATACCTTTCCTATAAATTGTTCTTGCCGTTATAATTCACATACCATTTAAAACACTGTATTTATTAAAAACTGGCAATAATCTACCCAAATTCTTATGCTAGCACAAGCATAATTTTTGTCCCTTCACAAACTGCCAAGGGCTGAATTTGCACAGCTAACAATTCCCTAGTCATTTGTGAGATGTACGTTACTTCTGCTAGAATCTTTGGATATCACCAGCATGCAGTCAACCATAAACTATTACATAAAAGGCTGATGCATGAGGAGCTAAGAGTTCTGCCCTACCCTCTTCTCCGCCCCTTACTACTGACATAGTAAGACGTGTTCCCTAAGTTGGTAGGTAAGCAGGTACATAAGAACACTGCAGTAAAATGATTCAGACTACAGTTTTTATTCTTGATGATACTGCTACTAAATGAGGCCATTTTTTCTCTCCCCTAAACTTAATAGTACAGCTGCAAACAAGTTAAATCAGAGTTGTAGATTTTGTGAAATATAATTCGCACCAATTCTTATTAAGAAGGTTGTCTTCGCTGACGTATAAGATTAATGATCACATCCCTTGACATCATCACTGAAAAGTGGAACCATGATTAAAATAAGAGTTCAGCTTAGTGGAACTTTACATTTATTTCTGAAAGTAGCATTTGGTTAAGAACACAAACAGGAGAAATAGTTCTACATGCTATCTGTGATGCCATCTATTTTTAATAATTAGACCTATAAACAGTCTACACAGTGTGGTTAGCTGAAATAACAAGCAACTTATAGGAAAGCACTAGAAATAAGGGGTAAGTGTACGTTCTTAATATCTCCTTTAGTTTGGACAGTGGGGGAAAAAAGGAAGAGCAACCCGATATAAACTTTTTTCCTTTCAAGGGTGAAGCTATCTCAAAGTTTCCAGTTAATGAATAAATTACAGCAGATGAAAATTACAAGGAGCAAGGAGTGGCAGAAACTTCGCCCTCTTAACTCCAAAAGAAAATTAGCTTGATACCAGTAGTTTCCCTCCTACACATACTACTCTCTCAGATGTAGAGGTAATTCTAGCACAGAGCTACACAGCTGTCAACTGGTTCATTGTCTGAAACAGGACTTTCCTGTCCCTTCAAGAGCATTGTAACTACACAACTGCCTCTTCATTTTCAGGAAGCTACTTCTTGAAAATTCTGATGAACAAGCTAATATATTATTGAAGCACCATTCATGCTCTTTGCAAATCACAAAAAAGATCACATTGTGGAGGTCTGGACCCTCCAAGTGACCCTGTGGTATTACTATGTTTGTAAGAAACTACCATTTATGAATACTTTTTCTGATACTACAAATTTAATTCGTAGACAGTAATTAATTGGAAAAGTTCTAGAAATTCAGAAAGTTTAAAAGGCATTTTACTCAACCAAAATTCTAGCGTTTCTACACCTTCTTACCTGGTCCTAACTTGGAGATAGCATATAAAAGGTCATAGTTAATGACTGGAGTAGCATCTTCTACTTGCTTCCAATCAACAGGTGGAGAGGCAGGAGGTGAAATCAAAAACTGTTTGTCTGGATTTGGTGGCGCCAAATGTGAGCTTCCAATGTGCAAAGTCTGAAAAAAGCATAAGAGCCAATGCTGTTTCACTATTATCCATGAACCCACCATTCATAAGGAATTCTAAGGTTTGGATAGATGTTATGCTGTAACAGGCACTCAAGGTGGCAGCATGTAACTACATTACTGAAGAGAGGTATATGAAAGACCCAGTATACAAAATACAGACAAGCCACCACATTCATTAACTCTGATGAAACATGCAATGAAGTATGCACATCCGCATCTTCTCATTATGGAGTTTTACAAAAATTTCACCAGAAAATATCTGTCCTTAAAATACTGAGGTAGGAGGAAGCTGGATATGGGCTTTAAAGCCTAATGACAAATGGTGTTGAAACTCATTACCACAAGTGAGAGTGGTGAGAATTCTAGAAGGTATATAAATAAACTGGCTCCTTCAGGACTGTCCCTAGGGACATCTGAAACAGACACACATAGATTAATTTTCCCATTAAATTTATGGAGGAAAATACACAGCAGCTACCACAAAGCACCCAGACTATCAGAACGTGAGAGTGTCACATCTTTAATAGCAGATGCTAGCCAGCTATAGAGCTGCACTGATGGTGGTTGCCAACTACAAACAGGTGCTAAACAAGCAATTTGCAGCAGTGAGAGCAGAATTATCAGGTAGAGTCCTGAAAATGGAGCTCTACACTTTAGATTCCCTCAGATACTTCAGCATGCGTGTGTACTATTGGCAGAGCATACTTGACTTCCCCCATCCCGTTAAACTTGATCTTTGACTGTGCTGATGACTCTTTGACTGTGCTGATTACTATTACCTCCTCCCTTTCCCCAAGGTTATCAAAACAATACAGAGGGATACATAAATGCAAAATATGCAACAGCCTCCAAATACTTGTAGCTTTGGAACAACTTGTGATTCTCTAATCAAACTGAAAAAATTAACAGTGGTTATTAGCAGAATTAAAGATCTGTGGAAGCTTATAATAAGTTATGCTTTAGTACCTTGTAAGGATAATCACAAAAAGACTTACCTGAGCAAAATACAGTTTTATTTCCTTTCCAAGGAACTCTGTCTTGTGCAACTGGATTCTTGCATCTGCTGCAGATAAAGGGTTACTGAAATTTATTCGTACTCTTTTGAAGCTCTTAAAATACTGAAAGGTGATATCTCTGTCGTATGTTCTAAACAGCGATTCAAATTTGGCCTGAAAAGAAAGGACCAGAGAAGAAAGTGAATATGTAACACACTACATTTTCTCTAAAGAAAAATACAGAAATAAGTGGCAGTCACTAGCAGGGGCATACCACCACTCTTGAATATTGATGTATTTATAACAGCTTAGATTTAGTTTTCTTCTTCTCTCTTTTTATGATGAATTTCTCTAACCTACCTCCTGTTTTCCCCCAGCAGCCTTTTTCTTCCTTATTAAAAAATTGGTTATCACTACTGAGCATTAGACATGATACTCCAATTTAGTGGCATAATAGAAATACTAGTATTGGTAAGATATTGAAGAGAAATGCTTGTCTTACAAAAGTAATATCCAAAGGCCTTGAAAACCATCTGCCAAGCATGCCTTTGTTTAAGTGTGCGATTTTCAAGGAAGCCAACGCAACAGTTTTAATAGAGAAAAGTTAAAAAAAAGCATATTTGCAAGCTAAATGTAATTTTCTTCAGTGACTCAACATGCATAATAAAGTTCATTAACATCTCCTGTTTTAATAGATGCTACTTTCATTTTGGAAAATGAACATATTATTACTGAACTGTATTTTAATAGCCTCTTCTATTTCTGGATCCAAATTCTAAAAAAGTTCCCACTATTTTGTCAGGAAATGTAGTGACAGCACAAGGGGTAATGGTTTTAAATTGGAAGAGGGGAGATTTAGATTAGATATTAGGAGGAAATTCTTTACTGTGAGGGTGGTGAAGCACTGGAACAGATTGCCCAGGGAAGTTGTGGGTGCCCCATCCCTGGAAGTGTTTAAGGCCAGGCTGGATGGGGCTTTGAGCAACCTGCTCCAGTGGAGGTATCCCTGCCCATGGCAAGGGGGTTGGAACTAGATGATCTTTAAGGTGCCTTCCAACTCTAACCATTCTATGATTCTATGATTTTTTCCTAAAAAAAAATCTAAAATACTAACCGTACAGCTCCTGAAGGGCCTTGGGCACACTTTCTGTTTTGACTGTGTGGTAAGAGTAGGAACTGGACCAAAACCTCATACCTTCATGCATCTGCAGCTGAGTTACTTTGCTGTCCTGTCTGCATGAAAAGACTGAAGCACCTTTAGCAACACTGGCTATTTCCAGTTTGCATTTCGGGTTGTGCTCCTAGGGCATCTATGCAAACCTGACTTGTCTATTTTTCATATCATTTGTATGATGTCCTGATTACTTCAGGATGTGAGACCAAAGGAGAAGAAAGAAGCAGGAGGTTCTGAAGCTGCCACGCTCTTGCAAAGTGTTTCAGGCTCACATTGAGAACACAGTAACCAGTCACAAGCCTTATTTCAGTGATGGCAACAGATTAAGCATTCAGATTTCAAACATTTTCAGATATTTTCTCTTCATAAAAGCTTACTAGAAGTTCAATACAGAGCCAAAACAAACAAGTATGTAAAATCACATTCTCTTTTTTCTTACTGTTACATTATGAATTAGTGGGGAAAAAAAAGCAACAACAATTACATAAGGTGGCAGCGATTACTTCAAATTTTCATTTTCCTTCCTGAAAAACTCTGCTTCACAAACTTGCCGTGGTTGTGTATACAACCACTATATTTCAAAAACATTTTAAAATCAGAGCTGTCCTGCTTCTTGCTGAGCCACACTTAAGCTTCTTCAAAGTAAGCTCTGAAACAAGACCAGGACCCTCCACACACAAAGCTCTTCTTTGTTAGCCTCCTGTACTCCAGAGAGAGCTGGATGCAATCATGAAAAGTAAGCCAAATCCATGCTAAATGCATTTTGAAGGTCACATTCAACATTTAAACTCGGAGAGTATCTGCAAGATTTGTGCAAAATATAGAGAGTTTTTTAAAAATGTGTGTGATTATAAAGGTCATAAGTGTCATGCTATCAATACAACAATAAACAAAATGTTATTTTTGTCCTTAAGGTATCTTAGCAGTGAACAATTCACTGTATCAGGACTGGATTACTTACATTATATTAATTCTAATCAGTTAAATATAAATCCAAGAGGACTTCTTAAAGTTTTAACATTATGCTCTTAACTACAGTGCCAGCCAGAACATCCCACGAAAAGTATAAAGTGCACTATAAATTATATGACTCTTACTACCAAATTTATAACCAAAATATTTGCCAAAACCACATATGCAAGTGAAGAATACACTACACAGTCTAGGAAGTCTGGAGGTAAACTTCTAATCATTTCCAAAAACACATAACTTAAGATCTAATAATTTCCAGAGTCAGTCATTCATATCAGAGCATACTGTTGCAGATTTGTAAGACCCAAGACCCTTACATCAAATTGAAATTTTCTTCAAAGTCAAAAAGCTATCAAGGCATTCATATTTTAAACAATTTGAAACAGTACCTACATACTTTCTTATTTCTGTGAACTACTGGACTACAACACAAAAGATAAAGCATACCCTTGTTTCTGCTTGATTGAAGACATCGCTATCTGCCACACAGGCAATCAGGGAGCTAAAACTGTAGTTAAAATTTCTAAAATGCATTCTGTGCTTCGCCAAACCGATACTTGCTGTTCCACAGACACCAATGACTTTTAAGGAAGCCGTTGGTCCTGCAGGCAGCGTTTATAAGGGAAACAAGTCCAGCCCCTCAAAAAAAAAAAAAAAAAAAAAAAAAAAGAAAGGTTTCAGAGCATCCTGTATGCCTGTATGTGACAGCGAATTCCTGAACAAAGTCCTGCATGCTTTGAGGCAGTCAGGAACAAAATGTAAGCTGCGACTGGAAAGAGGTGACGTCAGCACATTAGTCAGCTTCCCTATGCTAATTACCAGCACTCGGGAGGATGGAAAAAACAGCTGAGGTTTGCACAGCAGCTGCTTTATCGAGCTTCTTGCAGCATAGTTTCCACTGGTAGTAATTCCATTCAGCACTCAGACAACATGCTCTTCACTGGAATGGGACAACCCATCTTAAGATGGAAAATGTTACTGCTAAAGGACCAAAGTCTAGAGTAATAGGCTGTAATTAGCCAGGAGGAAAATTTCAAGACTTTGGAACGGAAAACAAATCCCTCAGGTCAATAGCTTTTGGTAATTTTGTGGAAAAAACACATGGACTGAAATTTAGAGATTAGGAGGAATTGACTTGGGAACATACTTTTTCCCCCCATTACAGCGAGAATTAATTTTGAAGTTTTCTTCAAAGCAATTATATGGATTAATTACCTTTTTTTAAAAAAAAAAAAACAAAACCAAAAACAAACCAACCTCAGTCTGAGCCTTAAAAGCTATTGGGTTTTTTTGGGTTTTACTTTGGAGTTTTTTTGTTGGGGTTTGTTTTTTTTTTTCTGGACAAAGCTTCATCAGAAGTCTGCTGGCAGGGTTTTAAGAAACTACCTGAACTACTGATGACAGTGATGAGGTACAAAACCTACATTTCCGACATTTTCTGGTTTACAGATATTTGTGTTCCAGTTTCAGAATGTTTCCCAGAAAGCAGCACAGAACACAGGTGGATTTTTTGAGTTTTGTTTGTTCTGTGGCCTTTTTATCGCTCTTTTGTGTTTTTTTTTTCTCTGCTATTATGTATTAGCTTAGTGTAAAAGTTACCTTAGTGTGAAAGGCTACCCAGACCAACTTCCTAGCACCTTTCTTCAGAAGCTCTTGCTTAAAAATAAGCTCAGCTCAGGAAAAGAGAAGGTGCTCTGAAAGACAACTCAACAACCAGTGTAGATGCTGTCAGTGAGATGCAACTCAACTCTGAAAGAAATAGGTAACAAGCCTCCAGTGCTTCAGGAGCACCTAATATACTGGGTGCCTGAACGACAGAAAGATGCGAAGAAACAACAGCTTTTTTTCTCTCCCTGACCTCCTAAGAAGATGGGACGCAGTGGCTATCCAGCCACTCAACACTGCTGAGATCTGGACTGCACACACATACAGTGAGAAGAGGTCTGAGTTCCCAAGCTCACAACCTGTATCCAGAAACACAGACACTTAAGAAAAGGATTCATAAACAGCCATCACGCCAAACAGTGAACCACCTGAGCTCACATGGAAAATCATGCTGAGTATGTCTTGAATCCTGCCCTCGCCCTGGAATTAGGTCACCAAGTGTCTTAAAGACTTCGGAAGTAGAACCACCAAACATGACTCCATAGACCAGCAGTCAGGATGCTCATCTGGAAAATATGGCCATGAATCACCTGAGCACGAAAGAAAAACAGGCTTTCCACATCCTAGGTGAATGCTATAGCTACCGATAAGAAAGTAAAGAAGGTCCCCCCTTTAACCTGCTACTGAGTCAGAGTCACTTGTCATACTCTGAGGCTACCAAAGTGACTGCAGCATCTCTGTGGGTGACAGGTGGAAAAAAATATTTCCTTTGTAGAGCCTCACAGGGCCTACACAGGAGGCAGTTTGAGCTGCTCAACAGAATGAAGCCTTTGGCAACCTAGCTGCAGACCTTTATATAGCTAAGCACATCAAGCCTCCTAGCAGACTTAGCAAGCCTCCTAGCAGACCAGACTTTTGTAAAAGTCTTCAAAAGCTCTATTTTGGACTTCACAGCTTAAAGTAGGACAGGTAGATCCTAGACACTTGCATCCCTTTGTAAGTATAGACTTAATGTTTATGGCCAGATCCCATAACAGCATGACATTAAAAATACCTCTGATTGCTATCCTCAAGGCCACCTACATATTACTGGGACCCAAGCAAAATGACTTTACAGGTCTTACTACAGCCATCTTTCAAACATAACACTGTCATCTAAAACAGGACTATAGCCTACTGAGTTATTGTGTTAGCTGTAAACAAACCAATTCTTTTTGAGAACATTTAACACATTTTCACACTGTGTTCTCCAAATTTAAAATAAACATTGAGTTTTCTACTGATACACACTAGGTTTTTACTTTGCCCATTTAAAATACAAAGAAAAGAAACCAGTCCTAGTCTGTTCCATTTTATCATTATCATCATTACTTCTTGGTAAGGTTGTGTCACCAGTCACTCAAAGAAACAATTCAGGCAAAAAAAATGGTTGCATACTAACACTCCATTCACATCAGAGAATAAACCGAGAACTAGTGTTCTGGGGAAAAAAATAGACCACTTTGAAGTGGTCTAATACCCTTACTGCTATGCTTGATTTGAACAAAAATGCAGTCTACAATGTCTCAATTAGTGGATTAAACAAATTACCTTGAATTATTAAAAAGCAAACAGA
The DNA here is from genome assembly GCF_964106895.1 of Numenius arquata. Classification (NCBI taxonomy): domain Eukaryota; kingdom Metazoa; phylum Chordata; class Aves; order Charadriiformes; family Scolopacidae; genus Numenius; species Numenius arquata. The sequence continues at coordinate 40,513,576 of NC_133576.1, forward strand.
AAGGCTTACTTTCTCAAAAGAAAAAAAAATTCTTACTACTTCTGCTTCATTTAATAAAGTGTTTTTTAAGGCAGCCGCACTATGTAATCTATTGTAGAAACCAGAAGTCAAAGTTACAAAACCACCATTACAAAATCCTGACAGTGTTGCAATGTTTCTTCTGTGGTGTTCAGGAGCTGTAACATTTGTTAACCACGTGCTAACAAACTGTCTGGAACAAGGACACGACAAGACTATCAGAACTTCTGGATTTGATGTTCTGATACTATCAGAGAGCAGTTTCTCCCTTGTCTTCAGAGAGTTTGCTGCTTTCTGTCTTCTCTTTGAAACTCCCTAGTAACCTACAGAAAGAGAACAAGGGCACGGAAATCACCTGCTCAAAGATATTATTTGGTATCTGGATGACAGCATGTGTCTGATACTAAAGAACACAAACTTCATTAGTGCAACAGGATGCTGCTGTATTTTGGGCAACAAGAATCAGGGAAACCAAAAGGGGTAAGAGTAGTACCTTGAAAGATACAGATTCTGGGGCTCAAGTTTTAAAAGCTGAGTTCTAAAAATTGTAGACAAGATGCTCACTGAAGACCTAAAGTACTCCCTAACATCAACAGCACCTGACAGATCCTCCACTAGTAGCACTTCCCAGGCAGAGAAATTTTAGAGAGACCATTTTTGGATTATTTTTGGGGGTGAAAGGAGAAACGACGAGTCAAATGACCATATGGAATAGTGGGAACACAATATGATTGAATGCCATAAATAATTCTATAATTTAATCTCTCCATGCAGTAAAGTAGGTAAGCCACAGAAGAGTAAGAAATGAGACCACAAAAGTTAAAAAAAAAAAAAAAAGCAAGTCACAAAAATGACTGTTCACTGCCGATAACTACATTAGGAAAGCTAACAATCTGAGGAAGAAAATTAACATGAAAATAAATGTGTTGGTCATTCTGAAAGCTAACAAAATGATCACCTACAAGGTACAAATCAGTCCATTCTTTTCTTTCATCCCTGGCAGACTTTTATAATTGCCCTTGGAGGGTTCTCTTTATGTAATCCCTGTACTCCCACTATATATATTTGCTGATATTTTGTTATTAACATGTAGTTTCTATTCCTGTCTTCATGGTAATTATCTTACCCTAGCCCTTACTTATGACAGGGATAAACATCTTGAAGTTATCTAGAATGAATAATCATACTGGTTTCATTTTCCTAGTGGTTGGGAAAGGAGAGGGAGGGGCAGACAGTAAAGTACAAACAGCTTCCAGAGCTATCCATGCGCGTCTAGGGTCAGTAAACTCTGCTCTGTGTGCACTAGCACGCACCTGGGTTCAGGCGACCTTCTAATCTGCACTGTTCCATCAGCACAAAAAAAGGGGTGCTATGTGTCTGCACAGGACAGGCACACTGAAGGAGAGAATGGGAAAAGCTAATAAACATTCCTCTCTAGAACTTTACATACATCTAGACCGTGGCTTCAGCATGCATTTAGGTAATAGAAGAAAATCCCCAGAACTCACACCCACTGAAAAAGTAAAGAAGTTTAACATATCAAGGGCTAACAATCCTAAATCCTTGATGGTGTATTTTTCTCTACTGCCTTTAAGGGTGCTCTGCAAACTAACACTGCTGTCAGGAAACAGTAACATTCTCCATTGTTGAAAAACTTTCTTAGGTTTTTCCCTTAGGATTCAAGAAGTGGGCTGTTTTCACGTGGAGGTTTGTGTTGTGGGGTTTGTTTTGTTTTGAAACTTACTTGATGAGCAAAAGAAGCCAATGCTGGCTGGCTCAACCAAAGAGACAGGAGTGAGGGCAATGAGTTAAGTCACTTGCCTTAAAAACATCTGCACAGTTCTTAGTCTCGTTTTACTAGCCAAAAATGAATCAACCCCACCCCCCAAGAAAAATTCCCCCAAACTAAAGATGACTGAAAGGAAACCTGGACATCATTTCTTTGGCAAGTCTGACAGGATTTGTTATGAAGTAAAATTAACTGGCAGACCAATCATACTTGAGTATACTTTTCTCCTTAAAATTCTTACATTAGCCTGAGCATTGGGAGACCGGCACCTTTGATGTTTAATCCAGAACACTGGAATAGCTATACACCTACTCATGCAGTCAGGCAGTAACATGGCCCTTAACTTTACCGGATAAATTTCTCTCATGCCAGGCAAACCCAGATCAGAAACACAGGGAGAAGAAGGGAGTCAGAAGCATCATACGACTGAAAATGCTAATGGATAGTTTCTTCTGCTTTGTTGTTATGAAAACCCTTAAGCTTTTCAAAGTTGATTGCATTGATTTTATATTCTGTGTGTTCATCAGAAAGATATTACAAGCGAAATAAGCATATACACTGACTTAGTACATTAGCAGAGAAATAATCTGCAGCAAAACACCTTTTTAACAAGCAAAAAACCGTCATTAGTATTACAGAATAAACTGCACAAACAGTATCTGCATATTTATTTACAGTAAAGAAATCACACAGAGTACAGCAATATAAGTACACAAACTGGTTTTCCAAATTACACAGAGCTACGTGCAGTGTATTAAGTCAAGGTAACACCCACACAATGACAAAATGGAAAAAGGGGCACAGAGCATAGAGTTAAGACTGTCATCATCAGCTTCTCTCATTAACTTTGTTTATAATGTGGAACGGCAAACACATGACCGTTCACTATTTCATATACTTACAAGTATTTTAGTCACAAGAATTTCCAGTCATAAAAAGAGGCAAAAATTTGTGCATTTTAACAAAATTTAAGCATCTGATTCCATATAACATGGCACACATCAAAAAAAAAAAAAGCCTTTCTGTACTACATGTAGTTATGTCAAGTACTATATAGGAGTGCCATTTGAAAAAAGTATTCAATGGCTATAAAACTCTTAACTATTGGAAAATAGTTTCATATCTAAAAGCAACTTTTCAGAAATAAAGCTTGAATACTTGTCAGCAATATTTATCAGAGCACTAGTCCAGCACAATTATCACTGGCATACTTTGTATGTTAGCATAGATACTTATTGCAGATAGACATGGCTAGACTCAGCTGACAATAAAAATTAAATGCCAAGCATCTGGCATGTGGTGCCACCTCTGTTTTAGACACCTAGCTCTTCCAGGAAAACCTTTTTCTCTTCCAAACAGAAAACAGAGCAGAGGAGTGAGTGACCATTTTCTAAGATGTTAGGCAAAACATGTAAAAGAAAGCAGAAGAGCTGTAAGATTCTGCACCTTTACTAAGATGGTGCACATGCTTAAGACACAAAACTCTTTATATACCTAAAATATATAAAAGGGTAAGTGCCAATCAAAACAAGTTTTTCAAAAAACTCTCCCTATTTCTCCCGCACTTATTTCTGTTTAAATTCATTAACTGATTCACCTTAATTACAAAGTTATCTACAGGCAGTGTATTTACAGTAGAAAGAGCATATCATGAAACACCAAGTCTTTTCACAGTAACTGGGTAGGAGGATGGAAAAAAGCAAGGAGAAAGTTCTTGCAAGGTCAACCATAAACATTCCCTCCACCCCCATCACAGAAAGAGAACTTGGTTTCAAATAAGCAAAACAATCTTCAAGAAGATAAGACGCTTTTTAAAAGCAGATGAAAATACCTGGAAAAGGCTGTCCAGCAATATTATAGTTCAATCCATTACATGTTGGGAGGGGAGGGGAAAGGGCTGCAAGGAAAAAAAAAAAATCCACAAAATAAAAAGCTAAAGACCAAGATGATAATCTTTAACCAAGACAAATGTAAACAAGATCATTCCCATGGCCGGATGCAGTTACAGTGTTGATTATTTATTTCTATTTAAGGCAGAGAGGGGAAAAAAAAGCGTTGGGGACAATAGTACAGTCTATAACTCATCATGGAAGTAGTGCACATGCCACACTAGAAAAGGCTAACTATGGAAAGGGAAGGGTAGGAAATCCTTAAACAACTCTTCCCTTCTAACTTAAACCTGTTGAAGGCTTCTATAAATATAGGTATCTATATAAATCCTTTCCTCAGAGTGAAGATTAAAAAAGAGGAAAGAGGAAAATTCTCCAGAGATCATCTATATTTATTATGAACTAAAAAAGAACAAGGGCTTTTAAACCAAAATGTGTTAATAGGCCATTTTTGCATACTATAGAAAAAGCATCTGTGAACTATTTACAGCAGAATTGAAAGAAATGATTTGTTAAAAAAAAAAAAAAAAAAATGTTCCTGCACCCCCCATGATACAAAGTAGTATCTCATAAGCACTGTGTAACTATGAAATAAAGGAAGCGTGAGGTATTCTTCCTACCACTGCAGCTAGGAAAAATCATCAGCAGTCTGACCTTTTCAAGGTTATTTATTTGAATACCACTGTGGGAAAAAAAATCTAGACGGTAATTAACAGATAGGTGGACGTGGAAGATGAAATAATTTAAGAAAGAAAGGGACATGCTATACACATCAGCTACTAATATAAAAACGGCCCTTCAGATAATTATTTCTTAAGTGAGGGGGCACCTTCTGAAGATGAACAGCACTTTGTTTTGTAAAGAGGGAACAGCTGTAAAGTTATTTATAAGTGAGATTCAGCAGAGGGAGAGGTCCAGGGGATAGGGCACATGCTTAGAGTGGGATTCATGCATTCTTTAAGCACGTCATACATATTCTCACACTTACCACAGCTGGAGTGCTGCGCTATGATTCTGCCTCTGCACATCGCCCATGCATTAGGGTGAGCTAAGGGGCACTAAGGAAATGTTGGTGCTGGGCTTGTACGTTGGTATCTAAAAGATACCATGCTTGAGGACGGAACAGGAACCAAGTTTAAGAAAAGTGGGCCTTCAGTGCTAGCCTGGATATATTTAAATTCTGACCCTGATGTAAGTAGAACTATCTCAGCAGCCAAAATAAGGAGTGATGAGGAATGGAAGTTCTTGCATAAAGACAATCTCATTGTGACAGCTTACAAGGAAGGATGTAGACACAGACGCAGGAACCAAGTTCCCCAAACATCTCTTGTGATAAGAGGAAAAGAGAAACCAGTAAAGGATTCAGCAGTGTATCACAATCCAGTCCCACAGCTGAAAATATTTTATACAAATCTTATCAAATGGAAGCCAATGTGATCAAAGCTCCCCAATACCCAGATGTTCCAACAGCATACACCTTCAAAACTCCTGCCTTCCACCCTGGAGCTAGAAGCAGCATCCACAACATAAATGAAAAATACTAACAGAACACCAAACCTAGACTTGAGTTACGATTTTAAAAATTCAATCCAGTAAGTTGGGAACTGTTTTGATATATACACTTACATACTTAAGTACACTGAAGAAGATATGATCTATTTTACAAAACAGGAGTTTTTAAAAACTAGATTTTGAGATGATTGGACAGGGTTATAATCCAGATTCAAATATCAAAGACTATGTCTTTTATATATATATTTTTTATATATATATATATATATATATATATGTTAGTTAGAATAAAAGCTTGATGTCAGCATCCTAGCCTTTTAAATGCTGCTTGAGGGAAAAAATGAAATATATATGTTTGTCCAGCTCTCTGGCTTTACGAAACACACACCAACCACCACAGGATTAAAAGGCAGGTGGCATTTTTGGTTCAATATTCTTTCATATCCACTGAAACTTTTCTGAAAAGACCAAAAAAAAAAAGTAAAGATATTTTTATCTCACTTTGTACATTCTATATAATGGAGATACTGATAAAAAGGTCAGTACTGAGGAGAAAAAGCAGAAGGAATGAATCTGTGTCAGCTAATCTTTATTCCCCTACTCAACATCTAAATCAGGAGTTACCACGATAAAGCATGAATCATTGCATATTAAAGCTTCAGGTAAACCAATTTAAGAAGCCTAACTACTTTTTCTTTGAGCAACCAAGGTTCAAATATCTTCTGAAACAGTCAGAGTTTTAGTGGTTTCAAGACCTACGACCAAGGATCTCTGATGGGTATTTTTGCATCAACTGTTTAGACGAAGAGTTCCAAAGTTCTTTAATGAAAGAAAACTCTGAAACCAGCTGACATTTCTTTTGATGATTTTTGGAAGCCGCTAGAAGTGTGTCACCAACCTGTGTTTTGGTATGACTTGTACCATTACCTCTACTCCTCAATTCCACAAAGTCCATTGCAATATGATGTGCCTATAACATGTTAAGTGAAAATTTCAAAACAAGTAACATCTGATGGTAGAAACCAAAACCCACTCATTCCTATCTGATTGTACTCAAACCGAACTAGAGTTTTGAGCTGCAACGAATCTTCCATGATCACATTGGGACAATCAAATCAGTTCACTGTGGCTAGTTAAACAAAACAGTAGTAAATAGGGAAGGATGCAATATTCACTACTCGGTTCCACCTGAATTTTCCAACTGTAAGGTCTTGAAATTGCACAATCTGGAGTTTCTCCAGAACAGATGGATGCTCCTCGAGGCTAATGGAACTAGAAAATGAGGCAGCTTGGGCCACTACTGCAATAAGCATTTTATTTACGTCCCCAAGATAACAGCAAGGTGCTACCTTTACTCAAACCAGTGGTCTTCGTGGTCCCTCCTCCCAGAAGCTGTTTCTCAAGATTACTCTGGTAGACTTTTGAGAATTGGGTACAGTCTTACACACACAAAGATAATACACAGGTGTCATTCTGTGGACTACTCCCCCTCACAGAGGGACTACAGCTGATTAGAAATCTTCAAGAGCTATTATTACTCTTTGATGACATTTGCTGAAGTAGCATACTGGCTTGCCTACAGTCTGGTTATATTACAGAAACTTTGGAGCACTCTTTTGAATAGAAGATTGTGGAAAATGGTTTGGAACAGTCAATCAGTGTTTCTCCAGGGGATCTCCAAAACCTGCGAGACAATAAAAGACATGTGACTTGCAACCCAGGCTTCCTCCAATGAATGCCAGTTAACTTACTAATTTTCTTATCTTAATTCAACAGCTTTTCACATGACAGAAGAAAAAAAACTTCCAGAAGGTTGTCTACATCTATTGCTATTATTTCAAAAGGAGAATAAAGTCCTACTCAAATTAGTTCTTAATGCAATTACAAACATTCATTTGAAGTCTGAAACTACAGACTGTACCCTGAAGCTGTATATCCTGTCAGCAGAAAGCCATAATGCCAAGGGATCCAGAGTGCTGACCGCAGAAGTGTGCATCACCTATGGACATCAGTGAGGTTTCTATTAAGCCAAGTGCTAAATTCAGCCATTTCTCTGCACATCAAAGCTATCCACTCTACAGTTACTCCACTGAGGGATTAAAAAAAAAGATTCAAATAACCCACTGATGATTTCTTTTCGAACACAGATTCCAAAAGCACTTCCAAGAAGGACAGTAGCTGTTTTTACTGAATAGACTCTTTACAAGATTTTTTTTTTTAATTGGAGCTTAAAATATATGAACTGTTGTCATGCTTGCATTATGTAGCCTACATGTGTTTAAACAGAATATAAAGAACTGTGCTCTATCACAGAAGGGCTATTTACAGATTCAATGTGTGATAGTTTTCCAGCCAACCATCTGAAAAATAAATACCTACTGTGTGCTTATTCCTTCCTTGGAAAAATCCATGACTTACACTTCCATTTCCAAGCATTAAACACTAAATTCCTGTTCACTGACTGGTAACATAAAAGTGGTAATTTGGAAATTCCACTACAGAATATTTGAGTAACGAACTAGACTTATTTATAAAACTTTTTAATATGGCAGATATATTCCAAAATGTAAAGTCTTTTTTTCAACATGTTTCCATTGCTGCAAGGAATTTACTCAAATGGTCCATAGTAAATGGATTACAGTTTTGCCCTCATTCAAGTGTTCTGGAAGGAAATAAACATTTTCATACAGTATATTTACTAGCAACTATTTTTCTATTCATTTTAAAAACACCATTCCACCTGGAAAAATTACTAAGTGCTAAAAACTAGCATCCAAAAAGTTTGCAAAATTGCAGTGACTAAGTAGAATAGTGGACTTGTAAAAAAAAAAAGTATCTTAGGATTTTATATGCTGAGAACATTTTAGAAAAGAAACAACTGTTTAATTAAGTTTGCTTCATTGAGAAAAATATTTTTAATAAGAGGCAAAGCCAGAACAAGTAAGAACGGCATAGCATTCTGTCAGTCTGTGTGGACAGATCATACAAACAGAAGCTATTCAAATACTGTAACATCTGTGCAAACCAGCATTAAACTGATCATGAATAAACCTGCTGAGGAAAGAACAGACACTTCTTAAGAAAAATCTCCAAGAAACCTTTCTACTTTGTTAAAGAGATGACATTTTGGAACAGAAGTGTTAACCTGAACTGAGAAACCATGACACATGGTTATTACCAATTCATGTAATGCCACCTGAAAGCCTGATCAGCACTAGAATTCCTTCCCACTCATCTATACCTCAAAGCCATCCTGCACTTGGGAGCTACAAATCACGCAGTCCAGAGCAGCTGGTGTTTCTTTGGAAAACGCAAGAACAGAGCAAAGAATATTTATGACTGCTGTATACCTAGGAAGTATGTTAGAAAGCCCATACAGTTTGTTCTCACCTGGAAAGCAGAAAATAGTTACTAACAAATAGCATCTTAAAAGGTTATGAATTTCTGAGGAGCACTCTATGTTCACTTAGAGGATTACTAAGAGCCTATAACACTATATTCAGACATCATTGAGGGATAATCTTCTCAGGACATTACTTAATCCTTTAAAGAATGATCTGGGAAAAAAAGGCATTGTTTATTGTGTTTTACTTTGAAAGAGCTCCTTCATGCATGTATAAATCCACAGAAGAAAAATGTCCCTTAAAGTGATAGGGAGAGTTTTCTCAAAGGCATCAGAAAGCAGGCAAAAAAAAATGTACTGTCTTGAGCTTCTTGGCAATTATGATATTAAGATAAAGGGTTAAAGAACAGCATTTTTGGTAAGAGTTGTGTGAAAATATCAAGGACTGGGCAGGGTAGGAAGACCAAGGAAGAAGCATGCAGATCTCAGTTGTCAGCTATTTTGTTTGGCAGAAGCCAGCCAGGCAGCTTATATGGGCCTCCAGACAAGCTAGAACAAGTATCAGCATATGCCGCAGGATGTAAAGAAGGGAGAATTCAGAACTTTGTAGAAGGTGACGGCCAAGGACACAAATACAAAATAAGACAGACATTTGTTCCACAGTCTGTGAAATATGCTTACTGTACAAAGGAATTTGCAAGCTTTAGGGACTCACTTAATCCATATGCTATAATAAAACTTTGAAAGTAAAAGTTACCTTAGGAAAAAAAATTGTCTTAGTTTCCTATGAGTTTCCAGAGCTCAAAACAAGAATGAGCGAGGGCTAAAGATAATTTAGAAGGACCACCTCCTAACTTGCACTTAAAGGCTGAAATGCATACTGGACAAGCAATGTGAATCTGAAAAGTATACTGACACGCACGCTTTTGGTTTTAAGAATCATAGAATGGTTTGGGTTGGAAGGGACCTTAAGGATCATTGAGTTCCAACCCCTCAGCCATGAGCAGGGACACTGACCGCTAAACCAGGTTGTTCAAAGCCTTATCCAGCCTGGCCTTGAACTCTTCCAGGGATAGGACATCCACAAAGTCTCTGGGCAGCCTGTTCCAGTGTCTCACCACCCTCAGAGTAAAGATTTTCTTCCTAATATCTAATCTAAATCTACCCTCTTTCCGTTTAAAACTCTTATCCCTCATCCTATTGCTACACTCTGATTTTGAGTCCCTCTCCATGTTGTCTGTAGGCCCCCTTTAGATACTGTAAGGCTGCTGTAAGGTCTCCCCCTCCACGCTGAACAACCCCCAACTCTCTCAGCCTGTCTTCACAGGACAGGTGCTCCAGCCCTCTGATCATCTTCATGGCCCTCTTCTGGACTTGTTCCAACAGGTCCATGTCCTTCTTATGTTGGCGGTCCCAGAGCTGGATGCAGTACTCCAGGCGGGGTCTCATGAGAGTGGAGTAGAGGGGCAGAAGAATCACCTCCCTCGACCTGCTGGCCACACAATGAGAATGCAAAGGCCAGAAGTGAAAGAATGAATTACAGCTATCTGGGGCATGGTAAAGTGGACAAAAACTGAGGAGAAAAAAAAGAATCCAAATGGGTGTAGACGTGCAGTAATAGGTTCAAGCTTGGTTCTGTATACAGAGCAGGGGAAGACAGTGTTCAGCTCAATGGTATCTTGTCATTAAATGTCTTCAGACGTATTTAACTGAATTTCTTTGGAAAGTGGATGGGTGCCTCATTTTCAAAGTTAAAGTTGCTTAAGCATCTTTCCTTTACATTGTCCTCTTTCAGAAATAGCCCAGTAAGTTGGTAAGACACAGTTCAGTACAGCTGAACAGGAAAAGCGAATGCAACAGCTTTCACTTACTAAATAACAAAATATTCAACCTATTTCACTAGACGTAACTGGTTTAATCAAGAATATATCCACGCACAAGCTGTCGCCCACAAAAAAAACTCCAAAAAACAAAAACAAAAGCACCAAACAAAAGACAAGCCAACTTCCTATGCAGCCCCCTAAAAGAACTTGGATGCAATCATCTTTAGAGCCAGCTCTTATTAAGGAAGAGGAAGCAGCAAAAAGTGAGACTTCTCAGTCATTCAATATTCACAGCTTCATATCTATGAAAGGATGTCATTAAGCCCTTCCAAACACTAAGAGCTCCCCATGGCTTTTGCATCAACAGCCCATGTCACAAAAATTACTGCAGGATTCACTCCAAGGAAGACTGACAGCTGTACTTGCTCACCCCCCCACACTTCTATGGAATTTCCGATATACCTTTTTCATCTTGAATGCTATAATCATTAACACTGTTCAGATCACACTTGCCAGTGCAAAAAGCATGAAAGTTGACATACTTCAATACATTTGCATGAATGAACCACACAACAGACTGCAGAACTTGACTGCTAATTACACTGATAACATGAAATAAAGTATATTCATTGCCGTCCAGTAAAGAAATATTTGACCAGTTTAATGCATACGAGGACATAATTTTCTGTCAATGCTCTGAACAACAGTAATCAATACTGCAGTGTACTTACATTTTCAAATACATAACTCCTAGAGTATCAATGCAGAAGTCTCCATATCTATAGTTGTCTCAATTGTACAGTCTTTGACTTTGCTTAGTTATTACCCTGAAAGTAAAAGCCTGACAGTCAAAGGAGAGAAGACAAGTAATAGCTTCAGAAGAGACTGAAAACAGCCCCCGCTTTTAAATTATACCAGTAGGAAAACACAGGTAGAAGAGGCAAGTTCAGAGAAGAAAGTACAGAAATTCCCTGAGCATCTTAAAAATTTGAAGATTTCCCCCAAAATATGCACACCTTTTGTCTGATACTAAGTTTTGTATTTATTTCAAAATAAGCGTTTTTAGAAAGCTATGAGAAAGTCAAAAAGTAGCAATTGTAATTGCTTGCTATTCTAACTATAGCTTTTCTTATTTATGCCACATGATTTGTATAAAATCATGGAAAGTTGCACTATTTCCTGATAGGAGAAGGCAAAGGGTGGTCACTCAAATATTTCTTTGACTAATTCATTCCACTGTGCTTTCCATAAGTGATTCATGGCTGTACTCAACTTTCCTGGAAAACATTTCACAAAGTCTGCACAGTATGTAAAGTAGTATATTCTCATTGTCTAGTTTCTAATTGTGAATCCTTGAGACTCTCTCTTTAAAAGCAAGCAGCATGTTTTAGTGACTTCATTCTATCAAATATGATTCTGTTAACTCAAGCACTCCTATACCCAGAAGAACTGACATCACAGCAAACATGCACACACTTGTCTTCCTAAAGAAGTTACTCCAGGCTTACACACAGTTCTACTTCAACATGTAACTAGATTTAGTAAATCCTTTAATAGTCCATTTTATCCTCTCTTGCCCATCCTGATATCAGTATTTTGTGTCTTGACTCTGTTACTTAAAGATAATGCCATAACATTGCCACTTTCCTAAATGAAAGGAGGATCGAGTCCTTATCTGTAAGCTCCTCTTAGAAGGGATTTATCACTGTTTAGATGTTGCTGCCAAAATGATACAACAAAAGCGCCCAAACTATCAATAAATACAGTTACCTGTTTAATACAACCAAAGGTAAAATTATGAGGACAGGCTACAGCAATTTGACTTTATGGCAACCTCAAAAGCCAGAGGCGGTTAGGCTCCAGTGAAAACACTATCAGTTCCTGCAAAAAGAAGCTTTAAAGAGCAGAGCTGTCAGCAGATCCAATGCCCTTTCCATTAACCCAGAAAGGGCTCCTGTGTTTAAATAGCAGGACACTTATCCTCTATCAGTGAGTATGCGGGAAAAGAAAATAGTCAAGAATATACAGTTGAATCCCAAACATATAGACACAGTCATAAACAGAACTGGAGTTTCCCAAACAATTCTTCTTGCTTCTTTATAGAAGGGTGGTAATTGTAAACACTGGCCCAATTCAAGATCTAGGTGAAAATGATGTTCCACACAGCAAGAAATTTACTCAGCCTCTTAAAAGGAACATTGCTGAGGAAATCTCCTGTGCTAAATCCTCTGAAACAGAAGCCTTGAGAAACTGGGAAACAGGGCAGGTTGAGGACAGGGGGTGGGGTGTATGTAATTTGATTTTGTTTAAAAATTTTGAAAAGAAATCTAAATTCTGATTTTCAATGCTTATCTTTCCCCCAAAATAGTATGAAAAAAACCCCAAACATGTATGCATGTTTTCACTCCATTTCCTATATATCTCCATTTACTAGAACTTCAGCCTTAGATGCCCTAGGAAACGGGAGTTGTTTTTCTTTTAGGGTTTGGGGTTTTTTTAAAGGAAATTTAGAAAGAGTCTCCAAATACTTGCATCTTCTATTACGGGTTTGCTCTCTTCTTGGAAGTCACAACAAAGAGTTTATTTACATAGAGGGACTGTAGAATAATTGTAAGTTCCCTGAAACTACTTGCCCAACTGGTTTCTAAAATCCCTTGTGGTGTTAGTTCAACACTGCACGCACCAGTGAAGCTACCTTTACTATACTTGATCAAAGTTCTGCTTACCTTCTGTCTGATCAAGTCCAAGTCAGGAGGGTACTACTTAAACAAATGAATCTTCAAAGTAGTTCCCAGGACCCTCATCTCCTCCCATTTCCATTAAGAAATTTAAAGGAACTTAATTTTGTTTAGTATGCAGATAAGCTCTGGGTACAGTGAAACTGCATGTAACATCATTTCACATTATCTATATCTGGGTTGCTGCCTCTGTGCAATTCAAAGGTTAACAGGTTGATTTCTCTCACCAGACATTCTTTCCTGCTTAAAAGGGCAATCGATTACCCAAATCATCCCTTCCCAGACAGTCTGACAAAGCACTGCTCACATTTCTCATGGCTTGAATATGACTTACAAATTTCATTTTTATGAGAGTTTTACAGTCCTTGCTTCAGGCAAGTTCTGCTGGACTTCCCCATTTGAAATTACTTTAAGTGTATACATTCTAATTCATTTTTACCAATTTTAGAAAAATAGGTTATCACACATGTAATTAAAACAGTGTTATCAAAATAGGTTGCCAGTGTTATAAAATTGTTCCTATTTCCCAGTGGAGGTTAAATAATAAAGAAATTTCAGTGCGATATTAAACATGGATGTAATTTCTCAGGTTTCCCTAGTGCTTTCAAATTTCTTGTTTACTTGTTCTCAAGTCCCCCACACCCTACTTTGGAAAACACAACCATGAAGTCTTTTCTCCAGCCAAGGAAGAAAGGCTGACAGCTCCCTTCAGGGTGCTGCCCTGAGCTATTCTTAGTCTGTTTGCTATTAATGCCACTCTCCAAGGTATTTCGGGGGAACTTCATTAAGTTAACTGCAACAATAATGCCCTAGTCAAAGGAAAGACTACTAGTGTATGCTTAGCTTTTAAGTAAATACAGAAATAAAGACACCTTTCCCGTGTGAACAGTTAAGGCTTATTATTTTTCCAGATGAATTGGGTTTTGATTGAATTACTTCTGTAAAAAGCTTGGAGATAAAGTGTTTTGTTTCACAAGTTTGACTAGGAGGAAAACACACTCATGTGCTCAGGTGTTCTTCATAAAAACAGTTTGTGCATGATTAACAAACACTCTTTAAGGAGTCAGTTTCACGAACACTGCATTTTTAACCACCACAGGCTGGCCACTTCTCAAAGTCACTTGATTCTGACAGCTTCTAAGGAAAGCACTGCCTTTCTTGTTTCTAAAGCCAAGTCAGAAAATTTTAGCTGACATTTCAAACCTGCCAAGCAGAGCAAAAAAGAGCTTACAACAAGCATTTCCAGTTCTACATTATGCAACCTAAATGTTACAGAAAGGCTTTTGTGGATTTAAATGCAAAAGAATTAGAGTCTTCAAATAAAAGAATATGCAATGAAAAGTACTAGCCCAAACAGTCAGCAAAAGTGATACTTATAACAAGCAGAGGGGGAGGGAGGTAGGAAAGGAGGGGAACAGAAATTAAACAATAATGTGCAAATATATGAAAAGATCAAGTGTGCTGGAAAACAGAAGTGGATAGGAAAAAAATAAAAATCTTACCAGCAGTTCCCTTAGGAAACCATGATCTTGTGAATTTACAGGACAAGCTACATTGTCAACTACCAGAAAGAGTCAGGTGCCTGTTTTGAGGCTTAGAAACTACCAGTTACATTAAAGATAAATCAGCTTGCAATAACAAAACTTTCCAGGGTATGTTCTTCCTCACCAGGAGAGGCAAAAAAACCTGACCAAACCACCCCACACTGCTAAACTAATAACAACATTCTCTTAAATTTGTCTACTGCACACCATTTCATCTGTAATTAAACGCAACTGCAGGATGTAGCAATTACAGTAATTCCTTTTCTGTCTGATGTGGATAAGGTTCCAATATACCGTAAAATAAATACAATCAGATGTGCCTGTTCAGTAGTAAATTTTGGTGTCCCATGTCCAATCTATTAAAAAAATAAGATTATTCACTTCAAGATTTAAGGTGACCTGGTTGGGCTGACACATTAGGACTTCTCAGCACTTATTTGCTTATGGTCATTCTTTGGTTTAGGTTTATAGATCCAACTACTATTTCCCCCCAAAACCCTCATAGTCTGTCACAAAGCCAACTTCTTAGTCTTCCTAGCCTTTACTCCTATTAGATACATCCAGCTGTTCAGAAAGAATGTGGCTGACTGTCTGAGCTAACACCACTGCTCAGCCTAAGTGTTCCCAGCACTGTGCCAATTCCTCAGTGCCACAAGCAGCAGGTTCTTACGCCAGAGCTGCCCTGGTATGCAAGGGCCTGAAAAGGACCTTGGCTCCTCTGTAGACACTACCTCAGTTTTTTGAATTACATTAGTGCAAGCTTCTGATAGCATATCCGTCAGTGGCTGTACTGTATTGTGGTTTTAAAGCACTGAGGTGTTGGAGATGGCTTTTGTTTTCCTGTTACTTGGCTTTCACAGGATCCTTTACCTTGTACATAAAGCTTATACGTGGGCAATTTTTAAGGATAAGATGATGGGGCAACTGCCCTCCTAATAATTATGGTTAAACTATACATCCCAATCACTCAGCTGTGGGATTTTAAACCAGGTTTAGTCTTAAAACGGGAGACACGGAAGCAAAGACAAAACAGATCTAA
This sequence comes from Numenius arquata, assembly GCF_964106895.1. Classification (NCBI taxonomy): domain Eukaryota; kingdom Metazoa; phylum Chordata; class Aves; order Charadriiformes; family Scolopacidae; genus Numenius; species Numenius arquata. The sequence continues at coordinate 40,529,271 of NC_133576.1, forward strand.
GTAACTTCTACTTTCCAACTTACTATCAGCCACTAAGTGATCAGAAGTTAATTCTTATCATTCCATCTGGTTGTCCTATAATCTAGGATTTTTAAAATGTATTTATTTAGAAGTGATATTAAAATTTACTTTTTAAAAACATCACATACTTCCCATTTCATTAGTCACCATGACATTAAAGGAATGGATCTACTACAAATAACTTTAATAGCTGATTAACTGTGGGAAAGAAACTCCCCTCAAAAAATAGACATCAGTGTCATCATCTGTTTCCCAGACCAAAGGACTCTCTAAATAGCATCAACTCAGGTCCCAACTATGTCATACAGACTCTTCTTCATCACCCTGTATTGTAAATTACAGTGAGACTTGACTGTTCAGTGGTTTTGTTTATTTCCTGCACCGATTCCTTCTACAGGAACCTACCACAAAACCGTCACTAAGATATTCTTAATTTAACAAAAGTCTGCTATTAAATAAAAAGGTAGTTCATAACATTTTCAGAGATAAAAGCTTCAAAATCAGTGTGGTATTCTGTAACATCAGAACTTCTGTGCATTATGGAGAGGGAAAACAGACTCACAGCAGTGTGTAAGAATTAAGCAGCTGCACATAATTTTATACAGGTTAATTCTGAGTAGCAAACATCTTGTATATCTTTAAGGCTTCAAATACACCTTCAGGACTGCATCATCTACGGGGTCAGAGGTTTACTACAGCAAGCATTATTATTTCCATCTAATAAATTAAAATTTGCTGTTATTTACAGTATCTAGAAGGCAGCTCTTCAGAGATTCCCAAGCAAGAAGCTGGCAATTTCAATTTTGTTTCCATTAAACACACACAGATGTCCAAATTGCCATCAGCTTTAGAAGTATGCTTGGCGTTTTCAGAAGGGAAGGAACAAACATAACAGACAAAAGGACAGCGCTCTCACACAAAGCCAGTTCATTCACTCCAGAACACAATGATAGTTTGACAACACTGAACAAGCTCATGCATACATATAACCTAACGCCAGGAATGCTGCAAAATCTGATGACAATTCTAAGGTGCATTTCTTAGAAACTGTGAACTGTGCTATTAGAAGCAACTCAAAACCCGCAGTAGCTATCCATCCAGTTGCAGCCTTGTTATCTGCTTGGCCCACTTTAGAGCCTTCAAAAGCCCTGTGAGTCCCTGTCTTTGTGATAAGGGCACTAGAGTACAGAACAGCTGCTTGGAAAGAATGGCCTCTTCCAAGATTGGAAGACTGGTGTTGCCAGGATGCCTCCACAGTAGCCTAACTTAACAACACTTCCCCCATCACACAACAGGAGTAACCTCCTTCTCTCATTTTCAGTTCTGCTGCTTCTGTTTTCTAAAAGCAAAGTGGGAGCTTGGGGCATTTCTGCTCATTCTTTGCTGCATGTTGTCAGCTATCATTCTGGTGCACTTTATATAGACTATATTTAAAATTAAGTCTCCATACGTGTACCAAATTTTACCCAGGAAACCAGGTTATCCTTTAAATGACAAAGGTGGTTAACAGGTGAAATTAAATTTAGATGTTACCTTGGCTTGCTTTTTGTGTGTGCTACATTGTGTATTTCAGCGATTATTTTTTTTCTTTTGATCTTTAGCTGTCATTTCCGACAAGTAAAGCAGGAGTTGTCCCCAAAACATTTTTCTAAACTGTTAAGGTGGGTTTTTTTCTGCCATGACAAGTACATGAACTGTCATACTGAGTGAGGATATGGCCACAAACCTGATGAAATGTGATAAAACGTGTTCTGCAATTAACTATTATTATCATTAAACAAATGCCACTACATTATGCCAAACTACTACTTGAGGGAGTGCAAAGTTAGAAACAAGATAAGGATGAGACTGTATGAAAAGCATGTGTTTTGGGGCTTTTTAATGACTAGTTCTTTATAGCATGACAACAGTAATTGTTTAACAAGTATGAAAGATATTATCACAGGCAAGTAAAAGTTACACATTTTACAGTGTTGTTCTTGCCACTCCTGCTACATTCTCTGTGACTGAGGGAAAAACAGAAGTCAAGGAAAAAACCAAAACACTGTAACACAGGAGTCTTTAGAAAACCACAGTAGCTGTTCAGAAGGAGGCTGGTATTTTTGTGAACTTTAAAGAATGAAATTTTCCACCGGAGTCAGGGAAGGAAAATAGAAGATAGTTTAAAAATCTTTTAAAAAAATTTTCTGGGTGGGTAGCAGAAGAACAATATAATTGCAATTAGTTATTGTACTCCTAAGAAAATACTAAGTGCACCTGGAAGTTTCAAAAGTATTTTAAAAATATACTTATTTATTAATTATACTTAATTATTATATAGAGGTAATAAAAGGAGCAACAGAAGCATCTGGATTTTATCCTAAAATCACATGCATTTTTGGTAAGGTTAATGTCTAGTAAATTGTAATTTTCTTAGGCATGTTAAAGTAGTGACATTCTAGAGACTGTGATAAATTATAACACCATACTACAATATAATCTATTTCAGCTTTTTAACAGTCAAATAGCCTAACTGCCTGCAAAGTTTGTGAACCTTCCTATGTAACTAACCCTTTCGTTACAGCAGCCACACAATAGCAACCAAGGGCCGAATTACTTCAACTGCTAGTGGCAATACCTTGGCATTTAAAAACCCCAGCAAAACAGACACATGACCATCTGACCTAAGCAGAGACGCCTCAGGGTAATTTTTCCTGTTGAAACTACTGGTAACAAAAAACACTGGCACTTAAAGCTTTTTGAGGTACTTAACAGGAGAGCTTTCTGGATGCATTTAAATTTCTTTGTTTATATGGCAAGAACATACCTGTTTTCATTGAAGAGGAAAAAAGACCAGTATTAGAAAAATAACTCCTGAAACCATTATAACTTCCTGAATATGCGATGCAACTGTGTTTATGAACTTACACATCAATTAACATTGCTGAAAACCAATATAGTTCTGCATTTATTCTGCCTTTGGCTTCTCCTGCCCTTCCTATAGATGTTTTTGGTTTTCACATATTTCATCAGGGGAGATGAAAACTTCATCATTGCAGTCTAGTATTGGTAAGAACTGAGTTTTATTTTGGCAACTAACTAAAGAAGAAATAGGAGACATAGCTGCATCTCATGTAGTTAATTAAGAAACAACCTCTCCTGAAATAAACTCCTATGAAGAATTACTGCACTTAATCTTCTATGGGCTAAGTTACTATAATTGCTTTTAAAGTTTACTTGGTATATACCAAAGAAAAAAAAAAAACACAACAGCTTTACAAACATGTTCAAAGTTATTATACACCTCTCAGGCAAATGACCTTCTCCTCCACTCCTTTCTCAAGGGAAAAACACCTGACTCCTGATGCAAAGGCTTTATCTATTCATGCCTAATAGGTGGGCTCTATTTAGTGTCCTTAAATTATATGCTGTAATGAGGCGTGAACACATGGGCTAACAGCGTTTTTAATAGAAGTCACAATGATTTAACCTCGTCTCTGATCCGATTATTCTTTTGGTTATACAACCCCAGGCAAGAGTTATTCATACTTTCCACTGCCTGCAACAGCAGCTGTTTCACTATCACCCTGGAGCCTCAGGAAAATTCAAGCCCTTAATCACTGTTTCCATTAGCCAACTGATCTTTGCTATCGGCTGGATGCGATATGGCCGAAGTGCCAAGCAGTCTAACTACAGGAAATTGATTAAAAAACCCCATAAAATCCATCCTGCAAAGAAGCATCCCCATACCTCAGAAGCTGGACAAATACTACTCGTGAGTTCCCACTGATACCCTCTTGCTTACACAAACCATGCACATACGCTTTCTCCACAACACTTCACAAGTACGTATGTTCTTCTTGACAGAAGAAAATATCTCTTATTATTTAATATTACAACCTGCAAGAAATGTACATTTTAGTTCTTATATTTTATTCTTTTGCCCATATTTAATGTGATCCTCCTCCCCAAACTGGTAAAATCAGTCTGCAGCATACATATTCCCACTTTTAAACAAAAAGCAGGATTAAAAGTAGCCTCGGTTTTCTATAGTAATGGGACATATTAGCACTGCAGCTTCCTAGTAAAGCCACCAGCCCTGAATAATTACCAAAATTCTATAAAGAAGTGTCAGAGATGGGAGTTGTTCTTAACACAATTCATAACGTGTATTATCTGCATTTGTTGGGTTGCACCCTCTACCCTTCTCATATTTTCACTAGAAGCCCCCCACAGATGGGTGTTATATAGTTATATGGATCATGAACAGTTTCTTTACCTATAAAAACTGGAAAGAGAAAGAAAACAATTTATTATAACAATACAGGTTGTGTCTTCTGGCAGTTCACCAGCTCAGTTACCCTGGCTTCCTATCTCTACAGAGTAAGGAAACAGGACCTCTAAGAAAAAGAAAAACAATTCTCCATCCCTTTCAGCCAGTTTTTATTTGGAAAGCATCCTGTTTTTTAAGAGACTTTTTCATCCAGACAGTCCCTTGTTTTGAAAGCAGGCCCAAACCTTCACGGAAGCTTCCAGAATAGTATTTTGTCAATGAAAGAAAACAAAGTTATTATTTTTTACTTGCCTATACATCATCTAAAAGTCAAGGTCTGACTTTTTTTTTTTTTAAGGATACCAAGATTATTTTTTTTTTAAAGAGTGTACAGACACACACATATATAAATCCATTTATCAAACAATCCTCATCTCACCATAATCCCCACTCAAAGCCAACACGTGATCCAGCATATTTACAGCTACAAGACTCTACACACACCTATTACAGCATTAGGCTTTTATGGCAGTTTTTATGTATGCCTCAAGAAAGCTCTCTTCAGCTTCTCAGTAGGACAACTACAACATAGCTTCCAGGAGAGAAGTACCCAAAAGCACCTTTTTCTTCTCCTTGCTGTCTGTCTGCCAAATGACTCAAGTTTATCCCATCAGAAACATCTTTCAGCTAGGCTGAACATAGACAGGAAAAAACAAATCGCAATACTTTCAACTCACTCCTACTTCACTCTCCTAATAAAACAGTTTGATACATGTACCACTCCTAAAACCACTGTTACATTAAAGAGGTACACTGTCTCACAGTCTATGGCGTTCACAGTGTGTGCGTGTGTGTTGTGTTTTCGTAATACCTTTTGTACTTCAGGAGCAAGTAACTAAAATCCAACTCATTAGGTTTGCAATGCACTCTCAGGTCAATAGCTAAGAATGCATCTTCATTCCAGGAATTCAGCCAACATCAAAAAAAGAAAACTTCAAAAAGGAAAGACAATTCAAACCCAACTATTAACTTCTGAACTATCTGAAAGTCTGCAAAGCAAAGAGGAAAGTTTGTCTTGGACAATGAGGTTACACTTCAATAAGTGAAATCCATTGCACACCCTATGAATATTGAAAGCTCTGCTTTTATGAGTGGGATCAGTAATAAATAATGACTCACATAGTTAATGAAAAGAAGAAAGCCGTTCTAAGTATCTCCAGCAGTAACAAATACTTGGAGGAAGAAACAAAAGGTATAAAGCCAGGTACATATAGGCTACTCTTCTCCCATCTAAACCTGGCAATAGCGCTTCACAAACTCTAAGGATTAAGTTATACCCTAATCACTGTGCTTGACAGATGCTACTCATGAATCAGTCCCACCCCTTTTTTAATATTAGGCTCCTGTACTCCCAAACATTCTAGGACAATGACGTTCACAGTTTAATTATGCATCACAAAAAAATTGCAAAAAAATCATATTTTAGACTACTGTCCCAATTTCAGGTTCATTGAAGACAGTGAGTATTTCAGCTTCACTAATGCATTTCCAACATATTCTCATTTTCTGTAAGAAAAATAAGAGTACAAACGTTTCACAGAGTGGCTCACTCCCACAGCTCCCCTGTCTCATGGAAATGAAAATCCTTTATGCTTCAAATTTTTTTTAGTAGTATTTGAAGGATACTTTCTTGGGTTTTTTTCCTTAAGAAAAAAAAAAAACAAAACACCAACCAAAAAACCCCAAACCACCAAGACTGTAAATCCTTCATAAATGCCAGGTTACAACAACTCATATTACACTTAAAAAAATACAGTTTTGCTTGGGGGGGGGGGGGGGGGGGGAGGGGGGTCTGGGAAAGGTTCTGGCTATCTGAATGGAAAAAACTGTAACTAATTATAAAGTCATTCCCAGTTGCTTTTAGACCAGAGGTGTCTAGAAACCACTTGGCACAACAAAGTGAAGTCCTTATTTTACTTACAAGAGTCTCAGTTGGATCTATCCTTCAGATACTTCTATAATGAGCTGTATCAAGTCTTAAGGAAAAAAAAAAACAAAACTCAAACAACCCACAGTCTCCATGTCATGGTTGTAGGCCTTTTGTTTAACCAAGTTGAAGTCTCAGTGAAAAGCAGAGTTTCTGAATTATCTTACATTTTTTATAAATTAGTACATAGAAAACCTTAACTAGCTTCACCAACTCTTCTTTCACATTCAGTTTTACCTGACACAGTGGTATCAAAACAGCTCTTGGATTATTTATCAGATGATACAGCAACAGTAACAACAAAACTTAATTTTTCTTCACTAAGTTGAGAAGCATCTCCATGAAAAGTTTGAAATGTGTAACCATGCTTTGGATCTGGTCATCCTTAGAGCAAGAGGAAAAAAACCAAATTGACCCCATTTAAAACTACCTAACATCCTAGTTGAGGAAGGTGGTATTCTTTCTTAGAATACCATTCAAAACCCCAAAAAAAACAAAATCACACATCCAGATCTCCAGCATGTTTTCACACATCTAAGATAAAAACCCAAATTAAAATGTCATGTCTATTTAACATACCATGTATGAACTTTGTGTAACCATTTTTAAATTATTGTCCTAATTTTTCATTTTTAGTTGTTCCGACATTCAGTTATGACACTAAAAAGCATATTCTTTATTAATGACCAATATTACTTACAAATGCAAGTTATTATAAACATTGCTTATTAAAACTTGGTCAACTGAATAAGCAATTTCAGTAACAAACAACTGCAGAATTAAGCTTTATGTATGTTTGTTGCCAAAAAGACTGCTTTTTTAATGATTTTAAACCTATTCTGCATAGGAGAGTTCAGTCACCTAATAATTTCATTAATGCTTATGTTATTGAAAGGTGTTTGGGATAAAATTCAAGTTAGTATCACATCTAACATTCTGTAGCTATTTTCATATTTTTCTTTTTACACAGGTATGTATGTTCCAGTATTCCCAGAGAACAAAGCTAGATTTGTTCCTAAAAAAAAAAATAAGAGAGACAGCAAAGAACATAAGGAAATGCATTCCATAGAGTTCTAATGTATACTAGACTTGTTGGTGTGACCAGAGCACAGTGATTTAAACCAGACAAAGTTCTTCCAAGTTTCCATTTGATTCTTCAGGAAGGTTAAAGCTCTTAATCTTGTAGCACAGATTTTGCCTATGATGTTTTCTCATGACTTTGAGATCGCATTGGATCCTATGGAAAAAATTTTTGTTAATATCACCAACTTCATGCTCTTAATGACAATTTTACAATATCTGTTTTTATTTTTAGTTATTTTTAAGCCACCTAAGAGCTATCTTGTGCACCATTACTGAAATTGTTTCAAAACAATGATAAATTTGACTGTTGCTTACTCTTATCGGGTAAAATACTCTTATATTGGGTAAAAACCCAATATGCGTGACTTACATAGTGTGCTAAGATAATTATTAGATATTTCCATTTTATTTCTACTTATAAAGGCACTTGCATTGTTTGCTCAGAGAATGGAATGATCAGCACACTAAGGACTTAACTGGTAGTGGATTTTTGACATAGAAATAAGTATTTTGCCATTGTCACCTGACCTAGGAGACCTACAGAGGCTCCAAGGGTGACATAAACCTGAACCCGCTCTCAAATACCTCCTCTTAACAAGACAAATATACTCAAAGCTGCAGCACGAGGGTTCTCTGTTAACACCTTATTTTATCAAGGCTTCAACTGGTTACAATGCACTCTGAAATGCCTAGAGCACAACAAAGAGCTACAGAAATAAATAATTCTCCCTTCCCTTGTGAACTCAGCCTTTCTACTACATTAGCTAGTATTATCTGTACTTTCACAACAAGTATAACTAACATGTGGACGGCAGTCAAAAGAAGCCCCCTAAGTCACTATTCAATGCCTCAAAGTCTGAATATAGGAAAAAAGCAATCAGCACTGCTTGACCAAAAAACTTTATGCTGTACAGTCTCTTCAAATCCTTCCACTCCAGCTGAAAATAGAGTATTCACCTCAAAAGTTATTCAAATCACCTTTGTGATTTGAATTTTATTGAATTATTTATTTGAAATTTATTCAAATCATCTCTCAGCATCCCACATGAGAACTGGGAAGAAGAAACTAGAAAGCCTGCTCTCAAGCTCACAGGCCGAATAAAGCTACTCAAGCAAGAAGACTGAAGACACCATCCTTAAACTGAACAGACACACTAAGATTGAATAAAACTTTAATACTTGATAATATGTAGTATTCATATTTTAATTCCATTTTCTTTAGAAAGAATGGACAAAACCCCCAGGACAGCATTGTCACCAAGCAAACTACAAGCATTAAAATAGCTATTTACTTTGAGTCTATAAAGCGTACAGCTTTTGTCTTCAAAGTGAGGAATACTCTAAATTCACTCTCTCTGGATATTTCACCTCTTTGTGACTATTGCTATGGTTTCCATACAGAATGCATATACAGTATAAAGCATTAGAACTCTTCATATCATTCATAAAGTATGCCACCTTTTTAGACAAAAAAGATTTTTTCCGAAGACCCTCAGAAGCTGAGGAGGTTAGGCATCTCAGTGACTCTCAGGAATCCGTGTTTGTCCTCAGATGCAGACATATGAACAAGTTCTGCCTGGGCACTTGGCAGACTGAATGCATCTCAGGAGCCATAAAACTGCATGAACATGGTATTATGCGCTACTGTAACGTCAAAGACTATTACGTCAGCCATAGCATTATATTTATATCATTTCCAGGCTCCAAGTCACTCAGCAGTCTGCCTTAACATGTTAATAGCTACAGAAAAAATCTGCAGCATCTTGAAGTACAGGACCAAAATACCTCCAGAAGTTTTATTGCAAAAATTTTCACAATGGATTTTTAAATTTTTTTAAAAGTTTTTTTTTAAATCCTCCTTAACGGTTTCACTGTTCAGTGTAAAAACAGGTTATTGGGATATGATTTTGAACAATAATCTTAACCCTGGGCTTTTTTGGAAAGCAATACCGTAGAAAGAACTATAAACATTGTCACGGGGAAAAAAAAAAAAAAAAAGATTTGTGAAAAACATTGGCAAAGAAAGAATGAAAATCTTCAAAATATAAGCAGAAAAGTAAGACTTAAGTAATTTTTACATTCCCATTAGGGAGCATTTTGCTAGAAACAGAGTTGTGGTCACAAAAATATAAACATGTTAGAAACACTCACCTTTTTGAAATTTAGTTTTATCTTTTTTTTTTTGTTTTAAAAAAATGTGATCTAAGAGGATTAACAAACTTTAAGTAAAAGGATTAATGAGGCATGAGATGAGACAGGAAAAGATTACCAGAAAACCCAAATACTATTTTGTAAAGAAAGTTTTGTAATTACTCTTGAGAAATTTTACAAGCTTCCTGTAAAGCAGAAGTAATTCTCTAAGTATTTAAAAAACATGAAATACATTCAACGTCTCATAATCACTCCAGTAGGCTGGAAGTCAGTTAAAAATTTCTAAAAGCATGGCCCATTTAACAAAGGCTTTATTTTCAGATCAATTCACAAATATTTTTTTCTGTACCGAAACTATATAAAGCTAACGGAAGAGTAGAATTTTAAAGCTATGAGAATCATTAACAAGATTAAATACAGCTGCCATTACTGATTTTTTTCTTGGTTAATATAAGGCCTAAATAAGGTCAGAGATTTCTGACCTTATTTAGGCCTTATCTTCAAAACACACTTTTTATTTTTAAAGTAAATAATCACAGACACTGTTTCACAGCCAGTTTTACTTTTGCTTGCCACTGGAGGTTAACTGAGGACACAGACTACTGCAGGAGACTGGCTAGCTCCTACTTCTAGTGCACTTAAAAGCAATCAAGCTAAATTTCTTTAAAAATCCAGCTTCCAGTGAAGTATTCCCTAGCAAGCTCCGGAGAAAAACCATTATCGTAACATAACACCCTGTTTTCAAGAGTTATTTATTTTCATTAATGATGGGAAGCCTTCCACTACATTCATTAGTTTGCAGTAACTTGCAAGATTTAGCAGATTAAGACAATTATATATATTTTAAAGTAACTTAAGGAATTTGACCTGTTCTAAAAAAAAAAAAAAAAAAAAAAAATAAATAGCTGAATCAAAAATCTTTCGTCTCTTAGCCCTAAAATCCAATTCCTTTCTCAGAAGCCCAAAGTTGAATTCTTTCTAGATTCTCTCTATGTTCCTCTTTTACTCTTCACAAATTAAATGAGTTATACTTGTCTACAATTAAGCTGAAATGGAAACCTGACAGTTAGAAAAGACCTAGGTAACCTACTTAGCAAGAGACTACCAGCGCATAAATGAAGTTATTTAGCCCCCCCGTGGCTGTACTCAGAACTTTAAAGTCATCAGTGAAGTATGCCGCATCCCTCCAGGATTACAAGACACAAGCAAGCCTATTACCTACTGGACTTGCCATTTGACAGTAGAAGTTCTATAAAAAAACCCAAGTGTCCTCTACTGACATAAAAAGGCTCTTAAAAATTGAGGAGGATGGAAATATGCAAAAGCATAACTGCTGGCTCTGGTAATTAGCTACTGACACCTTTTTCTTCTTCCTTTTTTTTTTTTTTTTTAAAAAGGAATACACAAGAATACAGTTACAATAGATCAAACTCATCTGTATGTTGCATGAAGAAATACTGCTTTTCTCCAAGAAAGAATTACAATTCCTCAACCATAGAGTCAACATTAAAACTACGAAAAAGCTGGGGATCAGGGGTGAAAGACGTTTCAGGAAATCAGAACAGCACTTTTCCAATGTAATTAGCCAACTTGAAGGTCAGATAAAGGGTTTTCATTTAAGATAATTTCTTGTACTTCAGTGAAAACAAAAGAAAATGCAGAATCTATAGGTATTCCTCCAACCGTGCTTAAGAAAAAACCCTGAGAGTATTTAAGCATTCTCTGGAAGATTTTGGAACTGATATTGAAAAACTAGCCATAAGGTATTTAAGCAAGTCAGATTCTTTCTTATGAGAACAAAGCAGAGAAACCGCCATTTACCAGAACTCTTACCTAACTTAAGAGGGTGGACTATTTTTAAGAGATTGATCGCAAACCAGATAAAAATTCCTCGGATTTCTCAACTGTGACATTCACACCTCCCTAAAAATATTTTTTATTATTATTTTTTAAAAAGCAGAAGAGCAAGAACATACAATTGGCACTTCAGGTGCAAATCACTGTTTGGGAAGAGGGAGGGCAAAATAGAAATAGTTGTTGTCAGCTATCACCTAGCTGTCCTATCTCACCTTTGATTGGATCAACCCTCCTCAAATAGGGCAATCCTGGATTATTAAGGGGCCTACTGAAGAGAAAAAAAGCACTATGTAGGCAAGGTATTTTAGGAGAGTTACATACACTGGAAAAAGTAGGAAGTTCACAAAACAGAAGAAAGCACATTGCACACATCAAAATTCATAGAATATTTATAAAACACTATATGTCTGGTGATGTTTAATTTTACAATACCTTTACTCATTCCTTTATCATCACAGAAACAGAATTCCACACAACTGTTTGCTACACTGATAAGAACAAGTTAGCTTTTTCTGTATACATTCTACAATAAACTAAGTAAATTTTCTTAAAAATAACCCCCTAATGAAGTGTGACCTTTAAAAATTATCTTGGAATCATTTTCAGATGTTAAATTGTCACTCTAGACCAAAACACCTTTATTTTCTTGGATACCAGAATCTGTAAATGCTAAAGTAAAACTGGATGCATGCATGGAAGACTGTAAACTTTTCCCCACTTCTAATATAACCTTGGTTTTTTCCATACCATCCAACAGCAGTGTGCTGAAGCCACCTTTCACACAGCCAGTCTGAGATCCAGCTTTGGTGCCTCGTTCCAGTTCCTCTCTTTGCAACTGCCTGATGTTTGTCCAACAGAACAGATTAAAAATGCATCCAGTCCATGAATCTGTTTTCCTATGCAGCACTCGTACATTTCCAGCTTTAAAGAGTTAGCTCTTGCCATCTCTAAGGGTATTAACTGAAGGTAAATTATGTATTTCAGTGGCTGAGATTCAGTTAGCAAGAACCTAAGCCGTTTTTTTGATCTATTAAAAGTCTGTATATATCTACCGTATTTATAAAACACTGGGTCCCAAGCACCTCAACATTTTTTAAATTTATTTTGCATTATTTATAAAACTTTAAGAATGACTCCTCCTCCCCCTTGGATACACGTATGTATTCAAGTTCAAGATAATTCTTCCGTTCTTTGTCTTAGGAATTTAAATTTTAAAAACAGCAGCTATGCTGCAGTAACTGCTGTAGTAACTATACATGCTGTCATCCATGGTGAAGATAACAGAGTTTATGCTGAGATGATTAACCTCAAATTAATTTTTTATTATTTTATGTAATCTGCATTGCTTCCTGATGTGGCTCTTGGAAAAAAAAATAGTTAAAATAATTCTTTATTGTACCATTAGGAATAGATAAGACTTTGTCCTGATCTGAACTGTCTGGAGAGAGAGATTCTTTGGAATCAAAACAGAAAGATGGAAAATGGTTTAAGTGTTCAGATACCACCTGGTCTTGCATGGGGTTATGCATCTACATTGTCATCCATCTAATTGCTGTTTGAAAACATGCCCTTCAACAAGAATCCATCTAAGAAAATATTATTACTACGTGCAACTGATGATACTACATAGAACCGATAACAGGTTTTTTCCTAAGCATACTTGGAGTGAACTTGAATTAAGTAAATAGGGTAAATCCCAGTTTACCATTCCCATCACACTTGGAGGTGCCCAAAGCCATACAAAGGTATACCGCTATTAAAAGTTATATAACCTTACAAAGTAACTGGAATACAGTGTAGCTGCATCTCCTATTCCCAGCTCATTTTTAATGCATTATAACTGTTAGCAGGGTTGTTAAACTACTACTACACCAACTCTAAGTTGTTCTTCACAAAGAGACAGCCAATTATTTTAATGGGATTTTAAAACAGTACAATTATTGCCTAATTTTTCGAGTCCATTTCATTTAACCTCAATCTGTCTAAAAGCTAAACATCTCCTTCGGTATCAAAGTCACTAGAAAATAAGAGCTTGATAGCAAAACCAACTATAAAAACTGACAGTAAAGTCAGTTTCACTTATTCTTTAATTCTGGCCAGGGTTGAGAGAAGGATGAAAAATTAAGATTGATTTGAATCCCTTCTTCATCAAGAAGGCCACAGACAATGTGAGAAGAAACTCTGAAATATTTACATCCACTTATTACACCTAGTGCTGCAGTTTACTTCAGACGGTTTATAGTATTCCTCTGAGAGCTGCTGTTACCTTTCTCTGTTCTGGAACAACAGCTGTTAGTTTCGATTATTTTTTAAAACAAAGCGGTCCTCAACTCAGACCAGCACTACGGCTCCGTGTGTGCCACCCAATAACTCCCTTTGCCTGCGGGCGGGCAGTTTCCTCGCCCACTCAGACCCCCTGGCCACGAACTTGCCACCCTCCCAGGTCTCCAAACCCTGCCTGCCACCCCGGTGTCCTCCTAGACGCCTTCGGGTGCATCAACAAGCTGCTGTTCCTCCGAGCAGTGCGGTCCAGGGCTGGGTCTTCGCCCCTTTCCCCTGGTCTGTGCACCTCTCAGCCCTGACCTACGGCTGCAGGCGGGAGGATCCGCCGGGCTGCGCCCCTACATCGGACCCCAGGAGAGGGAAATCCCAAGAGAAGACCCCGCACACCGCGCCCGCGGAGGGGCCGAAACGGCCGGGCCAGCGACGCCGCGCCTCCCGACACCCACTCGGTGTCAAAGAAGCGGGCGGGGACGTGGTGCCACCGTCTCGGCCACTTCCCCCCGCCTCCTGAGGAAGCGGGCGCCCCCCGAGACCCGGGCGGAGACGGGCCGCCCCCCCCCGCCACAAGCCGCCGCTCCCCACACCAGAAGAAGCCGGCGGCGGCGGCTCCTCGCCGGCAGAGGGAGCCGGCCCGCGGCCCTGCCCGCCGTTCTCCCGGCGGTGGGGCGGGCCCGCCCCGCCGGCCGCCCCGCTCACCCGGCACGGTCCGTCCTGGAAGACGAGCGGGTCCAGGTTGCAGGCGATGGTGGCGGTGGGCAGGTCTCGCAGCGCCACCGCCTCCATCTCCCCGTCAACGAAGCTCCAGTCCGTTTCGGCCTCGGGGGGGAGCGGCAGCAGCGCCTCCTCCTCTTCCTCCTCCTCCGCCGCCGCCGCTTCCCCGGGCGGCAGCGGCTGCCGGAGCGGCGGCTCCTCCTGCCCCGCCGGGCCCCTCCCGCCGCCGCCGCCGCTCTCCATGGCTGTGGGCGAGCGGAGCCCCAGCAGGGCTGGGCCCGGCGGCGGCCGTTGAGGCGAAGCCTCGCGCCTCCCCACCTTGGCGCGCGCGCACAAAACTTACACCCCCCGACCGCCTTATTGTTCCCTTAACCCACCGGCGCCTTCCTGCCCCCCCCCGCCCCCCTTCTACTGCCGCGCGCAGGGCGCACGGCGCCGTGTGAGCCAATAGGAAGCCGCCGCCGCAGCAACAGGTGGGCCCGCCCGGGCCCGGCGCTGCTTCCGCCATCTTGAGTGAGGGCAGCGGGTGGCTTGAAGGATGTGAGGGAGCAGGAGGGCTGTGGGGCGGCCGCCCGTGGGGCAGCCGTACACGCACAGTGAGGGGTCATGAGAGGCGGCCGGGCGCTCAGGGCAGCGTGAGGGGCGAGGTGACCCAGCAGCCGAGGTTGGGCACACGCCTGGTGAGTGCAGCCGCCTGGTCAGGGATAATGGCGGCAGCCCAGGGCCAAGGTGACTGGCCAAGGCCTGCTGTGTTTTGTGGCACAAGTGGAGCACAGAACAACACGTCTTGATTTAAAGGGCAAGGAATATTATGCAACGAGGAAGTGAATAAAAAAAAGCCTTACTCAACACTTATAAATGAGCCAAAAGTTGCCATTGTTTACATCTTAATTCCCTTATATGCCTTTCGGACAAGCCAACCCTTGACGTTCTGCAAACAGTTCACTGAAGAGACAACAGAAAGGAAGCTTAGAGGCAAAAAAAAAGCCCATAATGTTGTTTGGACAGTTGCATCTCCTCTTGCTGGCGATTGATGCGGCTAATCTTCATCCTACCTCTATACTTCTTTCAAAAGTATCCTATTGCTGGGATGAGACCAAAAGTGTTTTGATTTCAAAATTTTTGAACAGTGGCACATAAAGCCACGTCTATGTCCTTTTCTCCTTACTTTGGATGTGAAAGAGACATTTTCTTACAACCTTTCTTTTTCACCTGTGTCAGTAAGGCCCTAAAGGACACTGGCACCTTCCCTGGTTACCCTCATGGAGCTGCTTGTGTCAGACATTCCTACGTAGAAGAATAGAGTTTACCCAATGTGCTTATCTGGTTAGTCCAACGTAACTGACCTAGACAAACACTTTTCTTACTGTATACGTAATATCACCTTCCAGGGGAAGGCCCAAAAGTGGATGTCAGAGGTCATAGGGTTTTTATAAAGTTGTCATGACATTCACACTTCTACCTCAAAGATCCTATACTAGTACATGGATGATGCAGTAAAAGGCAGTAAGGAGTAAGAGGATGCTGGGCAGTAGCTGACAAAGTACTAATCTAATATTCTATTCCTGCAGGGCTCTATAAGATATGACATAATGAGGCAGGCTATGACTGGTCACTTCTTCTAGTACAGCAAATATTTTCAACGGTTTTCAAAGTAAAATACTCTTACAAATATTTTCTTCCAAAATGCAGGAACATGAAAAAACTGAACTAGGTGAAAAACTAATTTTGACTGTTGCGAATGCTGTAACACCTACTGATCTGCAGTGTGCAAAGGTTACAGCAGAGGCAATAGCCCCACTCCTTGAGGTACCACTGTTACCCTCTCTGAAGTTAGCACTGCTGACCCTTTTTTCCAACAGATCAAAGACTTTAAACTGATGAGTTACTGGTCTCAGTCAATTTTAATGAGATCTTGCAGGATACAACAAGGAGGGCAAAAATACCACGTGAAGAGACAATTGTTTGCCTTCTCCCTCCTCTTTTGTTAGAAGTTTCTTCAGACTCTCTAATCTGTTTTGAACCCTTTAAGCCTTTTTCAGAGAGATAAACTCTCATCTTAGATACAGGATGTTTTTGTGATCCGTTGTGCTAAGTGACATAAGTCTGTATGTTCTCACACCAATTTTCACAAAAATTCAGGCAAATGGTATCTTAAAAGAAAAGTCACATATATGAACAAGCTGGGACTTTTTAATGCTAAATTAGCATGAAAACGTCCAGACAAGCTAATGCCATTTTAAACCTTGTTCTTTGATTTCAGAGTTGCTTCTTGACAGGAGTGGTGACAGTTGCCTCTTTGAGAAGAAGCTATCTGTCTGTATTCTCTGCATCAAGAGCTCTAGCCCCCTACAGAAGTTCCACCTGAGGAATCTGAATGGAAATCTGCTGTTATATATACTTAAAAACTTGATGTTAAGAAACAAAACCCGCCAACAACAAATTACTGTAGTTGCAGCCTGCCATCTTACTATTATGAAAGCCACTGAAAAATATTCATCTAATGGCATATTCTATGTCTAATAGCATAAGCCGCCCCCCAGCTGGTTACTGTAACTCAGCTGTCAGATTTGTGGATGAAAATAAGTTATTAATTATATTTGTAACATAATAGCACCTAAAACTCAACTGATATTGTTATCACATCCTACCAAGCACTGCTGTACTCCACGGCCAAAGGACCTATCTGCCCTAAGAGCTTAAAAGTTCATATAGGCAATTCAGAGAAAGCATTGCTGATGTTCTACGAATATGGCAAATAAAACAAATATGAAGTGAACGCACACTCCCAACATTAATTCAGTCATAGACTTCAGAAGAAAAATTAAACCTGAATCTCCCTAATCTTAGGGTATAATGACAGATTTATCCTTTCATTTTGTTATATATGAAGGGAACGTGACGTATGCTTTTGACTGGAACAGCTGGTAAGCCAACAAAAAAGCTGATCTTCACCCCAATGTTCAGCTTCTGGGACAGAGTGCATTTTTCAGTGCAAGTGCCAATGACTAACGATAATGATTTCTTTACACGCAGGAAAAAAAGATTCCTGGGGTAAATCGCTAAATGCACACTAGAACAGTGCTATTCAAATGTTTTAAACAACACACACTACCATCTAGTGGTAGAAAGAAAAGCACGAAGGATCTCAAAAGGGCTTCTTTTATTACAGGCATCTGCAAAAAAAATCCTTAATTCTCTAGTGAAAAGTAGCTAACCAGAACAACAACAAAAAAATCAAACTATACAGAACTTGATTATAATTAAATGGAAAAATTTTGGAGAAAGAGGGACATGCAGCCTTATGGGCAACTTTGCTTCCTAAACACTCATTTATAGCATTGGCTTATTTAATATTCCTCACAACAGATTTTCATTACACCTATTTAATGGCTACACATAGGCAGATATAGTTAGCAATTTAAACAAGTGGCATTGGTATCAACGACAATACTTCAGAAGACTGAGGTTTTTTCCTGCATAGAAGCCTTTTCACAAGACAGCGCTGCGGTCCTTCCTTGCCTGTAGACTTTAACAAAGGATCTGCATATCTAAAATATGCATATATTAACACTGAAGGTTAATTTTGGCTATCAATAACGCAGTTTTCTTTTCATTGAAATAAATTTTCTTTTTACTCCCATATCCTGCAAGTACAAAAGCACATGTCCTTAGTTGCTTCCGTACATTGACATTGAAATATTTGTATTATCAGTTATCTTTGTATATATGTAACAGAAAATCTTGATTTCATAAACCTTAACCAAATAACCTCATAGATTTACAATGATAAATGTCCAACACATTCACAGACTTACAAGCTCAAAGCAACCCAACCATCCAGTTTAATCTTAAAGATGGTCAAAAGAAATTGATCCATACTCATACTTTCCCCAGAGTCAAGCATGACAAACCAGTGTATGATAAGACATTTTAGATACTTACTTAATTTCTTGTTAGGTCATAAAAACTTCATAAAAGCCTGACTGCTTCAACAATACTGACTTGTGGGGATCTTATTTATTAACAAGGTTCAAGGACGGAGTTCTGGAACTCCCATGTGGAAGGGCATACCTTAACTGTGCCTGTGACTGTGCCAGTCACTTTTCAGTCCATTTGCTCCAAATCCAGTTCTTATGCTGGAGAGGAAATGCCCATCCTCAATTCCTTCCCAGAGCCAGGAGGACCTTTCCACACGGTGGTGGGTCCTTCACAGGTTTCGCAAAGAGCTTTACCTCTTATGTTTCCTACAGCCATCCTGAAGGCCACGTTCTCTAGGAGCTGTCACTAAAAATCCTAATCAGTAAAGTCTTCAATTTACCTCTTTCAAGTGCTTATTATCTGCCAAGCAGGCCCTCTGGGTTAATTTCTCACAGATAGACTTGTTTCCCTTAAAACAGCCCCCAAGAGACAGAGAGAGGCCTGACTATTTTAAGGCAAGCCAGTGATCTTAAAGTGAATATATAAGTACACAAAATCTCACTGCTTTTACTTAAACTCAGTTTGAGTAAAGCATATGCCCCCAAAGAAAATAAAGAAAATTCCCAGTCTCAGTTAACAGTTTGTTCTGATGTTAAATGCTGTTAAAGGTATTTTTTATTTCTAGCTTAAATTTATCTGGTTCTCACTTATAACCATTTGTTCTGGTTATGTTTTTCTCCACTGTAATAAAAAGTCTCCCAGTACTTGATGTTTTATGTTGGAGTCCCTCCCTCCTCACTATTCTTTTTGTTCAGCTAAGCAGATCCAGTCCTGCAAATCTCTCAATTTTTTTTCCTCTTAGAGCTGCTGAAAGTGGTTTCATGCCTGGTCCATACTTCTCCCCATCATGTTCCCTTTCCTTCCCTTGACTTAATCCAGACATCCTAAGGGATTTCCTTTTCAGAGTATCATCACCCTTGCCCTCCGAAGGCCTGGATGCTGTCCAGTGCTGCTTGCCAAGCTCCTGCCATACTTCTGCAGCACCCCCATGCCCCCCACCCTACCTTTCCTCCTGGATGCCTGTGATCTTCACAGCGGCTTGCATAGCTTGGCCTCTATCCACTGATAGCTGCAGCAGCCACAGTAACCAGGTGTCCTGAGTGCACTTACTCCAGCTTGATAGCTTTCCCCAAGCCTTATCAAGGCAGACATCTTAAAACACCATTACCACAGGTTTTGATTTTTTGGTGGCTCGGAATAAATTGTTTAGATCACTTTTCTATATGTTTTATGGTCTTTGTGGCCAATAATGTTCAAGTAATTGCTACAACCTTATCGTATCAAGCATCTACATTAGCTATTTCCAGCTGTATTGACTGAAAATATCTCATGACTGGCTTTCAAAGCAAAATGTCTTTAACAGCACAACATAAAGGGTTATTTCTGATAGCAGTTTGGTGCACTGCATTTGCCAATACAAAGTGCCATCTTTCTTTTTGTTTTTCTTCTTTAACTTGTACAGGCTGATTGTCTTTGTCTCAAAACCACAGTAGTGAGAACAAATAAGCAGTGTGACAGTGACAGCTTCTCTGTGCCATGTTCTGTAGATGGATCTTCTGTAGAAGGACCTGGCACCTGCAGGAGAGGCAGGATTAGCTGGAGTGTTTTGCAGAAGAACTGCTAGTATTTGGAAGAGTAGGAATGGCCCCAGAGCAGAGAAGAAACATACAAATAAAATGTTGTTAAATAAAATAACTACAGTGAAGCTAAGGTTTCTCTACCTTGGTATTGATAGGAGGCTAAAAAAGAAAGTCTTGAGGTGCAGAAGCTAAGGCATGTTAAGGAGTCTTTAAAGTGGTAGGTAACGTACAAAGCTCATGTAACTGATTCAGATCGGTTGCTTTGTTAAATGTCTATCAGCACAATCTCTTCTCTTTTATACTTATCTCCCCTGTCTCCCATGGCTCATTATGCTCCTTCCCTCCCGCTGTCCTCAGTTAGGTGGTAAGTTGCTCTGGAATGCGTCTTCTTATATTTGCATTGTGCCTGGCAGGGTTGGACTCCCAAGGTCACTGCCACCTTTGGATGCCACCCTAGATCGCATAACGATACGCTTTTCATTATAGTAACGCAGCAGGTTACCGTGTACCTCTTACTGATTTTTAAACTACACTCTGGTAAGTCAGCTCCTAAATTAGGTATAAAAGAGTAACACATAGTAGAGGTAAAAGAGCCATTTATTTCAGGAGCAATCAGTAATAAACTTGGTTACTGATTTACTGTAGACCTCATTTACGATGCTGTAGAACAAATGGGTTTTGTCAGTAAGCACTTCTGAAAAGGAACAATAAATAGAATACAATTTCAACAAAAACTGTGTCAAAGCTGTTAATAGAAAGATCAAGGTTGGGTTCCTAATCCCTGGGAAAAGAGAAAGAAAAAAGAAAAATACATAAAAGAAAATGAAGAAGAGAAAAAAAAAGGAAAAGGGAAAACAGAAAGAAAAAAAAAGGAAGAAAAAGAAAAAGGAGAAAAAAAAGAAAAGAAAAAGAAAAAGAAAAAGAAGAAAAAGAAAAAGAAAAAGGAGAAAGGAAAAAGAAAAAAAGAAAAAGAAAAAGGAAAAGGAGAAAAGAAAGAAAAAAGAAAAAGAAAAAGAAAAAGAAAAAGAAAAAGAAAAAGAAAAAGAAAAAGAAAAAGAAAAAGAAAAAGAAAAAGAAAAAGAAAAAGAAAAAGAAAAAGAAAAAGAAAAAGAAAGAAAAAGAGATTGTGGCATAATCTGTATGCAAATAAAATTAACATTAGTGAAAAATGGACCTGGGCCCATACAGAACAAGCTGTGTGTAATTCTACCCCAAGGCAGATGGTGCTTGCCTTTTCCTACCCTAAAGAAGGGTAGATAAAGGGTTTCCTACCCTTTATCATCACTTCTAGAGCATGATGCACCAAAGCCAGCTTCACTGAACACCCCCTCAAAAAAAAAAATGGAAAGGAAAAAAAGAGTCCGCTTCATAGATGTTGTGAGAATGCCACATTTGAACTAAGCAAAAGGAAAGTAGGGCTGAAGTGTCCTCTGGAGATCACCTATTCCAGCCTCTTAGTACAAGGCTGCAAAACCAGCAGATTTCCTTACTGATTATATGAAAAGCTATTTTCAAGGTTATTATTACAGTGTATAAAAATATTTCAGAAAATTCTGCTGAAGTGAAAGCTATATATGAATTTATAGAGAACTACATATAGATGTGATCTGTTTTTCTAATGAATTGAGTAATTTAACAGTAAGTGTAACAGTCAATCTGCAAATGCTGAAACGCTAGTAATAAAAGACAAATAATCACGGTACCTCTTGATTGCACGTGGAACTTCTATATTAGCTAGGTATTAACTGAAATAATTTTATTATTTTTTGAAATATTCTAAGTTTTTTTCTCAAGACCTATAATTATTTTTAAAGTTATAAAAAAAATCTTCTGAAAACTCACGCCCCAAATTCAGTGTCAGAAAATAGAGGGAAGGAGGAATGATGAGGATGACAATAATGAAATCACAGTTACTTAATAAGACCCAGATCCTTGCAAAGACTCTTAGCTTTAAACATATCAGTAATCCTATTGAATCATGTGCAAATCAAGATGGTCCTTTAAATAGTGTTGTGCGCACGCCCTTCCCTAAGCAATGGTGCATGAGGTAGGGGACGGGAATGGTTGAAAGGCATTTGAAAGTGATGGAGAGGAGGGAGTTCAGCGAAGTAAGTTTAATGGGGATTTCCCAAGCAGAATCAAAAGCCTGGGCAGAGGCCCAGAGTTGTCCAAAAAGACAGAAGGTCCAGAGTTCAAGCCAGATACGCTGTTAACAACAAAGTGAGTGCTCAGCTGGCCTTATTTAGTTAGAAAACTAGACGATACAAGGCTCCAGGATAGTCATCAGACTTCCTAGAACCTTCATGCTTTCAGGGCACTTTCAAAGTTAATTCCAAACCACTATGTTATTGAATTAGATATGATACTTGACAATAAAAAACTACATATAAGGTATGTTTGTTATCTTGCCTGCAAGACATGGAGGATGCTACTGCTTCATTATAATAGTACTGCTTAACAAAAATAAAAGTAAAAAATAAGAACACGAAAGTCAAAGACTCTTTTGGAGAATGAGCAGATTTTAAGTACTTAAAAAAATAGTAATTTTTTGAAAGCTTTTTTATTTATATTCTTCTGTTTTTTTTACACATTGCAGAATGATTTGTTCAGAATTTAAGTATAGGCTGCTTTGGTGCCTGCAGCTTTGTGGGATGATGGGAATTTTTGGAACTGAGTAACAAACAGAAGAAAGAGAGTGACTGGTGGTATCTGGCAAGAAGGTGCACCTGCTCTTCCTCTCTGCTTGTGCAGTCTTGGTTAGAAGTAGCTTGGCTTTCTGTGCTTCCTAGCCCAGCAACCAGGCTTTTTTCCCCCCTTGCATGTCTGCATCCCTACCTTCTTCCCAAGCAGACTGCCTCTAAGCAGCTGGGAGGGAGCTGATTGCCCCTAATCAGCTTAGTGCTGGTGGGAAGCTCAGAACACTAAATACAGATGGCATCACCCCCCGAAGACGCAGCATGCTGCTGTGATTTTCAACAAGGCATCTCTCCCTCTTAGTTTTGTTTGAGCGGACTGAACACCCTCTCAACTACAAAGCAGCAGAATGCCACACTGCCTTCTTGACAGAATTTTAAGAAACCAGGGACAAACATAGCTAACACAAATGTATTTTGAAAGTAGTTAAAATTATAGTCCTCCATTACCATTTTTTCGCTTGAAACTTCGCCTTTTCCATAGCTGAAATAACATATTTTAATTAGGAAAATACAGAACTGGCTTACATAAAAATGTTAATACAGTTTTTGGGTTTCTTTTTTTCCATCACAGAGGGCTAGGAAGTCATGTTTTTATATGGGATAATGTTTTATACCACAAGGAATTTGTGAAAATTCCAGTTAAACCACCAGCTGCAATAAAAATAATGCAGAAGAAGTCATTGGGCTTTGGCCCACATTTTGCTGACTGTCCTTTTTTCAAATTTCAGTCTGTGGGGAAATCACCTGGGATGGGATTTATCTCATATGAGTTTAGATGTGTCCAGCACAGACATCACCCCCCTGAGCCAGTCACCCTCAGGTCCTTGTACAGTCAGTGTAGAGAAATAGGCACTTTTCCGTCAAGGACTATCTGGTCTGCTTTAAACATGTACCTTGGGATGAGAAGAATCACTTCACTGACTCTGCTCACTAGTAGGGTCTGCAGACATGCAGGTTGTACCTGTCTGTGTTTGCTCAGATAAATCCCTCTCTCTTTCCCATAGTGGGGAACCCAATTAAATGCCACCCGATTTCTGGAGGCTCTGCTCCCCCCTATTTCCCACCAAGGTCAGTGCAAGATAGCAGGTACTCCGCATCTGGCAGAAACAAGCAGAATTCAAATCGTGTGCAGGCAGCTTTTAGCCTGGGGATACGTAGCTTCACTTCTGAAGTGTGGCAAACCCTGGGAAGGGCAGAGGAAACGGCTTCATGAAGGAGCGTGGCTTCAGCCAGAGCAGGCAGCAGGGAATAGGCAGAGCGGGAGGCAGCAGCCTGCACAGGGAGGCAAAAAAGCCTTGCTGTGACTCCATTGCCCCAGTTCACTTAGGGCAAACCATTAAATACTTGGCACTTTTGTATTTGGCACTGCACAGGCCTGTGAACTGGAGCCGCAGAGGCATGAACAAATACCCCAGTCTGCTCAGTGGGACAGCCTGTCCCAGGAGTTAGTGGGGGGGGCTCTTTCCAAGACCCTTGTAATGCAAGAGGTGTTTTTAACTTACCTCAGGCTGCAAAAACTACACCCTTGATCAGCAACTCCCTGGACAGTCAGGGAAGAAAAAGAAGTTACAATAATCCGAGCAAGTACAGCCTAATTGAAAACCCCCAGGGATATAACTTATGCACTAACAGACTATAAAGGGATCTTCATGTTGTCCACTAATGTCTAACATCTGTGATATTTAATTACCTGCACTCATCTTTTAAATGAAGAAGGTGTGCAGTAATCCTTCCTGAAGCCGAAGTGAGAAAATAATATTTATTAGCTGAGGACCTAGTTCAGAAACAGATGGGGTGTAAAGAGCTTGAAGGTGGTGTACAGGAGGACTGTGAAGCAGGAGAGATTAATTGTTAAGTAATTGAGATGGAGGGGAAGTGTGTTGACTGCAGAGAGCATGAAACAACAGATACCCAAAGCTCTGGGATTTCACTGGGACAGATCTAATTTTAACGGTGTATTTCCAAAACTGCCTTTGTGAAACCGCAAAACACTGGAGAGTGACAAGGAGCAATGTCGGGCTGAGTGACCAGCTCTCCTCTGAACTACGCCCACCCCGTCCCTCTTTGCCTCTTTGCCTTGTCCCTGGCTCCCTGACTTCCTACTTTGTCTCCCTTGCTTGCACTGGGACCTCACGGCATAAGCCCCAGCAGGGTGACCTGCTAGAGCAGCAACATTGACCCACTGCTTCCTCATGTCATTGCTGGGTCTTAACTCCAGCAGAATCAGAAAATGTCTGTTCCTGTACCTGAGGAATAACACTGCAAGATCTGTTACAAACTATTCAGTCATTACTCCATGAAATTGGTAACTGTATCAAATACCATACCTTAAATTTTCTCTATCCTAAGATAATTAACTTGGCTATGTGAGCTGCTTTTTCTGCCTTGCCTTTGTCAGGCTTCCATGAGTATTTAAAGAGCTAATCTTCTGTTACACTTAAACATTGCGCAATGTTAATAATCAGGCAGTGTTTATCACTGAGAGGGGTTTTTTGACAGCCTTGAAATCCTCACCTTGTTTTGTACTAAGAGCTACAGCACAAGGAATAGGCAAATAAAGGAAAAGAGGATACTAGTGTTAATGAATAAGCTCTGCAATGAATAAGTGTAGCTGAGAGACAATCATCTCTCATGTAGTTCCATCAGATCAGCAGGACGCAAGTTCCATGTCAAGCTCACAGCCTGAGCAAAAACTGAAACTGATACCCAAAGGAGGTATTCAGAGAAGTGGTGCAGATCCAAAGGCCAGTTGAAAAGAAGAAGCACTTAGGAAGCAGCAGCTCCAGCAAGCCAGGGGAGGCTGTGCCGCATGGAGCTTCAGAGGGAACCCAGCTGGCGGGGGCCATCAGCCACCAAAGCTGAGCAAAGCTGAGCTCATGGGGATTGGGGGCAGGAGAGGGCTTCTCAAGGGGTGCAGCCAAATACAGTTATTCATATAAACATAGTCAGCTGACTTCAGTGGTTGTGTCTATAACCTGCAACCATTTCTCCTGCAAAATTCCCACTACTTTTATGCCATGGATATTGCTTTGCTATTCATTCCCGTTGTGAAAACCTGAGGTAAGCCGCCTTCCTTCCAGCCAGTGTCCTATCCACCATTGGACAGGAGACAACGCGGCAGTGCTTGTGGATGGTCTGCACAGTTGAAGACAGCTCTGTCTCATATCTGAAAGCTTTGTAATGTGGGACTTGTATTGCACTTGGAGGGTATGGCCAGCCTTCAGGCCAAGGGTTAAGAACCTTTCAGCAAGGGTTAGGATGAGTAGACCAATATTATTGATGTAGAAATAGAGATGACTGAGCTGTGTCGTTCTACTGATAGCAGAACCCATAATAGAGAAATGAAATACTTGCCTTACCATGTGTCCAGCTGCAAGACCTCCATTGCCAGATGCTGAGCCTCCATTACTAAATCTTCAAGAAACATCCCTTCTGACCATGACTGTCCCCGTTCTTTTGTCTCACTGGCAACACACTTCTGGGCAAGCATAAATTCTATGAAAAATACCTGCAGGATTGTTTATTTATTTGTCTGTTTGGTTATTTTTATCAGAGCAGGTGTTTGACCTGACAGAATGATTTTTTCTCTAGTATTCCCCATCTCCTGTTGGCTGTTCCTTCCCTTCCCACCCATTCCAAAACTCTGTGTTCAGTCTGTCTCCTCTCTTCCCATTCTCAGATATAAAAAAGTGCTTTTATATACACATACATAAAACTGTTTAACTGCATGTTTTTTAAATGTGATACCTCACTCCTGTCAGCTAACTTTTCCGTCCACTGTTCTCTCCGCACCTAGAAAACTAGGACTATTTTCCGTTCAAATAGAATAAGTAATGCTTTCACATAAGTTACTTCTGAGAAGAGTGGGACTAGCGCAGGCTGTGTCTCCTAGAAAAATGACTTCTTGCCTACAAGCCAGACTACTGAAGCTTATCCTCACACCAGAACCTGCTGATTGCCTTTTTTTTTTTGTATTTGTGTAAAGTGCCTCCATAAGCCAGAGAAATTACCAAAAATGGGAAAAGATGCCTTTGATCTGGAACAGAAGATGGCCTGTGGGATGAATCTGCAGCTGCCTTACCCAAACTAAAAGTTACCGCTTCTTTCGCACTAACTGCCTGCTCTGCACACAACATGGTATTTCTCGTCACATTTAAATGCAAACTCTCACAGCGGTGCATAGCGCTTGGCATGGTCACATATGAAAGCAAGCTACTTGAAAGTGTGCAAATCTATATTTTTTTTTACACAGGGTTTCAGTGTTCCCTCTTACAACTTTTCAAGTTGATAAGGATAAATTTTCCTTCTTAACAACATTTGGTGCACCCCAAAGATGGCTTGGGAATATGTTTCAAGTACTATGTAGCTGCTGGGATGAGGTATTGGTCCATCTGTATTTGAAGAAAACATGGAAGTTGGGGCTCTGCCAGTTTCAGTGCACCAGCAGCCGTGGGGGTTTTAGTGGTTCCCTTCATAAACCTGGATTTGGGAAATGGCTTCCCTCTCCTTGTTCTGGTGGCCAGCAACCCCCCAGCCCCTGGATGGCTGCCAGCCCCACCTGGCAGCAGGCCCTGGGCTTGTGGGTGCCAGGCCGGTGGCCAGAGAGCGGGGTGTCTGGGGGGCTGTGAGAGACACTGCCTGATGCTGCGAACAGAAGCAAAGGGGAAAAGTGAGGGCAGAAATGGGGTTCGGGGGGCTTTGGGGTGGGAGGCAAATCCCGGGCAGGGCAGGCAGCAGGTGCTTGGCAGGCGTGACCACCTCCGGTGGGGCCGCTGGAGGAGGGGGGCAAGCTTTTTGGCTACTCTTTGCCAAGGCTCCAGTCTCGCTGAACACCTGGAAGCAGCCTGCGGGCAGGGAGGAGATGGCTGAGGGGAGACCCGGCAGCGCTTGGAGCCACCACGGTCACCTATTTCGCCACCTCCTCCCGTGCCAGCAGCAGCCAAAATCCCTGGATTTACCGGGTCGGGTGGGGGGTACCCGCTGGCCGTGCCCTGTGCGGGGGAGGCGCGGGAGGCGGAGCGTGGGCACCTGTGGCTGCCTCCCCCACGCACAATCACACACACACACACGGCCCCGGGGACGCCCGTGCGCAGGCGCCGCCGTCCCCCCCGTCGGTGCCCGGCGCTCATCCCCGGTGGCGGCGGCGGCTCGGGTGGTCTCCTCTCGTCCCAGCGGCCGGACGCTCCCGCCCCGCTGCGCTTTTGTGTGGCGGCCCCGGGAGAGGCCGGCATGGCGGAGAGCCCGGGAGGGCTCGGCGCCTCGCCGCCGGAGGGGAGCGACGTCCCGCGGGAAGGAGGCGATGAGGAAGCGGCGACGGCGAGGGAACCGCAGCTCGGGGTGTCCCCCGGGGGGGCAGTGGAGCCCCCGGACGGGTCACCCACCGGCGAGGCGCCGCGGCTGAGCGGGGAGGCGGCGGCTGGGCAGGAGCCGGCCGCGGCGGCGGTGTCCCCCGAGGGCAGCGGCGGGACAGGGAGCGGCTCCCCCGAGGGGGCGGTGGAAACCCCGGACGGGTCGGGCGCGGAGCAGCAGGCTGCGGCGGGGGTTGAGCAGCAAGACCCCGACGGGGGCGGCCCGGAGAGCGAGGGTCTGCCAGGAGGGGAACCGGTGGCGGCGGCCGCAGGGGTAGACGCGCCCGAGGGCTCCGCGCCGGCCAGCGCAGACTTCGAGGATGCGGCGGTGGCCCCGGCGGGGACGGAGCCCGAGCAGGCAGCCCGTGCGGGGCCGGAGCCCGAGAACGCTGCCAAGGCCCCGGCAGGGTCGGAGCCCGAAGAGGCGGAGGCGGCCCCGGCGGGGCTAGACCCCGAGGAGGCGGTGAGGGAGGCAGCCCCGACGGAGCCGGACCCCGAGGAAGCTGCGGCGACAGCCCCGGCAGGAACAGACCTCGAAGAGGCAGCGGGGCCAGACTCCGAGGAGGCTGCGGCGACAGCCCCGAAGGGGACAGACCCCGAAGAGGCGGTGAGGGAGGAAACCCCGTCGGGGCCAGAGCTCGAAGAGGCGGAGGCGACAGCCCCGTCGGGGCCAGAGCCCGAAGAGGGGCTAAGGCAGGGATTCCCGGAGGGGACGGACCTCGAGGAGGCTGCGGCGACAGCCTCGGCAGGGACAGACCCTGAGGATGCGGTGCGGGAGGCAGCTCCGGCGGGGACAGTCCCCGAGGAGGCTCCGGCGACAGCCTCGGCAGGGACAGACCCTGAGGATGCTGTGCAGGAGGCAGCTCCAGCGGGGACAGTCCCCGAGGAGGCTCCGGCGACAGGCCCGGAGGGGACAGACCCTGAGGGTGTGGTGAAGGAGGCAGCTCCGGCGGGGACAGTCCCCGAGGAGGCTGCGGCGACAGGCTTGGCGGGGCCAGACCCTGAAGATGTAGTGTGGGAGGCAGCTCCGGCGGGGACAGTCCCCGAGGGGGCGGCAGCCCCGGCGGGGAGCGAGATGGCTCCCGAGAGCTGCGGGGAAGCGGAGGCGGCGGTGCCGTGCGGCGGGGAGGCCGACAGCGGACACCGGTCGCCGGGCGGCCCCGATGGCGAGGACGGAGCGGAGAGGCCGGGGGCGGAGCAGGGAGCCGCTGCACCGGCGGTTGCAGGAGCGGAGAGCGCGGCCCCGGGGGCAGGGGAAGGCGGCGCGGCGGCGGCGGGGCAGCACGACGGGTCCGAGGGCGGCGAGTGGGACGCGGCAGGTCGGAGCCTGAACGGCGTGCGGGGCCGGGCAGAGGACGAGGAGGACGAGGCGGGCTCGCCGGCCGCCCTGGAGGAGGAAGAGGAGGATGAGGAGAAGCAGGAGCACGACATCTCCCTCTTCGTCAAGGTAGGGTGTGAGGGGCTGCTGGGGAAACCGGGGTACGCCACCCTCCCCTTCTCCAGGAGCTCCCGGGCAGTTCCTGTGATGAGTGGCATTTAAATCTGGCAGGCAAAAGTCCAGCCTGGCTAAGGTGATTTGGTTATTAGTGCCCAAAATAAACTTGCCTCCTCTTTCCTTCAGCTGATAGCAGGCAGGACGGGATAAGGGTGGTACTGCTCAACCCAGAGAAGCATAGACCTGACCTGCAAGGTCGTCTCCCCCATACTTTCCCCTGATGGGCCCTGTGTTGGGTTACTTGAGGTTTCTCTAAGTTTAAATGGAAAGTGTATACAGCGCTCTTGGTTTCTGTGGGCTCAGGGGCTGTGCTTGTGCCCTCCTCACTGTGGGGCTGTGACCCAGGGCAGGGGTGGGAATGTACCCAGCAGCATCTGTTTTGAATCGCCAGCAGCAGCTTGTGACAATAAGGAGTTCTCAATGGTTTTTAAGGTCTTCGGAATGCAGTGAGAAGGGTACACATCACATCATGGGGGCTGAGGTAGTAGAAACTGGAAAACATAATTAAAAATGTGATACTGGGATTTTCCAACATGAACTATGGCCGGCATTTAGGTAATTGGCTCCAAGTTTGGCAAGGCTGGATTCAGAGAATCAGTAAACTGCCCAGCAATGTAGCATTCCTTGTAATAGTCCAGTTTGTGTATGTTTAGTCAGGGAAGATTTAGGTTAGAGGGAAATGGACAAAAAAGAGGAAAAACTGTAATGGTATTAAAACTAGTTTCTGGTGTTTTATAACATAGAGTTTTAGAGCTTCTTTCTAGCCTGTGCCTGGAATCCCACCAAAACCAGTGGGACCTGGTGTGGAAACAACATCCGTCCACAGAGAGGAAATATCAGATGTGAAATTTCTGTGTGTAGAAATCATTCTAAGATGTTTTCTTCCCTCTTCTCTAACCTCTCTGGACTAAATAAAGCGTGAAGCAGGGTGGGATATTTTTCTCAGAGTAGACCTAAAACTAAGGGATTAACACTAGGGAAGCAGAAGGTGTTTGGGACCACCTCTGCTACAAGCCATACCTTCCATGCCAATATTGTACCTCCTGAGTTGGCTGAGACTGCTTCTATAGCAGCTGGAATTAACCGTGAAAGAAAAACTCATTGCCAGCCCTCTTCTGGGTGAGGGGGGTTAGGGCTGCAGCAATGTTTATGTCTTGATTTATCCCACCTCAGCGCACACTCCTTTTTTTGCAAGGCTGAGCCTTCTTTGAAGTATTGTTACTTGAAAAAGGCTGAGGAATGCTCTGAGGCTTACACATAGCACTGTTGGACGTGCTGGATAATGCCATACTGGAAAGATGAATAATAATAACGGCTGATGTTGGTGAATGCTCCCTAGCCAGTCCCCAGTTTAAGCAATTCCTTAGTACGCAGGCTGGGACAGATTATGTGGGTTAAAGGCAACCCTGCACGTCAAGTTGGTGTACCGTAGCTAGATGGTAATGCTGAAGCCAAAATCTGTGATTTTGCATCAAACAGCAGGTGCTGTTACTGTTGAGCCTGGCAGAGATAATTTATGGAGTTTCTGGCTCACGGATCAACAGGTCCCTTTGCAGGGACACGTTTGTAACTTATTTATTCTCCTTTTATGCCCTTATATCCATCAGGGAATGCCAGAGAGCGGCAGAGGGCTAAAGTCATAAAGGCTACCTGTGCATTATTGCATCCAGTGCACGCTTTATGGTAGAACAATGTGACCAAAATTAGAGGCCAGATTATAATAAGAGCACCTGTTTGACTCTGTATTCCCCAAACATTAGTATTATGGTTTTTGAAAATATTTGGGAATTAATAATGACAGAAGAAGTAACGTTTTCATGATAGACTTAGCATTAGTAACTTAAGAACACCTTAAAAATACAATAGCTGCTCTTCTGATGATTTCAGCGGAGGAGTATTGCAAAGCTTGAATGTTTTACCTCACCTGGAGCTAGATTTTTTTTTTTTTTTTTTTTGTTTGAGATCCTCCAGTTCAGTGCAAGCGAAAAATGCCTCCTGGAGAGCTCAGCATTTCCCCACTCACCAGAATGTGCTGGGGCTGCAGTGCTGGGAAATGAGAAGCACTTCTCTGTCCCGCTGTTGGGAGAGTTGATGTTCATGCTGTTCTTGCTGTCACCTGGAGACACACTCGCTATCTTTTTACCCTTCTCTTGGCAGCAGGAAAGGGTATATTAAAAAGGGGGAGACTGGAAGTTCTCTGTGGTGGCTTAAAGTAGTTTTTAAGAGCACATACATAATACTGTGCTTAAATAGGTGCTGATGTATTTTGATGGGAAAAGGGGGAGAGTGGATTCCAACACGGGAAGTGTGAACTCTGGCATCTGGGGATTATTGAGTGTCTATATCAGACCATGGCATGTGGTCCACAGACATGGTGCTCCTTCCTGAGCAAGTGCTAAAACTCAAGGGTTAAGGCAGTGAGAAGATGATCCAAACCGAATGCAAGCATTTGTTTCCAACCTGAAACACTTCCCTTCACATGCACATTTCTAATGCGTGTGACCACCCCTCTTATGCTAAAATTATATCCCTATTCTATGCCTGCCTATTAGCTCTTATGTGCTTTTGAGATGTTGACACCCACCTTAATTTTGCAAGTGCCTCTTTCACCCTTCTGCTGTGTTTCTTAGCCAAGTACCTTGTCCATTTTCTCCCATGCAAGCTGGGGGCTTCCTTGTAAATATATTATTCATCATCTCCCTAATCATCTTCAAACCTCCGTTTAAAATTCTACCCTTCTGTAATGCCACTGGAAACTGAGCAGTGATTAGGCTGTTTAAAATACTGAGATCATTGTTTGTCTTGTTCAGTATGACCCTAATTTCTTTGTCATCCCTATTTCTGTTTGTTTCCCCTGCCTGTTAATTTTTGGCTTACTTGTACATGGTCAAGGTGGGAATTGTCTGCTTGTTATCTGTGCCTGCATGCACAGTGCGAGAGATAGAAGGTCTGTGCCATGATTTGATAGCACTATACAAATACAGAGAAAAGTTGAAAGTAAGTCCCATAATAGCAGAAAACTCACAAGAAAATAATACAGTAGTAGTGATCGACTGATCCTCACAGTTTCTCTGCTAGGGAGCATTACACTAGACTTGGCGGACATTAAAGTACCTGGTAGTCTTTCAGTAATAACATTTTGAGAAAAGCAAACAGAAGCATCACCATCAGAAATAAACTTTTCAGATATAACTGTATGATGAACAGTGTTTGTTGTTTTTACTGTTGTTGATGAATCTTGTTCTTTTTAGAGGGTTTGGTGTTGTGTTTTTTTTTTTTCTCTTCTGCTTTCTGCTGCTTTGCATTGGTTCATTTAGTTTTGCATACATGCATTTGAATATTGTGCATATCGTGTCACCTCATGCCTCCCCTGGTGAGGTGGGTGGCAAAATTCCTGCTAGCTCCAAAAGCATGGGTACCGGCAATTGTACTTTTAAGCTGATTTGGGTTGCTATGCAGTGCTATTTAGTTTGAACTCAGACAGCCAGGGTTCAACGTTGAGAACTCGTGCTGTCTGAGATACTCTAGCACTTAGCAGCATCTATGGGAGATAGACTGGACCAGCAGCTCGATGCTGTACAGGCTACAGTAAGGCATCTCCAAAGACAGCAGACATCTGTGTTTGGGCATCTGAACTGTGCCCTTAGTGAAGCTGAACTACATAAGACTCCTTGGCTATAGGAGCAAGACCATATCAAAATTGCTTTGAGGGTGTCACTGAGTGCCTATTTGATTTCCATTTTCCCATGAAACAACACATACTGTATATTTCCTTTAGATAGTAATATTTGATGTTTCTGGTGTTTCCAAGTCAAATGTTTGCAAAGGTCATCCAGATATGCTTTCTGATTGGTCCTTGGTAATTCAGCTAAGCATATCTAGCACCTTGGGTAGGACACCTTGTGGATGTTGAAGCTTGCTAGCTGGTCTTCTAAGGTCAATGGGAAATGCAGGCTTTTTTTTTTTTTTTTTTTTTTTTAATGTGGCAAAAGCCATTTATTTGTCAATTGTTTGTAAATGACATAAATTTATCTTACTATTTGAATATAGCAGAACTCTCACTAAAATTATTCAGTTAATTTTAAGCAATTTAAACATTTATGTGGGCCTTAAAAGTTTATTTCTAAATTAAAAAAAACAAACAAAACCCACAGAAAAACCCCCTCCAAGGTTACATACCAATCAATTTTGAGTTTTCTTACAGATAGAAAACTTAAACACCAGAATCACTACTGCAGATTTCATCACTCCAAAGATTTCTAGGGGTAGTGATTTATCTGTAAGTGCTGAACACGAACAGTTGGCCAAACAACCCAGCTAGAGCACAAGGGCTTTGTGAGATTGGTCATCTTTCAAAACAATTCTTGCTTAGTTTCTGGGTTAAATGGTACATAGTAAAAGCTGACCATGAGCCCAAGATAATAGATTTTATCCAGTGAAAAGCAGTAGGCTTTATTCAGTTTTCTGATGTTCTTGGTCTCTAAATCAAAGTAATTTATTTTCATTCAGAAAGTTACGTCACTCCTCCAAGGAACCAAGGTTAACTTTACCGATACGGAATTTCCTTGCACCACTCCTGAGATGTGCTTGACGGACTTGACGTAATTAGAGCTGTGCTGAATTACCAAAAGTGCTGATAAATGAGAAAGTAAAAATCTTGCTGTGAGTAGAGACACGCAAACAGGTGCTTGCATCTGTGCCTCCAACCACCACAGTTAATGTATCCAACCTAAATGGTAATGGGAGCTTCACAGTAGAGCACGAAAAAAAATCTCCCTTTCTGTGATGTGATGGGTCTGTGGTTTATATATAACTTACATTTAAGGTATAAGCTAAACTACTGGGCTTTGAGTGCTGTAGGTAAGAAACCCATGGAGAGCAGGAACTCAGATCCCTGCAGAAACCTAGCGTGTATGCCCATTCAGTGGGCTCTGTGCTGTACCCAATGCTTGATGTAGACATTTACAATGTAATCACTGAGTAGGTATTTGTACTTAAGATCTTGATTTTTGCTCATCGGTGAAATTAGTCTGTAAATAAGTTAGGTGAGTATGGTTTATAAGAATAACTGACATCCTGTATCAAAAAGAAAGTAGGCAGGTGTTTACTGTCCTTTTTTAGTGTAGATTCACTGTAGGAACCCAATATTTACAGAATCACAGAATATTTTTGATTGGATGGGACCTTTGAGATCATCGAGTCCAACCAACAAAAAAAAAAACCAACCAAAAAAACCCCCCCAACACCAAAAACAAACAAATAAACAAAACCCCAAAAAATCCCAGAACACCAAAACCAAACCAAAACAACCAACCACACCCCACCCACAAACAGACACAAACCAACAATCTCGGGCACTAGAGCATGCCCTGAAGTGCCATGTCTACACGCTTCTTAAATACCTCCAGGGATGGCGACTCCACCACCTCCCTGGGCAGGCTGTTCCAGTGCCTGACCACTCTCTCAGTAAAGTAATTCTTCCTAATACCTAATCTAAACCTCCCCTGCTGCAACTTCAGACCGTTTCCTCTGGTCCTGTCATTATTCCCTTGGGAGAAGAGGCCAACACCCACCTCTCTACAACCTCCTTTCAGGTAGTTGTAGAGGGCAATGAGGTCTGCCCCCCCCCTCCTCCAAACTGGACATGCCCAGTTCCCTCAGCCTCTTCTCATATGACTTGTTCTCTAGACCCCTCACCAGCTTGGTGGTTCTCCTCTGGACACGCTCCAGCACTTCAATGTCCTTCCTGTAGTGAGGGGCACAGAACTGGACACAGTACTTGAGGTGAGGCCTCATTTAGACGACCTCAGGAGGGTGAAAGTAAAGATTTGTGTGTGTGTAGTTACACTGGCTTCATATTTATGGATTAAAAGAAGTTTGGGGGGAAATTTAGTTACTGGATATTTAGCCAAGCACAGGAAAGTACCCAGACCTTGCCAAAGCTGAGTGCATTGGATTTGTGTGGTGCTACAGAAGGACACATTGCCGTGAAACAAGCAGGGGAGCATTTGGTATGGGTTGGGCAATGGTAGAAAACAGATGGCTTCTTTTTCCCCCCATCCCAACCAGCACTGCTGAATTTCACTGTCAAAACCATGCCGTATTTTCGCCGAGGAGCATGTTTGCTCCTTTCTCCTCAGTCTCTGGTTTTATCCTTCTTGAGCTCCATTTCGTGTACCTCCTTCAGAAAGTAGGACCTTTTCTCAAATCCTAAAATCCTGACTTTTTTTTTTAATACATTGTTTCCCTCCACCATTCTTTCGGATATCCTGTTTTACAGTTGGTTATGGCACCTGTCTGCTTTTATACCTGAGTAGTTATGAAAGTTACCGCAGAACAAGGGAAAAGTCATTCAGGAGAAAGCCACTTCCCTGGAGCAGAGCACGAGCACCGCGTAGGCTCCATCTGCTGAAACCAGAATCAAACTGAAGCTGGTCGCGACTGAGCCTTCTGGGGCTGCCCAGCAAACCCAGCATAGCCCCTCTTTCCTGGCTGCTGGTTAATTAGCTGTTTGTATGGCGATTTGGATTCTTTGACCGCTGTACAAAAAGTACCGAATCAGCAGAGGTGTGCTTGTTCAAAGACATTTTGTGGTTCTGTTCCAAGGACTGTCGCACAAAGCAGGAAGCTGGCTCCCTTCCCGCGGGTATTTGCCTTTTCTCAGCTCCTTTTTTTTTTTTTTTTTTTTTTTTTTTTCCAGCTGGAATATGGCAATTTCGGGTTCCCTAAAGCAGCTTAAGAGGAACTGGCATTACAAATTCCTTTCATAACTTTTCAGGTTACTGTGCATGCCGGGTGTACCTGCAGCAGTTCTTCTGGGGGCTGAGTACTCTTCCAGCAGTCTTCAACAAAACTGTGCGTAGGAGACTTTGGTTTGAAAGGCAATGATACCTATCTTTTTTTTTTTTTTTTTTTTCTGAAAGATTAAAATTCTTTGAACATGCAATCTTTTTCATTTTTACTTCTCCTGCTCTCCTTTCTGGCTGTTCAGGTTATCACCTTTTTAGAGCTTAGACTGCTAAAAAACTCCAAGGTTTCTTGGAGCCACTGACTAAAGAATAGCTTTGAAAACTGCACCAAAATTGGCTTTGCTGCTTTGCTCCTGGAGGCACGCTTAACGGAGCAGTAGGGTGCTGTTTGTTTATGCCAGTGTCACTTCTGATGACTTAGAGGCCAAGTCCTGTTCTAGAAAGACACAAACAAGCAGATAGACATAAGTGATTGTCCCGGTTTGAAGTAAAACCGAACCAATTTTCTGTTCTGTAACTTTACATCCTAGCTAGGCCTCCTCTAACTCTCTGAAATTAACGGCATATTGTGGAGAAAACTGCTCGTTCTCAGAATGATAAGACCAATGTTTGTGCTCATGCCAAGGAATGGTATGCAGGGAGGCCCTTGCTTATACTTATTGCTATAACAACCAAGGTCAGCCAATTTCGTTATTTGCCCCCTTAGAGGGTCGGAAACGGAAAAAATGTAGAGGGGTCACATCGGTGGGGAGGAGTGGACAGGACAGGTGACCCAAACCTGACCAACTGGGGTATTCCATCCCATCTGCCCCATGCTCAGTATAAAGGCTGAGGGATCAAAGGGTCAGCCCCCTTTCTGCGATGGCCGACGTCCAGAGAGGACTCTCTCTGTTCATCTGCCTTTGATCCCGATCCATGTGTTCCTGGCTCCAGAGCTGGAATCCAGTTCCCATTCGTCACAGAGTCCAGTCTGGGACTTCCCCAGTGCCTGCCGGTGACGTGACTGTCATCCTGGGAGCTTGATACGGTTTTGTATATATTGTATCTATTTCATTATTTTCTTCTTTATTTTTATTTTAATATTAATTCTTCATTAAAGTAGTTTAGTTCATTCTAAACTTCTAAATCTCCTTTATCTCTTTCTCCTCCTCTCTCCTCTTTTGTGGGGGGGAGAAGGGGGGGAAGGGGCCATCTGTCGGTCCGGTTTTGGTAAATTCGACCGAAACCACGACAGTGATCAGAAATATAAAGTTGCATTTAATTTTTTTTTTTTTTTTGGTATGATCTAGTTATACTTCCTGGAGTCATCTTTTTGTCCATGCTTTGGAAGTCCTAAAACTGCATGTACACATAATATCATACAAACTGTAATCATCTATTTATTCTTGGTGTGACTGCAGATCTCTGCTGTTTGCGGGTATGTTTTAGGCAAAAACAGTCTTGAAATTAAGTAAATGTCTTCAAAGCTACGTTCCTAGACCTTTTTATTTACTCTGAGCGCACTGCTTCAGTAAAGCACCTCACCATGTGTTTCACTTTAAGCATGAGCTTAAAGTCACATGCTATTTAAGCCCTTGGCTAAACAGGGAACACCTTCCTGATTCAGTCCTAGGGCACAGCCTGTATTTATTGCTGGCTGAAACCAGCAGAAACTTCTGATGGGATCAGCCTGCTGCCCAAAATTCAACCACGCTGCCTTTGCTCCTTGAGTTCTTGTCTTTATTAAAAGTCTGATCTTACCTGTGATCGTCACAGACCAGGAGCAAGGATGGAAGTTTTCCTTGTCTGCTTTCTGCCTTTGGTCCCTGGTTGTCTGAAGTGAACCTTTGTTTAGTGAGTCCTGTTGGGAGGGCTGCAGCCTTCTGTAGAAATGTTGGTGACTGCTGCAAGAGATGATTGCCATGCAGCTGTGCCTGGGAATTTTCATGCTGGATGACTGTTTAATTTGAGGCTTGATTCATGTTTGTATATAGGTGAAAACCAAACCAGTCTACGGGACTCATAGCATTCACAAATACAAAACATTAAGAGTATGGTGAATGATTTTCTGGGTGAGGGGAAGAAAGGGATTTGGCCAATTAGTTGAAAAATATAACTATACTAAAATTAAATTATTAGTAAATTCAGGTGAAATTTTGCAAATGGTCTTAATTTTTTTTTAAGGAAATACTACCTTACCAGTGTTAGGTGATTGATTCACAAGGGGTTTAGGCACATCTGCCAAAATGAAGGAGGCAGCAGTAGCTGCATCATTAGCCCTGTACCTGGGACACTGATGTGGGATGCGGGTGATTGAGGTTGTGATATTGTCTGCAGCATATATGGAAAATTAGTGTGCATCCCTCTCCAAAACCAGTGCTATAGACACAAAGAGTTATTCCTGCTCTCTCTGAGACAGCATCAGAAGGGTGAAATGCAAGGAGCCAAGCATATCCAGCACCTTTATGGTTATGGTTTATTTGCTGTTATATCCTATCGTAGCAGTATGTAGATTTTAAATGGTATTCAGTAGTCCCTGGTTTTCTTGGATTTTGGGATTGCTGGTGGAATAAGAGATGTGTTACATGTGTGCTTTGAGAAACCAGAATGTGGTAGACATTAAAAAGATTAAAAGGTATCATGTCCCCTTCCCAGCACATGTATAACAAATCATGTCCAGTCCACTTGCAAATCTGGATTTTGGTTTTATTAACATCCCTAACAGTAAAAATAAAATATTTTTTGTTGCTTAAAAAAACCCTAATTCTATTTATTAGATATCTTTAATACAAACCCAACTTTTTCTTCCATGTCGTCTTCCATTTGAAATCAGTTCTCTCCAGCACTTTGCTGCCCTCTTCACAGGAAGAGGATTAGGCAGCCTAGTGATCGCCCTGCTTCCACAAACAGTTCTGCCTTTTTCGGCTCTTTACCTTGATGGGTACCAGCCGGGGTTAGCCATCACAGGGACTCTGTGTTTCAGCCTTTCTTACAGTCTCGTATGGATCCATGCAAAATTATATTCAATGCTCTTTTTTAGAAGTTAGCTTAATATTGCAAAGCAGAAGTGATAATGGAAATTATTAATATGACCACACTTTTTTAGGATGCTTATCTCAGGTGAAGTTGCTTTGAATTGGCGATTGTATGCTTTTTGGCGAGAGACAGGCCTCTCCTCTTCAGGGATTGCAAAGGGAGTAAGGTAGTCAGAGGAAATATTATACATATTTTATGGAAGGGGAAGTAAAGCATGGAGGCTTACTCCTGTGCCGTTGCTGACTGTATTCTCTGTGTGTCCCCTAAAGAGGTCCTACTGCTTCTTTTAAAAAGGAAGTAATTGCACATTCCTCTGACTCTGCCCAAGGAGCGTAAGTAAATGACATGTGAAGGTTACATGATTGTTTTCTTGCTCAGATAATAAAATGTCATGCTGTGATAAGGACTTGTATGCATTTCCATTTGCAATGCCTGATTATTCACTGATAAAATCCTGAACAAGTCGAGTGACTCCGCTCCAGTTGTTTTCAGTAACACCCGCCTTGTCAGCACTAAGGGAAAAGTCTTTTAATTCCTTCCTAAAAATATTTAGCTTCTCAAAGCAAACAGCGGCAACTTGTACAGCCTGCCACTGTCATGGCTGTCGGAGGCTTTCCCAGGGGAGGAAGGCGCCTGTTGCAGCCTCTTCCCTGCCAGGAGCCCAGGGCTGGCACGCCAGCCGGCTGCGGCATGTGCCACCTGCAGGGAGATGGTTACTGCGGTGCCTCACAGACAGGCAGAGGTGTAGCGCTGGAATTCGGATGGGGCCAGACTCTTTTCAGTGGTGCCCTGCGACAGGACAAGGGGCAACGGGCACAAGCTGCAACACAGGAAATCCCTTCTCAACATGAGGAAAAAGGTATTGTCTTTGAGGGTGGCAGAGCACTGGAACTGGCTGCCCAGAGAGGTTGTGGAGTCTCCTTCTCTGGAGATACTGAAAAACCGTCTGGATGGGTTCCTGTCCAACCTGCTCTAGGTGAACCTGCTTTGGCAGGGGAGGTTGGACTAGGTGATCTCCAAAGGTCCCTTCCAACCCCTACAATTCTGTAATCCTGTGATTTCCCACCTCATTTTTTTCCTCTTCATATACTGAAATTTTAGCACATACATGACTATTCAAAATAGACTAGAAATATAATTATTACATGACAAAGTAAACTACAGCGGGACTGGAGTTACAAATGCATGCCCTTTTCCAAGTTATTCCAATGGGGTAGTTGCAAAGAAGTTAAATATCTACTCAAATTTCAGAAAAATTCTCGTTTTTGTCTTGGAGAATCATTGACATTCACCCGGTAGTCATAATTTTTAAAAGCTATTACAGAATCTGAGTGATTTTTAAAATCGTAATGGTCGCAGATGAAACTCGAAACAGGATCCACATACACCCTAAAGACTTAAAAATTCTGGGGCCTGTGCTGCCTGCAGAAATGAACACGCTACCAACCCCTTAGCAAAACCATCGCCCTCCTTTTTGCCAGGAGCACCGCGGGGACCCAGAGCCCCCCAGGGACCAGGACCACGGGGACAGTCCTTGTTTTGAGGAGTATCATTATTATAGCTGATTGTTTTGCAGTATGATTCGTGCAGTATATCTTTATTTAAAAAAACCCTGTATTTTAATTAGCAATGCTGTGTTTCTCATAGTTTCCCAAAGCCTGTGAATGGAAGTGAGGTGGTGGAGAGAGCAGGATGCAGAACAGCCTTGAATTTGAATTTATACTAGGAAGGAAAGGAATAGAGTTCGGCCCCCCTTTCTGTTAAGCTAATGGTATTTGCTGGTACTTGTGGCCAGTTTTTAACTGCTCTTCCAGGTCATGCCTTTGCCAGGTCCCGCTGGAGCTGACGGGTTTTTTATGTAATATTTTACCTGGTCATTTGAATTATTTTCTATGTGGACAAAAAATATCATATACTGTTGGACTGTAAAGAACCCACACGCTTTTCATCTTTCACTTTCACCCCTTGATTTAAACATCAGAATTAGGAATACCATTGGCAAATTATTTTCTCAAGCCTTCAGCAACCTGCTCCCTGAAGCTGCATAAAATAGCTTGTTTATTTGGGTACTTCTTATTTATTTACTTATTTGTTTACACCACAAATCACAGGTATTTTATATGTGCATATAGGTTTTGCATTTAGATTGAAACAGCATGGCTGTGTGTCACAGGTTAAGTGTCATATGGTGAAGTGTAAAACAGGATGTGTCATTGAAATACCAGTTAATCTGTTTTTCCCAGACCTATAATGTGTTCGAGAATATAATGCTCTTTTGTTGAAGTAATTCCCTGTAAGAATTTAAAAAGGATATAAGATTTTTTGTCTCCATGTAGAATGTTCAGCTGGCATCCTGCCATGTTATTAAATACGGATTAGAAATAGCATTGAGGTATTTAAACATAATTCTTGTAACAGGATAAATAGCTAATAGCATTTGGTTTGCTGCTTGTACGCTTGTGACCTGTTAATGTTCCCATTAACACAAACACAGGCAGCATGAACTTTGTAGGCAGAATTCACAGCAGAAGGAAATTCAGGTTTTGAACTAGTTGGTATAAGATTAAAGCCAGTGATGTGTAACCAGGCGGTGTTTCCCAGCTCTGATTTTCATCTCTGTTCTGTTAAAAGGCTCTGGCTTTTCTTAGACTACTGCCAGGTTTTTGAAAATAATCTTGAATCTTAAAATTAAAGAATGGATAAGGATTAGGGGGAGTGATCTTTTTGAAGGCTGTGTATTTTTATTAATTAGTTGGCATATTTCCCTTGTGGTTAAAGTGGACAA
The DNA here is from genome assembly GCF_964106895.1 of Numenius arquata. Lineage (NCBI taxonomy): Eukaryota > Metazoa > Chordata > Aves > Charadriiformes > Scolopacidae > Numenius > Numenius arquata. The sequence continues at coordinate 40,571,265 of NC_133576.1, forward strand.
TGGCATTCCCTCTCCTCACTTCAGGGGAGGGTAGGGGTCACCTCTGTGGCTGTTGCCCTTCCGCTCTGCTTAAAATCTTCTCTTCTGAATAAACCACTTGAATTTATTTATTTATTTATTTATTTATTACAAGCAATGGAGATTTTGTCACATCTCCCATTAAAATAAAATGGCTTCCATTTTGGAGGAGTGGCAACGATTACTTACATTGCTTTGAAAAGTCTTGGTCACTGTGTGTGAGTAATACACATACGATTCGTTATCATCATGTACTAAAAAAGTAAACAAATGACAGAAAGCAATGCCATTTTGAGTGAGATGTAAAACAAATATAATTCATGTTATATGGTGATTACTATCACTACTACTACTATATGGTGTAGGAGAATGATATTCCTGAATTGAGCAAGATTGATTTAAACCTTACTAAATTGTAGCTGAAGTTGCTAGCCACAAGTTAATTTTCCTATTTATTTTTACATTTAATTCTCCATGCCTTGCCTCTGTTCTCCTTGCTGTGCACAGTTACTAGAAGCTTACTTGTCACCGTCATCTAAGTAAGCCTTGTAAAATAAGAGATAAAAAAGCAATAATGCATGGAAAATGATGCTGGGGTAAAGTACTGTTTGTTAAAATAGTTTTCCAAGCTGTTTTAGGAAAAAGGTGAACTGTCACAAAGGGTTAGTGTATTCATGTATTGTTGCCGGGGGCTAGGCACCTAAAAAACAGTAGAAAGGATGTTTACTTTGCCTTAAAGCGTTTAGTATCTGGCCAAGAAAAGGCTGTGCGTGATTGCTGCACTGTGACCCGGAGATGGAAATCTGGGAAAACGCTGAATTTTGCCCAGTTCTCTGCCAGGGCTTGCTGGACCCCTGCCTTGATGCCTGGCTGCGGGATATGCGTCATGGGAAGCACCGCAGGCCACTTCCCGGGTGGGCATCCCTGAGTGTCAGGAGTGTGAGGCAAAGATCTCCCCTCAAAGCCGAAGCAGCCCCAGGGAAACCTCTTTCTGCTGCCCCCCAAATGCTGGTGTTGCTGCAGGAGCATCTGATTTCCCTTTCCCCCTCCCCGCAGTGCAGCCTGAGAGCATCTGCTCATGCAAGGAGCCTCCTCCAGACAGCTCTGCTTGGGATGGCCAGGCCTTATTACTCAAACTATTTATTAATTATTTAAGTAAATTGTTGTTGAGCTCGCAAAGCAGTGGATTCCTGGTTGCTGATTGCTTTTGCGTTATCACCACGTAGTTATTGTGCTGTGGATGACAGGTAGCTAGGTGCAAGCATCCTCTATGTTTCATTAGTTGCCTTCCCATCATGAGAGACACTGATGGTTTCGCTCCGAAACCAGGCTCAACACTATCCCACGTTGTGCTAAATACCGTAACTACCAGAGTGGCTTTATTTGCAGACCTGGTTTAGGTAGCTGTAACATAGCTGAGAAAATAAACCTGTAATTTGCACTTTTCCTTTATAATTTCATTTTATTTTAGGAATTTTTTAAAGAGAACATCTTGACTGCCTTTAACTACCCTGTAGAGAGCCACATCTGTAGTTGAAAATACCCAAGTCAACGTGAAGGGCCTGGCTCAAGGGTAGCAACAGCAGTGTGTAAAATCGCAGAATTGGTTTGCTTTTCTCTTTTGTAAGAGTGCATACACACACAAGTTTAACCTTTAATCTCTTTAATGTAAATAAGAGTGAATATTAGTAAAACCACAGCCTCTATAAATGTATTACCAGACATTGCACTTCTTTATTTTCACCTGCACTCTCCTGTGCTTTGTTTGCTTTTACAGAAATATCATTTAATGGTTCATTTATTTATAATCTTTGTCAGAACTGGAAGGGCAGGGTGCAGGCAGACCCACTGCTTAGTAGGAGTACCAGGCAGACTGTGATATCGAAATCAAAAGTAAATGGATATTTTATCTAAGTAACAGGAGTGAGTTTGGGCCTTTTGTTTCTCATTATTTATAAAGTAACTGGGCAAAGGTAAAAAGTTTATTGCCACAAAGTTAGTTCTTAATGAAGGAAAATTTCTTCCTATGCATCAAAAGCATTTAATTACTTACTAGTAATTAAGTTAATGTCAGCAATAATTACTTACCCAACAGACCGTGAGTAAGTAAATCATGCAGTGAAAGTTAGAATAAAGGAGGCTTTCTCTGCTCTGAAATGGCTGCTGGCATGTAGGGGAGAGAGAGAGCTGAAAGTAGAGGAAATTACAGCTTCAGACTTCTTTTCCTTTTCTGTCATTTAGAAAGGATTAGAATTTCCAGATGTCTATAACCCCTTTAAACTGTGACCACTGCTCACTACATAAAAACAGGGTTGAGGGAAATATCCCATAAAGAAACTCCAATGTACTTTTAATTCCTCAACATGAACTGAGGACCAAGAGCATTCAAAGAACCATTTCCAGCAAAGAGCCATACTGAATATTTGAATTATGAAATGTAATAAAACAAAATAATCATAGTAAATTAATGCAAATGCTGCATGAGAGAAACTATAGCATAATTTCAGAAACCTAACAGAATGAGAAAAGCCTTAATAATGAAATTATTAGAAGATGCTAATAGGTTGCCCATCCGGGAGGCATAAATCTTGCCCAAGCTTCAGATGTTAAAATGTGAGGTAGCAAGGGTTTCGTTATTTCTGCAGGTAGGAGCTCAGCCTGAAGTCACATTCAGTGCCAGAAGAGGCCTGCTCCAGGACAGAGCCCATCTTTTATTATCAGTAATAATAGCTAGATAACTAATAATGAGATGACCACTAATGTACAGCTGCATCATTAAAAGCACAATGTATTTAAGTTGTCATCCTGTTTGTGGGTAGACTCAACCTTTAGCCTACTACTTATAATCCGTGGTCACACAAAAACCAGTTTAATGGTGTGCTGTGGTCAGTTGAAGCTGTGCAGGTAAAAAACTAATGCCTTTTACTGCCTTTCACCTATACTCGTTTCCTTTCATTTGCTTTCCCTTGGCATTTCTTTTTTGTCTAACTTTGGCTAAAAGGCTTAATCTATAAAACGTTTTATAAATGACTTCCAAAAATGCTTTGGCATTCCCACATCCCCGCTAATGGTCTACCTGTAAGTTTTCTGTTTGTGTTTTTAAGTTAAGAGCAGTCTTTTTGTTCTGTATTTTTACAGTACTTAATTTATGGTACCTAGATGCTACTATAAAGGTCTACATTTCCCTGTCTCCATGAGGACAAAAAGGAAAGCTGGGCTAAGAAATCCTCCTGTCTGAGAATCCCAGTCTCACCTTTTCCATAGGTCTGTATTTGCATCAGTTTGGCAGCTTCTCTGTGCCCTGGAGCTCCACATCCTGACAGCACTTTAAGGCAGGACTCCTAAGAAATTGTCTCTCTAGTCTGTTTTGTGGAGGAGCATTAATATCCGATGGGTACAAACAACTGCTGATGGGTTTTAGCAATTGATCTAGCTCTTTGTCAAGAGGATTGGCTACGTGCATGCTGTTCCCCAGCAATGGCCAGCCCCAAGCGCCCAGAGCAACATTCTGATGTCTGGTCCAGGCACTCAGTGATTTACACCTATCTGAAAGTCACCACTCCTTATCACCAACCTTTTGGTGGCTCATAATCTTCCACGTATGCTCATCTTTGAATCAACATCCCACCTTTTGATCATATTGTTTTTACAGGTAGGAGACTTTCTCCCTATCCATTGCTGCTGCTGTTCTGCTATATGGCCTTCTGGTACTCTATATGCCTATACCTTGTTTTGATGATTATCCACAATCAGGCCAGCTGGTGGCTGAGAAACCTCCTGAGCCCTCCTGTACTTCCTTAGGCCTGAGCTGCTTGGATGTCCTCACTGTCTGAGAGGATGCTGCTGCTGCAGCCATCCTGGGTTGTGTTTGGATTCCTGTTTCTGCCTAAAGACTTGTGTCCCATTGCAGCTGAGACTGTTGCCTTTTGCCATTTCTGTGTGAGGCTACTGGGCTGAGGAGTGGGGTTTTTTCAGTTGCCATCCCTGGGATCCTTGCATTGCTCCTTGTATTCTGTAGGTTGGGCAGCTGTACCTGGCCAGTGGATGAATACTGGCCCATACTAGCATGTGTCCATCCCTAGTTGTAAGCATGCATCAGACATACAGCGTCAGCAGTTAGATTTGCAGTGATTTGCTCAAGCCACTTTAGATAAAATGCAATTTTGTGCTAACTGCTCTCCTGTTCTTCCTCAGAAGAGGGTAACCTCTGGCACCATTTACTTCTTTGCTGTCTGGCTAGTCTTAACACATGGACTCTCTTCGGTGCCAACAGCATCTACCCTGTCTGGTGTCTGGCTGGAGCTTGCTGTCAGAGATACCATATCCATCATTTATTTCCTTTTCCAAGGAATCATTCAATTACTTTAGAGTGTAAACTCTGTTTTGTATAGCTGCTGCTGTTTAATGAGCATTTCCCCTCCATCATTGCCCCCAAGTTTGCTACATGCGTTATTTTCCCTTGATTCCGTGATTCTGTGAAATGGAATGGAAGACAAAAAGCATGGCACTTGCCATCATCTTGTCCTTGGAGTGATGTCCATGCTGTGGGCAAAGAAACAACGGGTAGCAAGGGACCTCCCAGCAGAGAATAGGTTCAAGTCCCAGCTGAAAGGGATCAAATCTCGAGACAAAATGTTGGTTTTTTTCCTCTTGTGCTGTCACATAGGCACATACATATTGATACACTTGTTAATCCTACTGGAAACCTGGTTCAAAACCTTGTTGCTGTGGTGGTTAGGAGCCCTTTTAGTTGTCAGCTAGAAACATTCATGGCAAGTTTGCACTCATTTGTTTCTGTTTCAGCATCACCCCCAACTATCAGGGAAAAAATGATACTTGCACTGAGTAATCATATCTTCCCTCCGTCTTTGTTTTGCAAGTCTAAACAAGAACAGATTTTCCTGTCCTCTGTTGTATAATAGGTTCCTCATTTTCATCGTCATCTTAGTAGCACTTGACTGAGTTTGTTTTCATCTTTCATGAAGGCGGAGGACCAGATTTTTGCAGAGACATCTTCAGGACCACGTACAGTATCTTGTGCTGTGGTTTGAATGCTGCCCTGCCTCCATGGAGGTGCCAGGTTTGATGTAACCTAAGGCAACCTTGCCTTTTCCCTACAGCTCCATCAGAGAGTTGAGTCAGACATACTGGGAATAACACACTCTGGTCTTTCTTTTTCAGCAGTTATCTCTAGCTGATAAGTAGTCTGCAAGGGTGGGACTCAGCTCACTTAAATTAGATGCCTAAACTCTATAGGGCTATTTCGTGTTGTATTTGGAGAAAGCAGCACTACGAGAGGGCATGTCATCCCAAGTGGGTGGGTGGGTGAGACAGGCAAGATAATGAATCCTTAAGGAGTGTCTCTCTCTACTAACCAGAGACCTGGTTTTTTTCTGTCTGACTCTATGTGAGGTGGCTTCCAGCTTCACTGTGTAACATAATAGTTTGTACCCATTTTATCATTTTTTCATTATCCCAGCACTTAGGGTTATCAGTTTGTGTGATATTCAGTCTGTTCCAAAAAGCACTGGTGGTGCTGCTGCTGCTCCTGCCTCCTGGGTTGCAGGCTCCATCTGCAGGTCTGTTTTTTGTCATCAGGTATTTCTCCAGCATCTCTTTGATTGAAACTGGACCTTATGTTTTGCTGAAATGCCAGACAGGACCTCCAGGGCTCCCTCTTGGACCAGTGCGTGCTTTCATTTTTGTGAGGGAGAGGAAGAGAACAGGAAAACCAACATGCCCGGTGATTTGAACCACTTCCAGCTGCCCAAGTGCTCTAGAAGACACGTGCTTTTTGCTTAATTGCATTCTGTTCTGTGCAGTGGGACTCTCTGCACCGCTGCCTCTCCCTGTGGCACTTGGCATCCATTGACCTGGATGGAGACGACTCCACGGTTCTGTAGCAAACCCAGGCTTTTCCCTCCAGGGTAGTAGCAGGTCACGGTCAAGCCAAGTGTACACAAATTGAGTTGTTGCTTCCTCCTCAAGATTTCCTTCCTGTAGTTCTGCCTGCCCGTCTTCAGGTTTTGTGCAGCTTGCTGATCTGGGCACATACATTTTTTAACACGTCCTCTTCCCAAAGTGCCTCAATTTGCAGACTGGATCATTGAGATGTAAAGTCAATTGATGTTTTGCTTTGTCATTTCTCCTCCCCTACCGAGTGCACAGGATTATAATGAAAGTCTGCTTTATTCTGACAGCAAAATTCCCCTTGTTTTAATTTCAGCATTTCAGGTTGCCATTCAAGAGGCCATTTAGCAGATAAAAAACTTAAGGGACCCATCCTTCTATTTGCAGTTGGTAAGCCAGTTTGCTTGTTTAAAAGTTACAGGCATTCCTAAGTGCATTTACTGATTGTGACTTGAAAGAGAGGTAGGAGAAACGGGAGAGAGAGGAAGACATCTGAAGGTCCCAGGGTCCATTTTTTAGCTGACTGTCCAGATGACAAATTTTGCATGCCCTCTAAGATCTTTTGCAACATGTTGGCATGGTTTAGTTTGGATGGGTGGTCATGGGGATCCTTTCAGTCTTGCATTGAATGATCTCCCTACTGAGACTGTATCTTGAACCACCACATTATTATTATCCAAATGCTTGAGGGAGGGTGTATAGAGTGAGAACTTGTCTACAGTGTAGCTGAAGGCTCCAGCTGGGATGGTCTTTGCAACCCCAACTTGGTCCTTCTTATGTAGGGGGTGGTGGGTAGAGAAGGGGGGTCATTTCTGCTGAGATGGAAAAGGTCGATGCTTCCTACAGGGGTGGAGTTTAACATGGACATTCTTCTGATTGAATATTCAGCTACTCAATTACTAGAAGCTGTTTGCACTGGAAGGAGGGCGATCAACTTTTGTCCCCAGTTGAGTCAGCAGGAGCAGACTTAACGGCTTCAGCAGGAAAAAGGGGCCTTGCAAGTGACATTGTGGGAGTGGATGGTGAAGTCAAACCACCCCTTCATTCTTTAGAGAAAACTTTTTAGTGTACTTGCTTTCTCCTTCCCCTGCATACTTTTTTCTCTTAGCACCGTAAAAAGTTATTTTTAGCAAAATGCGTCTTGTTACGTGTACTGTTGCCTCCTTAACCTGAAAGCTTAATTAGGGCTTAGGACAAAAACTGTGTTATTGAACTCGTGTGTTCAAAGTTGTAATCCTTTAAGTATGTTTAGTGTTCTCTGAACCCTATAACACTGTTCAACATAAAAGGTAGATGTTATTAATATTTCTAAGTATTAAATAAGATACATTTCTTTTTAAAACTGAACTCTTTATGGCACACTTCACTATCAAGGTGCTTATTTTGCTCTTAAAAAACAGAAAAAGGGAAGGGGAAATTAATTTTTTACCTGAAAGAGTGTTCAACTGCTGTTTAACACAGCTTTCTCATTGAACTTTGCTATTGTGGATGTCAAACACAGCAAGAGTCTACTCTGGCAAGTACAAAAAAGTGCAATTTATGTGCAGGAATCTCACCTACCAGCACATTTAAATATGAATATTTCTGCTATTTGGCTGAGGAATTAAACAGCAGCTGGAAACATCTGTTTTAAGTGTTGAATATTAGTGGATAGGCAAAGCTACATGACTGTTTAAAAGTATTGGATTAATAAGTGGCAAAATTTTTACTTTGTCCATTAAAATGTATTTTAAATTACAGATGCTTTGTCTTAAAACTTAGCCTGGAACTATAATTTCAGCATCCCAAGTAGTCTCAAGAGTGTCATTAGCAAAAAGCAAGGCATCTTGCTGCCGAGGTGGCTCCAGGGGAGAACCTCTCATGAGGAGAAGTGCTAACATCGGAGGCTGCCACTGCTCATTGCTCCAAGAGCAGAAGTCAGGACTTACATTTCCAGCCCAGTAGGTGGCATCAAAAGAGTTCTCTAAAATTCAGTGTTTGAGTGTTCCTGCCCTAGCCTTAGGGCCACAAAATGAACACAGTGCTAAAATAGAGAAAATTCCAGGTAATCTGTCTCTTCCTCGCAAAAAGCTTTGGTTTAAACATGATCTGACCCAAATGACATGCCTGTGGTGCTTCTGTGCCTAGCGCAGAATATCATATGTTATTAAGTGCATTACAGTTACCTTTAGTGAACCAAAATTACTTATAACTATATTTTTATTGCATTCATAACAGAAGTAATATTGCCAATTTGGGTTTTTTTTCAATGTTGCGATACTATAGGATTCTGCATGAATACTGTAGCAGGCACCAAGAATGTAAAACGCACTTTGTGTCCTCAAGGAGAAGATGCTTTGTTAAAAAAAAATTAAAACAATATATCTGTCATGGCACACTAACAGAACATGGTTATGTCTAGAAAATAGACATTTTCTAATGTAGCTGCAGTTAAGCCCATGTGCTTCTCAAAACCTATTGCCAAGGCTCAAGGAGGTCTTTGCGCTAGTGGGAGTGTGGGAATGCAGTCATACTGCTTCCCTCTGTTTTTCTGCCTGTGATTTTATAAAAATGCTCTATTAAAAAAAAAAAAAAAAAGGGCTTGGGCATTTCATGGTAAGCCAGAGGGCAGTGGGATTTCCTCTCAAGGGTGAGGAGGAGGGGGAAGGCACTGGGAGCTCCCCCTCCCCTTTCTTCTTGGCCATCGTGCAGCCAAGTTCAATGGCTGGTCCCAGTGGTGCCGTAGGGCAGGAAGCAGAGCTGTCTGCTACAGGGACCTTTTTTGCCTTGCCACTATGTGTGCAAAGCCAGTGGTAGCTGCTCATAGGAGCTGCTGCCATCAGGCTGGCTTAGTTCAGGGCAAGAGTCGGTGCTAGGAATGCAGTGGGCTCAGTTAATCCATGCCAGTGCAGAACAAATGAGCCTCTAGAAGGAACGAAAACAAAATAGCTCTTGGTCTTGAAAGTTGCACCCAGCCTTAAAGTTGCTTCCCACAGGCAGCCCAAGCTTGCGATCTCCTTGTCATGTTTCAAGCACAGTAGTTTTGAGCTGGTTGCCGTGGCTCCTGTTCTTTGACAGGAGATCAAATGTGTTGTGAAAAAGGAGAGGGGAGTTGCTATGGTATGAGAAGGAAGAGCACACAAAAACTGCCTGATAGCTGAGGATTGAATAAGGAAACTTGGAGGAAAGTCCCAGTTCAGCCTGAGATTGAGCTAGCTCAGCAGAACAGGCAGGGGCAGATCCACGATGCTGGTCCCAGCTGGACGGTTCCTTGTTTCCCAGTAGGCAGCGGTTCTGCTCCACTTGCTGGATAAACCTGCCTCTTAGCCAGCATAAATATGGGAAAGGAGGTAACTTAGCTCTCTTGTGTCGAAGAAAGAAAATGGAATTGGAGTTCAGCTTTTGGGAAAAAAAAAATTATGCTCCTTGTTCTCCTTCTTATTGTAGCTTCAAAGGGATTATATAATTATACAAAAACAAATAAAAGAGTCTTCTCTGCTCGTTCTGAACTGTTTCTTCCATGCTTAACCTTCAAAAGGAAACAAAAAGTCCAGGAAAAACAAATTCCACTCATCACGATTTTGAAGGCACAGAACATTTGAGGTCAGTAGAAGAACCTTCAAAAACGTGGTTCCTAAGATGTTTGGACAGAAACGGTTACAAAACAAATTCTTACAACAGCTCCAGGGCCAGAGCAACTCCACCTCAGGGAGGGCCCAAACTACTGGTTTAAGAATGACATACAGTGTATGACTCCTGGGTAAAGTCACTATAATTATCCTCTTTGCTATGGATGAGGATGTGGAGGCAAGTGACCTCTTCGAGGCCACTCAGAAAAGCAGAGCTGCTGAATCAAGGTGGTAGCAGCTGCAGCTCCAGAAACTGAATGTAGTTCTTTTGGGACCCTCTTTAATATCTTGTGCATGAGGTATCGCCGCCTAGTGCAATTAGCCTAGGGCATGATGATGCTCTTACCTGTGAGCTTAAGTAGTAGTAGAAAGAAGGGTGTGGAGAGCTTTTCCCTTTCCCACCATCTTTGAGTAAGACCCAGAACAACAACAACAATGAAAAGAAAAAGATCGAAGAGAGTGTGGAACAGTGACAAATGAAAACAGGGAGTGTAGGCTAATAATCCCATTAAGTAATGACACATGATTATGGAGAGCTGTCATAAGTTGATACTGTCACAATATACAATCGCTGCCTGAAGGCTCTGAAAGAAAGCTTCTGTGCACGGCCTGACATTTTTCTCCTCTGCAGCAACAGCTCTCTTAATTGTTTGATTAATGAACTCATTAAATCCCAGTATTACTAGGAAAAGCATATTGACTTCCTGACCGATCACAATTAAAACATAAATGCCACTTATTCAAGACAGTGGTTAGCCATCTATTTAAGCAGCAGAAGGGCATAAAAACCAGCTCTGTGTTTTGGGGATTTGGCCCACTTCACCCCCAAGAGCTGGATGTTAAGAGAATGTCGCAACAATTGCAGGTGGAGGCCAACTTGCAGCATTACCTGCAATTATAGCAGCATTTGCCTGGTTATTAAGGTTATAACCAGTCTGGAAACACAATCCTCCATTGAATCAACAGCAAGAGACTCCCGCTGACTTCACCGGAGTTCAGATTTCACCCTGCATCATCACTAAGCCCAACAGTGAGGAAGTGTAATTAAATTCTGCACGTATACCAAGCACAGCTCAAAGTTACACATCCCTGAGCGCTGCTGTGGAGAAAAATGCAGGGAGTCTTGTCCCCACGCTGCAATACCCCTAGCTGCGCCGTCTTCCTGGGGGTATTAATATGGGGCAGGCAGGTCTTTTTGGGTTCTCTTACTCCTGCATCCTTGACACACAGTCTCACTTCTGTAAAAAGGCCACCCTTGCTTTGTTGGAAAGTACATTATGGTACGATGATGGTATACTTCAGCTATTGTCGTGTTGCTCGGTACACAACTATAAAGCTATTTCAGTGTCCCAGCTCGTGATTTTTGAATGGCTGGTTTCATCATGGCAGACCCTCTGTTTGAAAACTTGGACAAACACCTTTGGCATTTGTCACTGATGCTTTTATGTCCAGTAGGAGTTCTAGCTTCCCAGATTAGATGAGCTGAGTTAGGAGAACAGAGTTGTCTCTTGTAAGCCAAAATGCAAGTTGACGTATCTGAAGGCATTTTAGCTAGCTGTATTCACCCTGTTTTCCAGAGCAGGACAAAATATCCATGTTCGGGGCTTTCAAGGAAGGTTATACTTTGAGCTGCCAGGTCAAACCATGTCAAGTTCTGAATTAGATTTGGTGCTTAAGGTCTTGCAGTCACTTCAGACTGTTGGTTGCTGTTACAGTAAGGAAAGGTTTAATCCCTGCTTGTGCTATTGTGTGGGCTACTGTAATTTGCCCCCAGCTCTAGAGATCTGAAGGAAACCTGGAGGTATCCACACCAGCCCTGGCGTGACTAGTCTAGAGATTTGTCCTCCCTTTGCCTCTCTGCGGAGCTCAAGCCCCTGGGGACTAAATGGCTTTCAGCTTCCCAGTTGCCCCTACCTGCCTCCTTTACTGTAGGACCTCAGCAGCCAAGGCTTTTGACTGAGTAACTCCCAAAGATCTGCTGTTGTTCTCAGTCCAGGCACAGCAACCCTAGAGGTCATGGCCCCGTCTTAGACATCGGGGTGTACTACACAGCCTGCATAGCATGGGCTTTTAGAACAGATTTATATTTTAAAGGACACCAATGATTTCACAAGGAAACTGCTCAGAAGAGTTCCTCCTTAGGCTGTGAGAAGAATCATGGCCACATCAGAAATGAGGAAACATCCTAGTGTCTGTTAATTTTCTGCTGTAAAAGCCAAGTGCTTACTTTAACCACTTGAGGCGCAAAGCTGGGCAAACACCACAGCACTTCACTAGAAACCATGGTACCTGCATTGCACAGAACACAGTGAAGACAGCAGTACACTATTAATGTCCCTTGTAGGCAGCGTGGGAGGGAACACAGCACTGTAGGTGAAGGTCAGATGCCTTTTGAACATTTCGAGATGTTTAACACCATCAGAACTACCCCATAGAAGTAGTGAAAAAGTACCAAATAAACAGTCATCTCAGTCATTACAGTTGGCAGAGCATTGCTGTAATCAACAATGCTTAATTCCCTGTTTTATTAGGTTCCTTGGTGTTCAAATTATTTTTTTTTTTTTTGTGAAAGGTTGCTAGCAGGCTGAGAGACGTAAAGGTAAAAAGGCTGAGAGGTTGGCTGCTTGCTATTTTATGCATTGCAAAATAGAAAATCAGTAGTGCTGTATTAAATTTTCCTCCCAAGTAGGTATGGACATTAAAAAGTTTGCGCTTAGAATCAAGACAGGAGGTTGCTTCTGTAACATCTCCAAGGCTGCCAATCCCTCACTTTCCTGGCTGCCTGTTTGTCATTCCAGTTAAGGACAAATTGGGACTCAGTGCCTGCTTCATGCCTGCGTTTGTCATGGTAACACATCTCTCCTGACCTGGGTCTCTGACTCTACCTGTGGACATTTCCCCAGAAGAACTGCGTCGAACTCCCTGAAATTTACTGTCACCAAGGTGATGTGGGACAATACGAAGCAACAACGTTGTTTCCTTAGCTCCAGTAGTAAAAGTTAGAGGGAGCCAAAATGTTAGTATTTAATGGCCATCAGAAGATAGTAATTGATCAGGAAAAGTTCACCCTGCTGTCACTCCTGATCACATAGCTGTTCTTGAGCGCAGGGCTATCTGCAAAGTTCTCTGAACGCTGCATGAACCCTGCTGAGATAACAATTTTTCCTATCAAAGACTGAATGAAAATATCAAATCAGTTGTAGGAAATGGTTTTTCTGGACACTTGTTTGTTCTTTCCCCAGACCATAGCAATCTCTTACTGTAAGATTATTTCTTCACTGATTTAGGTTGATGGTTTAAATTCCTCTGTGATAAACAGTTTAAGACACCATAGCACAGATTGGTACCAGCTTGGGCTGCTGCCCCCTCAGTGTTCTGCTCAAGGGGTTTCCCTGAGAGCCCATCTCGGGTGAACAGCTGGTTGTTGGCAGCACAGCTTGTGTGAAGGCAGGGGGCTGGGACGTGGTTGTGGCAGAGAGTGAGGGGCAGCTGGAAAGGAGCTGGTGGGAGCCAGTCCATCACCAGACGTATCTTCCTGCCTGCTCCAGACACGGTATCTCCAAAACGACATCCCCTGATTGCTGCTTCTCCCCTCAGTGCAGCCTAGCACTGAGAGAGTCTGGGGTACCCGTTGCTAGCACCGAGGGGTCACAGTATCACCCTTCATCCCCTTTTTTCCTTGCAGGGTTGGTAAAACCTGAAGTAAGAGGCAGGATGAGGCAAAATGGTAGTGTCATGTATTTAGCTCTATTTTAAGCACATGCTAGCAGCATTTGTAGTCTTGTTTTTATGAAATACACGGTAGTTTTCTATCGTCCTGTTGCTGTAAACTATACAGCGCTGGGAAGCAGTGCTCTGAGTAGGAGGAAAAATACAATAGTAGCTTTTGACCAGCTTTCATTTTTGCTGCCTACAAAACAAGACTTTTCTAACACAGCCGTCCAGCTGTTCTAGCATTTCTAAAAGTTTTCATACCCTGGCAGTGTTTAAGGCAATAGGCTATTCTGGTTTTCATTGCCAAGAAAGCCAGTGGTTGTTGCAGTACCAGAGGCAGAAAGCAGCAGAGAGTTATCAGGGGAGAATCCTTCGAGTCGATAGGGAGAATAAGACAGTTTATCAAGCCGCACGAGTGTCCCTCCTCCTACGTCCCTCCAGCTCCATGGCAGGAACCTGCCTGCGCCAGACCAGGTGCTTGTTTCCAGACATAGAGCTCTTTGTGAAGGTGAGCACTGTAAAGCTGTGCAACAGCAATGTTTGTTTATGGAGAACTTTTTACTATATTTGAGATTCATTTGATAGCGTTGAGGAAGGTGAAAGAGCAAGTAGAACTGGTTTCATTAATGTGTGTTGTTTGGTTCTAAGATCTGCGAACCTTAATGAACTAACCTATTAACTAAGTAAATGATACACCTGGTTTTTTACTTCTGCGCCTTTATATTTAATCTTCAGTTCTAAAACTGTGCTTTAGGAGAATCTTATCAAGGGCTTAAAAATTAGACCTCTGCACTCTCCCAACAATGTTGCATGAAGCCTAATTTAACCTATAGTAACTCCACAAGACTTTGCCTTGTTTTAACAAAGCCTCTTAAAAAAATGCAATGCGAAGTACGTGAGAGCAACACTTCCGTGGTGACGTGTATGGTGATTTGCACCACTTGTGCTTTACATTGATACCTTACATTACGAGGGCACACAGAAAGAGAGGATACGGCCACACTTCAGTCTTAAAAGTAGGAGCCTTGAGTCTATAAGGAGAAGGGATTAGCCAGGGGGACCTGGCACTTGTTCTTCATTAGGCCTCAGTTCAGCAAAGCACAGGGACGGGTGGGTTGAGCTGGAGCAAGGCTACTGCCAAACTTCCTTCCTTCCTTCCTTCTCTGGGGTCCCCACAGTTGTTCAGTTTGAAATTCTTGATAATTTGATTTATTCTGTTTATTCCCTTAAGTGCTTTAGACATTATGTCTCAATTTATGCTGGTAAATCTTTCTCTATTTGTTTCCTGTGATCATAAACTGATTTAAATTGTTTTAATCTTGGCAATGACTTAGGTAGATTTATGTTCACATAGACAAATGAAGTGGAGACTATTTCCTGTGGAAGGATTACTGGGATTTCAATTTTGTTTTCCAACTGATGGCAATATTCATTATGTATTTTAATGAAAAACTACCTCTCCAAGATGACAGGATTTTTCATCATATCTATGTGCATGTTTGGAGAAGGATGTAAAGAAACTTTGCATGAAAATTTGTGTTAGTAAAGATGAGTAACATGCTGTATGTACTCATAGCAGATCTGGGTTTTCTGCTTTCCTACTGCATGTGCTATCAAAATTTGCTTTCATCACAGAAGTATTTACCCCCCCCCCCTTTTTTTTTTTTTTTTGATTGTAGGCTGGCAGTGATGGAGAAAGTATTGGAAACTGCCCCTTCTCTCAGCGTCTCTTTATGATTCTGTGGCTAAAAGGTGTCATATTTAATGTCACAACTGTGGATTTGAAAAGGTGAGATTGTAACCGGGGTTCTCATTTTCAGAATAACTTTTCCAAAATGGTGTCTTTCTTTTAAAGGGTGACTCTCTTCTAATAGATTGGAAATGCGCACCGTGGCTTGGCATTACGTTAACAGTCTGGATGCCTGATTCCTCTTTAGGGTTCACTAATATAAAGTGGACTAACTCCTTTGAAGCAGTTGACATTTTAATCTGTTTTGCAGTAGGTCTCTGTAACATAAGAGAGAAGATTTTAGGGTTTTTTTAAGCATTTCAGAGCACACTCAGATACGGGCTAGCGAATTCTCACCCCACCGGTGTGAGGCGGCTGGCTAAGTTTTATTTAGTAAGAAAGACATGGAGTAGCCTGCCATTTTAAAGGTGTAACAGTTTGTTGCAATTAACAGTGGAAATCACAAAATTGCTTCTTGTTGCGGTTAACCCCATCTCTTTCTTCCCATCAGAAAGCCTGCTGACCTGCAGAACCTTGCCCCAGGAACAAACCCCCCCTTCATGACATTTGACGGTGAAGTGAAAACCGATGTCAATAAGATCGAGGAGTTCTTGGAAGAAAAACTAGCGCCGCCCCGGTACCGTATTCCTGGCCGCTTTTAGCCCCTCACGGCCCTCGAGGGCGGTCAGTGAGTGACCAAACCCCCTCGATTTCAGCAAGTCAGGCTCTTGATGAGCTGCATGGGTTATAATTGCAAGGCTGGGGGGGGGGGGCTGGTCCGGCCACTGTGGTGGAGCTTTCTGGGAGGGATAACTTTGGAGTGAGTGCTGAAGCCTGGCCGGGGGTGTCCCCAAGACCCTGGTTGTACTCTTCCCGCTGCCCTTGCCTCTGCCCCGGGTCCACTGCTGTGCCACTGCAAGGCGGGAAAGTCAAGGCATGAAATCCACCCCACTGGGGCAAGCACGTGCAGACACCGGCGTGCCACTGCAGAAACCTGACCTCCCTTCCTCCACTTGTGTTTGTTTGAGGTTTCCCCCTTCGCACTAGACAAATGATTACACTTACTGGGAGTTGGAAGAAAAGGGCAGTGGAAGCCTCCCACGCGGCAGATGTGCTAGGGCTCATTTTGAGTGGCTGGGTGGGCTCATCTTATTACACAGTGGGGTCTGGGTTTCAGACTTCTCCTTCCCCACCCCAGCAGCTCTTCCCACCTCTCCCCAAACTGTCCCCTCTTTCCCACCCATCGGCAGCATCGTGTCCACCATCCACCCACCGTCTCTTCCCTGGGACAGCAGTCCCCTCAATGGCGCTGCCTTCTCAAGCTGCCAAACTTGACTCAAACCAGTCAAGCAGCAGCTCCCCTCCATTTTTCCCTTCCTATCTGGAGCCTGGGAGGAGCAGCAGCTAGTGCGAGTCGGGACTTTCCCTCCTCTCCTCCTCATGGCAGGAGCCACGCTCCACACAGCCTCACCTCCAGTGGAGGAGGCCTGGGAGAGGCACTGGGCTGTCTGGGCAATGTTTGCGGTCGTCTCCCATCCCCCTCAGGGAAAGGAGGTCATCCACATGGTTTAACCATGTGGTTTAAATTTGCACTTGCTAAGTGATTTTTAGGTCAGGATGGTTCCCTTCAAGAGTCCTGTGTGGCTGTATATTGTGAGGCTGCAGTGTAAATAATGTGTATTAAATAATTAGTGGAGATGAAAATAAAGGCTAGTCATATAACTTCTTTTTGTTTCTTTTAACTCCTCAGGTATCCCAAACTTGCACCGAACCACCCCGAGTCTAACTCTGCAGGAAATGACGTGTTTGCAAAATTCTCTGCGTTCATAAAGAACCCAAGAAAAGATGCTAATGAAAGTATGTGCTACAGTCTGACGGGGTAGTTGCTGGAAGAAATTGAAGCTATACAATTCTAGCATATTGTGCTGGAGATAGCCCATTTACAGCTCAGGTTAAGCAGTCATTTTCCAGAGCATAAAGGCTGTGGAAATCTGTGCCTATTCACTCTCTTATCTGGGGATTCCCGAAGTTAGTTTAAGCAGATACCACTGTCAGTATGGGAGCACCAACTCCAGCTACTTCTTGTTTCTTCAGCTCTCAAGCTTGTTAACACTGCACCTTCCCAAGAGCTCTGCTAAAAGCACAGCCTGCTTGAACTGAGACCTTACCTTTCTATTCCATTTGTGTAAATAATGAGGACTCTAGCCCCATGGCACATCTCTCTAGAGCAGGACCCTCATTACTACCATTCATTAACTCCTCTTTGTCCTTCAGGTCTCAGCCCTGTTTCTCTTGCTGTTTGCTTCTCCTCAGTGGCACTCAGGCACCACTAGCCTATCAAACCGCCAGCCAACCTCTGCCAGCCCCTGCTCCCTGACCCCACACGCTCAGACGAAAGCTCAGGACTCGCGGACCGGTTTCCTGTACACTCCGAAGTGGCATCCTGGTGGCTCACCATGGTCACCCCCAGCCTTGCTGTCCTGCCTGTGGGCATGCACTTGCCCCCTGGCTCCCAAGGCGAGAGTCAATGTGAAGGCAGAGCCACTCTGCCGGGCCACTCTGCAAAAGCACACCCTGCAGAGATGTCTCAGGAGCCATTTTTGGTAACACAGCCCCAGTCTGGTTTTTCTCAGAACCCCCTTTAGCTACTTAGAGCTCTTATCCCGGCATTAAGTTTTAAGCTTTGGATAAAGGAATTGCAGGAGTTGGCATGGCCGGGTGTCTGCAAGCTGGGTTGGTGCCAGAAGACAGGATGCAGGAGTTGCCTTTCTGCTTTAGTGTCAGAGAGACCTTGGTACAGGCCTGAATGACCTTTTTATTGTCTTAACCTAGATTTGGAAAAATCTTTGCTTAAAGCCCTGAGGAAGCTGGACAACTATTTAAATAGCCCCTTGCCTGATGAAATTGATGCTTACAGCACTGAGGAGATCACTGTTTCCAGCCGGAAATTCCTGGATGGAGATGAGCTCACCTTAGCGGATTGTAACCTCCTACCAAAGCTCCATATAATCAAGGTTTGGATTTGCTTTTTAGCTTCCTGAAGAGAAGGGCGACACAGAAGCTCAGGTCCTTTTCTAAAAGGCAGAGGAATCCTTTTATCTATTCTGAGGCCACACAGTAGCTCTGTCGGGACACTGAATGCTAATGCACAAGGCCATTTCATTACAGCACAGCTAGGCAGATCCTCAAATTGATGACTCTTCAACTAGAATATCTGGTTTCATATCTGGGTTGTGACTGCACTTGCTAAGCCTCTCACAAGTATGAAATGAGTGCTATATTCAGTGCTATAGAGGTGTGTTTTCATTTGCGTTTCATATGCAAAGTGCCATGGACCAGTAAGGTTAAATTATTTTGTCCGTGCCGATTCAAGAAGCCAAAAAAAGCTGAAATTCAAACCTGTTTCTCCCACTTGTAATCCAAAACTCTTGCTTTGTTAAGTATCACTACTTGTAGCAGGATAGCCAGCACCCACTGCCTTCCTGCCAAGGCTCTCAGCCTCTTCTTACACAGCACCCACACACACCTAACAGTCCTGGTGACCAAGATGTCTGGGTGTTATTACAGCCTGTGCCTGGTTGACTCTTGAGCCAGCCAGGCTCTGAAAGAGAAATGGCCACACTGGAAATTCATTGGTTTTCAAACAAACAAGGTCACTTCAGAAAGTTTCCTTTTTTGACTACTATTCTGTCAGAGGAAGAGTAGATAGGATTTTTTTCTGACACCTCCACAAGTGAAAACTTGCCCCAGAGATGTCCTGGTTAAATGTATTCCAGAGAGAGCAGCAAGAGAATGAGCCCTTTCCCAAGCTCAGGCACAGTGAAGCACAAGAGGTAGCTGGGTCAGCAGAGCCGATACAGGGAGAATCACCTTGTGTCAGGTGAATGTCTGAAGGGTGATGAAGGATGAATGTCACACCATCTTTGCTGGCCAACAGGGAGGGATTAGGTATTGGCCAATAGGCATTTTCCCTAGCCACTTGAAATTTAGTATTTTAATTCAAGTTTTCCCTTTCTGTTTCAGTGAAAGTATCCAAGTGTGAGCCAGTTTATTACTGTAAGATTAGTCTGTTAATTCTGGTTTGTGCTAGCTCCTTCGCTGTTGTAAGCTGCATCTCTTCCAGGTGTGGTCTACCAGTCCACATAGCTCTGCATAGCTCTAGCAGAATATACCAAATAAATCCTTTCAACTGAGTTAGCTTGTTAGTTAGCTTTCTTCATCTCATGTCTTCTGGGTTTTTTTGGTCTTTCCTTCTCCTTTCCCCCTATGTTGCATATAACAACAGAATTACACATTAAAAATTAAAAATGTGCATGAAGAGTAGATTTGGGTTTTTTTTTTTTTCAGATCATGTGTGTAATGATATTTATCTTTTTTCTTTTAATAAAAGGTTGTTGCGAAAAAATACAGAAATTTTGATTTTCCACCTGAAATGACAGGGATTTCAAGATACTTGAACAATGCATATGCAAGAGATGAATTTACAAACACTTGTCCTGCTGATCAAGAAATTGAATACGCGTATTTGGATGTTGCAAAGAGAATGAAGTAAATAGAAGATGCCTCTGTTCTTTATTACTTCTGAGATTTAGATGGGCACCAGCCAAGAAAGAAAAAAACAAAAGCCAGCATACATTCTGCAGCGTAATTTTAAGTTCTATTATTGGCCAATCCTTCTTTTATAATGATTGTATAGCATTATTTGCTCATTTTTAAATTATATATGTATATGTTTATGTGTCTGTAACAGATAGGTACAGACATACAGACATATGAATGTCTGTTGTGCATTGCAAGTTAAAGGCATCAGTCAATATTAAAGCATTTGTTGAAGTTAGGGAAACAGTGTAGGTCACACAATTATAGCAATATTACAGATTAGTGACTTATGCTAAATTGCTGAATTTTGAGAAGCCCTGTTTCTAACACACATTTAACCTGTCATTATTGCTGCCTCTGATCTCTGTTTCACAGTCGTTGCCAAACTTCACAGTTACCGGGAGGGTTTTGGTTTGCTTCTCTGCAAGCCTCAGAGGGCCACGAGCCAGCAGGTGGTGCCCATGCAGCACCCTGGTTAATGCAGGAGAGAGGCCAGCTTGTAGGTGGGACCACACCTGATGTCCCGGAAGCCCTCTCCTCTGTGCTAGAGACCTGCGGGGCAGGTCAACAAAGAACACCTCATTTTCACATTGTATGAGTCTTCTTTGGTATTAAAAATAAATAAATAAATAAATAAAAAACATTCCTGCCTTCTCTCTCAGGGCTGCATAACCCATCAAACTTCCTTCCTGGTGCTCCCAAAGAGAGGAACACAGATTGTCACTGACCTATGGACTATCTCATAGTAGATCTTTGACAAGGGAGGAGGGAGAGAGTTCATCACTCTAGACAGAAGAAATAGGTGAACATCTGTCCCCAGCTACCAATGTAGGATCTTTCTTGGTCATCCTTCCATGACTCTTATTTGGTTTTGGAAAGCAAAGAGGAGGAGAGGGTCTAAGAAAGAAACAGTCCTTCTATACTTCCTTTTCCTGGTTGAGCTCCAGCATATTGGCTTTCCCAGGGCAGCTGTTAGGATGTCATCGCTGAGAGCTTTACAGCTGATAGATACCAAGTATCTATCAGATATCTATTAGAATATCTATCTATCTGTCACGTATCTGTCAGAAACAAGGTAGACCTACCTCCTGCCTTAGGCTGGGGGTGGATTAGATGAACCCCTCCAGCCTTGCATGAGTCTGTGTTCAAGGCAGCCAGTACTGACGAGAAATACCCTGTAGCCTGGCGTCAGGGAACACACTATTAGAGGTGTATGGACTACGACAAGTGATGTCCACAGCTGCTTTCTGCTGAGCAGGCTCTCAGCAAGCACATAGGAGTAGAGGGTGCAATGCTTTAGTCATAGGGTCACCTGGAAATTTCCTTCTGATGGATTTTGCCTGTATGTACAAAATAGATGTGAAAATGGCTAAAAATAGCCTTTGTGGCGCCTATAGCCACAAGAAGACAGCTATAGACTAGTCATTCATCCTTGTCCATGTCAAACATATGCTTGCTTGCTAACAAAGCATTGCTTAAAGGTAATAGTTGGTGTCAGATATATTGTGGCTGCGATGTCTTCGTCTTACAAACTACACAGTTCTGAGGCAATGTATTATCATCACAATTATTTGTAAGCATTGTTCAATACGCAGTTTTAGTTTGCCTTTAGAGAAAACAGACACAATACCTTTCCCCTCCCACCTTCAATTGTGAATTCTCATATTGGGGTTGATAGCTGAGCAGTGACTCATCACCTATTACTAACTGTTACTTTGTGTTTTCAAATACATACATATATATATAAAATATATAAAAAATGAAATCTGTATATTCTTTTCGTATGCCTTACAAATTTAAATAGAAAATATACAAATTCATAAGTAATTTGAACAGTGTTCTGTCTTTATTTCCTTGGTTATTTCCTGGGGAGATGCATTGGAACAGTGGCCTGGATTTTAAGGAATAAGAGACCAAATTTAACGCAGCTTTTATTTTGTAGGGCTCACGTATGTCACAGACCTCCAGGGGGATCTTTGGAGCGATACACACTGGCTGTGCCCATTACTGCTGAACGAAAGCCCAAAGGGTCAGGGTGTAATCCTTGACCACCTCGCACAAACTGTCCCACATCCACGCAGGTTTGGGGCTGGCCACATTTGTAACTGTTTGGTCTTGGGGAGATCCACTTGGGATGACCCGAAACAGCCAGGGACTGCCCACACTGCTTGGCAGCTCTTGGAGGAATCCAAATGCATGAGCTTGCTCCTGGCCCTTTCTCACTTCTTACCGTATATACAGTTACAACTGTTAATCATCAAATAACAGGGAGCCGGGGCTATTCTCTGTCCCTGAGAGCATGTAGCAGTGTGTGGGTCACCTCTGTATGGCTCTTTTTTACCTCCTGGAAACAGGGTGGCCACGCTGGTTGTGGGGAACAATACCTATCTCCAAGTCATGCCTCAATATCGGTGACAGCCATGCTCTTTGGCACAGGGCAGAGTATTCCTGACACAAGTCTTGAGGTTGGTGAAGACGAACGAAAACGTGCATGTGAAAGCACTAGAAGAAACAGAGCAACAAGGGTTAAAAAAAGGAATAGGCTAATCGCTACAGGGCATTGTAGAAGCAAATTCATTCAAAGGAGACCTGATAGCAAGAAGGCAGAGAACAAACTGAAGCCTCAAGGTAAGGTAAAGAGATGAGGAGAAACAGGAGGGGAGCCATAAAACATCCTGATAAAGAAAACCACAGAACAATGGGACGTGGGAATTTTGCCTTTGACTTAAAGATCCTGACAGATCCCTAGCGGGTATAAAAGGCACATCCAGAAAACAGTTTGTTGTCCCCAGTGGAGAATCCAGGAGCTGTGCCAGGACATGACAGCCAACAGCACTGTTCTGCCACCTCACTCACAGACCGCTTGGGTGGGCATCGGGGTACAGGTGACCCGTGGGACACTGAAAGTAAGTAAAATATGTGCCAGTTAGAATAAATATCGCCCTTCTCTTCCATAAGCTCCCACACTGGCTTCCTTCTCCTGGACCCATAGTAACAACCACCCCATGGTGTGCCCCTGCCTGCTTTCCCAACCCAACCACAGCACCCGGGTTGGTGCCCCGAGATGGCTGCGACTCAGGAGCTGGTGTGCCATGGATCGGCAGCAGCCCATCACTCTTTGTCCTTACTGACTGAAAGGACAAGAGACATATCTGCCTGAAACACCATGCTGCTTTGTGTTATGCCCATGTTTATGGTTTACAGACACCATGAAACTTCTTTTTCCCTCCAGATCATTCATTTAACCTCCCTCGCCCTGTCATCTTTTTCCATGACTTATCAGAATCACACGCCTGCACTTTCAGTAGTGTCAGGTAAAGGGAAAAAAAAGCCTCAGACACTCAACAGAGGTAGTTTTTTCTTACTTAAAACCTGACATTGCTTGGAAGGATATTTGATTAAATGCTTGTGGCCACTGATAGTTTTGAAACCTAATGTTTTGTGGTTTCCTTACTCCTCTTACTCATGCAAAAGATGTTTATGGCTCTAGCTCTCCACGATGGATTTTTGGGCATGCATGATGCTGCCTAAAACAGCACATTATGATTGGTGTTTGCATATTTCTGGCAACACAGGGAGGTGTGGGTAAAGAAGTCACAGAAATGACCCAGAGTATCAGAAAACTGCAGTCACTTCATTTGTCCTGGAATCATGTGAGCTAAAGTGTCCGCACAATCCCATTTATCTGCTACACATTTTGAGTGTACTCTAAATGAATCTGTAACTTCTACACATTAGAGTGTCTAAGTCTGGACCTTCTTAAAACACATTATTTTAAGAAAATACCTATGTCCATATTTGAGTTACTCTAAAAGACTATCGAAGGATATTTTTTAAAACAATTTACTAGAGAACAAAGTAGATGAGATAAAGGGAGAGAGAAAGCAAGTTGTGGTGTTAAAGGTATCACCAGTTATCAGAGTAGCCTTGACATGCAATAAGGTGTAGTATCTAGACACAGATTTGTAGTGCTTGATCCTGTGCGACGGCAGAGATTCTATTCCATTACTTAAAGGCATGTTTGTGGAGACTGAGCTACTGATTTCCAAATGCTTATTAGCACAAGTAGTCTTCCATGTGGTGTTACTTGTACAAAAAAAAAAGTTTTTATTGTATTACTATTTTAAATACATTTTTTTACATTTCCCTTTTAAGCACCTATTATACACAAGGCAAATATGGTCATACAGTTGCTTTATTAATTGCTCTTCAACCACTTCTGTAGAAAACTCTTCAAGGTTTGAAGGTTTCTTTCTCAGCATCAGTATCCTAGTCTTCAGCATGACCCATCAACTTGAAGATTAAACACTACTTGCGCTCAATGCAGTATTTCCAAAAGCAAGCTGAAATAAAATCAAATGCAGGGTAACTAACTGTTACATATTTCCCCCTATGCATTCTTTTTTTTTTAAAATAGCTTCAAAGCAGTGAAAAAATAAACCTCATGAAAGCAAGTTACTATCCCTCATGCGTATCAACATGATATTTATTTGAGTGTAACCAAATATCTAAATTTCAGAAGCTCTTTGGAACTGGTTAAAAGATAGTTTAAAAGCCAATATTTTTTTTTTCTAAGTCATTAGAAAGGTTATTTCTAAGCTGTCAAGAACCAGTAGTCAAGTGCTAAGGTGAGGCATGACACTGAAAGTTCAAGTCAATAGAAACTATCCACTGCATGGTAGAGCCTTGACTAGGTTAGCAAACATCCCTCTCAACCAGCCACCCCAAGTGCTGATATCACACAAGTGCTGCCACCCACCCAGATGGCCCCCATGGGCCCTTGAAAGCTACCCAAAGGCTCATAGTAGTTCTGTGGACACTCACCGTGACTTTACTGATCACGCATGGGAGCTTCTGCCCTACAAACTGAGATTCCTGGTGAGAGATCCTGAATTCCTGGCAGGGTTGGGAGAGCTGAGGTTTGCCCCATGGCTCACTGCTATGCTCTCCAGTCAGAAGCCTTAACTGACATTGTATTCCTGAACTACTCGTAGCTGTCTCATGCGACAAAGACCCAAATGTAGGCCCTGCTCATGAGCTACTGGATAAATCAACCCAGTAGATTTCCTAATGTATAGCTCAGACCAGCGTTCAGTTTTCCTGCACTAGCAAACTGCAAAGAAGGGAAGGAGAAAGGTTTTTCCAGGTCCTGGCCTAAATTGGACTCATGCTGATTAAGATGTTTTTACTGATGAGCAGAATGCAAACAGAAAAATTTATTCTGGAAATGAACTAAGGGAAACAGGAGTCTTATTTGGAAATTTGAAAATTGTTCAACTTTTTTATTAAATCAAACCAACGAACCAAAATCAAAATAAATGTTCCTTTTCAAAAACTGAGGGCATTTGTTTTTCTTGGGTTTCTTCCTCTATCGTTCCATTCCCTTTTATTTTATTTTTTTCAGTGATGAAAAGGGAAAAATGAGAGGTAGGAATGCGTGCTGGAGAAGAAACGAAAAAAGGCCACAGAATACCAAACCTTGGTTTTCAACTCAAGATTAAAAAGTAAAACAAGACCTAAACTAAACCGGTATCTTCTTTTGATGAAAAATATTTGAAAAGCTGCTTTCATTCAACTTCTTGTTCTTCATTTTGAAAACATTAGGATCAGTACCAAGCTACTAAAAGTTTCACTCCTTTCGTGATCTGCAGTGAAGGCAAGGGGTCTCTAGAGATGAAAACTCTGCTGCTCCTTTGCCTATAGGAATAATCACAGAACAGATCTTCCAGCTCACTCCATTGAAGGACACTAAAATTGCTCCAGGTAATGAAGCCATATTCACACAAGAGGCTACAAGGAATCGGACCTTACACAGGTTGCAAGGAGGATGCTGCATGTTAGATCCCCCCGGTACAATATACAGGCTCTGTGTGCCTCACATATAACTATACTGTAGATAGAGTGTTACAAGCACTTCTGTGCCTAAGGATGCCTGAGCTAACAGGCTGCAAGGTGATAAGGATAGAATCATAGAATCATAGAATCGTCTAGGTTGGAAGAGACCCTTGGGATCATCAAGTCCATACAGTAAGAATATTCGTTAGAATACCTTGTGGTATGGATAGAAAGTCTCGCTACTGCATCAGTACAAGTCTGCCCGAAGGTTGCTCCTCTGCTGGTTTATCAGCAAGCCCTCCTCTGATAGAGCTCACATCACTGAGGATGCAATTTGAGCTAAACTGAATGCCTTTCCCCACCTCCCACCTCTCCCATCTCATTCTAGATAAAGCTTGTGCCTTGGGACATGTGGTAGCAAAGGCACACCCAGATAACCACATCAATGAACTGATAAAACAGGCAGCCCGCTGAACCACAGCTGCTGCAGAAGTGAGAGCAGCTGTAGCAGCTAACCATGTTCCTACGTCTTCATGACGACAGTCACCTTGGCTCTGCAGGCTTATGTGACAGCACTCTAACCTGGTTCAGCTGTCCAAAGTGCCTAAGTTACCCTGTTTTTCTTCACCAAGATGATGCTCTGTCCAGGTTGGAGCACGCTGCTTCACAGTGGAGTGGGGGCAATAACCTGCTTGCATCATGTAGACACACCCCTAATACCACAGCAAGGTGGTTCTCACCGAGTTAAGAGTTGTTTCTAGATAAATGTGGGAAGGCACTGGAATGCTTTAGTCTCCATCCTCCTTTTCCTTATTCAAAGGGTGGGTTTCTTGCCCCTGGCATAAGCAGCATAGAGTCTCTACCTAGGGCATGCAGAGAAGCTGCTCTCTCAGCTCTCGTGCCAGCTGGGGCTGAGTGCACACCTTGAGCTAGAAGCTCTCCCAGGGCCCACAGAGATACAGACCAGAAGGGACACAAATTCAGTTGGTCCCACAGTGTGATAAGCAAGTCAGGTGAATGGCTCATGTGGTGCTTAAGCACCACTGCAAGAGGGGCAAGAATCGGGAGATGCCACCCAAGGGCAGCTTCGGGCAGGACTGAGGGGTACTCAGTGTGCAGAAGAAGGCATCAGGATGTAACAAGCTCCAAAACATTACTTGGCCCGCTTTAATTTATACAATTGGTTTTTTGCTTGCTGCTTGGCTTTTTAAATCTTCCAGTGCATCAAACATGCATTATACACTGTTGAAGGGCTGTTGAAGTGAAATGCATCTACCACTATCAATCTTCTCAGCTGCAAAAATCATGAATTAGGCTTTTGGAAGCATGAACTGACTTAAAAAGTGTGACAGACCGAAGAGGTAAGTGTTCCCTCTTCTGTTTTGCCTGCTTTTCTGTACTAGCAGAAGGCTAATAATTAATTGCAAATCATAAAAAAGAAAAATGTGGGTTGGGATTCTCACTCCCACTCAGGGCTATGAACTGCTAGTTAGGTACTGAATTAGTGATTTATACATCTACCAGGAATATAAATCCAAAGCACAGGACCTAGAAGGGACAAGAAGAAAAGAGAAAAGTAGAAAAGGAGAAGATGAAAGAACAAAAAAAGAATTAAAAGGAGGTAAACTAAGACAAGGGAAAGGAGATGTTCTTTCTGAGTAACAGGCAGTGTTTGTACTGCATGTATCTGGTATAAACAATGTTTTATATACACACAAAGTGCCTTTAAGGTTTTGTGCTCCTTTGCTTGGTCAGAATGCAAACTCCATCTATCCATCTGTCTCTCTGAGGAATATGTCTATAAGTGTTCAGGAACAATACTTTACTTTGTGAGAAATTACATGGCCAAAATAGAAGTGGGAGAAGTTGTAAATGGAACACCCTTCTTCTCCCCTGATTTAAGAACTTGCCATTAAATTATATTATAAAATCTAATGGGGGATCAGTCAAAATCATTCATCTGTATTAAAAACAACATCTCATTTGTAAAGTTGACATTTTAAAAGGTTTGAAAGCCAGCTAAAAATGAGAAGTCTTTTAAAAAATAATCCCAAAAGATTTCACGCCAAAAAAAGTTGAAACAATTTCTAGCCAGCTTTCTCTCTCACCCGTATTGCTGTAGCATTTGAATGCCTCAGAAGTATACTCACACCCACAACACCCTTGTCACAAAAGGTAAGCTGTTATTCTCATTTCATACCCACAGGACTGAAGGAGGTACAAAGAAAATGTTTCTGGTCCAGAGACATGAGGCAAACTGTGGTGAAGCGAGGTCTCTCACACGCCAACTCCAACCACCTGAGAGCTTTCCTGAGAGAGACTTTGTTGTAAGTACATGGGAAGCCATGATCTCTTCTCTTTGGCAATATAAGGTCAGATCTGATACAACTTGATAATGGCTAAAATCTCTACTCTCTGGTTACTGTTCAAAGGTTTTCACAGCTCAGATAGATTGCTCTTTGTTGTGGGCCTCATCAGCACTTGGCACGATTAGCATGAATCCACAGTTTGGAAGACCCTAGAGACTTAACTGATGTCTCACCTGTGGATGTATATCAGAGGAAAGTGTTTCAGCGAGAAACCTATGGTTTACACTAGACATTTTTTTAGTCAGACAGTTGTAGCACCTTCTACAACACTAGCCATGGTACCAAAGGGACCCAGTAACTAGCTAGACAAGGTACAACATCACTCACTTTAAGTCTCACCTCTCTTAATTTTCCAGGAGGTTGGCAGTGAAGGCTTCCAGAAGTTCTTCCCATGTAAAGGACTTATTTCCAGGAGGTCCTTGCTCAGTTCAGACAGAGTATCAGATGGACCTTCATTTACACCTTCCTGTCCAAAACAGTACAAATGTAGGACAATGTCAGCGAGCCTGATGTCAACCTCTAGAAACCGAGAACACCAGCAATCCAGGAGACACAAAACACGGCATTGCTTACTTTACTGAATAATGATGAGAGCTATATGGGTATTAGAGAACAACTAGAGTAACAAATAAGAGAAGACACAGAGCTGCCTGTTCTCACCGTTTCAACTTTCTTCCCATATGTCTTGGCGTAAGCTGAAATACAAAAAGGGAACACAGTTAGAAGCTGTTCTGGAAGGTGATGATTCTACTTCCTGCACACTTCAGCATGATCCACCATTTAACAAGCATCCATGAGGAAAATTAGCAGAGCCGGCTCTTCCCACAGCTTGGCTTTCTGTAAACGTAGCATTACCATGGGACCCTCAAAGGTCAGCTTCACCTCCAGCATCACTTCTATCCCCAATTAGGGTATACAAAAAACTGAGTTGTTGAGACTTTCTAAAGTGGGTAGGAGACTGCTTTGACTTCTTGACAGTAAAAAGAACATTTTACTACTTGTATGATGGTTAAGACTGACAGAGATCTTGGTAACTGGATGCTTTTTGGAGATTCATAATACTATTGTGGCTCAGATAGGAGACAGATTTGACCCTGAAAACTTTCTTCTTGAACAAAGTTGTAGCTCAAACCGCTATCTACTGCTACACACAAGCAGTAAAAGTCCCCATGTTTTTGAAGCACCAGGAACACCAGGTCTGTAACTGTAACTAGAGATAAGGTGCTACAGCTTGAGACTGGGGCTCTTATTGACCCAAGACACCAGCACGGAAGGCTTATTTTCAGTCTGAGTTACTCGCTCTGCATTTCACCTATTGCTTATGTATGTAGCTCCCTGCTCAGCAAATTTTCCAAGCACGTAACTTCTTGCAGGCACCACAGAGTCTGAGCCCTAACTTAGGAGCAGAAGGCAACAGAGTAGCCAGGAGAAAGGCAGCGAAGTGCATACATATATTTGAGGCTCTCGGTCAACGCCTCTGCTTGTGGACAGTGGACCTGAGAAGAGCAGTATCAGGTGTGCACTGGGTGAATGCATCCCTACTCCTGCTCTGAAGAGAAGCATGGCCACCCAAGGATAAGCAGCAGACCACAAAAGAATGAAGAAAACCAAATCAGGCATACAGAGACAAATTCATGTTTAGAGCCTTAAGCTCCTTCTTAAGAGATGTCACAATCATCTAGACACAATGTTACACACAAAGGCACAAAAGACAATGCCTTTAAATGACAGATGAAGGGTAAAAATAATGTCTGCTAGAATGAATGTCTAGCAAAGCCAGCGTAAGCAGTCCCAGAACATATCTACTTGTAGCTGGCTGGGTGGAAAGAGCTCGGACTTGGAAACCTCAGTGGTCCACATATGTGCCTAGGAGAGTGATGATGGGATTTCCAGATCCAACACATACTTGATATGGTTGAGATTTCAAATTCCAAAGGCACTGAGAAAGAAGAATATTCAGTCTCGGTGTCACGCAGCACCTGCTGAGTTACTTTCAGGCAATGATTTCAGGTGGTGCTCCCAGTTTTGGCATGCTCCAGGCTTTACAGAAACTGTACAATTAGAAAAAAGGTGCTTGGTTTCTACACCGAACTTAGTTTGATGAGAACATTTTAGGCAAATCCTCAAGGAATCCTTGACGTGATGAAAATTCGAGTTTAGAAAATGATTATAACTTTCCTTTCCTCTGAGGATAAATCAAAGGGGACCAAAGCTGGAAAGAGGAAGCAAATAATATAATAGTATATAACCAGCTTTTCAAATTCACCAGACAGTGGAGTGTACTCAGCGTTTACTTACCAGTATACCACGTGGGTGTAAACAGTCTGCACAGTGAGCCCATTATGGACCAGTTCCACAGACAATGTTGCTTAAAATGCAGCTTTTGAAACAATGTAGATGAACCTGTCAGAAAACTGCCCACAGTATATTCCAAAGAAAATACTAAATCATAGGGCAATTAACTGGAAGTAGAGTCGGGGCAGGGGTGGGGCGGGTAACTGTATTTTTCTGTGCTGCATCAGTTGTTTTGCTACTGTAAAACCTCACCCATTTTTTTTCACTTATGCAAAAGTTGCCTTTCAAGATACACATGGTGGTCTTGAGTCTCCAGGAAAGCAGTTCCGTGTTCTGATGGGATCTTTGAAATTATTCTGGTACAGAAATACCTAGGTCGGACGACCTGGGCCACTCAAGCATAAACCCAGATCAATTCAGACAGAGCTGCCCACTCACGATAAACACCTCTGTTCGAAAACCCTGCTGGGCACTGTGGCAGCTCCGGCAGTGACTGGGATCACCAAACTCTAATTGAGCTGACTGCAGAGCCTTTTAGATGTCTACAGACAAGGCACAAAATTCAGACAAAACTCTCTTGTGCTGAGGCATCTACCAAATTTGACTTGAGAAAGCTGTAAATCTCTCTCTTTTTGGTTTGGGTTTAGCCGGGTGGTTTTGTTGCGCAGAATTTGTATTGTTTACAGACTACTCAAATTTAATGCTGGTTCCCACAACAGGATGTTCATGCCATGACTTGGAGCAGTGCTTAGTGCTCACAGGCTTACTTAGTTCATTGAAACATGTCTGGTTAATAAAAAGTTTAACATAAATCCTGTTCTTTGTTTCCATTTGACACTTTCAGGTCTCATTGAGTTAAAATGGATTCCCTGTCACTTTGTGGAAAACTTTTACGAGAGGACCATGGACAAATATCGAACCTATACTAAATATATAACTGAAGTGAGATCCTTGTTTAACCAGGCAGATGGTAGATTTGACACACTAGAATATAGTGAGGAAATTCTTGTTTATAGCATGATACTATGTTGTACATGAATCAGGTTATTTAGCATTCACCACCTGAAGCTAGAACATGACCTGCAAGTGTCAGTAAAAGAAATTTTTCAGCCTCTTCTAAGATTTAAAAGCAAAAGATCACTGGTCCAAACAGAAGTCAATGGAAATTCTATGGCTTATGGGTTTGTTTCTTGTTTAAACCTCCCTACCTTCCTGAGTGTGTTTTTGCTTCCAGTTATACTGAAACATGACCTCTGCCCTGCAGATATGATCATCATCTCTTGGGTGTTTGACTCATGCTGTATCACTGGTGCTGAATGACATGGCAAGTTGTACTACAAATAAAACATACAGAACCAACATTAATGAATGAGGTGCCCTTAAAATACTCAGAAAACACCTGCAATGACATACTGCTTGCAGTAAAGTTTTTCACAGCTTGCTCTCCTCTCCATTTTTGGATTTTGTCATAGAGAAATATCTCCAACACTATGAAAACTTGCATGCCTATAAGACCTTTTAGTGGAGACGATTTTCCTGTTTCACCTCTCCTTACCAAAAATCTTCCTGTAACACACAGACAAGCATACAGCTACCCCTTCCTTAGAAAAACACATTTTAAATCAACAATCAAGGAAATAAGGAAGAACCTTACCCCATTCAAAAAGCTACCTGTCACTTTTTGTTAGCCAACCCTTACAAACTTTATAGAAAAAGGCACACACAGAATGAGCTCTATATAATACTTTGGCTCTACAAAGCAAGTAGCGAATTTACAAATTTCCAAACCAGTTACTTTTTACCAGTTACCTCTCATTCCACTGATTTTAGGGTCCGCTGTGGGAATGGTACTTTTTTGTGCTTCATCAAACAGTGAGAAAAATTTCAGGATCCTTTCTTGTTGATCTGCCACAGGGATCTCCAATGACATCTGCCTCGGAGCTTGGTTGAGGTAGAAAAAAAAAGAAGTGTTACAATCTTCTCCAATATCACATGTGAAACTGTATCTACAGTTTGGCTGGATTCACACCTTATTTTTCTTCTTAGATATGTTTACCTCAAAAAGGTAGCCTTGCACTTACTGAAAATGCAGATCTCTAATACCGTTCAGCTCAATGATAGAGTTTACTGTGAAGTACAGAGCTTTAATACACAAAATAATAACGAATTAGTATATAATAATAAAAAATAAATATAAGTACCTAATTCTATTCAAGTATAATAAATAACTACATTATTTAATTTAAAAGAAAAATATTAATAAGAGGGATTTATTGAAAGGAATACATCTTCAGCAAGCCAGTTTCTTCAGTGGGGCTATGAGAGTTACTCCACTTGAGAATATCTTGCTTTGTTATCTTAGTAATCCCTACCATAATACAAAAATCTTCTCTTCATTCTTTTTACTTTCATCTGTCAACTCGTGTTCTAACCAGCTCACTTAACAATTACACCCACGATAGAAGACTGGTATCCTACTGAGACATTCCACACGACAGCACTGGGATCCTGTGCTGAAGCACACCTTACCTGTTGGATGCTGTGGTTTTGCAGGCACAACTGGAGAAGCAGTTGCTAGAAAACCATTTGAAATAACCGCAGTGATAAGAATATTAGCCAACACCTTGGTTGCCATTGTGGTCAAACAGGATCTTCTGGGTGCAGAAGCCTCTATCTACACAGCTTGTCAAAACCCCCTCACGCGCAATTTCTCTCTGGTTGAACGAACTGTCCCATCTCCTCCCTTATAAATCCTTGGCCTTTCTTCATTACCCAGATTACAAATTGCACATGCAATTCCACTTTAGCGATCTGTATTTTGATGTTTGGTGACGCGTCTTTTTCTGCTTTCTGGGGTTTGCTTTGTGCCACTCTAATAATAAAGTCACCAACGTCAGAAGCCCTTTTCTCTGCCTGAGCAAACACATTAACTGAGTGCTATCGCTGCTTGAACAGGAGAATCCCAAACGCGTATGCAAACTTCAGGATTGAGCGCAGTCACTGCTAACAGCAGCACAGAGGCCATCCTCTGGATTCACATCGTCAAGGTGCAGAGAAGAAATGGGGCTACTACTTTCAGGAGCCAAGATTTCAAACATGGCAGTGACGCCGGCTGTCAGCACGGCAAACAGTGAGGAACTGAATAAATAGCAAAGCCTCCAAACTCCGTCATGTGCTCCTGGGGACTAAATAAAAATGTGAGATAGGGGTGAAACCAGCCTGGGTGAGTCTGTCAGATGCAGGGCTAAATCACTCAACTGCTGGCAGCCAAAGGCGGAGTGGGGGTGGTATCAGTGGTAACTGGCTCAAGCGCTTGCCTCAGCTTGCAGGGAGTGATAGCCAAGAGCTTTCCTCCTGTGTGTCAGAGGCATTCGGCACCACAGGAAAAGCTACAAGGGACTTTTTCAGGAGCAGAATGGTAGCTGAACTTTACAGTACACTCCGGGCTGTACTTCGACAGCATCCAGACAGCGTAAGATGGGGGAAAAGAGTCCCAAAACCACACTGGAGAGAGAGAAGCAACTTGGAGTGAGCACTGCCATTTGACTGAGCAAAAGGCTGCCTTTCAGTCCTGGCACAAGGCTGCACTGCCCACCACAATGCAGTATGTAGCTGACTCCTTATCCACATTTATGGGGTTCTCCCACTGACTAACAGGGCCTCTCTGCTTCACAAACCGCAGCTTTCCTGCAGGGAAAGCGTTGCTGAGGCTCAGGGAAAGAAGTGTGGAATCCAAGTGAGGTTCCTCAAGCACAGCGAGAGAGCTGAGAGCAGTGCTGGGAGCAAAGAGCAGCTCTCCTCTCCCGTACCTTCACCACAAAATTGCTGGGATTTTTTTCCAGCACACGTAAAATATGTTGCATGCACACTGCTGGGGGAGAGGCTTGGTCTTTTTACCGAACAAGAAAATACTAAGCCATCCTGAAAGGATGCTCTTGACCTAATGCTCCCTGAAGAGGACACCTGGTAGCTTCATTCTAGAGAATTCACCCAGCCCAACACCTCCTCACCCAAAATTCATTCATACTGAGTAAATAGTACCCTACCTGGCGCTGTGTTTCTCCAAACAGTTCCTGTGGCTATTTTGTCAGCCTTTTGTTGGTCACTTGTGGCTGGTCTCAGGTGAGCCGATGTTTCAGTGTGACACTGCCTCCTGTTTGTTGGCAGTTTCTTGAAACCAAAGCTTGGGCAAGTGGTCAGAGCTGAGTACGAACAGATTTTTGCTGCGCTTTTGGTTAAGGAAACCACAAGAAAGTGACTAGTGAATCGTTTTGACAGGATCCCATATAGCCTGGATGTAAAAAAGAAGCTGAAACTGCTGTTTGAGGCCTAGGGCAGGGAAGGGCTGGATAAACTTCATTTACTTGCATAACCCTTTTTTTTCGGGACTTGACTAGCAACAAGGGCTAAGTACAAATCCTAAGGGTCACTTCTAAACCCAAATGCCCATCCAGAAGCTTGGGAAAATTAAAACTGAACTTTCTGCTGCTCAGGAAGCTAATTTTCTTCATTTGCAAACGTGATTCAGTTGACTTAATAAAACAATGTTTTATTAATGGAAGAAAAAGAAAGGTAGATAAACAGCATAGCAGACAATATTTAACTCTTGGTATATTTCTATTTGACAGTCTATTTTGGAGAAGCTGTTTGGGTCAGCTCTCAGTTGCTTCCCTACCTCCTGTAGCAACATCCCACTTTCAGCTTGGGCTGGCCGAATCTTGCTGAGCAGCAAGGTCTGATTCAGGCTGTGGGCTCCCTTACCATTCCCTCTCTCCAGTCCTCACTCTCCAAACTAGTGTTAGAGACGATTTCTGTCTTCAGCATGAAGATGCATGCAACATCTCAGATTATCCCCATCTCTGTGCATTCAGGAAATCCTTCACCCCATTCTTGTCTCCCACTTTGGAGAAGACTTCTAAACAGATTCTGCCCCATTCTACCCTTTAAAGAATGTTCTTAATCAAAGCCTTTTTCTTTTGTCTCTCTTCCATTTTGATTTTGGTTTGTTGTTTGTTTTTGTTTTTTTTTTTTTTTTTTAGGCTATAACTTTTGCGTTCCAGTTCTGGATTCTATTGCCCTGGTGATGGTGACCAACTCACCTCACGGACACTGAAGTGTAGTTCCTTGGCCCAGACTTCTATCCCTGCTTACAAACATTCCTCTGCTTAATTATGTTTCTCTTTTTACCAGAAATGCCTCCCAAACATAATAAAGTAATATATGCAAAGTAAACATGTTTCAGGCCTGCCCATTGATTCCTTCCATTTACTTCCCCTCTTCTCTTCTAGAAGACAATGGAGTTCTCTTTACTTTTTTGCATTTCCTTGGGGTGGTGAGACCACTGTTCTCTCTTTTAGGCCACTTGTTAAAGCAAGGCTGACAATTGTCAAAGTTAATAAAAAAAGAATCTCCTGACAATGCATTTGCAAACAGGACTGCACAGCCACGGGCCATTTTCACTGCTGGGCGGATAGCTCAGGTCAGCAGCATTTCCGTGTAGAAACCTCAGCACTTCTGGAACCGCCTGAAGAAGCAGCTGCCCAGACCTGCATCTTGTAAGGCTCTGGCCAGTAGTAAGAGTTGCTCCTAGTTATTAGGCAGCTGTCTGAACTCACAGCGCTTAAAATTATGGTTCATGTGTATCATACTCCCAGGACAGCAATGAAAATAAACGCATTAATGATTCTGAGAAACCGAGTTTACTACATGTTAGAGACAGGCATATCTAAGTGAAAGAGAGAAGGAATTTCAGTATGCAGTGTGTATGTAAATCTTTGCCTGTTGATTGTTTTTCTACCATAAAGAAATATATTGTCCTGTGAAAACATGTGGAACTGAGAAAATGCACTCGTTTTATACTTTAATATACAGCTGCTTTTTCAAGGCCTGAACCAAGCCAAAGAACACACACTTACTTTCATGCACCCACCATCAGTCAGACTACATCTATGTTTGGAACTGGGTAGTGTTAAAAGCTGAGCATGGCAATGAAACACAGCATCCCAGCTCAACGCTACCAAAAGAAATGCAGTCTACCTTATGGTTCTGGCTGGCAGGGTACCGGCACCCTGCTTTGGAGGATTAGGTCTATACCAGGGTTTCAGACAAGGAACATAAGGCATTCAGTAAGAAACCCCACAGGTTTTTAAAATTTCTTCAGTAGACACCCTGCCAGGTCATCCAGGAACGGAAACAGTAAGTCCTGCCTGTCTTTAGCACAATGTTTATCAGAAACAACACTGATGGCTAGCTCTGGGCATGCATCTTCAAACCAAAAGGCAAAGGAAAGAATCTTAGGAAATTGGGTGGGAAGATATCAGAAAGCTTGTTTTACTTAGGTTCCTCTGTGTACTACAGGCTAAGCTCATGGGTCTTTCCACTGTGCTACATAAATATTAACACTTAATTTGGGATACTCGAGTATACCTACATTTCCTACTATAACCTGCCAAAACCATGTTGTATTAAGATCACAACTTTCTTTCATTACAACGTTATGATTCTCATTGCATAGCTCCATTAATTTATTCAGGATTTCATAAGTCTTCTTTTAAATTGAATTTTAACCCTTGAGACAGGAAACACTTCATGACTCCAGAGATGAGCAAGCTTCCTGAGAAGAACCTGGTCAACAGCAGTAGCAGCTTCCCTCACTCAGTGCTCTTACTCTGCCTCAGATGGGCTGGCCCAAGTTATGAATAGTTTAACTTCCACATTTGGTGAGCCCTTGACCTCCCTGCAGAAGCTATCAACAGCAGAGCTCATTAGTGCAAATTGTGGTGTATTTTCAATGAAAACACATACCCCTATGAGGAAAGATAACTGGTCTTGGACACAAATGTCTCTTGTCGATGTAATGATGTTGTTTGCTGGACTTTTAAAATTATTAGTTGCAATTTTTGTTATTCAGGGTGCCTTTCAGGTAGCAGCAAGAGTCAGATGATCCCCAAGGAATGGGGAGCCAGAAGAAAAAGGTGAATGAGTGCAGGCAGTGCCTTCACTGACATATACCATCCTGCAGGGTCTGAAGGCAGTGGGCAGAGCCAGAGGCTGATAGCACAGTCCATTGACAGCCTCCAACACAGCAAGGGAGTGAGCCTCGGCCAGGATCAATGGAGGGCAAGCAGTGGGGCTAGACATGAGCTCAGCTGGGGCAGGACTGGGAGCCCAGGCCAGTACTGAAATGAGGCTCCTGGCCCATGGCCAAGGCCCAGGAGAGGCTGGGGAGGGACACTCAAGTCTGTCAGTGCCTGACAGTATGAAAATCAGAATTCTTCTGATTTTGATCAGCAAAATAATCTGTTCTTCTTTTAGGAATTCTCATCAGAAATAAATATTGTCACTGTGTCTCCCTCTTTGTTTTGCCTTTTTCTTAGAGATACAACCCAGCCTCTGTGTTTGAACTTGTAGAATGGGATATGGAATATGTTCAGATCTAGGCCAAAGTTTTATCAAAAAGACTGCTTGCCAGATTGTTTGTAAAAGCCACCTGACATATACAAGTCCTGGATTGCCAAGAGGAATACTCCAGTGAACCTCTTTGATACCTGTTATAGTCACAGTGACATGGGAACTCAATTACTCTTGAAATGAAACTAAACATGTAGATGATACAATATCAATAAAGCAGAGAAACACGTCTGAACAATCTGGTTTGTTATCTGGTACCTACCTATGATTTTTGGATCCATTTGGATTCTACTGAAAAAAAGCCATAAATCTCGGTGACAGCTCATCAGATGTGAACTGGAAACATGCTGTCACAAGGCTCAAGCCATCTCACAGATCCAGAATGACAGTCTTTGGCACTCCAAAAGTCTGGATGTGAAAAGAATGGAAGGCAAGCAATGAGTACTAATATTCTGCATATTGTTGAAGGAGTAGGAATCAGCCTGCCTCAGGAGTTGAAGTCTTTCTATCAGCCAGCCAGGGCGCCTGATGCATTGCTGAGATTAGAGCCATAACACAATACTGCAGACAACCCAGCCTATTAGCTTTGAACCTCGTATTACAGTCAACTTTCAACATTTTCCAAGCTTGCAGGTCTCTGATGTGGCAATGGGAAGTTCTTCTGAGCTATTTCCCATCTGGATGCATTTACAGCTCCTGACAGTTTTGATCAAGACTTTTAAAAATTTATTCCCCATAAGCATTTATGGATCCGTCTGCTGCTGGTTGTCTCAGTAGTCTCACTGATGCATTCGCAGCTAGCCCATCTGTCTGAAAAGGTCTGGATTGATCTCTGAATGGGCCATAATTACAAAGCCTAAGCCCAGAGATACAAGGTTTACCTTCCTGACAGATTTGGATTCAGTTAATTAGAAATGCCTCTCACAGGAAAGCTAAGAAAACTGGTTTTGTCTTCAGATCTAGAAATCTGCAGTTGTCAGGAACTTTAAAATAATCCACCTCATCTCAGCTACGTCTGAGCCTTTTCTTCCTCGGACTCACTTCCCTTACTCCTTGCAATGCCATGTTTTGGGCTGCTGCAGTCCATCCTTCCCTTGAGTCGTGCTGCTCAAGTCCCCCACGTGGTGGCAGAGTGGACAGCAGACTTTTTCCCTGATGATGAAGTGAGGAAAGGCTCCGTGGCTGCAACTTGAAAAGAAATGCCAGATGGATGTATTCCACTCATATTCACAGGAGATATATAGCTACGTACGCCCTTGGCATGGCTTTGAAAATCTCATCCAGCAGCAATGAACACAGTAGGCGAAAATGTCTTGCAGACAAGCTCAATGGCTTTTTGAAACTTCCCTCCTGTCAGGAGGAAAAGCACGTTGTTATCCTTCCTGCAGCTACCACTAACCTATACCCATTCCTCCTGGTAGTGCCTGGCTGCAGCTTCACTGATCTGCAAGGTGTGCAGGCCCAGTGA
The DNA here is from genome assembly GCF_964106895.1 of Numenius arquata. Classification (NCBI taxonomy): domain Eukaryota; kingdom Metazoa; phylum Chordata; class Aves; order Charadriiformes; family Scolopacidae; genus Numenius; species Numenius arquata. The sequence continues at coordinate 40,610,220 of NC_133576.1, forward strand.
AATGTCGCTGTCAGACCCAGTGAAATGGTGGAGGCTGTTCTCCTTCCTGCCTGTGGGTGCTCCCCTCAAGCCTGGCACCTAGTTACTACTCCATATAATGATCTTCCCAATTCAAACCCAGCACCATGTGAACCAAGAAACTTTTATCTGCTAAGCTCACACTTACCAAACAAATTTTGCCAACACTCCCCCTTTCCCTCTACTGATTTAACAGCGTACCAAACAGCTTTTGGATTCCCGGCAAACAGCAGAAGAGCCCTGTTGTGGGGGGCTCAGCCTTCAGGTACCGTTAGCTTTAATGCCTATAACGACAATTACTTCTATCTGTTTAATTCTGGTTTCTTGTTGCTCTGAGGGGCCGCCACGCTGCAGCTCCCCATGGAGGGCCTAATGATAAAAGGTAGACCCCAGACCCCAGCGCTTTCCATCCTTCCACGGATCACAAAGCGCTTCCCGTCTGTGCAGAGCCGGAGCGGAATGTCAGGGAGGCGAGCAGGTACTGGGTTTGTGGGAAATCCTCACCTATGGATGGGCAGGGCTCTGCTAATACCCAGGCTAGACAAGACTCCGGTTTTATAAATCTCTGTTTCCTCACGCGGCGCATTGCTGGGAACGCACAGTGCCAGGCTCAGCCAGGAAGGGCTGTGGCAGCAGCTCTTGGAGCCCAGCCCCGTCTGCTGGGCACCTTACCCGGCCACAGCAGTCGCGGTGCCCCGGAGGCCTTCCTTATCTACCGCCCTATATCCTTATCTCAGCCTCCCCGTCGGCTCAGGGCACCGCAGCACTTGTTTCTCCCTGGCGCAGGCCCCGCTCCTGCCAGGCCGGGCGCCACTACGAGCAGCCGCCTTCGGTGCCTCCCCGGGCCCGCCCCTCCGCTCGCTCGGCGGCAGGGCTGGCCCGGGGCTTCCCCGGCCCCTCAGCAGCGCCATGGGGACCCTCCCGCCCGCAGCTCCCCCGCGGCGGCCCGTCGCCAGCAGCTCCGGCGGCGCCAGCGCGGCCTCGGCTGCCGGCGGGGGCGGCCGGCAGTTATCCGCGGTGGCCCTCTAGCGGCCTCCGCCCCGGCTGGGAGGGGAGGGCGTCCTCAGCCGCGGGACGCGGGCCGGGCGGGAGGTGCCGGCGGCCGTCGGGAACCGTGAGGTCCTGAGCGGGCGCTGCCGAGGTTGGGGGGGAGCTTCCTTCCCCCTTGCAGCACCCCGAAACCCCGGGGTGCCAGCTAGGGCCTGTGTCCTTGATGAGCCTCTCGGGAGCAGGGGCCTTGCTCTGGCAGGACAGCTCGGGCCGGGTTCTGACCCACCATTTCTCTTGCCAAAGCCTCTCAGCACCAAACCGAACGAGAAGCAGCTATGCTGTTCCCGGTGGGGATCAAGTTTTGGGGGCCACATCATGATAAAACCGTGTCTGTAACAAACTGGAGGTACCCTTAGCTGTGAGAGACCTGATGCTTTCAAAGAGGCTTCCCTGCCCCGAAAGGCAGACATCGCAGCTCCATAGCTTGTAAAGCTTAGAAGGACCCACCACAATTCTCTGACCCGAACATTTTTAGCACAGGCCATCCGTACAGTTTGTGTTTAACATTTCATCAAGAGGCCAAATGGGTGTGGTAGCAGCCTAGATTTTTATGTTCCCAGGGCCCATGTCCATGACAGTCACGGCCTCCGCCTCCTTCCCCCGTTAAGTCCCTCTACTACCAACAGGGAAAAATAATTCCTTCTTCCATCCACCCTGGCTCAGCCATTCTCCAGGAAGACCTGAGTCAGATGTTTGGTACCTAAACCAAATACCTGAGGAAGGTGGGGAAGAAGGAGACAATTGCTGGAGGGAGACACACAGTTACTAAACCAGCCTAATGTAAACAAGATCTAAAGCAAGAGTTCAAAGTTATTAAAACTAGGGGAAAATGCCAAAGAAGGAAATTCTTCTCTGTTCAGTCACCCAGCTCCAGAGCCAATGAAACCTGCTTCACGATCCCTGAAAGATGATTTATGATCATGTTTTTAAACTACGGACAACAATAACAACAACCTCCTCTCCATGGACCTTTTCATCAGTGGAGCTCAAAGTGCTTCTCAAGGAAGGTCAGTGTCACTACCCATTTGCAGATGAGGAAAATGAGGCACAGGAAGAAAGGGATTTTGCTACAGCCATCAAGCAAGTGAAGAAGCCAGGGACAGATCCTTAGTCGAGTACATTCTGTGCTCAGCAAACATAAGTCTAAATTTACAAATGGCACCCAAGATGGGGAACATCTTAAACAGGGGCTTAACCCTTCATCATGCTCTTAGGTGTCTGTACAGCCCATGGACTCCTCCGAAAGACAGGCATATCTGATGAGACTGCACAGAGGTGTATATGAGCCAGAGGTGATGGAAAAGGACAGTTGAGCTGGGCAAATGGAAAGAGAGCCATTCTGAGGGACAGGAAAGGGGGGAAAGTACAGGAATAGCTTCATTTAATATAACATCATAACAACTGGCAAGCAGATAAGCAACTTGGGGGAGCCGTGTTAGTTTCTAATGGTGTGTTATTACCAGCAGCTGAGAGCTCTGGATCATAAAACTCCACAGTGTGTGTGAGTGGTGGTACAAACAAGAAAAGAGACACTTGAGGAATTCAATTCTGAGATGCTGAGCAATCACTGTGAGAGATGAGATTGTTCTCCTCCTTGCAGCATCCATCTCCATTGGCATCCCAGAGGAGAACCCGGTTCCTAGTATGGTTTGGCTTTAACATACATTTTATCAAGGATAGAAAAAAAACCTTCCAAAGTTTTCAATTTTTTCAGCGATTTACAGCTCCCCGCACTGAAATGAGAAACCACTCTTTGGGGACTTTAACAGACAATGGAAAACCTCATTCTCTTTAACAGAACTTGTTTTTTCTGCTAGAACTTTTTCTCTTTCCTTGTTACCAAATCCAGGTGGGAGGGATAACAGACAGGAAACATAACTTTGCTTATTTAAAGATTTGGAATAAATTTGACCTCCCACTCGCCCCTCTTCGCCCTCGCAAGACAACCAAACACAACAGACTCTTCCCTCATGTGTAGCTGTGTTACTGAAACCACAAAGCTTCTTGTGGGAGGCAAACCTCAATGTGCCTGTAGATGTTGTTGCGAAAAGGGCACAAAAATATCCCTCACAGAAGTGATTGAAGGGGTCTCTCTCTTCCACCCACTCCTGTCTCAGGACACTGTTGTATTGAAAACCTTGAGAAGCAGCAAAATTCACCACCTTCAAGGAGGGGACTCAGCAATGACTGACTGCTTTTTCATCTTTAATGGAACCACGTTGTCTGAATGGACACTTGGAAAATTCTTGACCCTACCACGTAATTGTATATATGCTATGGCAAGGTGTGGATGAATGATGCATCTTAAGACTTTAAATCTGATAAGCAGACATTGGAGCATCAAAGAATAGTCACCTCCTGTGAGACAGGTAGCAATGGAGACATGGCAACAAATATTGCCCCAAAGACCATTGCTCGGGGCATATATGGAGAACAAACATGCTTTGCAAAGTGACTCCATACTTGTAGTTTTATCTTCCAAATCATGCTTCATCATTTTAATAATTTTTCTTCCTTTCATTCCTTCAACATCTCCTGTCTTCTCTGGTTGCCAGCTATGGACTGACATAACCCTATCTGAGGAAAGAGTACAAGCAAACATAAGGGTGAAGAAGCCACTTCTGTAAGGGTGAGGAAAAACACTGGCAGGTATTCATTGTGGAGACAGCAGCTGAAGCCAAATACTGATTCAGCTATAGGCTACTCATTGAAACAGAGTAGCCTGCCAGCCTTTAAAGTCTCTTATGTTCTCTTTGTGGGTAAAAGGCACCTCTGCTTTGCTGGATTCACACCTCATTTATTAACTTTACCCTCAGGTGAACTAAGAAAAGTACAACCCCAAGATTTTGTGTCATAAGGAGAATTTAGGTGTGTGTAAGACTTTAGGAAGCAGAAAATGTCAAGCTTGGCTACTTGGACATTCAGGACACTGAGAAAGGACACAAATATTTTCTAGCAAGTGATAACGCTTAAAGACCCAGGGAGGTTAGGAAGTATACACATTACAAAGTGATTTTACTAATCAAGTCAAACGAAAGGGATCACATTTGAAAAGGCAGAACTACAAGGCAAAATGTCTGCTCCTTTAATACCTTAGGTCTGCAAGGTCACCCAGGCGAACCCATGGGATCACAGCCACAGTCCTGACAACACTGAAAAGTAGCCAAAATGCCTGTGTAGGAAGAGCTTGCTTTTGGCCACTCATACCTAGGGCTGGTCGGAAATATTTCTGATAAAACTGTGGTGCAAACGTGCTGACTCACCCCAACCATGTCACCGCTGCTGCCGATCAGCAGCATTGCCTGCTTCCCACAGTGAGGAGCCTGGAAGGCCCAGGATTCCCAGCTAAGCTGGCAGGCTCCAACCTTTGGCAACCAAGATCATTTTGGTTTCAGCATTTTCAAAAGGATACTACTGAACTTTATTTCAGGACCACATGGACAGATATTTGCCGTGTGCAGAAAGTTTTGGAAATGTGAATTTCTGTTCCAAAATAGAACAACTGTTCTTCCTCTCATCCAGCCCCAGAATCATAATGCCCATGGGATGGCCATGCTGGCATTTGACCGGCTGTGGTCACACATCCCCCAAAGTTACATGTTTTGGACTGACATCACCAGGCTCCCAGTTCCGCAGGAAGCTGGAGAAATATCAGAGACGTGTGTGTTCGAGGAAGGAGCAGAATAGAAAAAGAAAGGGAGGAGGACAGCTGCCTTCCCCCTCTGCAAATTTAGGTAGTTTTACACAGCGAAACTGAAACAGGAAACATTCCCTGTGTAAAGTAACCCATATCGCCTTGTTTCAGAGCAACTCTTTATCACAGACATTTAAGAGAGCAAGGGTGAAGTTGGCCACAGGGCGTTCATGCAGGGATTTTACTATCTTAGTGAAAATTAGCTAATTTTCAGCCTATTTTGAAGGATTTCTATGTCTGTGATGATCACATGATGTAAAGACATAGTGCAGTTTGACCACTGGGCTCCTTTGAAGAAGGCCATGTAGAAAAGTTGAGCAGTTGTTGGTATTAGAGGACACTGGAATACCCGGGCTGGGCTCTGTGGCATGGGGTTCAGTGCCCCTCAGGCACGCACCTGCTGAGCTCCTAGGGCACCCTTGTACCTGTAGTATCCCTGAAGATGGCAACCGAAGCTGCCTTCTAAACTGGGAGGTCTTGGTCCTGAGGGATTCTGGTGTGAGAAAACAGGGGAAATGGGACTAAGCAGCCAGCAGGCAGAAGCCTGGTGGTCGCGTGAAGCACACCCAGATGTCAGAGACCTCCTGAGGAACTGTAACTGCAGGCTGTATTCAGTTACAGACTCTCTTCTCTGCTTACAGGATGTGTCAAGTGCAGCAGCAGATAGTAGTAAGACCGCCGTCTAAGCTTCCCCAGAAAAACTACAGATGTTCCTGTGTTTGGGGCATTTGAAAGTAAAACAGCCAGAGGCAGTTTTTGCATGCTACAGGAAACAATTCTACATCAGCAGGGAACAGGTTCTCTCTCTTTTGACAGCCTTCTTACCCTTAGGAACCAGCATTTTATAAAGCCCACAAATCAGACCTTACCCCCTCCCTGCTCTGAAAGCAGGCTATGTTTTAAATCTGTGTATTAGATTTTCTTTCTAAATTGTTTTATCCTCCTCTCGCAAACCCAAACAATTCCCAGACAGTGACTCGTGCTGACTAATCCAGTCTGGGAGACTTCTAGGTGTCCCTGTAACTTAAAACCAGAAAACAAGCTTCCTAATTCAGTAGCTAGACATTCCAATGAAGACCTGTAGGTTCCGAACTTTTATTTTCCTTCTCCTCAGGGTTAAACATGCTTTTATCTACACTGTGCCTCCCTCCCCCAGCAGGCAAGAGTTGAGATGAGCTGTAATTCGGACATTCCTTCCCTGAGATCCTGCCTATGTTAGAAGTTCTGCTCCATGGGGCATCCCAGGGGCAAAGTTAATGTGAGCCCTCAACATAGTTAAACAGTTAAAAAGGGTGCTGTCTTCCCAGGGAGAAGAAGGGGGTGCCTAAAGTAATATTCAAGATATGATCCCAAATAATCATAGAACTGTAAAAAGCCCAGAGTTGTAAAAGGATATGGGGCCATGCATAAATTGTATTTTTGGCCCATTTACAGTGCTGGACTGAGTCATATTTTAGTCATGTCTGGAAACCATAGTGCCATTACAAGGTCTTCCAGTATCACAGCAGTTGCAGTGGCGATAGGCTTCTAAGCTACGAATGCTCTGGACAAGGTCTGTCTCAGAGCAGATAATGCAGAGTTTACTGTCCGTTCTGTGACCACACACTGGGCCAGTAACCAGCGTTTCCATGCCCGCTCAGAAAGAGGGATATCACTTCTGGGCACAGTAAATTGCACCACTAATCCAAGCCTGTTGTCTCGTGAGACAAGCCACTGAAAAGAGGGAAAATGCCATGTACACCGAAGGTAACACACCTGTGTTGTCTTTCCAGGACGTCTGTGTTGAGTTGAATGGTGCCTTGCAGGCTGATAGTATTTAATAAGCTGCTTTTGCTCTGGAGCCTGGCTTACGGCTGTTTCCTCATTGCGCAAGTCAAACAAGGCAGTGTGGGAGAACGCTCGTGACAATGGCCTTTATAATTAAAGGTCATTAAAAGCTATCAGTCAGGGTGTGAGGTGCAAAAAGAAATCAACAACCTTTTGCGCTCACCCTTGCCAGCCCCTCCTCTCACCACCAGCAGCCTCCAGCCTTAGTCTTCATCACCTTCTTTGCCCTTTCCTCTTCCTCCCACTCAAGCAGCCAGAGGCAGGGGATTGAGCTGGCTCTTCTCACCTGCCAAAAGTGGCATGGCAGGGCCACCTCAGGTGCCCAGGGAGCACAGGGGGCTGCCCTGACTGTGCACTGCCAGCTCATGAGCCCTCAGCTCCCCCCTTTGCCAGCTCCCCCTGCCGCTTCCTCCCTTCACCTTGCAGAGAGCCACCGGTCTGGAATGGCCCAACCACTGTGAAAGCTGGCGGGTTTGGGGCTGGGAGGGACTTGCCTCAGTCCAGCTGGCCTGCACAAATACCTGAGCTGCTGCTGTCAAGTGAGAAAGACATGGCCTTTCTCACAAGGACGGGCAGCCCCAGTGTCAGTGGGATATGTGCATCCCGTTAAAATGGCCATGGCAGTCCGATGCCTTATCCTTCTATACAAAATGAGAACTCTGCTGGTATGTCCTCTACATAGCCCTCAAAATCTAGCTACAAATATTTCTGCTGAGATGCCCTTGGGTGTAATATTTTTGTTTTTGTTTTGACTGTTGCTATTTGTAGCTTCTTTTCCTGTTGTGTTAAAGTAAGAAACAAAATAAATATGTGCTCGACTTCATCATCCACCTCTAAAGAAGTGCTCTTGGGTTTCATAGGGTAAGGAGAAGAATCAGTAGGGTAGACCCTTCCAAAAATATAAGTGCAATATTGTTGGGATAACAAAGGATTGTGCCAGAAAGAAATGTCAGATAATCATACTGAGCAGGGTAACCAGTAATCACGTCAGAGACGTGTGTTAGTGTTTCTAACCTCTGAAGAGATTAGGAATTCAAGTACCTGCGATTCAGTAACTGTTTTGTTTTAGTGTCTTGGCCCTAATTCAAAAAAGATAATACGAATTATCATTTGAGAAATGGAGTGCTACCTGACAAGTTGTCAGAAAAAATACACCTTTAATAGTTTGCTTTGTAGCTTGTTTTTCACTTCACTGAGAGTAGCAGATGAAAATTCGTCTTTGCATATGTACATTATTGAGTAGAAGGATACTACTGAAAGCTTCTTTAATATGATGCAATATATTGTGTAGAGTGAATATTAGAAGATTTTACATATATATATAAGCGTAGATACAGAGGCTTTTAGATTGAACTTTCAATATTGACTGTTTTTTTTTCCTCATTTTGAAAGCTTGGTTCCCTCATATTAATGTTTCATTAACACTACTGTTTCATTATTTATTTAAAGAGAAAAACAACCAATGTACCTCATAAGTAATATGACCTCAAACTATCTGTTTTGGTGCTCCTGAAGTAAGGTTCAACTCGTCAATACCAAATAGGATCCAACTCAAGAGGCAAAAGATGAAGAGAGAAAAATAAGAGCTGTAGATGACCTTGAAATATTGAAATTTAATCAAGAAGCCAGAGATATAATGCAATTACTAGGCTTCTGTACTTGCAAAGTTTCCTTTCAGTCCTGTTTTGATAGTCCTATTGGATAGCAGGCCTTCTGCCAGGACACTCCACAGTAGGAAAGTGCCATTTTACGTTAAAAAAGAAAGAAATCAGTAAAAAAAAGGTTTGGAAACATATTTTCAATGTTGTGAGTGAGAAATGGTCAATATTCTTTTTCTGATGATTACTTTTTCTCGGAGAGAGTTACTTTCTCCCTGATAAAAGAACCCACCAGGCCAATGTGCATACTTGTCAAACATTTTATTTGTCATTCACACTAATTATGATACTGAATTTACAGAGGAAACTGTGGTACAAAGAAAGAAAGAAAGAATGAAAGAAAGAAAGTCTTCATTAGAACTAACGCAGCAGTCCAGCTGCTCTGCATGCTAGTTGTAATGAATTCTCCCGTGGCGCTGGACACAGCCATCCCTATGTACAGCAAGAGTCTACTCTGATGTGGTATCTAGAGACTTCCTGTAGTGGGGGAAAAATCTACTCTATTCTCTTTTCCTACCTGGTTCCAAAAAACAGCGGCCCCCCACCCTCTGTCCCCCCCCGCCTCCCCCCCAAAAAAGAAAGAAAAATCCCCTGCAATCAAAAACAAAAAAGCAAACTTCCAGAACCTGGTAGTTTCCCCTTCTGGAAATGTTCAGCATGACAGTGTCAAGGGAAAATGTGACTGTTCCAGGATGCTGCAGCATCTGTTTTGTAAACATGGCCAGTAAATGCTGAACCAACACACTCCGATTCCGTTGGTTCCCTCTGTGCGTCTCCCGCTGTGTCCTCCCGTCAGACTTACCACACGGCCAGCTCAGACTGAAAGTTTAGTTTTTGTTTTAAAGAAAGATGTAACTGTCAAACCCAGAATACCACAAATAACCCACAGATTTTTGCACATTCATTTCTCCCCTACCACAAAAAAGTGAAGAGTGTTGAATAGAGACCATGCTATAACTGTTTACAAAAGTGAATAAAATGTAGTTAATCTTGAAGCCTAAAATAACTAATTTGGAAAGAAATAAGTCTCACTACAGTATTTAAGCAAACACAAAGGTAAGTTCATTAAAAACACAGAAAAATGAAAAAAAAATGCAGAGTAATTACAAGCACTAAATATTTTGCTATGAAGCTTTTGAAATCTATTTACATACATAAATACAAGTAACTCTGTTGATGCAACCCTTTTAGGACAAGGAGAAAAATGCCAAGTGATCGGTACTGACCAAGCAAGGTTAACAAAAATAAAATACAAAAATGTTACAATGCAGGAAAACAAGCAAGTGTTTTGCTCAAACAGAAAAATGATCCACTTCTCCTGAATCTTCAAATACACCAATGGAAAAGGTCACCCAGAAAGCAGTAATGAATGTTTCAAGAGTGCAGGCAATTCGGAACACTGACAAAGACTGTGGGCCATTTGGAAGAAGGGGTCTTTCTCCTTTCCAGCAGGTAATTTGGCTTAATTCTACAAATCAAATCCTTCATAGCAGGGATGCAGTCTGCACCCGCCTCCCCCTTGCACTAAAACTCCTGAACATTGCCGTGGAAGTGTAGCAGGAGCTCTTGAAGTGAGTGTAAATGTTGTTTGAGAGCAAAGTAACGGGCCTTAGAGCAAATGAGAGCTGGGCCCTGTGTTTACTTGGAAATTGATAGAGCTGCAACTGGACAACGAGTTGTGTCTTGTGAAAGGAACACACAAGCTGATAGTAAGGACTGCCATTAACTGTTTGGGTAGGGGAAGGTATCTAAGGCACTCCGCTGCCTGCGACTTGGGAACAGAAGCACAACGGTTCTTTTTTGATTCCATTCAGCTACTGGGATGTTAAAACTATATAAATATATATATTATACATATATATAAAAATATATACTTATGTACTATAATTTGGAGACGTGAATGTGGGAAACGTTTTATCCGAATGTCCTCTTTCTGCCTGCTAAGTGCTCTTACGATATGACATGAGAGCATTTTTACAGCCTTGAAGATCTTTGCTGTCCTTAGTGGGACAGGGGATGGCTGCAAAAATGTAGGTTTGAGTAAACTGTGGTTTCTCATAAGCACTTGTGTGAATACACTGAAACCCACAGTGATTAAACAGACTAATTGCAAAGGATAATGAACTTAGCTTTTCCTCTATAAAGAGGGTGCTGCTTTGTGCTGTGCTTGACGTACACAGAGGGCAGACTCAAAAAGTTTAGTTGCTGGCAGTTGTCACAAGTGAGGCACTGGGAAATCCCAGGGTTTTGTTACGTGTCAGTAAAGACACAAGGCAAGTGTGGTGACCAGTTCTGCAGTTCCTCATCCTGTTCACACCAGGGAGAGTAAAATTAAACTTCATCTTTAAGACAAGTGTAAAGAAAGTTGGTGTGTAGACATAAGAAATGGTCGATGTTAGCTCTAATCTCCAAAGCAAAGAGATGTCAACTCCCCATTCTTGTGAATCCCTGATATTTTGGTTTAAAAAGTGGGTAGTACAATACTATTGGCTAAAAGGGGCAAAGGGCTTTAGCAGAAAGCAGTCTGTGGTGACAGACAGGCCTGGGAGCACAGTAGCCACATCAACCTCACTTCTGCCAGTGGGCTGAGGTCACCCGGCCATGGCAGCCCTGCTCTCTGCGGTGGCATCTGGCTCCTCCGAGGTCCTTTCCTCTCCCTCACTTCTGGGTTCATGCTCACAGTACTATGCACTTGGGTGGTCCAGTCACAAGGCAGATGTGAGAGCTGTGGTAAATGGGGATTTTAATTGCACAGTGACAGAGAATGTGTAAGATGGATTCTGCAACAGAGCTACTGCTTAGTGATGAAGGACTTTTTTTTTAGGCTACTGAAGAGGTGAGATTCCAACTGTGTAAATGCCACAACAGGTAGGCTCTCTGAATTTCTGTATTCAGCAAGGTGTCCATACTTCCAGAATACATTTTAACTGTTCTGATGTAATTTTGATGTTTTCTGCCTTTTTTATTGAGAGCAAACTCTGGAAAAGGATAAAGGATATTATGCTAAATGAAAAGCGCAAGGCCACGCACGTATTTTAACAGAACCATTTTTAACTTTTGCTGAGATCTCTTGAAACACTCCCTATTTTCTGAACAAAAATGACCTTATTGACAATGTAATTCTTCAATTTGTAACTTTTCAATACCAAAGTGCTACTGCATCTGACTTAAACAAAGAAGCAAAATCATACAAAAAAAGAGAAAACTTGAAAAACAAATGGTTTTAAATAAGTCCAGCTGTTTTGCTGCCTGCAGCCAAGGATCTTTTTAATTTGAATCCTTTTAATTTTTTTTTAAACATCAAACACTGATCTGAAGTCCTGCTTTCAAATACTCTCTGAGTTGACCTGCAATTGTTTCACTCATTTAAGAGGTACATTAAATAATAATCAGCTAATTTGGAACGTACACATGTCAACATCAGCAGTTTGTAATTAATGAGTAGTACAACAACTGCATTCAGACCAAACCCTCAAATAAAATAGTGCCATAAACTTTACAGTGACATCTGATATGTTTGTGCTGTAACGATGGGCAACGATGACGACTGTATTAACATGCTGTTAGTATAAGCCTTGCATATTTGCTACAGGACAGAATATGGTGTGCACCAGTTTTAAATACCCTTCCTCTTCCCTCAGAAGATGGTGGCGGAGGAACCGTCAAGGCCCCTTCTTTGCTACCCTGCTTTCCAGATGAGCTAGACAACCCCTCTTCAGTTGGAGTTATTTTGTGATGCACGGACTGATCTGTTTTCCAGTGCGCTGGAACGTGGCTTTTGTACTGCACAGAAATCTTGGCTCTGCTGAGCTGGGAGCAAATCTCACACACTCTCACACCGTCGGAGCCAGGACTGCCCCCTTGCCGTGCTGACTGCGTGTTGGCTCTCGCTTTTGAAAGACTTGGAGGCCTCCACCAGTGCTCTTGGGAAGCCCAGGCAAGCTTGGGAGCAGAATGGGGCCATATGGGGATGTATTTAGTTAGGGAATATTGAGTCTGCCTTAGGAAATGTGCGCATCCTGATTACTGATCCTGAGGGTCACCACAACTGGTGATGAAGGGAAAGCGAGGAAGGAGCAGGGAGAGATGACTCCACTGGGTGGGAAGGCACAGAAATTCACAGGGATTTTGGTGCCTAAATCATTTCACTGGGAGTTGGGCACCTGAATGCCCTTGAGGATCTGAGCCCAGTTAGCTGAGTAAAATGAGAGTGAGATAATTGTAAACAGTATTTCTAGGTAATTAGGAGGTCACTTTACCCATCGTTATTCCAGCCTTTTTCAATGTGATAAATTTGACTTTGGCTGCTACCAAAAAAGGCAATTGCTGATCTTTTTTAATATAGGCATATTTAAATAATAATAGTATCAACAAATAAGAAAAGTCTAAATATCAAGCATAAATATCAATGAACTCATCAAACTAGTACAGTAGTTGAAAATGACCCAAGGCTGTAGCCGTTGTATTAAAAAAAAAAAGTCCAAGAGAAAAAAGTTAAATTAACTCATTGAAAAAGGGGCTGATTCTTTCATTTGACAAAGCAAGAAAGAAGCAAGCATGATTAAAACAAAAAAAAGAGTAAAATCTTTTTTTTTGCAATTTATAAGGTGCCAAGAGAAATAAAACAAATTAGATGCAAAGCAGGATGAGCTGCATCCTAAAAATAAAAACAAAACCCAAAACAACAAACCCAAAACAAAACAAAAAAACCCCAGCAATAAAAAATTTCCATATTCTTTGGAATATACAACTTGGTTTAAAAAAAAAGAAAAGAAAGAATGAAGTTCAACATATAAAACCTCTCATTCACAGCATTGCTAAAACAGAAGCGTTCACAGTTTCCCTCTGGGAATCTTCCTATACCTCCTTACAGTTAATATGTCCATAAGATGCAGTAAACTCACTAAGATTTTTTTTTAAGGTATTAAGTCTTAAAAATAGAAGTGAACCGAAACTCTCTTTAGGGCTGTGGAGACCTTCAAGCTCAGGCAGGTTAGATTGCCACTGGCCTGGAAACGGACTGGATATTTTTCTACCCACCCTCACTACCTCCGGACCACCAACTCAGGCGTCCTCCTTTCCAGAAGCTCAGCCCCTGCAAGGGATGCTTTGCTGGAGCGATGTCGCTTCGCCGGGGGCTGGCTAATACATGCCACCGCTCCTGGGAGCGCTGGCTTCTGGAGGGTTTCCTTCTCAAAGTGATGTATGAAGATGGCAGGGCCCATAAGCAAGACGGGTGTTTATGGGATACCTACGGGCACCGGGAAATGGAAAGCACGTTAGTCCTGGCCCATAACTACTTAAAATTCATTCAGTATGGTCGCCACACCGCTTCCTCTAGCCTGGCTGTGGTGGCCATGTTAGTGGGGGAGTTGCTGTGGCTCCCTTCTGCCTCGACCACATCACTTTGGTTGGGGAGGTTGGGATTGAGGAGCGTCGATCCTGTGGAGGCGTTGGTGCAGGGGGGGTGGATGCGTGGTGGGGACCGGTCTCCCCCCGAGATCATGGAGAACTGATAGGAGCCGGCGGAGGTTCCGTAGTAGAGGTGGTAGGAGGGTGAGCTGGTCTGGAACGGGCTGCCTTGGGCCTGCGATGAGCCAGGATAAGGAGGTGGGAGGTAAGTGTGGTATCTCGTGGCTGTGGACATGGCAGACATACCGATTCCTATCCCTGAACTGACGGGTGTTGGCGTGTAGGTGAACGCTCCCGGGTAGTGCATCCGAGGGTCGGAGATGGAGGGGAGCGCCGAGAAGGAGCGGTCGATTCCCACTCGCGGGTCACTGAACGCAGTCAAGTCAGAAGCACCTGGGTGGTGGGGAAGGGAGACAGAGAATTGTTGATCTGGCAGAATGGAGATTCACCTGTTTGAGGCGATAACCAACATCCACACTCTGGTCTACGGTTAACTGAAGTGGGGCCGATGCTGCCAGAACAGAGCTATCCCTCACCTGCTCTCCATGCAGTCATCGTAGTGCTCATGGATATGGATATTTTGGATTAATTTCAGTAAAGTGGCAATGAAAGAAGAGTGCCAAGCTCTCACCCTGTTTTGTATGTGTATGTGTTTGCTCTTAGGGACCTTACAGCACATGCAATTATTTACACTTCCAGAGTGCCCTTGTCCTCAGCGGGTGCGGAACAGGGACACAGATCTGAAGCTCCTTGCCCAGCATCACTTGACCCACCAGGGACACTGATGGGGCCTAAATATAAATTGACCAGCTTCTGCATGGTCTCTTCTTGCACCCAGTTTTCTTTGCTGACTCAAATGAGAAGCTCCATAGTTCAGAGGTTGTCCTTTGGGTACACGAACCTGCACAGGTGGGATTTACTCACACAGGCTCAGCCCAGTTGTCACCACTCAGGAGCACAGTTCTCCACTCACTCTCAACACTACCACAGTCAAGATAAACCAGATTCACTTAAGGTCTTTGTATCTGGGTCCTCATATAGTGTCTACATAATTGCTACTAACTTCTGAAAATCTTGGCTCTAATGAGGGTGTAAAAAAGGACAATGATAGTACTGCCTTTTTAAAGCAGAACGATATATTTGGGGGTTGGCCTTTTTGCTTCTTTCATTTGTGCTTGAAGCCTTTCTCATCCTGCTAAGTGAAATGTTTTATAGGGACAGTCAAATCCTGCTCCGCTTTTTCTGACATCCGTGGAAGTATGCCCGGTCCCATCGTCTCCTTCCCTGGTGTGCAAGGATTAAAAAAGCAGAGCAGATTATGGCCTCTTTAGGAAGGATCTTCATCATGACTCAGATTAATGGAAGGTGTCAGTCCCTAGAGTTGGCAGCTATGCGTGATTAAAATAACAACAATAATAATTAAGAAAAAATCTTTCCAGAAGACAACTTCTTCTGTCAGACAAGGCGTGGAGTCTGCAGAAGAGGAGCCATGCGCTGAAGGAAATACTCATGAGAAGAAGCAGAGAGAAAACAAAGCTCTTGGCTCTGACCGGATTTAAAGCTAGAACAGACACACTTCAGCGCCAAGTTCTGAAAGCTCGTCAATGACACAGCCAGCACACTTTGATGAATTTCTGTAAATTTCTTAGAACAGCTCTGACGCACGTTGTATGCTTCCTTTTTGAGTTTGCCTTCCATTCTTTTCTGGAAGATTAATGGGACCCCTGACTACATTCCCTTTCCCTAGACCTTTAGATTTAACATTGCAAGATACACTATGGTATGGAATGGCAGGAGCTTCAGAGTACCTAAGGCTGAAGGTAGCATCTGACAACCTGCCAGATTTGAAATGGTACTTCCACACCTCATTTCTGACAAGGAAATCAAACTTCTTGAAACTGCCTGGACACATCACTTATCAGAGGAGGGTTTCTTTTGTCCAGTTTGGCAAAAAGCAGAATAATGAGACTTCGTGTCAAGGTGTTTCAAATATGTCCCATATCTTTGCTTTTTCTTTTGAGGCGCTGTGTCTTTAGATGCTAAAGCCTAAAAAACCCTCAAATTTGTTCTTTGTTCTGAAAAGGAGGAATTTCTTAGATAGACAGTAAGTGTATGTGACAGTTGTGGGACTGGGGAGAAAATATTGTGAAAGATTTTTCTGTGAATACTGGGATTTTTCTGGGAATACATTTAATATAGAAGTAACATTTTGGAAGCATTATAAAAAACACTTATGATGTGGAGAGATGAGCCCACATGTACAGAACTAAGACAGGAAAGAAGGAATGCAGACATGGGAATGAAGCTCTTCTAGGTTCCTTCACAAGTCGTGGAGAAACTATGCCTGCCCCAATGTAATTCACTTTGACCTCAGGCGCAAAAAGCACCAAGAAGCCCTAGTGCTGGTGCTCTACTTCCAAGCTCACCGTGTGCCACCAAAGAAACACAAGTGTGCAATTACTGCATACGTACATGGCTATCTTCTCTTAGACTGTGCACTCCTGGGGGCAGTTCACCATTGAAAGCCCTTGGTGCTCATACCACACACAGAACAATTAAGGGCCCTGGTACACAATGATGACATCTGGGAACTACAGCAATGCGAAAAATACCACGTTTTAATACTGATTGCGTTCACTCACTGGAGTGCAACCTCAGTCGCCACACTGCTAAAGGTAAAATGTGATTAACAGCTCCGTTCAATCTGGTTCACATATCCACACCTACAAGTACACACACATCAGGCACCCCTGTATAGGGTTTGAAAATCAAAATAGCTGGTAAATATTGATTTCAAACATTTCTGTCAAGAAAAATTACCTTTCTAACTAAAAAAACTTGATGAAATAATTTGTTTTATTTGAAATTTTCTGGTTGCTATGAAGATCTTTTTTCCTCCTTCTCCATTTTGGCTGTTTCTGCTTTTTGCCAGTGGAAAGGGGTGCAAAGGGAAGGAAAGACAGGGGAGAAAGCAAAAAAGAGTCTTTTTGTTTTAAAAGAAGAGTGTGTCAATGAGAATGAGAAGAATGAGAATTTTTATAGATTTTTTTAAAAACAATAGATTTCCTTTTTTTTTTTTTTTAGTTCTGAAAGGTTTCAGGTAGTTTCAGCTATCTCTAAGATGTAATTAGCACCCAGACCTAACAAATAATTTACTTTTGGTGGGCATTGTCCTTGTGACTCTTTCAAAGCAGTCTCTATATGACAATAATAGGACAGGCTGGAGCACGTTCAAGTGATTCTCTCTGATCTTAGAAGAAGCCCTGAGTATTCAAATGAGAGCAATATGTGCGGCCAAAGAAGATATTTTTGAAAAAGCTGTGTGCAAATTTGAATTATATGGCTCTCATTCATTTTAAGAAAATTCCTGCTATTGAACACACCCATATTGGTTCAATATGTGTGTGTTAGATCAGCAGATGGTCAGTTGAGTATGGTGGAAACCAGGGGGGTAGCTTTCACTTCCATGCTACATTTTTATGTTGGCTTGTAAAGCTCTGCAGTACAATTTGATGAAGATGTAACAAGACAATCCAGTGCAACGCTTAAAAACACCAAACCCCACCATCCTGCAGTCAGTGTGTCCACCCATAACCTGCTGTGCTCTGGTCTGAATTTAGAGCAAGGGAAGGAAACAGAACTGAAATATCTGCGGCATTCATTTCTTGGCAGATATGATAGCACTCCAAACTATTTTTATAGTTCCATACATCTTCAAAGTGCTGCTTTCTCCTCTTTTTTATTTCTTTTTTGTTTCTTTTTTGACAATGATATGTTGGGCCCCAAACCCTATTTCTTTACTCTTTGCACAAATCCCAGCAAGGCCTTGGAGAAGGCTTGCTGCAGAGGCCCCACAATAGGCTTCACCGCAACTGGGGAATAGCTGTGGCAGCACCTTAGGGGACTAACTGTTAGATACTTACTTGACAGCCGGCTTGAAAGCTCTGCGGTGAGCGATGTCATGCCGCTCGCCCTGCCGGGTGATATTGGCGTGGCGGGGTGCACGGAGGGGGTGGCAATGGAGCCCAGGTACTGGTAGGACTGGTCGTAGGACCACGGTGGAGATGGCTGCACTTGCCTTGTGTCTGCAATGAGAAAGAGACCTATAGGCTGTTTTGAATGATAAAACTTTGCAATCAAGTACGTGAACTAAACCACATAGTGGAAAGAGAAACTTAAATGCCAAGATAATTACATTTCAGTTCCATAATCCCCTTTGTCAAGAGACCTTCAGATGAATTGCTTTCTAAAATATTATTTGTGCATCTGTGAGTTTTGATGGGTTGAGTTTTTCTTCTGAAGCTTTTTGATATTTCACATTGATGGTGGGCAGGGAGAAGCGGTCAGGGAAAAGCAGATTAAGCTTTCCAAGGTGAAAGACTGTTCATTGCTGAGATGCATTAGTATTTTAGCCAAAAAGGTATGTCTTGCATGGCACCAAGGAGACAAAAATACCGAACTGTGAGTGTTTCTGTGCAAGTGTGTAAGATGAGAGAGAAAAACAAGATGAAAATGTGTCTGCATTTCAGAGTGCACAGTTCAGTACAATTCAGAGTGACGGGTACATCTACTAGCAGTGGTTGAACTTCAGAAGTAGAAAGCCCTACAGAAACTCCATGGCACTGCTAAGCTGAAAATGCAGACACCCTGTGAGCACAGGCTTTCTGTAGAAACTGCTGCTTCTTGGAAGCAAAATATCAAAATGCACAGATGCGTAAAACATTTACAGAAAAGCACTAACCTATTATTTTCTAGCCACATGACTAGTTTGGTTGACGTTTGAAATCAGAGATGCACGGCAGGGAGTTTGTCCAAACCAGTTGCACCAATGCAGAAACAACTTTTTTCTGCTCATTTCATCTTTGCATATGAAGGGGGCATCTTTCAGTGTATAGAAAGGTCTAATTTTTGTGTAAATCAAAGTGAAAAAGGTTCCTCCCTCCTTACCTACCCAGAATTTTTTTAACTACTTTTAGTGAAATCTTTTCTACTTTCTTCAGCTCTAAGAGCATTCTCCTGCAGCTTCATCTAGCTAATTGCCTTTTTGAAAAAAACAGATGTTGGATGAACTGCATTCAGATAAAACTGATATCAACATGGAAGGGAAATTTCCCAAGTCTGAGATGAAGACTTTCATCTTCCATCAGAAAACCCATCTGGGAATTATTATTTTGTTGTGCTTTATGGAGATGAGTTTTACATTTTGTTTGTTTCATCTGTTTAGAATGAAAGATTTATACAAAACTCCAGGCTTTTAAAAAAGAACTAGTGATGTCACTTGCAGAATAAGGTATTGTAAAGATTTTTCTGCTGAGCAACATATTCAAATTCAGATATTATTAATATTTAATTTTTTTTCAGGCAGACTTCCTTAAAAATAAATTCAGTTGACTCATGCTGTTTTAAAAGCAACATCCAATCAGATTAAATGGACTTCAGTAGAAACAAACAAAAAGACATAGGCACAAAGTCTGTCTTATTCTGAATTACAGCATCATCTCATTGTTAACGTATGGTCAGTATTTATTAAAGATGACAGGGAGACAGATGAGGGAATTCAGTCTCCAGGGGTAGCATTAGGATAAATACCACAAAGCATCGGCAGAGCAAGCTTTGTAATGGTACGGCACTGTGTGTTTCAGTTCTGAAATGGGGTTAATTAAATCATTACTCCCTTATTTCAGCATGCAGTCCCATTGATTTCAGTTCAGCAATGCGGCTGAGTACTACAATCATGCTACGTGGGCCGGAGGGATCCCAGCCCAGGGGTGGAAAGTCCCCCAGCTAGTCCTCCTGCCTGGGGAGCCCTCCATCTGCTCTGCCAAGGCTGACAACACAGGTGACAGAGCCTCCCCACTGTCACCTCTCTCTTGAGGGCTCTGTTCAACCCTGTCACCGCAGAAGCCACTGAACCCCTTTAGCTGGAAATGTTTTATCACCTACTTTCAGGCTCTGTCCTTAGGTCTTAGCACTGCAGAGAAGAGGGGAAAAGTCTATTTTCAGGGGAATCTGGGTATGTGCAAAGGGGGTGCTGTCACCCATCCTTGTTTTTCAGGCTGAAAGGAGAGAACGTACCCTCTTTTCTCCTGTTACAAGCTGTCATTGCATGCTGGGGAAACTCTGCCACTTTTCTCCTGTTTCTTACATTGCTGGCTCTTCAGGACAAGAGACAAGATGTTGTGCTCTGCCTTGCCCAGCACGCATGGGATCCTGGTCCATAAAACAGCTCCAAGTGCAATAAACATATGGACAATAATAAGAAGATACAGAAAAAGCTGCAGCAGCCACCACAGCGGCAGAAAAGGAACCAAGACCTTCTCACAGATTTACTAAGCACTGACAAGACTAAATTGAAATATGGTTTCTTTCTTTCAGTGCTACTAGAATTAGCTTTATGCTATGTCCCGACTAGAAACCAGATAATGGACCAAGTACATGTCTAGTAACATCCAGACTTAAGAGGCTACCAAGGTATCTGACCTGCCTCATCCATTTGCTGTTATTACTGACCTCTGGGGTACTTGAAACAGTGACAGACAGCCCGAGAGACCCCCATTATTAATCTCCTCATCCCATTAAGTCTTTCTTAAGTGAAAGTTCAAACTACCAATCAATTTTCCATCTAGGTACCTGTATTCCCAATCTCTGTATTTGCTCTTAAAGATTGGCTTTCTGACATCAGACTGGTTAACAAGTTGCAATCTATTCAGTGATGTTAATATAGTGCATTATATTATATACACATATTAAAGCAGGTTGTGCTGACTAACCCCAGGCATCACCTTCACAGCTTTTTAATAACAAGTGGAGAAAACTATCACTGCAATAGCATTTTTATGGCAGCATTTCAGTATCAAGAGGCAGATTCAGCTCCCAGTAAAGGCAAGGTTTGCATTTCCAGCAGCGTCAGTAGGATCTGGATTAGGGGCCTCAAATAGCATTTTATTTTTGTGATATCTGCTTTTCTTCAGCTTTCAGGTTACCCAAAATTAAACTGGAACGGGTTCAAAATTGCCACAGAACTAAGCTACTCAAAAAAGGCAACAAACTCTTTCAGAATCCATCTCTTCTCTGCTTTCAAAATAAAGAGGTGCACTTCTCAGAGCTTGGCATGGGGAACCGAATGTGTGGGTTCGTGTGGCTGAAGTTAATTTGGTGAAAATATGCTGCAAATAAATGGGAGTTGCTTCCCAACTCAGAATATCTGTGAAGAGATTTGCAGGGAGAGCTACTTCAACAAAGGGAAATAACAGGGCTTTGGGCCCACATGGTTTTAAAGCCAAACAGGATTCCAAAATCATTTAAAAGCAGATCAAAATAGCACGAAACCAAGGAAGTTGCTCCAGTTGGTGATCTGTGCCCAATCCTCCCAGTATTTCTCCCATTAGCAAGTACTTTCCATTTCTGCTTTTTACGGTGTGAGAAAATGTATTTAAAACATGAAAACAGTTATTAATTGCAATAAAACACTCCAGGGCGAGAATTATGGTGCAATAATTCACACCTTGCTGTGTAGTCACGAGCTCTCGGCCTCTAGCCTCATGCCTAACAAGCTATTAAGCAGAAAATATTGAACCACCTTTCATGCCTCGTCATGTTTTATTGCCAGAAAAGGTTGCGTTCGGCTCGTTTTAAAAAGTTGTAATTAAGCTGTACAAATGTTGCATAATGTTTAATAGTTTAATGAAACAAGGTCTGGTTAGAGACTCGACAAAAAAAAAAAAAAAAAAAGGTCTCCCCCTTTCATGATGCTCCCTCTGGTCCTCCTATTTAGCGTTTTTCCAGCCATTTTCGCCGGGGAAAATTAAAAGCCTAACCCGAAGGCGGCCAGGCGGAGGGAGGTCTGTGGCTCCTTTCGCCTGGAGATGCTGGGGACAGCAGTCCATCAGTAGGTGGCAGTGGAGACCTTGCAGAAGGCGGCGGCCGGTGCCGGCTCCGAGCCCCGCAGCGCCCTGCCATCGGTCGGCGGCCGCCGCGCCCCCCGCGCCGGGCGGAGGGAGAGCCCAGCGGCCGGACTGCCTTCGAGACCTGCTGTGACATAACCAGCTTGAGGATGAATTTTCCCGGAGCCGCCGCAGCCCTCGGTACGACCTTTGTTAACACCTATTAGTCATTCCCACCCGGGACGCCGCCAGCGCTGTCTAACTGCAGGTCGGCTCTGCGCAATCACGGCGCAGAAGTAGCATCTCTCTCAAGAGCAGCTCTGGGCCCAGTGGGTACCCAAGAGTACGGATGCACGGGAGAGATGGATATGCCCTGACCCAAAGATACCCTCGCCCAGCAGAACCGACGCGGATCAGTAGGGCCAAAGAAACACCTGCCAGGCAATGGAGTTGTCCTAGTGTGACACAGGGCATATTTTGGCTTCCAAAGTTGTTGTTTATAGTCAAGTACAAAAGAAAACAACTCCCTTTGTGCTCAGAGCACAGGATGAATGGGTCAAGACCTCAGTTCAAAACCACAGCGTATCTCCTGAGCTTTCACAGAACATCCTTTTGTCTATAAAACTGATCCTGAGTGTACGGGACATGGAAATCACTGGGACATAATAAACATGAAGTCCTAGGATGCTATTTCTATGTGATTCTTTTTCAGAGGGGGTACAGACTTTAAAATGTAAACCAGCATGTCCCTCTCCCTCCAAAAGAAAACGCTGTGATGCTGTCAGGTACTCGGAAGGTATAAATCAGCAAGTTTCAGTGGGGCTGTGGTGATTTATAGGACCAGCTCAGGATGTTGCTTGAAATGATAGCGAAAATGTCTATCACCTCATCATTTCTATGTAACAAATACAACAATCCGTACCAAGCTGTCTTAAAGAAAGCCCCCATGAGTTTTTATAGTCTGATCAGAAAATAATTATTTTTAGCCATATTAAAAGCTTTAAACTTTGAATTAAAATCAGGTAACAGGTCCCACTGCACATATAAGCCAAAAGGAAAAAAGGATGCGTGTGGCTTGCACTGGGCTGGATCCCGTGCACCTCTGAATCTGTTTTATGCCCCTGGAGCGCAAGAGAGACGGTTCTCCGTGTGTCACTGCAGGTCAGACATTGCTGCCTGCTCCCAGCCAAGAGGCGCTGCGCAGCCAAATCTCGCTATGATACAGCATGTTCCTGGAAGCTTCAGAAAGGAGCAGCAGGATGTGAGTCAGTACGCCGTGGCGTGAGGCGGGATGGCGGCAGAGCCGGCAGCGGCCCGGGAGGGAGCAGGTATGCCTTTGACTCAGCCAGGCTGCCCGCCTTGCCACCTTCCCCTTCCTGACAGCTGCGCTTGCATATGGGCTGCCTGCTCGTCTGTCTCAGAAATGATACCTGCCTGCTTGAAAATGCTATTACCAGGACAAACTACCTTCTACAAAGTGATTTTTTCCAAGCCAGGATGAGGGGAGACAGAGGAGGCAGCCTGGAGTAGCAAGCAGCTAATTAGCTACTATCTATGTCAGTGAAAATCCCCCTATCCTCAGCACAGCCAGATGAAGATGAATTGCGAAATAGCCGCTGCTGTTGCCAGACTTTTTTTCTCAAGTTGCAAAAATTTCTGTCAGTCATATGCAACAAACCCCGAAAGTCGCATAGTGTCGAGCTTTGCAATTCCTCCACCATCCTGGCAAGGACTTTAAAGGCAGCAACTGGCAGAAGACATGGGGTGAATGAAAGCTGGGATTAGTTTACTGGTGTCAAACTCGGAGGCAAACAAGAGAGAGTCAGATCCTTAACTGCTTTCAAAGGCTTTTCTGAGTCTGGGATTTGTCCATGTCCCCCCCACTGCCTGGGCTGATTTGCTAATCTTTCCAAAGGGAAACAGTTTGTATAGTGTGACTTTCCTTTCCTTTGAGTATAAGGCAGGAATGGTCTTGATTAGACTTGTTCATTCAGAGAGGTGTCTTGCTTAATAGAGGAAATGGACTATGAGCACAGAAACACTCCACGTAGTTTTGTGCTCAGGAGAAAGATGCCGCCTGCCTAAAAACTTCAGTCTTTCCTCTTTCCCCACTTCTTTGCCAATATCTCTTACGTGCCTGTCTCTGCCTCTTCCTCCCGCTTGTTTTCCCCCTAGCGCCAGCAGCTTCAGGTGAAGGTGTGAGAAGCACAAGGGACCGTGATAAGGTCCTGCTTGAGTCTGACCCAGGCTCTGTCTGAAGCAAGGTATCTGGAATGACTCAATCTCCCTCCCTCACTCGGGACCCAGCAAATTCTCAGCCTAATGCAGCACCATGAAAAGGTGTGTCATCTCCCGGCAGCTGAAAGAATTAGTCAGTAGCTTAAATAAGGGGGACTTTCCAAAGGACAAGTTCATCACTGGCAGCGGCAGCAGCAGTGGCAGTGGCAGCAGCCGCACAAGGCTGGTATTCTCATACCTCTCAGCGCTGGAACATGAGGAGCTGGAAAATTACAGAGCAAACTGTAAAATTCCACCAGCAGCTACTTCACCCTGCAGGGTGGTTTCCCTCTGTGTGCCAGGCTGTGGAAACCACTGTCACACCACAAAGCCACCTCCCAGCTCAACAGCTGGGACACCTGCAGGTTTCACAGAGGTGGGTGCACGCTCTGATTTGCCCCCCAGGGAAAGTTTTTCAAAGCCTTCTAATTTCCACTGGAAATTTATAGGAGATGAGCGTTCACTCCTCTCCATGGCCTTGAAAAGCCCCTTTTAGATTGCTAACAGGTGACAGGACTTATTCTGGTTGAGAACGACAGTGACAGATATGTCGTGTGTCTGGAAATTTTTAAGTTGGAGGAGGGGGGAGGACCACCCAAATCCTCAGCTATTCTCTTGAAGAGAGATCTTTGGCAGCAAACTCCTGCCTCAATGTTTGCTTTCATTTTATTTCAATATTACTGTGGTTTTGTGGAGTATTGCAAAGGCTACAGAAGTTCTAGAGGCATTTGAGCCTCTAAAAAAACTCCTGTGGGGCAGGAGACTGAGGGTGTTTCTCCACACTGAGGCATCACGCGCTTGAGAATAAAAGAGAAAAATACCAGCCTCAAGCAGAAACCTTTCGAAAAGCAGTTGCTGAGGCTGTTTGCTCTAGCTGTGGTGCTTAGCGTTGATGCAGAACTTCCCAAAGCACGCTAGGTGCTGTGTGGACATATAGGAAGGTACCAACCCCTGAGGAGGATAAAGTGTGTACTAAGGAAAACCATGGAAGATGACAAAGAGTGGTGTGATCAGGTTCTGGGGTGCAGAGCACTAGTTTTGCTGTTCACTCCCCTTTGCATTTGGTTTCTGTGCGTCAGGTCTTCTGTGTTATGCCTTTTCTTTTAAACGCTGCACTAGAAAGGGTCTTGAGGAAGAAAATGATGTAAATCTGTGAGCACCTTTGAGGATGTTAGTCCTCCATTACTGAGTTAGTGGCAGACTGGAAGTCTTGTATGAAGATTTTTTGCTAGCTTTTCTTCAGAAAGAGATGGCAGGGGAGGGAAAAAAACAATTGAGTGTGTCCTAATGGTTTGTTTGAATTTCCTTCACTCTTTTCACATCCATGTCAAGAAAGTCAGTGCTCCATTGACAGTAAGATGCCTGGAGATGATATCAAAGGCAGCAGGAGAAAGCATCTGTTCTAGCCACGCATATTTTGTGGATAAAAGGAGAAGTGCATATTCCTTCAAGTTTAAAGCTGCCTTAATGAGCTGCCTAGACTAGCAAAACTATATATGCACAACGCGCCGTAGAGAAACAAGAACTAGCATTTTAATAATGGCAACTGGCTGTGGGGAGCGGGGGCTCCCTATAAAACCTCTCAGGTCTCATTGCTAACTTGGTGCCAGAATCAGGAAGTGCAGACAACTCCAAATACCAAACTGTGAAAACTCTGATTTCACAATCAACGTATGTGCTGCCCTAGCAGGTTAGTACATAAGCTGCTCAAATGAAATATAAACCAGCTCTCCTCCTGAGTAAGCACACTCCTCCTGGGCTGGCGTCACTGCTGCTTTGAAGAACATGATGGCATTATGGGCAAACTGCTAGGTCTCTGGGTGCCGGTGACATGCAGAAGTTGAAAAGCTGAGTTTTGCATATTAAGGATGCATTGTTCTTTGTCTTTGGAGGTATGAGTCACCCTGGAGAGCTGCAGTTATTTGTTCAAGAGGGAGACTCCATTCCACCACCCGTCCTCCTCTTCCCTCCCTCCCCACATCAACAAGGAATGAAGCAAAAGAATTCAACCTTGACCTTCCACTCTTTTGGCTCCCCTGGAGGAGACGTGCCGCCAGACTCCGTGCCGCTGCAGTGTTCTCCCCTATCTCTAAGCGCACTGCTAAAGCACAAACTGAAACGGTAGGAAATCAGGGACAGATACCACGTGGATGTCGGCGGCGAGCAGGCTTCACTCTCTGTCCCCTTGTGCCCAGCCTGGGAGATGGTGTGAGGCAGAGAGCCCCGTGGCTCGGGTGGAAGGATGCCAGTACAAGCACATACATGTGTGTGCACGCACATACATACGTGTGCACATATATACACCTGTCTACTCACTGCACGGCGCTGCGGTTTCCTTCGGCTTCAGAGGCACTAGGGAGAGAGCAGGTTGTTGTTCTGCTGCTGGGAGGGTGCATGATCTGTGGTGACCTGCACAGGGACTAGGTGGGACCTATTGGGAGAGTTACTGCTCCCTTATCCATCTTGGTAAGTCCATGCCTAGAAATCACATCTCTCCGACTCTAGAGGGGAATTGCATGGGGACTGTGGCAGCTTCCCCTAACCTGCTGCACCAGTCCATATGACAAACTCTGCCGGACAACAGAGCATCTCTGTTCCTGTCCCACCTCTCCCCTCCCCAGCTTCTCTCCTCTGCTGTTTTAGGTCCAGCTACTGCTCTTCTCTTCACCTTTCCCTGAACCACACTAGTACTAGTACGTGAGCGCCTCCCAGCTAATTAATTCCTTGATTCTCACACTGCCCCCAGAGGAAGGGTATTATCGCAATCCTCATTTTAGCAGGCGGAGAATTGATGCAAGCGGAAAGCAAGCCTCCAGTTCAGCAGAGCACTCAGGGCACAGAGCTCAATGCTTGGCTGAGTCAGAGCACATGCGATTTACCTGATGTCACCCCGGCAGGGAAAGTTCACCTGTAAAAACAGCTTGGGGGAGATGTATCTACTTCGTGCTAGTTAGCTCACATTCTGAAAGCAGCCTACCTGAAGCGTAGGGCTCAGATGGAGTACAGTGCTCACTGAGGAGACGGTCAATTAACCCACCTCACTACCCTGCTGCTGGTGACAGCAGCTGCTTTCAGGCTGCCTTGGGCAGGTATATCATGCCCTGGAAACACAGACGCAGAACTAGGTTGCTAATTGTGTACAAAATGTAATGCTGTCTGCCGGTGCCCTGGCTCTTGGGGCAGGATTCATCCCACCTGAGAGATCTGCAATGTAGGTGTCTACCTCTGAGCTACTTGTCTAGACTCTAGACTTTATTGCCAACAGGGTAAAACAGACACTTGTGGGGTGCAAGTTATTTCATCCTAAGGGAGACATCTCAGCCAAGCCAGGCGGGTGAATCACACCCGATGAACAGCTGTTTCTCTTCGTGATCGCAAAGATACCAGATGACTGTGTCAGATGGAGACACACAAAACACGGATGTCTAAAGTTAGGTGAAATGAATCCCAGCCTGGTTACACCTCCAAAGTTTCTTTTTCATGGGGTGGAGCAAGACCAAAGGAATTGGTGAGATATCTCCTGGGCCAAGACCTGGAAGTCACATTGAATCACTATTTGCAGACATAGGATTACCTCCACCTTCCTTTCTAGGGCCATAACCTCCATGCCTGTGGGATGGACCTGACCCTGCTAGTCCTCGGAAGGGATTGCTGATACCCTGGTGCCCAGCCCCAGAGCCATTGCTTGAGAAGGACTCTGCCTTCAGGTGCTCAAAAAGGCAGCAATGAGCTCATGTCACAGTGAAGCATTTCCTAGCTTTGCGTCTACATTTCAAGACAATTAAATATGAGGCTGAAAGTTCCTTGGCTGGATTATTCCCACTGGAAAACTAATGCCATGAAAAAAGGAGCAGAGTTGAATGAGGAAGTCTCTGCAGTCTACTGGGAGACACGGTGATAAAGGAATGACTACAACGTGGCCTCAGGTATCTTACAGGTTGCTCCTGATGATGTGAAGTAATTACTTCATATTAAAGTTCTTTAGCCTACAGATAAACAAAAAGTGCTCATCAATCTCTTCTTTTACAATTTCAGTGCTCCCTCCTCTTTTTCAACATGAAAGCAGTAGAAGAAAAAAACTTACTCTCTGGAGTTTACAGTCATTTTATCCACCACAAAACACTGACCTTGATGTGAACTAATTAGGGTTGCAATAGATTATTAATACGAGTCAGTAAGGTGGAGTTTTGTCAGTATAAAAGAGGCCTTTGAAGATAACAGCCATTTACACTTTCATGATCTCATCCCAAGTGCTGAGAAGAAAGCTTATAAAGTAATAAAGTAGAATTCATCTAGGGGCACTCTGCGCACACAACGGAGTGTCACCCTCCAAACCCTTATTCAGGATGGCAAATGAAATCTGCTTGGATTCTTTTAAATTCCAACACAAATCAGGATTAAAACAACTTTTGGTAATAAGCAGATCTCTGATGATCTAAAGACACACTGGTTCATTTTATTGACTTAGAGAAAGTAAGTGACATATCAAATGCAACCTTCATACTTTAACAACTGAGGTCACCTTGAGAAAAATGATACTGAGCCCACTGGTATGAAACCTCTCTCCAGAGTGCAGCTTTGATTTACAAGGTGAAATAAGGTCTTCTTCATGTGAACATATATTTGTAAAGTCAGTTTGACTTAGAATGATGCATGGATTTTTTTAAAAAGGAGGTAGCTCAGAAACTGTTGCTCACTGTAGTATTAAACCAAAATGGACCTGTTGAAAACTGTATTAAATGATCTGCTTCTCTAAACTGTCAAGCTGGTTTTGAGGAGGTCTACAAAACCAAAATGGAAAATGAGTCAAGCCCAGAAGTATGTGCTGAAAGCCCAAACTCACTGGGTTGTCAGGGGCATTCAGTCCAGAAATACATTTAAAATACCGTTTAAGAAATGCTTTGCTTCCTTTACAAAATCCCTTGGCGCTTGCTGTGTAGCTGAGGAATGCAGCATCCTGCCGCGCTGCAGCCATCACTGATTCCACCCGACCTATGGACCCGGCGGGTGGCAGCAGGACGTCTCCCCTGACTCCCTCCTGAGAGGCTGGAGGAGCACAGCCGGAGGAAGAAAGATTAAAAGGAAGGTAAAGACTCGTCTCCTTGTTCAACCTTTCTCCACAGCTGCGGGAGCAGAAGTGCTCAAGACGTGCACTAGGTTCAGCTCCTCTTGCATGTTTGCTCTGCTGGACATATTTAAATGTTATACCGATTGATTTCAGAGCAAGCTAGATCTAAATCTGAAGGGCAAAAAATACGGGCGGCACGAGCTTTGAAGTTTAAAGTGCTTCCCTCTTTAGTGCTGCTGAAGATGCCAAGCAGAAGCTCAGCAAATCAACACACACAGAAGCTGTTGCAGGGCTGAAGCCTTTCCAATGCAAGGTGCCAAAAATGAGAGACCCCTGAATAAATAGGCGTGGGGCTTTGAATGTGCAGGTCTCAGCCAGCAACGCCCTGGACATGCACTTCCCATGAGGGCGGCTGGGAAGGGGGCTACCCTGAACAGGGAGGGTAGATCTGTGCCACCCATCAGGCGGCGGTGCCAGGAGGAGAGCCGGGGGGAGCCTGCTGATGCCCCAGCTCCCATTCACCTCCCTGGTGATGCCCCTTCTGCTGGAACTTTTCTTGGAGGGGACCCGGGACAACTCGGGACAGCTGGGAACCGTGCACCACGGCCCCAAACTTTGGGTACCTACGTCCCAATCATAACTTCTGGTTTGTGTGCAGGTGGGTGCTACCAGAATGGGTGGAGTAAGGAATAACAGCGTTGAAGGAAAGCTGTAATCCGGTATAGAAAAGAAGTGTCAACACATGTCAAATGTTGCAAAATGTCCCGGTGTGGAAGAAATAAAGTAATTCCCAGTATTAACTAACAAACAGCTGTTGTGTTGCCAGGCTGAGGAAGATTTCTTTTTGCAATAGGAAATACATGGTATTTTATATAAATAACAGTTTTGTTTCACTTTCTGTATTAAACATCTTAAAAATTAACCTTTAATACACTAAACACTTTTGCACGGCATGAAAAATCTGGCTTGCTGTAACCTCTTTTCAAATTACACCCTGTGACTAGCCTGTCTGCTCAGAAATATCATGTAAAATTACTGTTCTGTTAGCAGTTACGAACCTATGAAACACTGACACATCAAAAACTTTTTAGAAACTTAGCTAAACACAGCTAAACTCCACTGAATGTGCTGAAGTGAGCAGTTTTAGACAAGCGTGGCATGAGAAGTAAGATCACAAGTCATCGTAATAAGCAAAAGGAACTTTTTCCCGTTTAAGAAACTATCTCAAAGCTAAACATAATCGTGATATGTAAGCAATCAAATATTAAATAGTTATTGCTTTCTTTCCTAATGAACACCAGTATGAGTAAGACCAAACAAAGACATTTACATTTAATGCAAAAATCCAATGTGATGGCATGAAACAAGGTTATTTTAGGTTATAGATTGTTGGCTTGGTCAGGGAAAGAAAATCTTCAGAAAGTGCCCTAATGGAAACATTTTTTATGTCTCATTTTAACTGTTTTAAAAATTGGCAACTTTACGAAACAATACATTTAAATTCACCCATAAATTATATATTTGCTGTTGTTTTGCAGTTGTTGATATTTTGGAACTGCCAGGGAAACAAAACAAACCCCCCCTTCCTTTATTTGTGCAGCTCTTTAATCTGTTTAAATTAATATGCTGTATTACTCATTTTTTCCCCAATGTGATCCTAAAATGATCGCTTAGCTGCACTCACATTAGTCTCTCCTGCCAGTGAACTAAATATGAAATGGTTTATTCCCCCGTCCTCCAGCAGCTCTTCCCCCATCCTCACATGCTCATTTAGCCAGTCTGAACTTACAGATAAGCTGATGATGAGACACTAGAAGGCAAAACCAGACAATTACCCAGGCAAATGTTTGAAGGATTTGGGCCCTGCGGCAAAAATGCTGTTTACTGAAGACTGAAAGCACCATTTCTGCTGAGTACAAGCCAGTGTGTCTGAACTCAACAGTTCTGGATAGTGGCCACCAGTGGACTCAGAGCAAGGTTTGTAGGTGCAAGATAACATCACGCTCCCGTCTGCATTTCATCACCGCAGGGCCTTTTTCTCTATTCTTAAACAAAGGCATGCAAGTACCAACAGAAGTATGCTTTACCATCTGTCTTTATATTCACTCATTACATAGTTAATCATTTATTTTTATGCTGAAGACCACCCCGACAAGGTGCAAGGACAGATCCTCAGCTGGCCTGGTTAGTAGGGCAAGGCCAACTTGGATTGGCTGAAGAGCTGTCTTTTGGTCTGCTTCTGCACCCTTCAGAACTTACTGAATATGAGCAGGGTTGCAGCGCCTCACCTTCTCCTTTTTCCCTTCCTACTTCCTTCCTCGAAAGATGTTTTGGGGCAAAGAACAGAGACTGCACTGAGAGTCAAGATGAGGAGGGACGAGAACACAACGCTCTTTTGCATTTCACGTCGCTCTCCCTGCTCAGCCTTCCATCTGCCCCTTCCCATCCGCACAGCCCCAGCGATGCAACCAGGGATGGCGCTGGCAAAAATGGAGGAGATCGGGCTAGAAAGCATAGAAAAAGGGCATGGGAAAGCTGCTGAACTGCACAACCTGGATGGGTGGACCCAGTCACTAAGAGCACCGCAGCAGTTCTGCTGGCTCAGGAGGTTCAGTTAGCCTTTGGTGATACACGGCAAACAGGTATGTGGGGAGACTCTGGAAGGCACTCTGCATTTTCAGGTTGTTTCAGCAGTAGGGAGTGAACTCCCCCCGCGAGGAAATGCCCAGGCATGTGCCTTCCATCTGAGTTGGGGAAAAATTACCATTAACATAGTAAATGGTAAAAAAAAACCCGCATGGGACAGGTCTGCAGTCCCTGCCTCCTGCTGCCATTCACTCTCAGTGGGAAGAAAGGCACAACAGAAAGGGCAGGAAAAGGCTCTAAAACATTACCGTTTCCTGAGGATGCACATCTAAGACATCTGTGTACCAGAACTGGAGGAGGAAGAGTGGACGAAGGGAGACCACAAGGGCATAGATAGACAACCATGAGAAAGATCAAACTCTTGCCTTCAACTTGGGAGTGACTGCTGTCTGGAGCCAGAATGATCCTCCACCCAGGCTGAGCTGCTTCACTGCCAGGAAGCAGAGGATTTCAGACACACTGGCATCTGAGCCCAGCACCTTTCACAACCTCCGAGATCTCAAGAAATGGCCCCAAAATGCTAGGTAAATAGCACACTGATAAGAAGCTATTAATAGCACTAACCCAGCTGGAGGTAAACTTTCCAGTAAGGGTGTGAGAAACTAGGTGCCTATCTCCCATGCTTAATCCACCAGGCATGGTCGTATAGACTAGGGCCCTGTAGACCAAGCCTTAGCCACATTTAACTGTCAGATATACTTTCCATAAGCACTCCACTGGCTTTGTTTTGTAAACATATTTTCCCATAAAGAAAAGAGAGGCATGCTGCATCAAGGCATGGGGAACGTGTCTTGTGAGGAGACAGCATTTCCTCAGTCCTCCCTCTATTTTTTTTCCTTCTTCTTCAAATGTGAAAAATAAGTTGTATGACAGCCTTTGGTGGAGATGTGTGCAACAAGGCCTTCATTGTCTCAGACAGGTGTGAGATTGGAATTGATTCAGCGCCAACAAGCCCAGTATCAGAGCCAGCTCTGTGAGCTGAAAACATACACCAACCATCCAGTAATACCACTGCAGCCAGCCAGAGACTCAACAATTTAAGGCTTAACACACACACAACATAAATCAGATGAGGATGTACCAGCCAACCGTCAGCTTCTTGGGCAGATGCCTGCAGACCGTCTGTGCAGATCAGACCTTGCCTGTTTCGGTTATTGGAAACATTTTTTATTTTTTTTTTCATATAAAGATGAGAGGCTGGGTGGAGCAGCTAGCTCAGACACATTTACATTTGCCCTATCTTGCCCCAACAGCCCTCCTTTGCTTGCTGTTTGGAGGCAGTCCTTCTTGTAAAGTCACTTTATTCCAAGTGCAGGAGGGAAGGAATTACATCTTGGGGAAATGTTTAACGTACAAATACAAAAATCACATGGACACGCACTCAGTACGCACCACCCTCATGAAACAAAACCGTTCCCTTCCATGGGAGTTTAGGAGGCTCTGAACATGATCAAACAAGCACAAGAATTAACACAGCTGTTTTTCTTTCTTTCTTTCTTTCTTCTTCTTTTTTTTTTTTTTTTTCCATGGATGTATTTCTTCACTTTTCCAGGAAAACCTGTTTTCACACTCTCTCCTCTCTGCCTTTACTTCTCTCACCTGCTTCAACCTAATCCCTGCTCTATGTCTGGCCATGTTAGTCACCCCAGTGAGGGCAAGAGCGGGCAGTGCCGGTGGCCTCCTGGTCCTCCCTCGGGCTCTGGCACATGCAGGGAGAGATCCCGCATGTGGCATCCACCACCCCGGGCTCAGTCACCTGTGGGTGACCCACAGACACACTGGTGATGGTCAGTCATTCCACCATGCCCATGGCATCTGGCGAGCCCTGCTCCACCTGGTTTCTCCCTATTCCCCAGCAGCTCAGTTTTAGCTGCCCTCGATCCCAGCTGCAAGCCCTTGTCCCTTCTCCAGCTCCTCCATCCTCAGGGAGTGCATGGGGCTCTTGCATTTCATAACACAGATGGGCAGCACTCACACTTTTGCTGAGCAAAAGGGGGACTGGCAGGAGGCTTCCCGGGGCCAGGGCTGACTCCTGCAGGTCCCAGGCTGGTCCCCTGCTGCATCCGCCTGCGGGGCTTATTTGCTGGCTGGGCAATGGGAGAGGGATTGCAAGGGTGGAGGCTGGGGAACGCCATCAGCACGAGGGCCTGGCATGGACACCCAGGTATGTGCTTAAAAGCTGAAGACAGCTGACAGAGAGCTTTTCAAAAAAATATTTGCAGAGGAGGGGTAAAAATGACAATACCCTAGAAATCCATTTGTATCTAGGTGAGCATTAGTTGGTGAACCTCGGTTTACGCTCACTTGAAATGTCTCCCTTCCTTTTGTGTGATTCCTTTTCAAGTTAACACAAGTGTTCACTTTTAGAACGTATGGCAGAGAAGAACTGTTTTCTGGTGGATACCTTCCCCCATGAACTAATTAATACTGAGTTTGAATTTGCAAATGTTTTTGCATGTGAAATTGCTCACGTACATATAGGTCTCAAGGATATCAAAGAGACTATTCTTTCGAGCAGTTATTCACGTGCTTTACGGCAGAATGAGGACCATCATTTGGACTTGGGAGTTTTAAAATTAAATACACTTCAGTAACCTTATGCAGTGAGAACAGAAATCATGATAAATGTTACACTTGCTTAGCTACCTGTAAATCATCACTACACTAATAAAATGAAGAATCGCTTCTGAAAAAACATTGTCGTTCCTACGGGCCAAAGGATGCAGCAATTTACAGCACCTTCTCTGCGTACTAGAAACTTATCAATGAATAAAGCAGTGAATATATAACTTACTTCTATGCAAAGGGTTTTTGGTTTCATTGGTTTTTGTTGGTAATGATACCTAAATTTGATCTGCCAGAACCTAAACTGGCCGAGTCATATCTAAAAGCTCTGATATTTGTAGTTATTTAAAAACGCAGAGGATGCAAACTACAATATGTTCTAAAGCATGCCAAGTGATCCAGTTCCATTTTTGGGTACAAAGACATTCAAAACATCTCTTTCTGCAGGTATCCAGGCTCCTTGAAAATGCCTGGAGTTGAGCACTAAAACCTGGAAGCTCTCAAAACCACCAAAGTTGAACTGAGCATCTTGCCCAAACCTCTGAGACAGACCTAGACATTTACTGTCGAAAATCAAGCCAACCTCGACAGCAAAACCACAATTTTTTAATGGATCTATTTCTTATGCTTTTATTTCCCCCCCCCCCAGCACTTTTAAATGAAGAGATGTATAAATAGAATGAAAATGGTCAGACGGATGCTATCGTCTATTTGACTATACAATGTGCATTTCCCCACATAATTGATTGTTTTACTGAGCACATCCAAGCCCATTGTTCTTTGCATGTGAACAATCTCCATTTATAGGGGTCATAATATACTGAATACACAGGGAAAACTTATAAATAAGTTTGCTAAGGGTGTACTGTGTACTTAGTCATGTGAAAGGAGCCCTGTGAACGCTCTAACCACACGGGATAACTAGAGAAGATCTGCTTGACGCAACATCTTGTTAAAGGCATGGCAGCAGAAGAGGTGAGGGCATGCCTGCACTTGATGCTTCAAAAGGACCCCCCTGCCCCATGGATAGAACCCACTGGTGAAGAAAGCAGAGCCCCTTGGCTGCTACGAGCACCGGTAGCTGCTGCAGCCTCCTGTGGATTTAGAGGCGTTGATTTTACTCCATCCAGATCTACCTGTCTGCACCAACTCAGACCATGCGGGCTCTGTATACTGAGGTAGGGTTTTCACCTCAGAAACAAACATTTGAATGCTAATCCATGGACTAGTCTCCTGGTTTCCTCCTTCTTTGTTTTCTAGATGGCAAATAGTACGGGTGTATGTGGTCACTCCGCTCTAACCTCTCAGCATTTCAAGTTTGGAGGGGCTCAAATCAGTATTTGAGGGAAAAGAATACATTCAGTTACAAAATCAAAGTGGTATCTTCTGGCACATGGGCAGCATCAGCTGAATAATAAGCTGGTTTCAGTGGGTGTTTGTTTTTAGGGTAAGGAGCTCTTATTTATTTTTTGTTTGTTTTATTTACCATGGAAGGTAATTTGAGCTCTGGTATCAAAACATGTCATGTTCTGCCAAGAGGGGATTAAAGAGGAGAATGCTATGGAAAGAAACTGGGTTTGTCAGTAAAGTCCTAGGAGAGATTTTATTTACTGGAGTTTTGCAATCAGGGCTTTTAATCTTCCTCACAATTGGGCTATTCAAAGGCCAAGAATATGCTTCAAGAGCCAGTGAGGAATAACCCAAAAACCAAGGAGTAGCTGCCTCAAAGGCTGGCCACATGTTGTCGTCCAAAGTTCAGGACGGTGGGAGCACCTGCCTCTGGGGCAGGCAGGGATATTTGCTTTTGACATCTCCAGAATGTTGATGCCATAGGTGAGATTTAATGCTGGGCAAGAGGAGCGGTGAGTCAGAATAAGCTGTTTCCATGGAAAAGTAAGAGAGCCCAGTGACCCAGCTAATCTCAACAGCTGATAGAAATGTCCCCTGAGGTACAGTGCATTAAAGCTGCCATCCTGAAAGATGCTGAGCCTTCTCAGTTGCCCTGGAAATGAGGAGAAGAGAAGAGCAGGCAGAGGCTCCACCTAGGTGGGGTGACTCCAGCACTGCTGTACCAGGAGAGAGCTAAAGGAGCAAGAAGTGAGCCCGAGTAATTCACTCTTTTCTCTGGAGATCAGTGACCACTGAGAGCACTAACAATGGACCGGTAGCATCAGTGCAGGCACAAGATTCCTGCATTAGCTCAGAGAGAGGTTCCACTTCTGTGATGACATAACGGAGAAGGGACTTTGGCATACTGAGTTGAAGATGACAAAACAAAACAAACCAGAGATCACCGTGCAAGTTAAAAACTGAACAGGGATACTTGTCCCTACCTGCAAGCTCTGTTTTTTTTTTTTTTTGCAGTATCCATCAGCTCAGTGTTGTTCTCATGTGGTAAAAGACATGGACTGATTAATGAAAAATAAAACTATGTCTGGGCGCGAGCTGCCAAATTTTATAGCTGCCTAAAGATTCAGCTAGACAGATTTCCAAAGCTATCTCCATAGCTGTCACTGATTTCTCTGTGGCTTAGGTGCATGGCCACTATCAAAAATCTTGCTAAGACACCTTTCTGGTGTGCTAAGTTTTCCTAAATACTCTGTAAAAAATCAAGCTCTAAATAGCTTGCCAAAAGATATGCAGAATGAATTTGACAAAAATTAGAACAAAATACAGATCTCTAAACTTTTTGATTCTGCTTTAAAACCAAGATTTCCTTTTGTAGTTAAAGTCATCCTTTAGGATGCTCCATGTGGATGAAAAAAAGAGAAAAAAAAAAAAAAAAGAAGGAAAATTTGTGTAAGTGGAGATGTTGCTTGGGGATTGAAAACATATTTGTTGCCTTATCTATTGCTTTTTTAACCTCAGGAAGTGCCAGGCAATTGGAATTTGAAGATTGGTATCTTAAATATATCGACACTTGGAAATCTTCTGGATTAAACACCATTACATAACTCTTTCCATTAGTGCCTTCAGTCGATGAAAAAGCTAAACAATTTCAAACCCTTTTTTTTTTTTTTTTTTTTTTTTTCTAGAGCTGAAAGTGAGGAGGCAGAGGAGGCTCTTAAGCAAGGCTTATGCCCCGGAGCTGGGCGTGCTGCCGGCAACGCGGGCAGGTGTTGAGGAACTGGCTTCCTCACCTCGCTCTGCCCCGAGTGGGAACAGTCGGAGGAGGCACAAATCTGTGACTGAAGGGGATGAATCCTCAAGGTGCACGGAGCAGGTGGCAGGACAGATTCCTGCCACCCTCAAATGGGAAAAGCCTTCCCATAAGCAGGTGAAGAGTGAGGTCTCCAGTGCTGGAGCTGAGCCCACATCCTAGATGGGATTTGTTCAGAGAACTGCTGAAGACCTGGTGGTCCAAGTGGGACTACGGAGTGCACTGGGAGATTGCAGGCAGAAGTTTTATCTTGTCACTGAGATCTGAGAGAGCAGAGTTGAAAAGATCCCTGAGCCTCCTCCTGCCTGTCCCAGGGAATGAAATATCCCTTGTCTCGCCCTGGTGAAGCCCCAGGTGTGGAGAATTGATAAAATGGAAGAAAATACAGGCCCACAGAGCATCTCCTGGGTCCTGCAGCCACATCTTGGGTTCTGCACTTACATAACATAGCAAGATCTGTCTTAAATTACGTCTTTCTGTCTCTAATAGCCGCCAGGAAGGCTGCCAGGGCTACTCTGATACCTTGGAGCCATCTTCTAATTTCCAGCCTAAATTCATTGACGGTCAGTTTACAGAATAACCACTTGTTCTCGAGCCAACACTGTCCTTCAGCGCAAATGGTTCTCCTCCCTCCCCAATGTTGAACCTTTCTGCTGTGTTTATTGACTGTAATTATCTTCCCTCTCAGCCTCTGTTTCGGCACGCTGAATAAACCCAGCTATGCTAATCTCTTCTTTAAAGGAAGGTCTTTATTCCTCTCATCATACTAACAGCCTCCCTTTGCACCCACTGCCACTTGAATTGAATTTTTCTTGAATGCTGGATAATAATTAGTTCATCTGGACCTCTGAGGAGATTTTTCTAAAACTTTTTATGCTGCTATTAATACAGTATCCCACCTATGGTATCTCAAAAGGTAAAACTCCTGGTCTGCTAGTGGCAGGGAAGGAGGGAAGAGAGGAGATTTCTAACGCCAGATGGAGGGAATTCCTTGGGACTGCTCTAGTTCCTGGGCTACTGCTGGGTATCGCCACCCCTCTCGTGTATCACAGCACAACCAGCCCTGCAAATAGGCAAAGTCTTAGCAAAGATATCATTTTAGAGTAACAAAATTTTATCCCTGTCAAAATTAGTATTTGGAGAGGACCCAAATGGTGTTACAAACTTTACAAATCAAATGGAAGGCATGCCTCTTGGTGTAAGAATCCTATTTCCACATGGGATGAAATGACTGAGTAAAAAGCGATATTGAGAACTGGAACCAGGATAAAATGGCCACTGTGAAGCCATTGGTTATTTAGTTATATTACGCACATCTTTTGTATCTCTTTACCATAGTGATATTTTCTTGTCTATACAATATATTCTGTATATACTATAACCTCACAAACGTCCTCCAAGATACAGATATGGAGGGTGTTAGTATCACCACAAAATGAGACATCTTGCTTGCCCAGAAACGCTACGCAAAATACTTTTGTGCTTCTCCAAATGTCAAGAGTCACGCTTCTGTGGCTGCCTTTTAGTTTATGCTTTAAAGCAATATTCCTAAGACGTGCTCCAGTTTGGGCAACGCAAGTAACTCTGTGTCCTGGCTTCAGCTGGGATGGACCTAATTTTCTTCCTAGTAGCTGCCGTGTTTTGGATTTAAATATGAGAATAATGTTGATAATACATACTGTTTTAGCTGTTGCTATGTAATGCTTATATTAAATCAAGGACTTTTTCAGCTTCCCATAGAAGCTGGGAGGGAGCACAGACAGGACAAGCTGGCCAAAGGAATATTCCATACCATATACGTCATGCTCAGTATATAAATGGGGGTTGGCCAGGCAGCAGGAATCCATGATCGCTGTTTGGGCTGGGCTGGGCACAGATTATCAGGTGGTGAGAGTCACCTGTCTTGTATCGCTTTATTTTGTATATTCTTTTACCATTATTATTATTTTCTCTTCCATGACTGTTATATTAAACTGTCTTTATCTCAACCCATGAGTTTTTTCTCTCCTTTTTCTCCCTTTTCTTCCTACCTTACTGGGGTGGGGGTGGAGAGGGAGGAGTGAGTGAATGGCTGTGAGGTCCTAGTTGCCTGCTGAGGTCTGCTGATGGCACTCTGGACAAAAACAGGAGCACCTGCAGAGCTACAGGATGGTTTCAAACACCCTTAAACAGGAGGTTTATATGTATTTGTTAGTAGGGGGCATGAAAGAGGAGGGATGTTTCCCCAGAGTGGACTTGTATTAGACTGAATAAAAGAAGAATTGTTTTGTTCGTGCTAATCCAGTTCACGTGCTTGCATGCTCATCTCTTCAGATGCAAACTGGTTTATGACAGAATAAATAGACAGCAGGGTGAGTCTGCTGCTAATAACACTGTACCCCTTAAAAAGAAAAACTGCTGAGGTTACTCATGGCGTTATATAAAAGTATTACGTGCTGAGCAATAACTGTAAATCAAAGAAACATATTATATTTTCAGTAAAGCCATATTTTCTCTCTATAAAATTTCCTTTCTGATAGAGCCAGTTGGAACCCTTCCAGCTAAACAGATTTGGTTTGCAAAATATTTTGGGAAAACATCACTATTTCAACAAACTTCCTGTGACTTGCCGGTGGCTGCGGTACTCGAGCTCTGGGTCTACTCCACCAAGGTGGCTTCACCTCCTTCCTTTTCCCCACACAGAAGCTATTTGGTGGCTACTGGGATTGAAAGGAAGGGAAAGGAGAAAGAGCGTCTCTCCCCCTTGCCCGAAGCGGGCTCCCAGCATGCATTCAGCACATTGGCTGCCTGCCCCAGGAGACAGGTGATGGAGGAGAGCTCCATCAAAGGGGATCTCC
Source organism: Numenius arquata (assembly GCF_964106895.1). Lineage (NCBI taxonomy): Eukaryota > Metazoa > Chordata > Aves > Charadriiformes > Scolopacidae > Numenius > Numenius arquata. The sequence continues at coordinate 40,650,315 of NC_133576.1, forward strand.
CCTGGCTGCTAGCAAAATATTCGTGACCTGGCTCGTGGTGGAGAAACTGTACTCCAGAGCTGGGAAGGAGGGCTCCCGCACATCCAGGAGAAGTGCTGGAGCCGGGGAGCTTGGCAGCCCTGGCTGTGCTGATTGGGAATGATGCACCCGCTGCCTACTCTGCCTGCACTGCCCGCGCTGCCCACCGGCACAACTCACCCCCCGCTACTTTGCCGGCTCCAGGAGAAGGCAGGAGCGGCACCGACAGGAAGGGTGCCAAGCTCAGGTGGGCACTCGCTCGTCATGCCAGGAAGTGTATTTTGGGATGGAGAGGTCAGGTGGTTAATCGAGTGGAAATGGGATGATACACCATTAAAGCGCCATGTGCTCGCTCTGCAAGCACGCTGGGTTAAGGCAAGACGGGGAGACGCAGATGTGTCCAAAGAGAACATAAAAGTATCGGCATTTAGTGCATTGCACAAGGGAAAGAGCTGGCGAGCCCCTAATCTTGAGAGCCTGTTTATCTGTTTTGGCAGGGAGCTACGAGCACGTCAATCTGGATTCTCAAAAGCACCTGAAAACTGCATTTTGCAGTAGCAAAATGCGGAGGCAGAATGACAGCCCTGTCGGAGCCCACTCTGCAACGCTGCCTTGTGAACGCTTCTAACTCTATTGACCTACAGCCTATTAAGCTGATTTAAAAGTGGAAATATTAAAAATCGGGGCAGGATACAGCCATAGTAGGAACAAAGCCGTTTTAATTCCTGGGCTTAAACGCCGCCCTTGACTCCACTCCTGTGTTTCACCGGTTCATGGGAACCCTGATAAACTTGGGCTGTTTTTGGTGGAACGAGATTACGATAGCAAGGACCTTGAAATGTCTCTTAAACAAAGCATATTGCACCTGGAGGAAGACAAAAGGCTGGCTTTTAACAAAATAATCTCTCAGTCATTATGTTTCTTGCTAATTCAAAGAGCTGATCTCTAAACGATCTCTCTTGCTTTGCTAATTCTGCTGCTTCACTTAAAGATCTGTCAGCAATTTTATTACAGCCTCTTGTTTCCAGGGGTTTTAGACTTGGCCATAAAATCGTGGTCCCAGCTGAAACTTAACATATAGGGTTACAAAATTAAAAAAAAAAAAAAGAAAGGGAAAAAAAAAGCTAGCTAGCAAACTCAGATACTCTTAAGGCTATAAAAAGTACAAAAAGAACCAGAAGCATGTAGCTTAAAGTGATTACAATGATTATTTGCTTTCCCTAGACAGGAGAAATAGCTTTTTTCTTTTTTTCTTTAAATGTATGGGTAATTAATTAATCACCAGTTGGAAACACTGTTTGGGTTAATTTATAAAAAAAAAAATAAAGTAGTTATTTAATTGCACATGGTTTTAGATTATATTCCTAACCCCACTAGATAGAAATTTATTTATGCAATCTACTAACTCAACATTAATGCCTCCAAAAGAATATCTTCTTGGTCTGATGACTTACACATTTAAAATGTTTCTATTGGCCCTGAAAAGAATCATACTGTAAAGAAACCATTTAAATTCATATTTATGTAAAACTCTTGAATTACAGATCTACCTACTCTGGTTAACACTAGCCACTGTAAAATCAGTAATTATGTATTTAGTATCTGGTTCAAGCTGGTGTTAGAAGAAACTCAACCATAATATATAGATAGATTTATTTGTAGTTATTATATATATAAACTTATATGCTCATCAAGGGTCTTACCTAAACTTTCCTAAACAACAGCCCTGCACAGCTCAGATGGCTCTGTCTATTTTCTTTTCCTCTCCATACAAAGGAAGGGGTGAGTTAAGGTTGAAGCGTTGGCTGGGTTTGGAGCTTTAACTGAATTTCCTTACCCTGTGCGTGTAGGTCAAATCCTTTGACATTATACGCTTGGTACTGGCACAAAGTAATCTTTCAACTTAAACCATGTGTGATGTGTTGGAAGCTTTTTCTCCCCTTCTGTTCCCCTTTGGTCTGTGAATTGGCTATGGTTAGAGCTTTTAAACGAACAGGTGTACTTTCTCCCTCCTTGTGATATGAAAGAAGCATAAAACTCGATTATAGCAATTTATGGTCTCTTTACTTGCTTGGACTTGTATCCATGACACAAGCAGCTTTATGCTCAAATTCAAGACTTGGTAAAATAGGAAGTTAAAATTAACCTCAATCCTTTTATAGATGAAAACCTCAACAAATAAACAGTGGTTTAGTGGCATGGCACCCTGCCCCTTTAAATCCAAGAACTAGTCTGAGACGTCTATTTTGCGTTAGTTTTGGTTTTTAAAAAAGGATAATTGGAGTTGGACGAACCTGGTAGCCTGTGATTCATATTGGTGTGAATTAAAGCAAAGTTTAATGCTACTGCTTGGAAGTTAGCAATGTATGGGGGTTTATGGCTTATTTTATGCCTATATAAAAAGCACTCTGTGCTCGTTTCAGTGAGAGGGTGCCAATAAAAGTCTTTCAGGATGCAAAGATGTACAGACAGGTATAGCAATGCTATGGAGCAGGTCAAAAGTGTTTCATTTTGGGCGGTCTCCATTCTGAAATGCAGTGCTTTTTATTAAAAATTTTAAAATGAAAATATCCCAACTCCCTAGAGGTTACACAGGACATCAACCCAAAACCCAATCATCCTTTGAACACTGAGGAAAAAATGATGACACTTGAGCTCCTTCCCACCCTAGCCCTTTTTCCCTGCTGTGATAGTGAGACCCTGAAAAGATGACTCCTAGAAACTAAAAGGCATCATCAGCAGAGACAGTCCTAAATGAGGGAGGCTTCAGTTTGGGGCTTATTTTTTACTGATAGCAACTGCAAGCCTCAACAAGTTGCTTGATGGATAACGTGCACATTTTGGAGACAAAGGAAAAAGGGAACTGGGAGAAAGCAGGCCAAGAAGTGAAAAGGAGGGTATCATCAATGAGGAAACATTAGCTGTTTGATTGCTATCATCTTCTGAGCTACGTCTGCAGGTGAAATGCATTAAAATCTTGTTTGCAAAGAGCAAAGCAAGAGCAACGTACTAAAACTATTTCTGGAGAGAGCAGCTGAACCCCCGGCCGAGCGTGAAAAGCCTATCGCTCTGAAGTTGAACAAGCAAGGGACTTTCAGAAGGAACCAGGGAAGAGGGATACTCGACGTTAAACCCGATACTCTGCTAAGCATATAGTGTTCCCAAGAAGCTGAAGAATGCAAGCCTGCGACCGATACCTCCACCCACGTAGCTGCTGGCTGCTGAGTAGCCATAATAATGTGTGCGTTTTCTTTTATAGGAAGGGAGCTGTGCGCAGGAGGAACCCAAGGCGGGTTGCTCCGCAAATCAGAGAACTTAGTGAGGGGACTGGCAGGGGCTGGGAGAGGCGCAGGACGGGATCCCTCGCCTGAGCTGACCTGGCGTGGCTCCAGGGAGGGAAGGAGCAGGGTGATCCTTCCAACTGTCTCTTTGCCCGTCTCTTTCTACTGCATGGCACATGACAGTGTAGAAGTGTTGATTTATTTCCCATGCTTCTCAATAATGCCCGCTTCTGCTCACAGCAAAGACAATGGCAGATTTGCAGTGGATCTCACTAAGCCAAAGACCTTCCTACACCTGGGAATAAAAGGAAGTAACAAGCGTTTGCCTTAGGTAAGCAATAACCTTTTCTGCGTGCAACGAAGGGTACCCTGGTTTTAAAAACAAGTGCCAAAAAAACCCCTTATTCCAATTTGTGGTAACTATTTCTCCCCAAAACCCCAGCAGAAAACCTCAACTAAGGCCATTTCATTCTGGCTGGAAGAATAGAGGAAAACTCCATTAGAAACAACACTTTCTAAAAGTAATACTGTCCCACACCCTCCCTTTTGGTGCATCTCACTATGAATCTGCATTTTGGTACGCATTTTGCAAAACCACATGTCAGCTGACGGTTTAGTGACCTGATTCACTGCTCACTGAGCTCCAGCTGGTCCCAGGGACAGAGTTGGTTTTAGCAGGGACAGACTCAGCTCTAGCGGCGGCAGAAAAGATTTCAAGTTAGACAACTTGGTTTCACTGGCATCATCCGAGTCCGAGCCTCAGAGGAAATCAGACTCATGAGTCACCGTTTTGCAGGTTTTTGTTCAAATAAAACCCACTGGATAACCACCAGCTACAGAAACACGCTCAAACCAGCCTGCCTGTGTTAATGTCTTAGCACTAAGAGGTCGTCTTCAGGGGACAAAGCACTTTGCAAAGCTTTCTTTGCTACTGCCTGCCTGGGAAAGGTCAAAGCAAGGCGTTGACGGTATTCCTCTCTCATTCAAGCACGCGATGTAATTGATAAATATCCATTGGAAAATACACCTACACATAGAAAAAGGCCTGCCATAATGTGTCCTTGCAAGAAAACAATGGCTTTCAAGACATTACGGTTCTAACACAGGTGAGGTTAACACCATGAGCTGTGCTGACACCGGGATGACAAGACAGTACGGACCCCTTAAAAGCTGTCAGGTCTTTAGATATACAGACATATGTTAGGCAGCCCCTCCTTTCACTCATTAAAGGCTCTCACTCATTAAAGGTGGCCAAGGAGAGTCCAGAAGAGCTGGAGGTACAAGGGGGCTACGCCTGTGAGCCCCCACGCTCCACAGGCTGATGGGGTGGAGGTGGATGAGCGGGGGGAGGATTTCAGGTACTTACCCTGAATCTGACTCTGAGGCTGAGGGTTAAAAGCAGTGGTGTGGTTCAAGGAGGCTCGTGGGTTGGGTGTGGGGGCTGGGTGGTGTGGGCTGACCCTCATGGCCGTACGACGCAACTGCTCCAGTTCACTCAGGCGCTCTGAAAAGGACAAGCTCCCAGGCTTTGTCTGCTCATCTATTTTCTGACGATGTCCTATTGTGGGAGGGGGGGGAAAAAGATCAGAAAATCTCACTGATACATGAGGTCTGTTGACTTTTTTTTTCCTTTTTAAATTTTTTTTCTTTTTTTTTTTTTTAACTCCTCATCCACTGGCAATGTAACTAACCAGCTAGTGGCCGTCTGAAATTAAACTGAAACCACCTCTCTACAAGCACAGGAGACACAAACCAGTCATGCATCGTAACTATAGCATGGGGCAGCCCGAGACATGGCCTACTGTGAAGAACCAGATCCACTGAAAATAAGCCATACCTTCTTACCCCTCTCACTGAGAGAAGGGACATTTCTAAAAGGAGGCTTGTCTGTGGGGATGCATAAAAGGAGGAGACATCAAGTGGCCCCTGTGCTAAACCTGCACCGGAATAACTCCTCAAAAATGCAATCCCAGATTGTCATAAAGTACCGTAATTAGACAAGTACTATGGAGCTATAAAAAAAACCCAAACCCAAACAAATCCCATTTTTGGATCCTTTAGCAATGGATTTACAGACAGAAACAAAAGCTGGCAGAATTGAAACTGCAGGGTAACGAAGTCTCTCTTAGTAGTACTGGGAGCTCCCAAAACATGAGATTGCACCAGACATCCAACTATAAGAGATACAGAATCGGCCAGTGCACAGCGAACGTGGCCATGGCCACATGGGAGCTGGGGCGTCCAGCAATCCCCAAGGCAGCCCTTGGAGCACGGTCCCCACGAAGCTCTGGTGCTGCAGCCCTGAGGGGCCGGGAAGGGATGGGGAAGATGCTGGAAAGGCCCAGCTCAGCGCAGCACTGGGGCACATCCCGATTCAGCTGGAAGGGCAGAGACATATTTCATCATGGGCAGGACTGATTTCAAGATAAGCCTTAGCCAGCAGCAGCGAGAGGTATGCAAGGAGCAAGGTAACGCATTTGTAACTGTTGCCTGTGTCTGCTCTGCTCTGGGATCATTTGTGTGTCAACTTGTAACCACAAAGACAGCACACACAGAGCATGCAAGAGGGACATATCATCTGCTGGAGCACTTGCTCTCTGGTAGGCACGGCGAAAGCACAAATTTTAAATCCTTCTTCTACCCTCTTAAGAGCTAACCTATTGTTGAGACTTTGCAAACCACTTCTGTGTCCATTGGTTTCCGGTCTTATGAGATGGCCTTCAAAAGTGGAGTACCTTGTCCGGGAAGGCTGCTGACACTACGCTTTGGGGCTGAAATGGAAACCTCCCCTAGCAGACTTCTGTTTGGTGAAATGGGATGGTTCAGCCATATTCCCAATCAGGTAGAATCAAAATTTTCCTTTGCCATTTCCCCCCATCCCCCAATAGGGCTTTTTCTTCTTAAAGATAACAGAAAATAGCCCTTCAGCAGAAAGCCCAAAAGCAGACTGTCTCTGGCACACGAGTTATCCTTTCAAAGATACTCTCCTGAAATAGAGGGCAAGATACTGACTGCAATGAGTCTACAAGGACATACCCTTAGCCTCCCTGTGTTCAGTCAGTGGAGTAGTATCCTCAGCTCCAAAAATGTAACTTTCCTACCTTCCTTCTGCTTGGGGACTTTTCTTGTGGAGCAGCAGATGTCATCGTCCCTCTTTTTTCCCCAAAGCCAATCCCATTTCTGCATGTTGCATTTGTCTCAGGAAATCAGCTGCCTCATGAATCTTTGTGGCTTATCCCTTCCCCTTCTTCCCATAGGACACCGTTACCCTGACGGGAACGCATATCAAATCTCTAGCCCAGAGGTCAAACATCCCTTGAAGAAGGTTTCTGCTGAACACCATAGTTTGCTGTCTATCTGGTCCCGATTTTCATTCCCTTGTCATAAAGAGTTGCCTTCTGCAGCTTTCGTTGCATCTCCATCCTCCCTGCAAGGAGGTGGCCAGTGCTGTTCCTATGGGTGGGTCCTCTCTCAACTCATGGCTACAGCAGTGAAACAGACTGGCACAAAACTCCTGAAAATAATCCACTGTGCCCTGTTCCACACATCCCCGGAGTATTTAATACATAAACATTCAGGAACAGCCAGCTTCCAATTTTGAGTATCAGCGAATAAGCAGAAAAAGATCTCTGAAGAACTCTGTATGCCCCTTACTCTACAGAGCACTCTTTCAAGCCACCCTAACAGCTCAATCAAGACACAGGACCATTTTATGCACTAAAAGGAAAATGTACATTTAAAAGCAGTTCCCAGTAGCGGTATTTCTAAAATTAAATTTTATAACTTGTACTATGGTTCCAAATCACAGTGGCTCGGCATTTCTTCCTGTTGCCAGGCCCTTTGGCACAGCTTGAACTGTCTCAGATTCCACACTGTGTTGTAAATTATCCCAAGAGGGGGAAAAAAAAATTAAAAGATAAAAAGACATATTATATAGTAGCGGTTTCATCATTAAAAAGTCCCATTAATACTTCCAAAAAAAAAAAAAAAAAAAAAAAAGAAGGGAGAAGAGAAGACAGACTTTTATCTGACATTTTGGTTGGTCAAGAGCAAACACTTCATTTGTCAGCAGTGCAAAGCTGGACACTGCCTCAAGCCTTGGGCTTCTAACACCGGACTTGAACGCAAACACGCGGAGTCATACAAGATGTGTAAAATACCTCATACATTTGGATTATTTTAAGCTTCAGCAGGCTGAACCCAGAGGTTGCGGAGCCAAGAGCCAGGTCCTTCCAAATCCATCTCCCCCAATGCAATTTATTGCTAATTTCAAATTCCACTCAGACATCTTCTGCTTTTAAGCGAGTGCACCAATGCCAAGTTTGACCTCCTGTTACCCTACTTTCTCCTCCTACCTCCCCGGTGCTGCCCTCCCGGCATCCGGAATTTTGCCTTCCTGGCACAGAACCAAGTGGCCCGGCAGCGCAAGTCAGTGTGCTAGCCGCCCTCGCACAGAGGTGAGCTTTTCCTCTTAAGCCAACAGGACAAGGGCTGCATTAAGGCCAGCGAGGCAAGAATTAACTTTCCCCTTTGAATCTCGCTCAGGCGCTAAATTTGTGTTGAGCTGGCACACGGCGCCGAGCAGGGCAGACAAACCCCAGCTTGCTCTCAACAACCCAGCTCGCCAGCAGCAAGCAGGGCAAATTAACCCAGGCACAGCATCCTCCTGAGGTCACTGCGGGGCACTCCGTTCCCAGGCCAGCTCCCTCCGAGCTGCTGGGAGCATCTCTGCGTGCCTCCACCGGGCATCCACCACGCAAAACTCCTAGACATCCCCCACCCCAGCCCTGAGCTGCTCCAGATCATCCTGCTGAACCTGAGATCTGCCTCATCCCTTGGGCTTGTGGAAATCCCACTAGCGTCAATGCATCTGGGGAGGAAAGACCAGCACCAGCCGGTGCCTTCTGAGATGAACTCTGGTATTGTTTTTGTCCGTATGTTGTAATTTTTGGTGGGAACTAGCTTGAAACAACATCAGGCAATTGTCACCTCAAGATGCAGCTCCAAAAGTGGTTCTTCTCCACCCCCCGCAATCAGAAGAGCTATTTCACCTCTTCTCCCTTGCTGACTGCTACAGGTAGCAACACAGAACCTGTTCTGCATGAAGGTCTGCAGCAGGAAAGTAAAGGACTGTGTCAGAAAAATATAACAAATACAAATGATTTTCCCAAGCCACTATAAATGCACAGGCAGAGCTTTGCTAGGGTGACTTGTATTTTTGTGTTTATTAGCTTTACTTTGAAGTTACCCTCTAAACACCTTGCTTAAAGAGCAGGCACGTTATCCTTGGTTCACCCCTGTAAAGCCCAGGACTATTATTATCCCCCTTTTATAGCTGGAAAACTGAATGACAGAGAAATGATGTGACCTGCCCATAGTCAAGCAGTGACCCTGTGACAGACGCTCAGTGTGGTCACCACAAGCCCAGGCTTCTCCTTTCCAGGAGAACAGTGTGATGATGCAGGATGAAAAAGAGCAGCAGGAAGGTTGCACGGAAACTGGTGAGGTTCTGCTGAGCTGGCAGTTTTGCCCCAAGGATTTGCCACAAAACTTTTGCAAATCAGATGGGACTTCATGGAAGTCAATCAAACCTCCAGCTGTTGAATGAAGAATACCATGGCCCAGAGCTCACAGAGAGAGAGAGATTGCCACGAGACGGCCCTGCTTACGTGCCATACCCTCTCACTCTCCTCCCCACGTCCTCATACTTTTTGTCAAGCATCAATTCGCAGGTAGTAGCAGAGGAAAGAAAAGGGCAGATTTTTTTTCCCTTGGGTTACAAGGTCAGTGTTTGAGACAGTGGAATAAATAGGACATCCAGCCCTCTTGGCTAAATCACAGGATTTGGGGGGGGTTAGACTTTTTTTTTTCTTGTCCCTTTCAAATACTGTCTCAGTGAGGTCAGACGGGTTTTTTTAAAGCAAGCAGGGCAGAGAAAACATTAGCTTTTCCGATACTTTTACAGCAACGCAACATGAAAGTGCTTTCCCTCTTAATGGGAGGGAAATGCAGTTTTATAGACTTTAACAGACTGTGGAGCACTCAGCTTGGCCCGTGGCCAGCTGGTTGGGGCACTGGATGTGGAAGCAACAAGAACAAAGTGCCTCGGCAGTCCCCCGTTTTTGTGCACGTCGGGCACTCGTTGGGAATGGCTGCTTGGTCCGAGTTTCATACCGCAGCCGGCCCCACGGAGACAGCAGCAGCGCTCCAGGTGCAGAAAGAGGTCTCCCATTACCTTCCTTTTAACCTAGCTTTTAAAAGTGTCACTTAGATGCCTTTCAGGTTCAGAAGGGGAGAAGCAGGTAAAACAGAGGCTAAGAAAAGGCATCGCTACTCTCATTCTGCCCGCTGAAGCCACCGAAATTCCTGTGGGTACCCAGGACTGTTTTCCAAGTAAACACTGTTGGAATGGATTAATGGACGTTTTTTAATCTTTTCAGTCACAGGACGAGTACACTCTGTCACTTGCTCTCATTCACTCATAAATCCAACTGTTTAGAGCTGGTGCATCAGGAGGTACTAACACCAGCAAAAGGTTTGGGCTTGGGGCACCAGGCGTCTGATGGAGACTCACTGGCTCACAGCTGCTGAGCATCCCGGCCAGAGGCAGAGCCAAGCAGAAATGCCACAGGTTTTTCTGTGTATTACCCACAAGTTTGCTGCCCAAAATCAGCAGGTTGTACTTGCGTAGAGATAGTATAAGGGGAGTTTAATAAAGCAGAGCCCTTCCTCCCCAAGGGGAGCAGAATAACTCCCCCTCTTTCCTCTGCCCCTCCCTTTTCCCAGGTGGAAATGGAAACTTTTCACATCCAGAAAGTGCATTATACAGAGGAAAATACAGCATCTGGCCAGACTTTGCCAAGGTAGGGAGTGACTGAGGAGACCTGACACTTTGGTTAACGAAAACTGGCTGCTTTGGAACCGCATTGGACCTTGATCCAAGCATCTCTTCTTTTCAGGGCTGTTTGTGTTCAGGGCTTTGGTTTGGCTCCAGCTCTAGTGGGGTAGAAAATAAGCCATGTTTCATTGTGTCTGGTTAATAAAGTGGTAAACATTGTTTTGTGCCATAGAGAGAAAATAAATCCAATTATTTTGTACATAGTGAAGGATGAGAAGAAAATATACTCTTTCACATTATTCTAGGAAGTGAGCACACTATCTTTGGTGTAAAAAATGATATATTTGTGTAAACAAAAGTGAATTAAAGTATAGTGCTTCTATATTACTACCAAGCTGGGAAATGCAAATGCTTGATAATCAGCTATCCTGCTTGCAAAAAAGCATTTTTTTGCTAACAATAGAAATAGTGCCTTAAACACATAAACCAGTAATATTTTTCTGTGGCAGATATTCCAGATATAAAATACTTTTCACTTTCTTTTTCCCTGATTTCCTATCTTCACAGAAAAAGCAAGTAGTATAACTTTTCTAGGACGCCGTTTGCTGTGTTTGCAAACAGACCTGACCCAATCCTGAGATGTATGCACATGCTTTGCATAAGGCACTAAACATTACTACATGGCAGCCCACTGGCCTCTAGGAAATCTGGCTTGAAAATAAAAACAATTTGTAGAGTGGTTTCCTCTCTAGCCCCCATCACTTGGAAAAGACTTATACTACACTCAGGCATTAGAAGGATCAGTACGGGACAGCATCAGAGCTCACCAACCTCTTGTACAGTGTCAAAAATACAATGTAAAAAGTTCCTAAAAAAGGAACTAGACACACAGTAGGATATTTTCTCATTCCTCAGTTGAAAATATTATTGCTGTGGTAAGGACAAAAAATCGTGAAGGTAGTCAGAGCTTTGAGTAGACTCATCAGCAATTATATTTTTTGCTGTTTTTCTTAAGCACTGTACAATGCAAGCCTTCTTTCCAGACAGAAGAAACATCACGGTAGACAGGATATTATGCTAAACGTTTTCGTGCAATGTCTGTAATTATCAGCAGAATCACTGTTCGTCATCAGACCCGACCTGACTGTAGGCACGAGGTGCCGGGAAACATATGAAAGAGGCTGGATATTACATGACTCGATGGCCAGGCTGACATCCAGCTGCCCATCAGAAGCAGAATGCCGAGCAATGCCAAACACGGACAGACTGACATCAGGAAACCCTTCCAGATGCGCTTCTCCTATCAGCTCCTTGGCAAATCTCATCCTTTCAGTGTCTCTATGGAAAAATCTGCTTGTTTCTCCAAGTAACTGCAGCCAGACTAGACGTTTCAGGTACAATCTTTGCTGGTCCTTTCCACCAGGTCATCCAATTTGGCTGTGTGTTGAACAAGTGTTCAGTGATACCAACAAAGTGAACAAAGATTTACACGGCACGTTCCCTGCTCTCCGGTAACTTCCCACTTCATCTGGGGGAAACCCTAGGTGGCTTCTTGTACCTCCATTGCAGGGTTAGTCACCCCACTCTAACGGCATGCATCCCAAGCAGTTGGTGCATTTTTTTCCTATGTGTTTAAACAGCAATTAAACATTATTTTGGCTTTTTTTTTCTTACCTTTTCTTTTTTAAATCAGTGCTTTTTTAAAAAAAACACACAAACAAATGCTATAGGTAGAGCAAAATTTGCAATGAGTGTGAGTCCTGCCCTGGAACAAACAAGAGAAGGTGGGAGAGTCTGGATCGAGACCCTCTTGCCTGATCTATACTAGAAAACAAACTTCAGTTCCCTGGAAGTGTTCAAGGCCAGGCTGGATGGGGCTTTGAGCAACCTGCTCTAGTGCGACGTGTCCCTGCCCATGGCAGGGGGGTTGGAGCTCGATGATCTTTAAGGTCCCTTTCATTCTATGGCTCTATGATTCTATGACTCTATGATTCTATGATTTTCCAGGTGAGTGTCATAATTTCAGGATGAGAGCCCTTTTCATCACTGATTCACTATCCAGCTGCATCGGGAGAGCTCCAGGGGGGAATGTCCCCAGGAAAAGGGATAAGCGGAGGCTGCTGGTTTCCCTTGCTCCAGCTGGCACGCTGACTGTGGGCTCCTCCGGGCTGGGTCCCTCCAGCTCTCTCCCTGCCTCATGACGAACATATGAAAAGCCTCACGTCTACCCTGAGGTACCACAGCCAGAAAAAGCAATCTTGACAATTTTTGCAAGGCAGGAAATACACTTCCTCTCCCCCCAGCTCTGCTGGTAAGACCTGTGCTGTACTAACAAATAGCAATGCACAAACCTATTTCCACTTAAAACAATTATTTTGCTTGCCATGGATCCACCAAAACTTCTGATGAATCTGACATATATGTGTCCTCTATTTCTGTCATGGAAGTGCAATTATTCTGTGGGTTCACCTCAGGAATTAGGTCATGGCAGCGAAGTAAAAGTAAGAGAACCGAGCGCTAGGAGTTTGGAGGGACAAACTTGTTCATGAAAGTTAAATTAGTCGGCAAAATTATACCCTTTGCTTTCTTTTCCCTTTCCCCCACGTCAATGTATATACTTTAAAAATCCCAACTCCTTGACAAAGTTTGAATGACTCCCAACTTAAGCATCTCATTGCCAAAAGCCTCTTTTGTTTCTTTATAGTTTGCATCTTCCCACACGTACAAACCGCCATAAGAATGCCCTCCAGCCATGGGCTGAGACATCATAGTTGAAGATATGTATGAGAGAGTAGGTGCAGAATGAGGCACAACCAGCCAACCAACAGCTCAGCAAGCGACCAAGAAAAATACAGGCACAAAAAGACACCTCTGTCAAAGAAAAGCTGCAGAAACACAAGGGTCAGGCAGCAAGGACCAAGCCTCCATTTGAGCCGCCCTTGGGAGAAGGTTGTCTCTCTGCTGAATACAGGAGACCAAGCTCCATATTCATGCACCTTAATCAAATATGTAAGTTTAGGTGGGATGAATATGAACCCTCTCCCTCAGCCTGAGCGGGAAAATCAAGGGATGACAGCATTTACCACCTTTGTAGTGCCTCCAAGAGGACAAACAAGCAGGAAAGTGGGTTGCACAAACATCACAGCATTGGAGGGCAGAGAAATAGCTTAGGCAGAAATCCATTTCATCAGTCCACTGAAATATCTCTGGACAGTAAAAGGTCCCCATCATTCAGCCTCAGAGTTGAACAAGGGACCATCAACTTAAAGGTCAGGTCCTGTGGCTCATTGTTTATGTAAGCCAGGGGAATTTGGCAACACAAAAGTAAATTTACTCCCCATGGATACTGACCATTCAGACTTTGACGACTTGTAAAAAACTTTGCTCCTGTCCAAAAAAGTATATAGTTGGGCTACACGCTTCCCTTGAACTAAAGACCTTTGCTTTTACCAAGACTGGTGACTGGTGTTTCCACACAATAGTTGAAAATACCTGTTTTTTCCAAATAAAGGAGTTTGGATATTTTAATCTGCAGGTTACTAAGCAGTCCCTCCTCTGTACTAACGCTCCATTGTGCCTACACAGGACTGCAGTTCACTGAAAGCTCATAAATTTCATGTGGTTCTGCCTAGTCTTTATTTTAGGTTCTTGAACCATTTTTTGCTTTCCTCATTTTCTTTGCAGCTGCAGAGAGATATAGTAAGCTACTGTATAGCATTTTGAAAGCAGGGCCTCTGAGAAGTTTCCAAACTGCATACAAGCAGGTTATTCTTTGGCTTGTTTTCTTTGGCTTGGTGTTAGCAGTACAGAATGAGTCAAACAGTATTAACTTTCAAGAGGGAAGTGGTGTGGTCAACCAAAACTGTTTGCGGCTAGATTGCGAAGATAGGTAGAGCAGGTAATGAAGAACAGCCCATAATGCAGGGTGTAGGTAGGAGAAGCAGACAGACTCAGACAAACAGAATCCTGAATAATTAAATCAACACTGTCGCCTAAATTTTTCTGCAGCTTTATGTGCTAAGGTTATGAGACAGCCTGGCTTTTCTGGACTGGTCAGCCGTGAGAAGGCGGCTTGGTGCATGTCGTGCTTAATGGACTCAAAGTACAACCCTCTGCAAGGGAAAAAAAAAGGTTGGGTGCTATGAAAAAAAATAATATATATCAACTTTTCATTTGTGGCTGGTTAAATTCTTTCTTGTGTCTCTTCCCATTTGTACAGGCTGTTCCTTATCTCTTCCATGATTAAAGAAGGCAAGGAAGATGTTTCCATCCTTCCCTCTCTTTAGGATGTGTTTCAGGTATTAACAAGCACATCATGCTTTCATACAACTGACAACTCTTTTTCTTATGACTCAGAAGAGTCGAGATGGCCTCTCTGAAGAATTGCTCGCTTTCACACTTTGCACAGACCCATCCCGCACTGACATAGGACCAGTCTGACCAAGACTTATCATTAACACTAATAGAAAATGCATTTACTCATTACAATTCCCAATGGCAGCGGACGAGAAAAGAGCAGGGGCACAAATGGAGAGGCAAGTGCAAAAGTCCTTTTTGCATTCTTCACAACGGGTGACAGAGCATGAAGCAAAAGCCTGCAGTGTTTTCGTATGGGCCTGCAAGGAGGAAACTGCTGCACCTCCTGATAATCCAGGGCAGATGAAGCTGGGAGGGACTGCTGCGCAGATGGATTTTCACCCCTTCCAGTTATGCTTCACGAAGAAAACAGGGCTGTTGACTGAAAGTGCCACACAGCTTCATGCAGCCTTTCTCTTAGACACGTGTTGTTTTGGTAAACCCATAAGTAAGGCAACTCCTCAAAAACACGGGCTTCAGAAAAGGTCCTGCACTGCCAAAAGCTTGTTTGGCGAATGGGAGTGTCTGACCACTCCAGGCAGGGGGAAAGTTTCCCTCCTCCTTCTCCCAGCTCCCTTAGGAGCCTGAGGAAGAGAAGGCCTTCTCTCCCACCTCCTGTGGAGAGCAGGGTGAAGGAAGCAGATTGCAGAGGCTGTGTGCAACCGGGTTCTGCTGTCCTCCAGCCCATCCCTGCAGGAAACTTTCTCATCTGTCAGCAGTACCGTAGGTATTTGGTGGTAAATCCTGAAGTGGACAGCAGAATTGCTGACGGATGTTCCAACAGCTTGGCTTTGCTAGCTAACCTTCTTCAAGGAAGGGTAGGGGCTATAGGACACCCTTAAAACCACAACAGGCAGGTGCAACGTGGGGTTTGACCTACAAGTCCATCCTTCCCCAGCTCACGGAAAGCCCCAGCAGCCACTACAAGCTTTTCATTCACTCATGTTTAATGATGCCATTTGAAAGTCTGTCCTTGCTGAAGAAACATGATGGATGAAGGACCAGACTCAAAAATCTTTGATTCAGAGCACCACCAGCTAACTTTGCTGGAAAGATACTTGGCATGTCAATGAACTAGGGTCTTCAGTGGGCACCGCCGTATAGTCACATCCCCTATGGTCAACCTACTTGCCAGGGTACTGCATATTAATGCTTTTCTTTACATACACACACAAAAAAAATACAAGTGGCATCTATGCAATCTTTTTTCATATTTCTATGGAAAAAGCTCCCCCTCCCCAAAGGCTTGTTCACCGATCTTAACAGCTACAAATTGTTTATAGGTAAGTGCAGTTGACAGGAGAAAGTCAGACCTACTGACTGCTTAGGAAGCACTTTCAGAAGTAATATCCATTCACCTAATTCTGCTTTTGTCACAGTTCCAGAGTACTTGCCCACTAATTTCAGGAGAGTTAGATCGAGGCTATACAGCCCTTGAAAATCCCACCACGCAAATACAGGTAAACACATAAAAATATTCACCACAGTCTTTGTAGCTGTTCAACCCCTAGGCAATAAAAAAATAAATATGAAGGAAAAAAAAAAAAACAAGCCAACATTGACAAAGATAAAAAAGTGAAAGAAGTGAAAAATAACTACCTACCTATTCTCAATTTAAAATCATACTAATTCAAGGTGGGGGGAAAAAGAGCTGTGTGGGATTAAGTGACTCAAAAAAGGAGTTGAAATAACTTCTATAGGACTGGGCCAGTCTTAGCGCTGTTCCTAGCCCACACTGCAGCAACTCTGGCTTCCTGTTTACTTGCTTTATGCAAGGAAGGAGCTTGTCCTGTCAACACATCTGTGTGTCTTTAAAAAAACAGCCAAATAACTAGGCAAGCAAATACATACGAGCTACTGCACTCCCAGAAAAGAAGTCTTGACACAAGATTTCATATTGCACACATTTGACAATTTTATTGAACTAAAATGACAAATTTCCTGTCTCACATCACCCAACATCAACTCTCCTAACTGGCTCAGCAGTGAGATTGATAAATGCCAGGGAAAATAATCCTGTTCCATCTTTTCCATATGGAAAACAAACATCTGCACCATGAAATCTCAAGGATGCTGGTATTAAAAACCCATCAAGGTCCTACCTATTGAGTAGGACAAAAAGGATCTCCCTTATCACTGTTACTCCAGGGAGTGCTGAGCATTCATATAAATCTCATAATCCTTTGCACATCTGATGGAGAACAATCAGCACTGCTTTCAGGAGCTGCAGGTTGCAGTAGTAGTTAAAGTTCATACGAGGCAGGTCTTGCTTGGACCTTGCCTGCAGAGGGATCTTTGTACTGGGGTAGTTAAAACAGCCACACATTGCTTTTACTGGTCTTTTCAGCTCATGAGTAGCATACCTGCTGGCACACCTGTATGATTCCCAGCCTGAAACTGACTGATTGAGAGCATGGGCTTTGCCCAGGTTCCTGCTGTCAGTGACCCCCCTGCCAAGGGTGGCCAGGAAAGGGGACTCTGAGACCTCAGAAAACAGATTGGTTCTGTGACAGCCCTGCCAGCTGCTGCAAGGGTGGCAACCCCAGCCCAGAGCTGCCCCTGCCCCGAGGGGGCTGCTCCTCCATCCTGAGCCAAGCAGCCAGGATGTGGGGCACAGAGAGGTCTTTCTGGGACACGGGGGACCTGAAAGTTGGGAAGGTGCCCATGGATGCTCTGCAGAGGTGACGGCATCCAGACACATGACCTCTGGTGCCGCTCTGCAACCAAACTTTTAAGGTCCAGTGTCAGGTGGTCCTGTGCTACGTGATGCTCCTGTGTTATACGGTCCTGTGCTAAGCCACAAGGCCCAATGTTATCTCACTGGAGCAATTCAGGGTGGATGTGTGAAAGTGCGTGCATAATGGAAAGAGGCCGATTTCCCCCTCACTCTTCACTTTTCTTCAGAAAACACAAGTCACAAAGGCATGAACTGCCCTCCGCTCTTTCACTCTTTGTGTACTTTCACTATGAAAAATGGGCTGGTGGCATGCACAGCTTTCACAGCGGGGGGAAACGTGTCCAACTGCAGGATGTACGTTTTTAGGCTGTTGTTCCCTTGCCACTCTGGGGGACCGTGGAGCTCACCTGACCACCGAGGGGATGCTAGGACTGTCCTGCCTGTTCAGAAACAGCTCCTTTGGTCTGCAAGCACACCCTTGCAAAAATATACCACTTTATTTTATGTAAATAGATTCAGTTGCTCTTCTTTGTCCATCCTTCAATGAGACACACACACACACACAGAAAGGAAACCAATAGCGATCCCCTACCTACCCATACCCACTTAGAGACAGCAACGCATCGAGTCACATTGTGTGACTTTGAGCGAGCCACGTTTTGTAACTTCCCCCAGCTGCCGCACGCTTGCACACAACCATTGCACAAGCCAACTACAAATGTCCCCAGAGTGCACCCATAATTTCAGCACTAGTCCGCCCACATCAGTGTCACACAGACAATAAGACGCGGGGACACAGACACCCAGGCACAGACCCAGCAGTGCGCAACCGTCGGCTTTTCTTGCAGCCCATCCCTTTCTTTTGTCTGTACACGGTCTATTTAGGTTGGAAGCTCTCGGGGGCAAGTACCTTAGCCAAGATTTTTTAAAAAGCGATTAGCAAAGTTGGGTTGTGATACTGAGAGGGTGGTGTGCTGCGGAGCACGCAGCTAGTGCTAGCAAAGGAAGAAAGAGTCCCAGTTGCATTTCTGTTATATGGACAATCAACTTGTAAGCACCACCTTGTTCTCTACGCATTTTCTGCTAAGTGACCTTTAGGCACTGTAAGTCTCCAGGTGAATGGAAGGATCTGATAAGCCATGACTGAAATTTATATGGTGGGTTTATTCCAATGACACGATGATTCATTTTTCATGGTTTCTAAACTGTTTGTTGGTACATGTTAGTCTCAGTTTACAACATTTGGAGGCATTTGCAGCAGAAAGCAAGCAAGAAATGAAGGCATTTAATGTTATTTCCACTCACTGAGATGAAAAGGGACTTTGAAGAACCGTTTGGCTTTTCCTTGCATGAAAGGCTGAAGATGGAAGGGAAGTGGAACCCTCAGAGGAATCATCCCTCTCCAGACTGACAAGTGAAGAGTCTTCCTCGCTTCTGCCACGGGACGGGTGATGCCAGCCCCTTACAAGCTCTGTTGACTCTCCTCCCAGAAGCTGCTCTGGGAGTCCAAGGTCTGTGGGCAAAGGCTGGATGGGGCAGGGGAAAGGATAAGCAGATCAGGTGCACTTACAACCACTAGCCCTTGGGAATTCCCTAAAAAAGACCTCAGGCCAGGCAAGGGGGTGTTTGAAGGTTTCCTACAGAACAGCTACAGGCCATGGGCTTTCATTGAACCCTACAAGTGAGATAGAATCTCTTCAGATCAGGGTCTGAGGGTGCCCTTAACTGTGGTTGACCAAAGGTGCATCCACCCCTCCCCTGGTTATCTCTGCCAGGAGGCAAAAGAAAATTTCCATTCCTAAAAAGGCACTTTTGGGGCCAGCAGCTTTTTAAGCTCCTTCTCAAATCCTGCTCAGCAATATTATTCTCTCTCCACTCCTCAGCATCCTGCCCTTTGATATACAGATGCCAAAAAAGTATTTGGGAAAACCACATATCCAATACGGGATAATCACATTTAATGCCCAGCTTAACCTTGGACATCTCAGGCCTGCTGGAGCTAAATCTCTGTAGCCTTTTCATTTTGTGCCATTTTTCAGGCACCTGGTCCATTAGTGAATTTTTCAGACCTATGTAGGTTAAAACAATTCAATGAGAAAAACAGAAAGAAGCAGTCAAAAGAAGAAAAACCTAATTTTTCAGCAGACGTACACAGTAGGTCAAATGGCCTAAGGGAAATATTTAATTTAAGAGTCATACTATTTCTACCAAGTTTCCTAACCAAAAGTATTTTCATCAGGAGCACTACTCTTGATCTGGTTACTGCTAATGATTTTCCCCATGGACTTAGCTCATAAAAACATAAATTGCTTTATGAATCATAGTATCATAGAAGTTGGAGAAGAAAATGATGGGTTAGGTCATCTTGCCCTTCTCCCTGACAGTGCAGTATTATTTATTTTTTAAAAAAGTTTTTGAAAATAAGCATTTATTCAGAGCTGGAGAATGAAAATGCTAAGTTCAAAAGAGATTTTGAAAATACATAATGAAAGTAGTGGAGGAAGAGCCAGATTCTTAAGTACTTTGTCGTTCTTTACAAGCCCTGACAATTTGATGAGAAGTATCACATGGATAGGCACAGCCAGAAGTTCAACGGCAAAAAAAGGACAATGGTGTAAGTCCTGCGCATGAGTAATTATCATAGTTGTAAATGCAAATCCAGTAGTTACATAGGCAAATATGCTGCTAGGCAAAGACCTGGCCATCACAATAACCATGACCAAATGTACAATGAGACTTGTAAGAATCCACAGTCTGCAGGCCTTTGTGCAGAGTGAAGGTGGCACGTGTGATAATACACACCATGTTGTCGTCACCCATCGTGACATCTCCACGCACACCAGTGAGCCAAAAAGTCTGTGCTTTGCATATTTGCTTTTGGAGCCTTTGGTTTGAGTATTCTTTTATTTTCCAAAAGTAGTTTCAAGTCCTGCTTTGTATTACTTTTTGAAGTTTTTTCCCCAAGCATGTCTAGTTTAGAGGTTGTCCTTCTGCATTAAAAAAACCTCACTTTGAGAACCCATCTAATTCTGGCTCAGAAACTGCTCTTGATCATACATTCTCTGAAGACAAAAGAAAATGTTTCTGTTCTTAAGTTAATCAATCTTAAAGGCTTTTTAAAAAAAGGTATTCCTATATCCTGTAAAGTTCACTAAAAATCATCCTGCTGTGAAGTTCTGACTTTTGTCTCAGATGGCTTCCATCCTCAGAAATGCCCCCTTACCTTCCAGCATTTTTCACAGAGAATGCAGGCACTCACTAGAATTCAGACTGTCTGAGAACCATTATAAACATAAAGTAAATTAATCAAAAATGTTGCTGGAGTTGGTTTTCGACTTCAGCATGTTTTTTCTAGATATCTGTAAGACAGCAGTATCTAATTTTGTTCCCATTACTGTCTTCCACAGACTTCTTTTGAATTGGGACATCTTAGAAAATGCATCTCAGAATTTCTCTAATTCCTTTAGCTCAAGTGAGCGAGTCATGGATCTGTAAGCATGAACGTTCCCAAATATTGATTACTGAAACTAAAACACTCCAATCCAGCTGTTGTTTTTATTTTGAGTCTAGTCTCAATACAAGAAGGCTGGTGTCATTTTAAATCCCTTCAGTACACAGCATGCATGTTTTGATACATCTAACCTCAAATCTTGTGTGAGTTTGCACAGGCAACAGCCCTGCAATCTTTTTGTACAGGCTACACATGTAACTAACCTAATTGAAGCAAAGCAAAATAGGACACACGCACCAACCAAGAGTATAGAAAAATAAACATATAGCCCAAACCCGCCAGAACTGTCTCAGAATGGAGAACGCACTGGGCACTACTTCTTTTTTCCTTCACAGCCCATGGTGTATCTCTTCAGGCCAACCCGTATCTCAGTCAAATGTATAAGAGGAGAGAAGAGGAGATACCAGAAGGATAACAACAGCCGCTGCGATCCAGAAACCCTTGGTGAGAAGTCAAACTGAAGGGCTTCGCAGCCCCCTAACAAATGAAAGGAGCATAAACCCTCCTACGCTGCTTCACAAATGGCTTAATGATAAAGGAACCTGTGCATTCCTGCTGAGGGGGGAGTCTCACCTCTCCTCATGCCACGCACAAAGCTTCCTCCACTATGCAGCTGATTTGCCTACAACACAGTGAAATTATTTACAAGGAAGCTTTTACATACATTTAAGTCGGGAAGATACGTATGTTGCTTCAGTATGTATTATATCTCTACTTCCTTTTTAAAATGTAGAATGTTATTAAATATTAACTATTATACCAACTGAAGAATTGATTTAAAACAGTAGGCATGCCTGCAGGATGATTTTCTTCCTTAATGTTCTAGCAGACTTATATTCAAAAAACTAAAGCTTATTTGTTGTCTGCAAACTATGAACATGCCCAGGTAATTGCATATGCAAATCTGGAACTTGCATATACAAATATCGTTTTTATGTGCACAGCTGCCTGGTTCACCGGGGATATTTTTCAGGGACAATTCAACCACAATTTAAAAAAAAAAAAAAAAAAGCAACCCAAACTAACTAAGAAGCAGTATACTGACAGCAATATTTGTTTTAAAGTCTGGCCTCAAACCCAAAAAATATAGGTCAGATTTTTCCACTAAATGCATGCAGTGTCATGATGCAACTCAAAGCAAATGAAGGCTCGAGAAGAAAATGCACAGGCAAGACATGAGTTTTCTAAGGTATTTTAGTTGATGTATCAAGCCTTTCTTTTCTCCCCCACTCTGTTAAGCAATCCCAAGCTGCGAGTCTCATTCTCTAGTGGGTGCTTGAATCCTGCTGCTCTCTTCTCTTGGGACAATTCCACTTAAGCAACAGCCAGAACTTCTGCCAAGCGTGCGGGAGGAGTGCAAGAAACTAACCACAAACCTCAATTTCCATCAGGGCATTTTGATCAAAATGTGAAAATGCCCCATTTGGGCTAGTGACTGAGGTTAACGATTGCCTCTGGTAAGAGGCAGCCCATGGTGCTGCAGAAGCATCTATACCTGCAGATCCACTCCACCCTCACTTCACCCCACAGACAAAACAGCCTGCCCTCACCTCCCGAGCAAAACAACCACCTGTGTGAAAGGTGCGGGTATTCCCCTGGAGATATCAAACCATTCATCTCCTCCTTGTATTTAATCCTTGGAAAAAAAAAAAAAAAGGAGGAAAGATTGGCTGCCTGTGAAAATGGGTGCTCCTCAGCTATGTGACAGCATGACATACAGTGAACTCCACAAGGCAGCAACCAAGTCTCCTCTCTCAGGCACTTATTTGTTTTTGCAGGGTGGCTGAGCTTGAGAAGTTAGATCAATGACATATTGGTTTCCAATGCTTTAAAATCCTCTTAACATCTGAAAGGCAAGACTAGCAAGAAATGATGTGTAATATATACGCTGCCCACCTTTTACCAGCATCCCTTCTGTCAGCTTTTGGGTATGATCCAAGTCCTCCCTGGGCAGATACTTCAGAAATGTAATGCAAGTCATATTCTAGATCAGCTGGACACCCATGAAAAATAAGGCTTCAGGAAGGCATAATTAAAACCATGCGTAGGACAGCCTTGGCTTAAAACATACCCACTGCTCCACATGCACTGGGTGCTGCTGCGTTTCATGAGGCTGGTGATGAACCCCTACACTAAACCGTCAACTTGGCCTGCAAACGCTGTCGTTAGTTGACTTACTTCTGGGTTCGCGAGGTCCATCCACTGTTATCTTGATGGCTCTGTGGTATGTGGCTACTTGTGGTGGATTTGTGAAGACCGTGATAGTCAGCGTGAAGCTCTTCCCTGCAACAGGAAAAAAAATGTTACTCAGCATATGTGTTGAGAAAAGGTGTGCTCCTCGTTGCAGATAGCACCCAAACACACCAAATGGCACTAAAACACTTTAGCTGTCCGTATCTGAAGATAGGTATGTGCCCAGAGAGCGTGGTGTATAACCTCACAACTGCCTGGTGCTGGATGCATTCCCTCTGTGGCAACTGCTCAAAGCTTTGGGGGAAAAAAATTAATTTATATGTAAATGATCTACACTTTGTTTGTAAAAAAAAGGAGGTTACCCCTAACAGTTTGAGTTTATCTGATCTACATGACTGCTGGTACCTTATCTGTAGTTTCTAGAGTGCTAGCTCAGAGAGGCTTAGAAATTGCGGCTGACTCTTCCAAAACTGCCACGGGAATCTGATCAACAGCGCTTGTTAAAATTAAAGAGAACTGGGTGCTCAGCTCCCCTAGGCAGATCGTAAAATCCCATGCTTTGTGGTTGAAGCTAGTGTTAGATCAATTCCATATTGCGAACCAGAACCCTTTAAAACTAATCTGCTACTGCAATGCCAAGAAACAAGGGAATGGAAAAAAGAAAAAAATCCCTACAGCTTGTCCACAGAGAAAACATTTTATGAAGACATAGCAGAGCATTATGCTTAGTTTCTCTATTATTTATTAAGAAAACTGTGAAGGCCTTTTCAAAACTGTTATGTGAATGCCACGGCTCTAAGTTGGGAAAAGTACTCATTTTGATGGCTGCTGGGGAGGGTTTCATATCCCCTTGTGACTGCAATGCCTTCAGATCCTGCTACTGCTGGATTTGATTTTGGCCAATGCAGCATTTACTTCAGGCACTTTTGTTATTTAAAAAGTAACATTCTGCATCTTTGATAAGACCACATATTCATTATGGCTTTGGCCTGGACAACAATAAAAACATTGCCTGTCAGCAGGTTTAGCATAGTTATCTCAGCATCACGGAGGACTCAGATACTGACAGGAATCTTCATTATCAGTAAGAGACATCAAGGGACATCACCCCAAGTTAGATAACCAGGAACTGTTGTAATAAAATTGAGGTTCCCCTCCTTTGGGCACATGCTGTGCAAGCTTTCCCATACAGATCTGCCTGCTTCATTTTACCACTTGGCTCCAGCCCTCCTGAGTGCTGAGTTTCTTCCCTTCTAAGACTTCCCATTTTTATTGTTTGCCTCATTTATCTATATAAATAAATATAAATTTAAATATAAATGTAAATATAAATGCCTGCCTCTAGCAGCAATATTCCCCCCTCCCTATGCACATTCACTTGCAATTCAATACTTCTCTTAATGCAGTTCCTACTTTGGTGCTAATGGTCTGCATCAACATCACAGTGAGCGCACACATAGCTGTTACTGGAAACTGTCCTCATCACATTGCTCTGAATTAGGGAGGTATTCTCCCCACTCTACGGATGAGGAACTGTGGGGAGATAAAGTGTCTTGGCCACGATCTCACAGGAAGCCTGTGGCCAGCGATGCTAACCACTTTGGCTGCTGCAATTAAACCCGACTATAAACCTGAATCACAGCCCTGACAAAACAGAAGCTGAAACAAAGCCTTCAAATCCCAGGCCAGTGTCTTCCCACCTGCACATCCTCACTAGAAAGCAGTCCCTGAGATCAAAATAATTGCAACAGAAGTAAAACTCATTTCAAATCCCTGTCTCAGGGCCTTTGGCCCTCAACTTTTGGGTCCTACATCTACCCAGACCAAGGATGTCTATGTTCTTAACATTCTTTAAATACCAAATTACATGCTAAAGCTTTAGAGCTTTGTTACTCTTTCCCTGCCAGCACAACAGATCCTTCTATGAGGCATCAGTAATAAAGTTCAATAAACTTCCTTCCAAAGAACTTTATCACCCATAGGACTAGACTTAACAAATATCAGAGAGGCACCTGTAGATCTTTCTATTTCCAAAAATAGTTTACATACGTTACATACAACACCTAGATCACTAAGACTGAAAGACACTTTGAAAATAGACTTTATTCTCTTTACTAATCTGCAGTATTTCCATCTTTCTTCCTGTATGTTTGGGGGTTTTTTTGACAACTGCTGATGCATTACATAAGGTGCTCCTGCTGTTCTGCTAGAATACGCAGCTCATGCATTTCTGTAGAAGGCGCTTGTGGATTTCCCAGATAGAAAAGAAACACAGAAAAAGATTTATAACAATAGTGAAATGTATTAAAATGTGGCCACGTTATGAGTCTACAAGACCAGAATAAAGAAGAGAGAGGTGAAGTTACTTTCAAGATTTTCTACAGAACAGACTAGATCTCAGAGCCTCTATAAGGTTGTGACACAAGTTGGCAAAAGCAGGAAGATACTTAGCTTACTTCGTGTTGACAGAAGACTATTCATTAACCACATACTGGTTAACCACAGGACTATATAACCATAAACCTACATGTCACTCATTGCTGCTTACCAATAATTCTGGCTGTGTTTTTTCTCTGGTTATTCTGTTTCATTTACATTTAGCTTTATTAAGTGGTTTTATCACTTCTGTTCCTAGCTTCTGCATTATTCATCATGTATGTGTCTGGTTGACAAAGGTAGATTTAGATTGGAGGTATTGTTAGTGAAATCGGTGTTTTATGGATATACCTGTTTTGGGATGACAACAGGACTATAAACCTCTCCTCCTTGCTTTTATGTATTATGATACAGATTTTTGGTTTTAACATACACTTGCATAATACACTTACACACAAGGACGTGCACATACATACACACATACATATGTAACATGCAGCAGACTAAACTGGTGGAAATAACACCAGATGAGTCAGTGGAGGTTGTATTCAGATTCCCTAGCACTAAAGCCTATATTAGATGCCATGATTTCTGATGCCTACAGAAGTGGACCTCCTAACTATTGGTAGAAGACCTACACTGAGCACTTATTGTCTCTGCTCAGCTCAGAAAAGGGTGGGTGCCACTAAAACTGAGTCAGACGGCCTAAGTGATGAACTGACCTCTCTCGTGACTGCAAAGAGGGACAAAACACCCCAAGAAGGCATTCTGAAACACTGGCCTGGTTTGGATGCCTCCAATAGTCTGATGACAATTTGATGACATCCTAGCAGTCACAGCAAGCCAGCATGTAGCCCTGCATTAGCTAGTATCAAAATCTGAGACCCTCTGGGTTAAACACTCCCATAAATCTACAGAAAATCATATACAAATTAGCTCGGGTCTGTGATGCATGCCTCAGTACATTGAAGCCAACTGCTCCTATGTCATCATGGGAGCCTTTGTCAATGCTGGAAGGGGTGACGGGTGATGTCAATGTCAAGCTGTGCCTCACTGGGGTGCAAAAGTCACTTCAGAGACTGTTGCTCTCTCTGTAACTATCCCTGGCAGTTCCTAATATTAGGCACATAGCACCTCATGAGCATAAGGATTAAATTCTCCAGATGTGGGACAGGGCTCTGTCTTTGGAAGCCCTTCTCACAGACATCAAGCATACCCTCATATGCATAAGGGCAGAGCAGAAGACTCACAGCTTCCATCAAGTCTTCCCTCACAACTAGGGTAGGAAAAACTGTTTGGTAATGTTTATTTTTCAAGAGTGTTAAGGTCAGAACCCTTCTAGAAAAAAATAATGGAAACAGTAGCATTCAAAACACAATACTGACTTTTGAAATGATACTCAGAGACTCTGCTGATGGGTTTGCTCGAGACTGTTCTATCAGAAGTGCCCTCAAGACTCACTGCTGTTTTGACAGCCAAAGTCAGATGATAGCTTAAACCAGTTGTCCCTAGCTCATGACTTTACAGGATTGTTCGCGAGATCCCCTGACATTGTGCAAAGCTGCAAGAACTTAAGAGGAAGCACAAAGCGTAATATTGTCCACCAGCGCCTGATCAGCAATACTGCTCCTGGACTAGCAGAAGGTGAAGATCAGCCTCCAAGACCCAAGCATCTGAACGTGTTGTGCCCGTGCTCTACAGTGCAATACAGGAACCTGAAGTCTGCATTCAGTCTGCATCCCATCTGACAGAAGCTGGAAGCAAAACGAGCAGTGAGATCACATCTAGCATGATGAGAGATTATTTAAGTCCCCCAGAACAGCACTGAAGAGCTCTAGAGGGAGCAATAGGCTTGTAAGCTACGGCCCCTGGGAATGTTTGAGAGGAACCAAGGGGGAAAAAATGAATCCCAAGTGACAACATGGTCACATGAAGCTCCTGTGTGCTGTTTTAGTCATCCCTGAGCAATGTCATGACCAGAGGGTCTGGGGGGTGGGAAGGCACACTTAAAGTCCAAGTGGCTGCACGGGCAGACGCAAAGGGGAATGAGAACAGACACGCTTTAGGGAAGAGAGGCCCCATCTTGAACCTATCACTTCATTTTAATCCACCTCTTTCTCAAGCAAAAAGAGCCGCTGATTCCATTGATGAAGGTTCATCCAAATGAGGACAGAAAAAAATGGAGTTAAAGCTTCAGAAGTTTGCCTGGGGGGGTAGGGGGGTGAGTGGGGGCCGGAAAACGAGGCCAACAGATGATGTGTTTACAATTACTATCTTTTGCTTTTGGGATTTATTCTGATGATCACAGATGTGTCATTAGAGTTGTGGGGTTTTTTTAAAAATTGTTACAGTAAATTATTAGATAAAAAGAAGAAAAAAGGGAAAGGAGCCAAGAATGCTTGTGCTGACAAGGACAAAAGGTATAGACGGAAAAATATGAAATGTAATACACAAATGCAATACAAATTATATTACAGACATTTCTATTACATTAGTGAGAGACTTCCAGGTTCTAGTAAGAAAGATTATGATACTTTTTTTTTTTTTTTATCCAGCTTCTACTTTTTAGTGCTTATGTACTTACTTTTATTAAACCATGCTAAATGATCAATTTTATACATCTTTACAATTTCTCACAACATCTTCCTGGGTATCTGCCAAAGTGAAGATATCTACTGCATTTTCATAACATATCTGACTGTATCTCTGGGCAGTATGTAATATACACAGGCTCGCATATTTATTCTCAAATGTCAACTATTATACACTGAGGCCAAATTTTACCATTCTTATCACTTAAGTTGCTGAATACTCCAAATGTAATCAATAGGATGAGAAGGGCCAACATAATTTGACCTTTCATTAGTTAACTGCTGCTCATCCTATGCATTAAATATTTTTGTAGTTGTTCAAGTTGCATGACTAACTGCAAAAAAATCTGCACCAGTCCAAATTCTGTGCTCAGATGGTGACTCTTTTCTCCTGCCCCCAGCGACAGTTTCACACAGTCAGAATATAACTTTGCCTGTTTGGTCCAGTGGCTATTTCATCAGAAAAAAGCTGCAGCTGAAGTAAGCGGCATCAAAAAAATAACATAATTTGTTTACCATCAACACCACAGATACCGCCGAATTTAAATATGAGAAAAAACTGTTATTCACCTCGTCAACTACCATGCTGTAAACAGTTT
Organism: Numenius arquata; assembly: GCF_964106895.1. NCBI lineage: Eukaryota > Metazoa > Chordata > Aves > Charadriiformes > Scolopacidae > Numenius > Numenius arquata. The sequence continues at coordinate 40,678,755 of NC_133576.1, forward strand.
ACAAATTCTGACTGCCACAGATCAATGGTCCAAACAGATAAATGCAAACACGGGGAGATGTCAGCAAATCAGGGTGATTGTCCAAAGAAATGCAAGAACTGCCCACATGCAATGGATTTGTTTATGTATTTATATGGATGTTTTGAGGGTGAAAGTGTGTGTCAAGTTGGAGATTTGGGAAATACACCCACTTGCCTCCTGCCAAACCAGCCTGGGTCAGCATAAAGATATACATTTGAACATTTCTGTTGAGTGTCTCACTCCAGGAAGTTCTTATATCTGTATTTACATAGCATCTACTTACCCAGAATGAAATCTCCATCACATTAAATCAATAGGTGTTTTTTTTTTTTCTGGATTTATATGGGGCCAAGTTGTCATGCAAATGGCCAAAAGTGGCCCTGCTGCAAACTTGGTCCCAGCTATGAGCTACTGAATTTGCTTTGCAGTAAGTTGTGGAAAAGCAACTTGCTGCTGCGGGAGTGTGGCTGGCGCTGGCTTCTCCCCTTTCCTGTCCTTCCCAGCTCCCTGCAGCACTACCTAGTGCTTAACCACAACATGCAATTCACTCCCTTTTCCTCCCTGCCTGTTCTCCAAGCTGTTTTTTCCAGCTAACAAGTCAAATGCTGTGGTGGGGAGCAGCAGAGCCACCTGCCTCTCCTGCCGCAGCTCTGGGGAAGCCCAGAGCTTGAACGCTAGAAGGTTGTGGCTGGGATGGAATTGTTTCAAGGCATTATTTTGGTGAAGCGTACATGCATTTAACCTAAGGCAACACAGGAACTGTATTAAGCAACCAAAATTACATAACTGAAATCAAGTAGCTTTAACAACAGAGATGCTGTCAACCTAAGCAGGCATTAAAATTGAATTTTACCTTAAAACCCTACTGTGGTTAATAAGGACAGTCCCTGACACTCTCCTGGAAAATGTCCCTGACAATCTTCTTATTTCATAAGACAAAAACATAACCCCAAGCCTGTATACTGTGGACATGAAATATTTAAACAAACAGATAGAGAAGCTCGTTCTATACTGGGTGTAACTTACGGCTGTTAAGGTGAGGCTGACTCAGGCCCTCAGCAGCTATGCCAGCAGACACACATTGGTGATGCACAGCAATGTTTTCTGCATGCCCCTTGTCACCAGGTGTACCAGGCGTGCTAAAAGACCTGTCCCTTATACTACACATTTCCCCTTGCACTGGAGAGTGGCCACACAGGCAGCAGGTCCTAAAGTTGTTTTTTTCCCCCTTTGCTCTGCTACAGTGGTACCAATGTTCAAATCTCTCTCCTCAGGAAAAAGAACAATATCTTCCTGCTGGAATAAACAAACAAACAAACAAACAAAAAAAGCCAGCACCCAGCATCCCAGAAATGTGTCACCATCAACTCAAAAATCACATCTTTGCCTGAATGCTGCTTTTTGTTCATTACAGTAGCAAATAACACCTTTAGTGCTTGAGCTGCAGCCCTCAAAAGAGTGAGTCTGTGTTGCAGAAATAAGGATCGCTCACATTCTCAAATGTTGCAAGGGTGGGACTCAGCTCACTAAAACAGCTATGATTTCTCTCTCTCTTTTTTTTTTGGCCAGTTGTTTACATTTTCATTTGACAAGAGTTTGCGTGCAGCCAGTTTCACTTCTGCGCTGATGAGCGGTTTCACTTCCCAGTCCCATGTGCTGTCATGATGATACCATCCACCGCCTCCTCCAGCCTTGCAGGGGCCTCTGTGCTAATCCCTTCCCTGACAGACTGACAATGTGTGTAAAAGTGCAGCCGCCGCCGCCGCTCCACTGCTTGCCTGCGAGGCACCTGGTGGCCCTTCTCTGCTTAAGAAACTTGGATTTGAAATGCACTCATTTGAAATGTTCATGTCTGAAACACTTGATACAAGGCATTGGTTGGTCTCAGGTGGATTCCTTGAGGTTCCTTCCCTCCGCTTACTGCTTCTACCACCTTCATGTTATTTTTCCATCACGTGAATCCTGTGAATGTGCTTCAGCAGAGATGCCACAAAAGGGTGACTACTTCTGTTCAGTGAAAAACTTACGGCAGTTGGGTAGCAGGAGATATCAGTTGTGGGTACTAAATGGTCATGGCCATAGATTTTGCCATTTATCAGGAAGGGAGCTGCAGCAGAAGATGGGTAGGAGGGTGTCTCTGAGCTTCAGGACATAAATGAACTAACTGAGAAGAGGCATAGGGTCAAGAGATTTGGGACTGGGGTGGCAAGAAGGAGGTCTCTGAAGACAGGGTGTCCTACAGTAGTCAGCTTAGGGTGACACCCAGTAGTTAACTTAGACAGTAGTCACTTTTGTATGCCAACATTAACAATCCACAAACACACAAACCCACCAGGAATCCCCCTATATTGTAATGTTGTCTAATTTCAGAAGAGAAGCTATTTCAAACTGTGGTAGGAATTTGGTTGGTAGGTACATCATTTGTACTTTAGCATCCTTAGGTTTACGTCCTATGTAAATACCAGATTTTAGGCTTTGCAATGGAGGTGTATGTGTTTCTGTGGGTACATGCACCAGAGTAACAATAATGTTTGACAATATAAAAAAAAAGTGGGTTTGCATCTGTTCTGAAAGACAACCCAAGTGACCTGTTTTAACTGAATTTTTGGGGTGGGATGCCTTCTCAGACTGAAAGCCTGCAGATCAAGTTTTCAAAATGGATTAAAGCGTTAAAAGACTGGGTTGAGGGGGAGACCTTTTAATGGAAAAGCCAAACAGCCTCTAACTATAAGTGGAGTTGCTGCAGTAACCACTATAAAATTCTTATGAACTTGGGTGGAGACAATAATTACAGAACAGGAAGAATGAGATGCTATGGGGTGCCTGGTCTCTGCAGCAGAGTGGCAGCACAAGGAGATTACAGTTTGAGTCTTAAAATGCAATGCTGATGGTTAAAATATTTTTAAGACTTGAGGTGTATATATGCCATTTATACAAATGTACATATCGCTAATGTTTGAATGCAGATTTTGAGAGGGTGGAATTATTTTCCCCCAAAGATAACTCTAATGGAAATCTCTAATGCTGCTATGAGTGTGCTACCCTAAAAACCGAACCTCTGCTTTTGAGCTGTGACCTACTACATATCAGGGAATTTTGACTTTTTTTCTCACTGCAATATCATTTTAGTTTTAAATGAAGTGCTTCTCTATACCGGAGCTTGGGCTGTTTGTGAATAAGCGTTCGGAAATGACTTAGCCTCCACGAAATGCATCCAGCTCTAGGGTGGAACGAAGAAACGATCATTCAGCAGACTGCTGTGTCACTGCTGAATAGTTCAGGGAAAGGGAAAAACAGCAACAGGAACACCAGACGGAAAGGACAGTTCAAAATGAAATGACTTAAATGCAAAGCTACCACCTTGTTACAGAAAATGCCTTGGGTTCCTTAAGCCTAATAATAGTCCTTAACCCAGCTATAATTTCAAGCCATTAATAAGCTTTTTGAGGTAGAAATTATCACCCACACTTTATAGGTGATGAGAAAGACATGAAAAGATTAAGACCCAGATTCACAAGAGGATTTAGCTGCCTGAAGTGGGATTCAGGTTGGACTTAAAAGCTTAAGTCCAAAATTACACCCCTCACCCCTCCCACCCCCCTATCCAGGTGGTGCCTAGCAGCAGATGCAGAGGACATCTGAGGGGGCTTCCCCTGCTGAACAGACCCGTGCCCTCAAGGCCACCAGCACAGCCTGTGGGAAGAAGCAGCTCGACATGGGCAGTCTGTCCCCAAACCCTGAGCCCTTCTTTCCCCCTCTTCTGGGGCAGTTTGGTTTGGGAGATGCTGCTGCTGCTAAGGGGTTCTCTCTGGCTGACTCGGTCTCCTGTGGTGGCCTCTTCTCCTGCTGTAAGTATTAGGGCTTTTCCCCAGGGAAGCTCCCTCCTCTGTAGGACATGCCTCAGATGTACGCTTTGCACCTCACTGAAGTGCACCCTGGCCAAATGGCTGAGGTGGGGTGGCAGAGTCCTCAACCCTGGTGGTTCCCTGGCTAGAGGTCCTTTGGGCAGAGAGGTCTTTTGGGCAGAGGAGTGGCACACGCCTGGCTCCCAGGGTTGGTGGCTGCAGCGTTTGGGGCGAGGGAAGTGCCTCATTCCAGTCTCTTCCCCAAGGACTGCTTTTGTGTTTGAACCCATGATTTCTTCACCCCTTGAAGCCCTGTTCTCATCCTTTGCCTAATTGTGAGACTGGGAAAACCTCGGTGTAATGGGTCTTGTGGTTTTTGGCATATCCTGTTCTGAGGCATCTTCATTTCATGGTGCATTGTCCTGTAAACCTAGACAAAGCCCTATGAGACCTGGATTTTGTCTCAGTCCCTCTCCCTTTTTCCAGTGCTGGCTTTCATTTAGGACCAGCCCCAGCCTGGCCACCTGTCCAGCCAGATGCTGGCATACCTTAGTACTCTGGCATGAAGTGGGAGCTGGGAACAAACATGCTCCTTGCCCTACAGAGCGATGAAGACAATGACCTCTTGGCATGGCTGCGGGAAGAGGCACCAGGTGCAGGGAACAAGGCAGGTGTGGGTTCACTGGGAGAGCAATGCACTGCTCTGAATATGAAAGGCAAGGAGCACTTTTATGATCATCAGGGCCATTTTAGCAAGTGAGGGACTTCCGCCTGCAGTGGCCTGAAGCAGGTGAACACTAGAAGACAACCTGACAAGTCACTTCTTCGGTAGCTAGCTGAGCGTGGGAGCGTGCACCGAGACTGTTTACTCGGAGTTTATTTTCTTAGAGGAAGGACTCCTCCATGCTGTCATTACACTAATGCAATGCGCATTGATTGCGGAGCTCGAAAGAGGTCTGGGGTCACTCGATGGATATCCATGCAGTCAGTGACGGGGGAGATAACGCTGCCATTATGAACTTGGAACCTGCCAAATTCCACTAGAGACAACCTTCAAACATAGACCAACCTCTGTGGCCTCAGATATGGACGCAGCTTTGTTAGAGTTCCGGTGCATAAAGTCTAGCCTGTGGAAACTTTGTGGCCTTGCCAAAGTGTTTCCTTCAGTTCCTCCCCAAACTTCAGGGAACTGATGTGTGTACACGCTGCTCCTCCAAGCACCGCCCTGCTGAAGAGCTCTTATGGCATCAAGCCTTCAAAGCAGCTGCTTCCCTCCTCCTCACCTCTCACCTCAGCCTCCAGAACCTCCTCCCTCTCCCCTATGCACTGCCCACTCCTGCACAGCATGGCAGGTAGCCCCCCATCCTCAGAGGCAATGGCAGGAAAAGGCAGAAGGAATTGAGGATAGTTCCTAGCATCATGCTTTGAGGCCAAAACCTGCTCCTGTGATAAAGGCTCGCACAGGAATCCAAATCTGTGCTGAGAGACATCAGCTCTCAAAGGGGATGGGCAGGAAGAGCATCAATAGAGGAAAGAGGACAAGAGATGGAGATTGATGCAGGACAGAGATGAACAGAATAAGGTTGATTTGGAGAGGCTGAGAAAACTGTGTTGAAATAATATGATGGGAAAAACAGGGGAGAAGTAGGATGGGAGCAAAAGAGGTGGAGAGTTACACAACCTTAAGGTAACAGAAAAAAAAGCCAACTATTTTTTTTACTGCTGCTGAAGGGTTTTTAGAAGGGAACAGAGCCTGATTCAGACTGCTGAGGGTTTATGCACATGACTATGCTGGAAAAGACTCTCCTGACAGCAGTTGTAAGCCACTGATTTGCAGCATCCTCACTTCTGCTAATCCTGAGTGAGCTGACAAGAACTGCATGCCAGAGGATAGTCAGGTGAACTTCACTAGCCAGCCCCAAAGCCAGGGTCGTAATTCGTCTCTCAGAATGAATTTATTTTGATGACAAAATAGCAGCTGTAATTTTAGTTGCACTGCAGGTACGGACATATATAGGTACACACAAATATATTTTTTTACCAGAACTCAAGCAGCCTCTCAAGGAGGGCACACTAAAATAAAAAGCAAAATAGAAACAAAGAGAAAAAAAAAAGCTGAAGGGCAAACAGATCTCCTGAAACTATGTAACCTTTTCATCTAGAGAGGTACTTTGTTTTCCCTAAGCAGTATCCTGGTAAGCCCAACTCCTTTTATCACAGAAAAAAAAAAAAAAAAAAAAAAAAAAAAAAAAAGAAGAAAACGCTCAGAGGATAGTGTCTGCCTCATCCTCACCGTTAGCCTGAGTTTCAAAAATGTACAAGCAGAGCTCTGCAGAACCAAAAAATAGATTTATTGTTATTGGACTGAGGGCAGTGGTTCAGCACTTGGCATGGCCACTGTTTACAGCAGTAATGCTCCCGGAGACAGGAAGTTCTCCAAATCGCTCTGCCATTATTTTTCTCCTGTTGACGCTTTCTGATCAAGGGTTTTTTTCGCCCAGACGAAATTTTAAGTAACCCAGCAGAGAGTGTTTGGGAGCTGGCAAAGCCAGCCACAGTCATGCTCAGCCGCACGGACCACATGATGTTTTCCCGTGTCAAACCCCCACGCGGAGCTGCATCATTCGTATACTTTCTTACACAATCAGCGATTCATGCAAACCCGGCTGCACGTAGCGAGTGTGTGCCGAAAACACTCGGATGGCACTGGTGCTATGAGAAACTCTTCCCCCCTTCCCTCCCCTTCCCTCCCCTCCTCCTGCCACCACGGCCCTGCCAAAGGCCAGCGCTGAGGCAGCCGTCGCCTTGGAAGGGCTGGGTTTGCTGATCCATCTAAACCCGACCCAGGCGATTTGGCTTGAAATAGGCATCGGCTCCTCGGTACCAGCGCGGGGAGTCTGCACGCTGAATTCTTCCGCCGCTGCTCCGTTTTCACATAAATCTTGATTCAAATTAACGGCACAACTAAGCCACCCTAAGTCACTTAAAAATAAAACCACCACTTCTGGCCTCTGCCTTTTAGAGGAAAATCCACCATTCAGACCAGACTGGGGGGCAGAACAGTCCTGTGATAAGCGTTGACCCTTGAACGCGCACCCAGGGCCAGCACCAGCGGCGCGGCCCCTTCCTTTGGCCGCTGCCCACCGCTGGCAGGACCAACAGTGGCAACCCACGGCTGAGCAGCGTTGCAGATGCCCAGCTCTTCCACCCCAAGGGCCGTGCCAGCCTCGTCCGCGCCCGCTGCGATGGCAGGGCTGCAGGATGGCTCAAAGGAGCTGCCTGTTTCTCTCCGGCCAAACCACCCTCCTGCTGGCCATAGCACCCTGCTAGCACCAGACACTTATCCATCCAAAGTATAAATAAGCAGTTGTTTTTGAACTCTATCAATTGACTCTTTTTTTTTCAGTTTTGATTGCTGTTGGATTTCTTCTATTTTCATCCTGTCTGGCAAGCGCGGCTCATTGTTACTCCAGTATCTGATACTGTGTCCCCTGAAGCATTCCAATGGCTTGGACCAGGACCCGGCCGGCTGCTTAATACTGATTTTACGACCCTGTTGAATAGCATCCTCCTCTGTTTTGCACATACTTTTATAATTTCGAATGCGTTTAAGTAAAAAATAAAACAAATTTCAACAAAGTGCTCAAATAACACAACCACAAGCTGAAGCTGCACAGAAGGAGCAAAATTCTGACTTCAGAAGACCAATAAAAATAATTGGACTCAGAATCCAGGCCACTAATTTCTGGGTTTTAAGTATTTTTGAGATTCCAGCTTCAACTGATTTTTCTTCCCCAAAATTATATCCAGAAGGAAGAGTCCTGATGGCAGAAATTTCTGATTATGCCTGATATCTCTCTCTCATGTTCTCCTACCAGCTACACCTGTGAAAAGGGAGTACTTCTTTGGCTCTGCAGAAATTGAAAACTATTGCAAAATGTATTCATTACTTTAATCCTGATAGCTAGTAGGAAATATATACGTAGGCTTGATATTCAGTCCTTTCCAAGATGCAGTTTTAAAAAGGCCTTGCTGAAAAGCTATAACAAAGCTCCAGCTCTCAGCTTTAGATTGAGATGTTCTGCAGCAAGCCAAGACACTTCCCCATTAGCTACTATTATGATAACCTATTAATAATTATTTTCATCTGGAAAACATGTTTATTTGTTGGGGTTTTTTTTAATGTTACGTTCTACAAAGAAGATAGTTACTGGGATTAATGATTCCATGAGGAAAATATGTAATGCTTACTGAGCCACGAAGCTTTCCCTCTCCAAAATAACTATTTATTTTTAATTTTATCCAATGAAATTCTATGGTGTCAGGCTTTTTGCATCAGATTTATTTCATCATAGTAACCTAAAGCAGTTCATTATACATTAATAGAACAGGGTGCTTTGCAGTAGTAGCATTTTGAAGTTTGAGGTGTTTATGAACGGAGGGAGAAAAATAAAGATTAATTTTTTTTTAACCAGGTAATCAGGCAAGAGGGTCTGAGGTTGGCTGAAGTTTTAAACTACATTTTTCTTTCAGAAATTACTTACTCGGCCTTACAAGCCAGACGGGCAGGTTTTCCCAGTAGCATTCTCAAACTAGGGTGAGGAATAGTAACTCTGGAGCCCAGCCAATTCCAATGTAAATCTGTTTTGTTCGGGAAAGTGAGCCAAATTGCTTTTATACAACATCTCAATGTTTCAGGCGACCTGCGATATTCTCAGCTCCCATTCTGGATGTCAAGAAAATCAAGTGTTTGGGTTTGTTTTGGTTTGGGGTTTTTTTTTTTTGTAATTCTAAACAACAGGCATGGGCAGAGCAACACGGTGCAATCGCTTGCTGTTAGATACGAAACGAATGCTGAAATGCAATTCAGTGCTTTAAGCTTTGGCCAATATTTGGTTGGCGCCTCCACTCTGATTGACAGGTATGATCAGGCCCCCGCATGGGGGGAATCACTGTAACTCTCTCACAGTCAGCACAGAGCCACATATTTACTGAGATGAAAACGTGGACGTAGTGTGGAAGTAGTCTTACAATTGAAACAGCCGTCAGACTGCCTTGCTAGATTTCATCTAAAGCCCACGGAAGAAAATTTAAACTACTTATTAGGAGTGTCTTATTAGTCTATCTAATGTACTTATTAGTCTTAGCAGGGAGAGAGCGGTGCCTTGCCATTGGTTCAGCAAGGCTTTTCATGGGGATGGTTACACCTGGGCAATAACCGATGCACAGGGAACTGTCACGGGTAGAAGCCGTTCCTTACCCTCCTACAGGGATTTTAAATCACCCGAGGCATACAAAGAGCGTCCATTCTGACCATAACTAACCAAACTGTGAACTTTCAATCATTGTTCACATAATACTCCTGGCATCGCATTATCACTGGTGGCAACTGAACTTATTCAAACTCAAATATTACACAGCAAACAAAGTTTCGGTTAATTTTCCTCTAGCAAAGTATCAAAGGAAGCAATGCCCTTTGAAGCAGCTGCCTTTTGCTTTAGGCTTTATACAAATTCAACAGAACAGCACCTCAGAAATCCCATACCAACTGCAAACAGTCCCCACCTTTGGAAAACAATCCCCTGTTCGAGGAGTAAACAAAAGCATACATTAGTCACTCGCTCCAAAGATGGGCAGCCAATGGAGGTGATGAGATTTAACCTCCAGGACTGACTAATAGCATGCAGCGTTCCCAAACCACTCCATCGCTTACAGGATCCCGAGCACCTGGATATCATATGACACACAAGGTTGATGTCCGTGCGCGAGTGACCGGCTACTAGCAACCGCTTCTAGCGGGATAAGGGGCTCAACGACGCTCCCCGCCAAGCTCTTGTGTATGAATAGGGACTGTTCTCTCTCAGCTGCTGGATTTTGACCTTGAAACTCACACAGTTCACTGTTATGATTTCTAGCTTCATTACCATGGCCAGGAACTGAACTACAGGTTTGTTTTTATTAGCTTCTCCACCACTTTGCCAGCTATTCATTTGAATCTTCTAAACAGTCATCTCTGAATCATAATGCAAATTCCATTTACTGAAAAGGTGGTACCTTTAATATAACAAATGAACATGTTTAATGACTGATACTTTTAGACATTACAGCATCTCTCATGTTTTCAGTAAATGGATATAATTTTCTCTGCATTACCCTATTATTATTCTTTGCTAGCATTACGAAGCTACGTTCTCAGCTGCGGGTGTTTTCCACCAAGTGCATTTTGAAGACAGCCCAAACAACATGCTCTAAAAGACGTCTCCTTCTGTATTCTCAGCTAAAAATGCTGCAAGATACAGAGGGACTGGATTGATGTTTTATTCTTAAAATGCATTTACTGCTTGCACCTATGTTTCAACAGGGTCATGCTCTTCCAAAATTGCTGACTGTATTTATATTGGAAGAATATCTACAGATGCATTTAACTTCAAAGGCGAGGAAAGGCTGTTGTGTATAATCAGGGTAACTTCCTCGGTCTGAAGCCTGACCCATCTCCCATTTGGAATAAAGCAGTTTGAGAGCAAGCGAGCAGAAGTGGGTCACCTTTGTAACTCTCCTGAGGCATGCTCATAATTCCATCCGTGCTCCTAAGAACCATGCATGCCACCACGCATCAGGAGATGGCTCAGGTGCTCACATGGGGAGAGAGGAAGGGGAAAACAGTGAGAAGGACTCAGCGAGCCCTGAGTATTTAATCTGGTTCAGAGAGACACCAGCACACAAATTGCTCGAAAAGGCAGTATACAGAAGCTGACATAAGTGCAGCAGACACTGTAATTTTGATTTGTGAGTGTTACAGCACTGAATTGTCCCTAAATAACACTGCTGTGTTTGGAACACCATAATGTTACATTCAGATTTTACCTAAAGATACAAACGAAACAGAACAAAAATACGTAAGTGAATATCACGTGAAGTCAGACGGAAGATGTGACAGATTTTCATTCTTGACCTTAAAAGAGAGCGGCTGATCTTTTCCCCAAGCTTTTTCTGAGCAAGAGCTCACCAGCTTCCCTTCTGTGGGTTTGGCTGAACGTTTCCCCCCCACCCTGACCCACACAAAGGGACTCCACTCACAGCAACAAGGGCAGTAATGCAAGAGGGGCGCTTAAAATAATCTTGTAATAGAAAGGTAAACAGGATTGCATGGAACTTATGGGGTTTAAGATTATGGACCAGAGCCAAAGAGTGAAGTTATGAAGGGTCCTTCTGTTGATTTTACGGGCTTTTGGATCGAGTTTTGTACACCTGCCCACTCACATGCAACGTGAGCCACACGGGTCAGATACTATTTGCAGCTTCCTAATAACATTTTTATATAGTTCTAGTCTAAGTCAGCTTCGAATCCCATTTGTGACTTACACTCGTAACGCCTTTTTATTTACTATGTACTAGTAATTACTCATTATCTAGGAGATACAGCAAGTCAGATATTAAGCTCATCTGTTCTGTTCTATCCTACGCACCTTGCAGGAGCACATTAAGTAACAGGACTACTGCATATTGTTCTGTATCACTGTCAGAGAAAGAAAGGTCAGAAAATGTGCCCTATGCCTTTACCAGGCCATGACAAAGCCAGAAAATTTTTAGATCTATGCAGGAATTACTTGTAATTTTAGGTTGGCTTGCTCTGTTACAGAGACCAGCTTTTGCAGAGAGTGCCTGGGAGACTCAAGACGGTCATGAGTCTTTACACAAGCTGAAAATTCTCATTTTAAATTGCAAATACAGTATTTAAACTTAAACATAGGTAATACTCTACTAGTCTAAATTTGACAGCATGCCTTCTGGAGTCAAAATGTGACTTGCTGTCTATGTGATTTTTCTTTTTCAAATGAGATGTCACTGCTTTCAAATTGAAGTCACACAGAGGACAGGCTAGGATAAAGCAAGAAAACCAGATAGCTAATTCTGTGCCTTTTAGAATGGCCTATGCCAGATCTCGCAGCATTCCCTGCCGCAGAAAACTCGATAGACACTGCCTTCAAATTCCCTCCACGTAACCAGAACTTGACATAATGGAGGAACATGACCACAGTAGCTGATAACAAACACATACCTCTTCCACTTCTACCCACGAATCGGAGGTCGTTGAACCTTGCTACTTGGTTTTTCATGGCAGCTGTGGCGTTTCTGAGTTCTGCAGAGTAGTTTTCATCGTTTCCAGCCATCACCGTTACCAATGTCCCATCGGGCACATCTCCCAACGCCACCACCTAGGAAACCAAAGAGCAGAATCCTCAGCTTCCTTACGTGACATTTATTTTCAGGTGCACAACATCAACAAGTAACATGATAAACCAGGAAAAAGCAGGAACAGTAAAAATCTATGTAGACTAAGAAGCTGTTTGAGGAAAACAGAAATCGCTTCCATTCCTAGTTTGTAGAGCTATGAAAAAGTTCTTACACTGATGCGCGTCTGAAATACACAGCATAAGGTGTACTCCAACATGAAAAATACACAAAATAAGCATTCCAAAATATACTTCTGCAATTGCCAATAAATAAATTCAAGCAGCAGGAACTGATTCTGGTCCGATTTATACCAGTAGCATTACTTTTAAGCTACAGCAATGTCAGCACAACGATGGAAATGTAAAATTCAAGAGAAAACAAAACCAAGTGAATCATCTCATGGATGCAGAGGGTCAGAGTCCCCACAGCTGCACCAGTTCCCTGTCTTTTCCTCCCACTGCTCTGAACAGAGCTGTCCCAGCATAAATTCAGAATAAGTCCATGGAAAAGCAGGCCTCAATTCTATGTTTAATTGCAACTTACTGAACAATTTATTTTTTTCCTTTAGAAGTGTGAAAGCAAATCATTGACTTAAGACCTCACCCGCAACCTGATGGATGGAAATTGCAATCTGAACTAATGAAACCTGCAATCGCTCAGACAAAGGCTTCAACCTTGTCCAAAATGTTTGTGCTGTAGCTCCTTGGTGCCACCATCTATCAAACAAATATTTAGGAATACAAGATTCACTGCATTTTTGATGCAAAGTGCAGAGAAATATATAGATTCCTAATCTTAAATTTTAAGACTTGTATCTACAATGATCGCACTGGTCAAATGACGAAAAAAATTTTTTTTCTTATCTTCTCGAGCAGGACTGAATTCTCAAAACAATTTTACCCTGCCGTAATTGAATGGATGTCCGGTATGTCTCTTGATTTACTCTGGCAAAAGAGCTTGAATTAGGTCTTCTATCATACTTTTTTAAAATCCTATTGCTGTTCCCCCAATTAAGTCTACAGTAGTGACCTCAGGACTACTACCAAAAAAAAAGAAAGAAAAAAGAGAAAGAAAAAAAAAATCTAGCTAGCTTTTATTTCCTCTTTTACACATTCTAAGAGGAAGTAGTCCTGCATCGTGTCCTCTGAGTTGCAGCTCAATATTTTTCCTTCCTCTTAGCATTTTCTAGCTTATGTCCATGCAGTTATAATTGGCTGAAACTTGTCACGGCCCGGTCTTATTTCTGTTAATTTCTAATCACACTTGTTCTTTCCGAATAGGATCAGCAGCTCCTTCACTTGGTCTCTCTCTGATGCTTATTCCCCAGCCGCTGCTACCTTCCATAATATGAGAGAGGATTCCAGTCTCAGGTATTTCACAGCCTTTCATTCTATAGGAGGCTGCGTTTCTCACTTCAGTGCTCTCCCACTTGTCACCAATAACCCTTATTTTCACTTCCACATGCAAAGTTAAAATCAGTGTCAAAATTCCCTCTTTATGTATCTCTTTCAACTTCCTCTTTCCCATTCCTCTGCGGCCCAGGCTTTTGATTTTTTTGTTCTCCTCTGTGTGCCGTAATGCGTTTCTGTGGCCTGGGCTACGCTCAGCGCTGCGCTTTTCACATTTCCTTGATCTTGGCATAAAACAGTCCCTGCTCGAAAACGTCGAAGCTGGTGAGTTTTCGCCTTGCACAGCGTTGTGTCATGAGGCACGCTGGCTCACAGGGTCAGCAACTGAGAACCCAAACGCGCTCACCCAGCTCTTACAAAGTTACGCTCAAACCGTAATGCATGCACATATATTAAAGACACAAGAAAGGGAAAGGGGAAGATCGGGGCATTACCCTCACCTCCCTGTGATGCAAATGTTTGCGTGTTTGTTTAAGGAATTAAATGCTAGCATTTTAAGGGATGAAAAACCTTTGTGAATCCAGGGTCAGTTGTCTCTTACGGGACACATAGTTTAACTCACCATTTTCAAATTACATTGCAACCTCAGTGATAAGATACATGAAGAAAATATTGGAAACAAGTATAAAAATTACACAACACAGAAAAGAAACTAGAGTTAAAAGTCACAGACAATAGAAACAGAAATACAAACATTTACACTAGAAAAAAGACTAAACAGATAAGTTGGGACTTGCTGACTGGAGTTATCTAGTACTTTGTTGTACTCTTTAGCTCTTAAAAATATGTATTTCCACAGAATTGAGAAGAGTCTCAGAGTTGCAGCGCTGCCGGGTATCTAAATTACCTACTTCTGCTGCATCAATCAAACAAAATTGGCCTTTTAAATTAAGATTTAGGTTATTTCTTAACAGCATTTGGACAATGAATCTATATGGCACCTTATTAGAGTTATTATGTATTATTTTCTAAGTTTCTCAGAATTACTCTTTATTTTGGAAAAAAATAATGCATGGAAATGATCGTTTTAGTTTGAAATAATATCCTGAACCTAAAGATCAAGTGAGAGAATTTTTCTAAGGAAACGTCAAGAGAAAACTCTCTCTCTTTTTATTGATGTAATTGTTGTTAGCAAATACTTGATAAAACTCAGTGCTTTTTTTGTCAGATGCAAATAAGATATTGGCAGCATAGGAATGATCTGAATTTTCTAGTTCCTGTTCCAAATGATCTTAAAAATTACGACTTGAAAAAATGCCTTTGCGAATATTGAGTATTTAGTACAAAACCAATGGCGTTGTTTTGTACGTGGCAGACTATTTCAGGACTCATTTCTCAGCAGTCCACGGCGGGAGGGATTGGGGAGGGTACGAGCAGCACCGAGCCTCCTAGCAAGCAGGTGCCTCCCAGCACAACGTTTCAGGAGCTCAGAAGGAAACCCTCCTCTGTTTTTTTTTTGGTTTTTTTTTTTTTTGTTGGGTTGTTTTTTTTTTCCTGGTTTGTTTGGTTTTGGGTTGGGGGGGGAGCTCTTGGGCTTTTTAAAAAATTATTATTTTTTTTCCTTGCGTATTTCTAGGTTAAACTGTCTCAGTGTTTCAGTGTTACAACCGCTTGCTTTCGTCTGTTTGGAGAACCTGACCCTTTACTCTGTTTGCAGAAGTTGGGAGCAGGTTTGCTGGTTAAAACGGAGGGTTTGCAGTAGCTGGGGGGGGGGGATAGGAACCGAGGAACGAAAGCGACCTCTCGAAACCAGCCCCCGGGGTTTCTCTTCCATTTTCCACATAACCGGGGCAGCCGTCTGCCGCCAGGAGCCCTCCTGCCCGGGAAGGCGAGGGGGAGCGCGGCCCCGGTGGCTGCCGGACCCCGCGGCTCCCGGTGCCTCGGCACCGGGGGGGGGCGGTCCGGGGCCGTGCTGCGGCACCGCGTTCCGCCGGACGCCTGGGCGGCCGGACAGGAGCGGGAAGGGCCGCCTCTTGTGTGCGCGTCCCCCTTTCCCGACGGGAGATGAGCAGGTCCGGGGGTGCACCCCGGGCACGGCCACGCGTGTCACGGCGGGAAGCCGCCGCCGTGGCCGCCGGCCGCAAGGAACCCCCCAGGAGAAACACCGGCCGCGTTTGGGGACTTCGCTTATCTCCCTTCCCGGCGGGGCGGAGCGGGTTTTCACGCCTGTTCCACACCGTAACTCTGCCTTCCAGGAGGAGAGGTTCCCGAGTAATTAGCAGCAGTTGCCTAGTGCGTGGGTGACAGTACGATAATTAATCTAAATGTGAGGATTTTGAAGGGACCCTGTCGATTAGTTCCTCCCTTTCCCCAGACTCATCTATGAGTAAAACAAGGAGACTCTTCAGACATAATAAAACTTTTCCCTAAAGCTGCCTCCTCAGCAGGATTTCCCAAAGCTCTGAGAGCTGAACTGATTCCCTTCTCCCTCATCTCTCCTCCCCCCAAAAAGCTATCGGAAAGACTCAGGTTTGGTCGCCTTCAAAAAAAGTTGTACTGAGGCGATCGGTGACCGCAAAAGAAAGCACGAACTTTACAAATCCCGATCCTAAATCTAACCCCCGGGGCTCCTAGGGAGATGCATGTCTCTGCGCCTCCCGCCTCGGTGAAAAGGAGAACGAGAATCATTACCTTTTCCTTTCCCTGCTCGGCAGCCTATTTACACCGGTACCGGGGAAAAAAAAAAAAAAAAAAAAAAAAAAAAAGCGCATTCAAGAAGTTAGGGAGAGACCCAAGGCAAAAAAGAGCGTGACCAAGGGGAGAGAGGGAATGAATTTTACTTGAACCCGGGTGACGGGAAAGCAGGCCGGGTAAAGGGAGGAAAGCGCGGGGTAGGCCCCGACATTTACTATTATAAAAAGAAGCTAAAAAAAAAAGAAAAGGTGTGAGTTTTTACCGAAGAGCCCCTGGCAGCCTAGCGGGGGGAAGGCCGGTACTCCCGGAGCGGGGCCGGCCAGTGCCGCCGGGCGCTCGCTGCGGGCGGGTCCGCGGTGGCGGGCGGGTGTCCCCCGCCGGTGGCAGCCCGTGGGGCGCTCCGCCGCGGGGGCTGCCTGCACCGGGACCTGCCGCCGCCCCGGCCGGCTTCTGGGGGAGCCCGGGACTCCTTCATCTGAGGGACTCCTGTATCCGTCCGCGAAGGGCTGCGCCGGCATCTGGTCCCCAGGGCAGCCAAACTCCTCGGGTTTGGCCTTTTTTTTGTTGTTGTTGTTTCTTTCTTTTAATTTATTTCCCCCCTCCTTCTAGAGCAGAGCCGCCCCTCACTACCAGAGTTATGAACGGGCCGAAGAGGGAGGCGGCGGCTGGAGGGAGCCTGCCCGGCACATCGCATGCCCGGAGCCCGGCCGAGAGCCGCGCCGCGCCTGCTCGCCCCACGCCTTCCCACGCTGTCGCGAGTGGCAGGGACCACGAAAGGAAGGAGGGAAGGAATGATGGAAGGAGGCGCAAAGCAGCCTGCGTCCCACCGCCGGCCCCGACGTGGCCTCTCCGCCGGGGCGAGCCGTCCTCCCCGGCCGGCTGGGTCCCGGTCCGAGTCCGGGTCCGGGTCCGGGTCCGAGCCCGGGTGTCGGCGCCCCGCGTCCCCCCAGCCGCGGGGCGCGCAGCCTGCCCTCCCCTCCCCGCCGGCCCACCCCCCCGCCCCTGCCCCCAGAAGCGCGATTTTCAGGAGCCGGCAAGACGTACCTTGAAGGCGATGGGCAGCGTCTTGTTGCAGCGCCAGTGGGTGGGCAGCACGGAGCAGAGGAAGTTGGGGCTGTCGGTGCGCACCAGCTCCCCGGGGTGATCGGCCAGGACCTCCACCATGCTGCGGTCGGCGCTGCGCAGCTTCCCCGGCAAGGCGCCGCTGTGGTCGGCGCCGGGCAGCGGCAGCGGCTCTGTCATCTTCCCCGGACTCAGCGTGGTGGAGGGCGGCGTGAAGCGGCGGCTGGTGCTGGTATCTACGGGGATACGCATCACAACAAGCCTTTTGAGTGAAAGACCTCCACAGAGTTTTTACAAAACAGAGAAACGAGCGTAACTCTTCAGCGATCTGCTCTCTGGGGACCAACATAAACGGATACAGGCTGAGGACCCGGGGGAAACTTGTTTCTACGCCAGTCCCCAAAGTTAATTTTTCGCTGAAGGCGGCTGAGATAGCGAGCACGCCGAGACTTAACTCTTGGCGTCCTGGCGCTGTGGAACAGATCACGTTAATCCGATAAGCGAAAGGGTCGTCCGTGCGGGGCTTTACCGCGACGCCTGTGCATCTAGGCTGCGGCCGTGACACAAAAAGTTACCGAAGAAGGGAAAGCTCCTTCCAAATTCCCAAGCACCGTGGAAAAAATTATGCAAGTCAAATAGAAGACGCGGTCAGAAACACATGCAAAGCCCGGGCTTCCCAGAGAGTCAGTTGCCTATCAGTTTCTTCCAGGTGATTTCTCGACAGTCCCAAGAGAAAACAAATACATCAGCGTCTTCCGTAGGAAAAAAAATCGCTCTTTAAGAGAGGGAAATTCGGGGTCAGTCTTCAGAGAAGGCGGTACGCGAGCTAGACTTTCTGATCAAAGGTCAGCGGGCTACAACTGTATATATATTCACGTACACACACGCACACACACATATACTGTACTTCATAAAATATTTACAATATAATCTGTAGAGAATTTAAACACGACAGGAATCCATTAATGTTCTCGGCAACGTTTTTTTTTTTTTTTTTTAAAGCAGCCTTGAAAATCAGCTTCAGTAGTTTGGTTCGCGTTGCTCTAAGAGTACTCGTGTCATGACCTTTCAATCATTCTTGCGCAAAAAATAAAAAAGAAAAGAAGCTCAGTGCATGTCATTCAAGCTTTAAATCTCTATCTTTGTACTTGTCTTTGGTATAACGTCTTTCATCACTTTAAAGAAAGGTCGCAGCCGATCGCAAGCTCTGAGGCTAAAAGGTCCACAGCTGAAAACTTGGGTTTGGGGATGTTGGTTAAATTGTGGGTTCTCTCTGTGGTTTTGTGTGTGCAACAGCGCTCTCTCTCTCTCACTCACGTCCTCCTCAGCAGTCAAACCAACAGTCTGCAACAACTTCGGCAGTCATTGCCAATTCTTTTTTTTTTTTGGTATCTGTGGCAGTCTTCCTCTAATTCGGCCACAGGAACCGGCTGCTTAACAATATTTTAACCGCAGCAGGTGGAAGCCTGCTTTAGGAAACATGGCTTTTCTCTCGGCCGCCTCCAGCCAGCGGGATGGATACTGCCAGCCTACGCGGAGAGCCCCCACGCACACGCACACACTGAAAACCAAAAGCGACCAACCAGCAACAATAAAAAAAAACCAACACGATTTGAAAAAAAAAAAAATAAAAAAGTAATAATAAGCCACTACTTGTGAACGAGTGAAAGCTTTCCTTCCGCAAATGAGGAGGTGGCGGCCGCCGGGGGTGGAAGGAGCCGCTAACCCCCACGGAGAGAGACGGAGAGAACCCGGGGAAGCTCAAACCCCCACAAAGTTGCCAGCCGGGGTTTAGAAGTGCCAGCCTCCGGCCCAGACGACCGCTCGGAGAAAGCGCATTTCCACAGCCGAAAGCTCTCGCTCGGGTCTTCACGTGAGCCGCGGGGAACGCAGGCTTCCTGCCGACCGACAGACAGACCGACCGACCGACCGACCGACGGGGACGCCGGGGCCGGGCCCTGCCGCTCCGCTCCTCGGTCCCTGCCCGGGCTGGGGGTCCCCGCCGCCGCCGGTATGAATGGAGGTGGCCGGGCGCGAGCGCCGCCCCGCCGCCCTCCCGCCGCCGCCGGTATGAATGGAGGTGGCCGGGCGCGAGAGTCGGCTGCGGCGGGCGGCGTGCGGAGGAATGTCATTCCCCCGGCTGCTTTGCATACGGGGAGGGCGCCGGCCAATCACCGCCCTTCCCGGCAGCAGCCAGGGCGCGGCCGCGGGCCAGGGGGCTCCTGGAATTGGCGCGCCCGCCGCCGCCGCCGCTACTGTGGGGCGCGGGGGGTGAGCGCCGGGTCGGCGGGACACCACCGCACCCACGCACCCCACGGGAGGATGGCGGGCTGCCCCTCGCCCAGCCCACCGCAAAGGACGCTCCTTCCTACCATGTGCAGGGGGCTCCGCGCCTGCGGTTTGGCCGGGGGGGGGAGGGTAAGGGGAGCGTTAGGGTAGCCAGAGTGCCGCGACCCCCACTCCCACGGCTCTGCCTGGCCACGCCGCAGCTCCCGCTTGCATTTTGTTTACGGGCCACGCAGCCCCGAGGAGCAGAGGGTGGCCGCAGCGCCGCGGACGCCGCCCCGGCATGCGCCCCGCTCGGGCGATCTCCCCAGCGGGGTTTGCTCCGGGGTGGTTTTTCCCCGCGGAGAGGGTACACCCAGAACCGGCGGCCCCCGAGGCAGCCGCTGCCGGGCTGTCGTCCCCCGCCCGCCTCGCTGCTTCCCGTCGCCGCGGACAAGAAGGCGGCCCCGAGGGGCGCCCATCGCCGCCCTACAGGTCGGGGCAGCCGCGGGGCCCCCAGCCGGAGGACATCCCCCCCACCCCCCCCGCCCAGCACCGGCACAGCCCAGCCAGTGGCCGGGCCTGCCGGCAGCACTGCCGGGGGTGAGGCCGGAACGGCGGGCGGGCAGCGCTGTACCGGCAGCAGCGGGCCGCCGGCGCCTGCCCCGCCAGCCGGCCTGGGCCCGCGGAGCCGGTAGGGAGGTTGCTGGGTGGAGGCGTGGCTGCCCTTTCGGGCTGGGTTGGGGTTGGGTTTTTTTGGTTTTGGTGGTTTTCTTTCTTTTTCCTTTTTGTTTTTGGTGCTGGTCGCGAATGTCGTGGGCTGACCGCTGGGAACGGGGCGATCCCGACCCGCTGCCGCCGTCGCGGCGGAGCCCCCGCCCGTCCCCGCCGCGCTCTTGGCACGGACTTGGGGTTCCCTCCGTGAAATTTCACACCCTTCGTTATTCCATGTCTCCTCTCCCCGCCGCGTCCCCGCCGTGACGGCCGCCCCTCCCCACGGCCACCCGCAGGACGCCTCCTCCGCCGCCGCCCCCGCCAGCTCAGCAGCCGCGGCGGCGGCCGGCCGCTCTCCCCCGCAGCCGGGCGGGCTTTGAAGGGGACCGACAGCAGCTGCGGCGGGGTGGGTGGGTCGGTCGGTGGGAATGCGTGCGTGGGGTGGCCGCGGCGGCGGAGGGGACAGCACCCGAGACGCCTCCCATCGCGGGGACCCGGGCTCGGAAAGGGCGGCGGGGAACGGGCCGGGGCTGCTGCCCGCCGGCGGGCCTTGCGCAAGGCGGCGGCTGCCCCGGGGGCGGCCCTCGGTGCAGCTCCGCGGCGGGGCCGGCAGAGGGGGCCCGCCGCCCGCCGTCGGCCCGGCGGAGGGGAGCCGGGGGGTGGGCAGCGGGGCGACCCCCGGGGAGGGCGGCCGCTGCCTGCTGCGGTCAGCACCGCCCTTCCCCGCCAGAGTCCACGGAGGGCTGCGGTCCCGCGGGGGATGTGACCCACCCTGGGACGTGGCTCCACAGGGAGAGCCCCTTTGCCCGGCTGCTGCCCGGGACCCCCTGGCACCCACCCCCCGCCGCCGGCTTTCCCCCACCCCGTGGTGCGCGGGGGAGGGCGAGGACGGGGCAGAGGGGACACTCGGTTTTGCCGACACCCGCTTTGGAAACGCTCCGGAGTTGGGAAAAAAGTATTGGTCCGCGTTTTGTCATCCGCGACAGGCGGGGACGGGAGCAGAGAGCGAGCTCCTGCCATTTACGCTCCCTGGTTTACACGCAATTAAACTGAAAGCAGGCTGAGCGCCCTGGGTGAGGGAAATCGGCTTTTGCCTGCCCAGAGCCTGCTCCCGGGGACCGGGATGCGCGGGTACGCTGCGCGGACAGCGCAACTGAGTTCAGGAAGCGGCGCAGCCTCCTGCCGCCAAATTCACGGTACCAGCGCTAGGTGTAGGTTTCCTCGCACCCCTCCAGTGCGGGTCAGCAGAGCCTTCCCCTCTGCGGGGGGGTGCAAGGCTCCGTCTGCCCCTCTCTGCCCCTCTCTGCCCCACTGTCCCTTTGCGAGGGGACCGGTGAGGCGGCGCCGGGCCCGGGGCTGCCCATCCGCGCCCGGGGCTTCCCCGCGGCACCTCCCCGCCGGAAGGTTACAGCTTCATCTTCGCATGACCTGCTCCCTTGCCTCCTTCCTCTCTTTCCCCTTTGCCAAAGGACGCGGGGCCGGTTTTCAGTGCCACCCCTTCCCCCCCTCCCCGCCTCCCAAAGCGCCGCTGTGGGGGCGCAGACCGGGCCGGGGGGCTCCGCGGGGGCAGCAGCGGCAAAGTACGGCTCATCCCGCCCTCCCGCCGCGCTTGCAACAGGTCCCTGTTTTAAGCAGGCGAGTTTGGTGCGGAAAGCTCTCGTATTTCACACCAAGAGTCAATGGTTTGTGTGTAGCTCTCTCTTTTTTCTTTTTTTTTTTTTTTTTTAAATTTCATCTCTTACACAGTTTCTTGTATGAAATTACCCCGAATTTAAATTATTAGGGAGAAGTTTGCTTCTGTTTTAAGGAAAAAAAAAAGATATATACAAGCAAATGGCTCTTATAAACTACAGCTTAAAAGCCATCTGGGGTATATTAGTGGCTGATAACTTTTTACGGGCATTGTAGAGATAAGAAGAGTTATTTTACGGATGTGCATACATCTACATACATCGCTTAAAATGTGAAAATACTCATGTAGTGTTTGGGCTTTTCCCCCCTCTTCTTTCCCCTCTCCTGTTTTAGCCAAGAGGTAGGGAGAATTTTGTATTTAAATTAATGAATATGTTGAGCTGAATTTCACTCGCTGCTTTGCATCCCGTCTTAATCTGAACTCCTTATTATAAATACAAAATAAACCCGATCTATTATGCACGTGAATAGTCAGAAAGATACAAAATGCCACGATTTAACAGAAGGCGCAGAAAATACTACATGCTTACAGCTTTCTGTAACTTAGCAGCACTATCAATGCTGAGATAAAGGACGTTAATGTAGACTAAAGGTGACAGTATTATTTTTTAACTGCACAGAAGCCAAGCTTTTGCAAGGTAAGTTAAGGAGTTAAGTAAGAGAGGGTAGATAGGGAAAATACGGTGGTGAGGATATTTTGATACAGATCGAGCTATATATTTTACATGCCCATTAACACTAACTACATGTGGGTTGTTGTTTTGGGTTTGGTTTTTTTTTTTTTTAGTTTTAGTTTGTTTAGCTAATTCATTTTATCGTCTTCCTTATGATTCTATTTTTGCATGACAAAGAGAGGAACTCTCGTAGGAATTTACTGTCCCCTTACTATGTCTTGTGCAGGTATTCTGGAAGAATAGGAGTTAATGAGTTAAGCCGCTTGCGGGAGTATCAGTGATAAGGCAAAGTAAGGAAGCGATGCAGGGTATTTAAAGCCGATGTTTCTTCTCACATGGTAAGACTTTTTAGCATCCCTGATGCTAAGACTCCCTCTTGGACAAGTCAGTCTTTTGTGCAGTCTTTTTTTCTCCCCCCTTTTGAAGCGGGAATCGCTACTGGTGTTGTAACTTTACCAATTCACATTCAGAGATGCTTACGTTTGTATTTTGACATCAATTTATTACTGCCGTAAACAAACCACAAGTGAATCTCCGTCTACCATGCCTTGCCTCTGTCATACAGGATTACTTGACCACAAAGCACTGAGCTTTTTACATAATATAGTTAAGCAAAAGCTTGGAAATACGAGAGAGGGAGCAATAATTTACGGATGAATTTTAAACAGCCTAAATTGCAAAGGATGAATTAGAGCCTGAACACAATGCAAGTTCCCACTGCACAGGTAAATATTCCCTGGCCAAGCAGGCAGCAATGGGCACTTGTTTGCAAGGGTTTGGATTTGTACAGGACAGGAGAAAACTTGCACAAGGCAGGCAACAAAACATTTTGTTAAAAGAGAAAAAATTGCAGACCTTAACAGAGCTGGCATAGGTACCATATGAGCACAAACTCAAAAAACTGGCTACAGACCCTGATCTAGCCAGCACTTAGAAACATGCCCAACCTCATTCTTAGCGGTGTTTCGCTGAATGCAATAGAAATCTCTTTGGGCAATGCGATTACCCACGCACTTAATTGTTTGGAGCATCTGGGCTTAAGGTGTGGGGGGGGTCACGTGGGTCAGTGGGTCAGCTCCAACCTCTTGCACCTGAATTCATTTAATATATGTATTAAGGCCATCTTAAAGTTGTTTATAGTGGTGTAAGCGTGCCTTGCTTCTACCAGTGATGAATCAGTTGGTTAATGCCTGTGAATGAAATTTGTAGGATCAAGCTTCTGAATTGCCCCTGCAAGCATTTATTGCATAGCAGTTACCATTATGGGTAATTCCACTGACTGACCTGAAAAAAAAAAGCTATAGCGATACATTAAATCATTTATTTGGCTACTGGAATAATGAAACATTGCACAGAGAAAAGCAGCAGCCAGTAAAGAAAAGGACAAGGTGCTCCTTATTTCCTGCGGCGCTCTCTCACACACAATGAAATACGCATATTTCATCCCAGCACGTAAAGTGCACATATGATGCCATCAAGAATGAGGTGTGAGATGGCCAGTGTGATACAGTCGAAATGTGGCCAGGACTACACAGGTGTATGGTGTCTAACTTCCCTCCGTTTCAGGGAGGGAGGAGTGCCTAAACCCCTCCAGGGATCTTGTCTTTGATCTCTGTTAACTGATACAAGGTTATTTACTCTGGAAGCAGAGAAACTGGCTGCAGCTCAGTTTATGCAAAGCAGAGGGGTTATGAGGAAAGATGAAATAACACATATTCGTTCAATACCTTTAACCTGGGCATCTAATTACTTGTGACCTGAGGTTACCGCTGAAAAAGTTCCCAGGGACTCTCCATCCTCTTTAGGACCTCCAGGTGATAACAGTGGTCAAAAGCCTGTCTCGTTCTTCCTGGGCAGAAGCTGTAAGCCTTTTTCTTTTCAAATACAGCAGACCTACCCATGCTCTTGTCACTCAAAATATTTTAGAAGGTAGACACGACTCCTGTTTTGAGGATGTGGGGAATGATTTGCCTGAATAGTCAGCATCTTATCAGAGACATGGGTGGCAAGGACACGGACCTGCATATGAAGGGAACTACCTTCTACCATTTCACCTCCTTCATCATTCAGAAACTGCAACTCAGAGAGCTGCATCTCTGTTGACTCAAACTATCAACTGGTGGCAGCAATGGGCAGGGAGTGGGGTACACCCAGAGAAGGACAGTTTTCAGGAGAGGCTAAACTGTGAATTTGCATCCAGGTTAACTCCAGCTTTGCAGGTCCTCCTAGGGTTTCACTGGGTGAAGGAATGTGTCAAACCACAACAGCCAATGGAGGATCTCAGACTGAGCAGAGCCACGAAAGGATGGGTGGCGAAATGCAATTTGGCTGACCCTTCCTACTGGCATGGATGAAATCTCAGTGCCCAGCAATGCAATGCGCCCAACTGCATGACTGATGCAGCACCTCCCCAGTGCCACCACCCCTGGAGACATTTCTCCATGGACATCCTTCCTCCCCATTTCCTCAAGAGGAAGGTTTAATAAACGTGAAGTTACTGCAGCAGCAGCCTGTGTTGATGTTCCCCCTCCCTTACATGCTGCTTTGTCGGGCCAGCTCAGCTTTGCTCTAAGGTTTTTTAAGGGCCAAAGCCAAGGCTGAGCTTATTCTTGTGCTCACCTGCTGTGGGCATGTGTCAGCATGCAGGTATGTGGCATAGGCTTGCTGCTAGTGCCCAGAGCCAGGGGCCGCAGAGCCAGGGAGGGGGCAGGAGGTGCCTCTCTCCTCCTCTACTTCAAGAGAAGCATCCCAATCTGGCTTTAAAAACACTCACTAGCATAGAACCAATGAGGCAGTTTTCTCCTTGGTCTTACGTGGCTGTTGTTAAATGTGTGAGTAGAAGTGGGGACTGGGTTAAAGTTTCCACTGCAAAAATACGTTTCAGCAGTTTGCCTTGTGTGTACGCTCCTCGTACCTGTGGACCAGACGTGTGAAATGCATCACTGTGCAGTTAGGATGCAATGCATTTTGCCTTTACTCAAAGTAAAATTTGGGTACTAGGTGCACGATAAGCAGGGAGAGGCTATCCAGAGGTGCAGAAGCAGAGGGGTCACACCTAGAGCCGAGGGAGCATCCAGTCTCATTTTCCCAGCACTCAAATCCCAGGAAGAGCAACGGATTTAATCCTGGCCACTGTGTTACTGGCTGTATATCAGTAAAGGAGAGAGATTACAGAGAAGGGCAACTACAGTGATTAAAGGTCTGGAAGGAACTACCTATAAGGAAAGATGAAAGGAATTAAATACATACATATAATTTGGGCAAAAGGGAAGCCAAAGGGACAGCGTGACTGCGGTTTACAAGTACATGAAAGACAACTATAAAGAGGAAGGGGAGGAACTGTTTTCATTAGTGAAAAATGATAAGACAAGAAATAACAGATGCCAACTGAAGTAAAACGAGTTCAGTTTTTAAGAGCAGGGGCAACGTTGATCCTAAGATCAAATAGGCAGGAGAATACGCTCCCAGGGAAGCTGCAGATTCAACATCACTTGAACTTTTCAAGTCAGAGCTTGACAAGCACCTTGGAGGGGAAAGTTTAAGAAATAGTAGAAGCAAAGCCAAAAAGTGCCGGGATGTACCGCATGACCTAGAAGCTCGGATGATTTTGAGGCCATTCTAGAGGGCTGTGGAAAACAAACACATATAAACACTCAGAGCTTTCAGATGATTCCTTCCTCTGCAGAGTTCAAAATTAAAAAGGAGGGGGGAGAAGGCTAAGCGAGGAAAATTAGTCATTTAATATGATTCCACTGTGGCTAATCCCTAGAGGAGAAGCCAATTACTTGAAATACTTGGGAGTACGGGGTGGAGAAGGGAATGGAAATTGTTGAAAAGCTGCCATCTGGTATAAGTACTCGCTGGTTTGGAGACTTAAAAAATATGCATTGTGTGCCATTATACTATGCTCATTACATGCCTAGATTAATGCAGATAACATCACCCACACCTAGTATTTTCTGTGGCATTTTATGTGCGCAGGTTCACATCATAACAACCTCCAGCACTAATGGTATCATTTGGGCTTTTGATCTTCTGCTCTGGTAGGAACACTACAGATGCCTTGTACCAGCAAATGGGGAAAAAAAAAAAAAGATTTTTTTAAAGTCCAGTTCCTTTAGTTCCAGGACATTTAAAAGGAGCAGTAAAGATGACCCACCTGGACAGCAGGGAACCACTCTGGCATAAGGAGGATTCTGCAGATGGCACAGAATTAATATAATTACTTTATTCCCCGCTTCAGCCCCTCTGAGGGCGAGGGCATGTCAGCGAAGCAGGAACTGCAGCTCAGCTGTCAGATGGCGCTGAGTGCTCCGGGCAGCTCAAGTTGTGGTGGAGAAGCCCTGATGATGTTTTGATTTATGCTAGGAGTTGTGCAGGTACATTTCATCTGCGCCCCAGACTTCACTCCTGTAGTTAGTGGTGACTGACCGGACAGAGAAGCAGGCCACTGAATGTACTCACTCTAGGAAAAATAATTCACTGTAGCCATGGTGCTAATAGGCAACATGTAATGGTAGCATTCATGCTGCGTCCGATCCAAATTACTTGGTATGGGTTTGCCTTTCTCAGGGTCGGTTTGCTTGGTTTTCAGTCAAAATTAAGTATGAATTATAAATGACTGCAAAAGTTCCTGTAGGGTCGTAAGCAGGAGATTGAAAGCCTTGGTGTGTTCTTGGGACAAAGCTCCTTCCCAAGGCATCACCACTTCACTTTCCTGCTGACTCGGGCAGTTCTGGGGCATCATCCACGGCCTGTTTACTGGAAGGCTCTGACTCTGCCAGTTAAGAAGTGAATTACAGGGGAGCTTTATGACATAAACATTGTTTTTCAGCAAATAAATAACTGATACCAAAACTCTGTAGAAACCTAAATCACTACAAAATTTGGCCCAAATTTGAGACAGTGAAATTAAGACAGAAACACTTTTAAATCCAAAATGTCCTTCCTTTATCCCTCTAAATAAGGGGTTCATTGTTCAGGTCAACAAGATGCACTGATGCTTTGATCCTAAGGAAAAGGAGCTCCTGACAGCATAACAGAAATGAAGAAAGATGGTTCTCAGAGGAGACTCCCTCCCACCCAGTCTTGCCAGAAGGAAAGTTGTGGTCTTGCAATACTTTGGACTGGACTTAACAGCTAGGAGAAAGAATGTTAACTGCATCCTTCTTCTTCTTCCTCTGTTACTTTCACCATTTAGAAACTGGGACAGACTAGAATGATGAAACGGGAAGTGTTCAAAAGAAAATGATGCCGTTGTTCCCAGTATGACATTGTGACACTCGTAACAGCAAGTGATATTATTAGTAAAGGCACTCAGTGAAGGAATGGCTTCTCTGCTCCTCCTGTCCCTTCTTGCCTTTAATCTCCTGTTTTAAAGGCTCAGGATGGGTTTTATTTCTCTCTCTCTATTTCCCCTTGTTCCGTGACCCGTTCAAGGGTGATGGGGTAAATGCTGGTAGCTCGTTCATTGCCCATGTGGGAATGCTCCACACAGTGAGTTTGCAGAGCATTTCCAGTAGCTGCTGAACAAAGTGGCAACAAGGAAGTGACTGGGGTTTCCTTCCCAGAGAAGTTGCAGAGGAGATGCAGCGAGAGGCTATCGCAGCTTGAGCTTCAGGTTTAGTTTGACTGGACAAGACAGAAACTGACTTTCAGTCTTGAATCCAGTTTACTGCTTGAAACATAGCACGTGGTGTGAAACAGAATCAGTTGCCTTCAGTATTTTTGCAGCCCTCCAGGAAAGGCAGGCAGTACCCTTGTGTAAGCCTCAGCAGGAGCTGCCATGGTTAGAGAGGGATTGTCTGTGGGACAGGCAATGCTGTTGTGACACAGAGAGTCCCCTTACCCATAGCTAACATGAAACTTCTCCCAGCGTGAATCTCAGTGTAATTAGGAATAGTAAATCCCACATACCTCATCTCTGTAGGAGGCACTGAGAGAAATTTGGCTAGAAGCTGTCCCTCACTCTAAACTAGGCTTCTCCCAGACGATGGGGCTGGTCTCATCTGCATGAGGCCCTGTGAGTGCCTTCAGCTGGCTACTAAACCTGTTCCACATCTGTTTGCTCTCCATTGACCAGTGCACTTTATATTTAACCCTCTTCAGCACAACAGTGACTTCCTGAACACAGCAATGACTTCATGCAGAAAAGGGCTTTGCTTCTGAACTGTTAGGGGAATCATGCTTAGGACTTTTACCACAGCATCCCTTGATCGAACCAGAGATGGAAGAAGAAAAGCCAGACTGCGATGCGAAGGCACTATTAACCACGCTCCACACCACTAATGCATTCTCATAGCCACAGATGAAGCCACAAGTTAATCTCCTAAATTGTTTCTTCTCCACTTAACATCCCACCTGTGCCTGACTCTGCCTGTGCTTATCAGGTCTGAGCCTGGGTATGCTGGTGTCAGCCCCATGCCAGCCCCCTGTACCCAGCAAGGAGCAGTCTCCCTGTACAGGCCAGCTCATCAGCTGTGGGATGTGTGGGATAGCAATCAGAAAAGTTTCAGGAAGACCTGTTGTCAAACTCTCTAGATTTAGACCTTAATGACAGTAATATGAAGGGAAAAATATTTGGATAATTTTGAATATGATTATAATAAAAACTCCAGCTAAAAAGCCACTTATTTCTAAGGTAGCACCAGCATTTGCCACATAGACTCATGTAATCTTCTGCTGAACTTCACCCGGTAAGAGGCATTTGTAGTTTTAGGCTGAGCATGTGCTTATGGGACAAGGCCTTGGAAAGAGCAGAATGTACTAGGACTAGTCTTATCTCTGTGTATCGTTATGATTCTTCTTTTAGTTTAATAATAGGAGTTTACTAGAAAAATCTAGTACAAGTGCATGTGTGTGACGTGCTTTACGTAGGATGCACACACCCAGTGTTGTAAGACCTCTCTGTGTTAATGATGCCCAGTATCAGCTGCTCAGGACCATACGTAGATACTGAATGTTACTTGCTTTTAGTGATTCTGTAGCAAAAGGACCTGATGCTCAGCTGGACTCATTGGCAAAGCAGTGCCTGTGCCAACCAACTGATGGCAATATCTGTGTATAACAGATGAAACTCTGTCTTGGCATCTTTCTGTGTTTGTCTTCCCTGGGTTGCCCTGGGGTTTGTAAATGACAGGTACAGCTAGATATATTGCCTTTCACTAAAATCTTACACGACTAATCCCACAGTGGCACAAGCAGGGGAAGCAGGAGGTCTGCAGGTCAAATTCTGTACTCCTTTCAAAACATGCTCTCCCCAGAGGCAAAAGGCACCAAAATTACTCAGCAGTTTATTCTTTGTGATACTCCTCATGGCATGGCACTTTCCCCAGAGTTTTGGTTTTGTTAGTCTAAGGACAAGTATATTTTCCAAATTGTTTCATTCCTTTTTCTATCTTTTTTTTTTTTTTTTTCAATGTCATTTTCTTTTGGTAATACAATTACAGTTTACCCCATAAAACTGTTTTACAATTTGATTCTTTTAGGGGACTTCCATGATTTGATAATTTTGGGGGACTCCTAGGCTGATGCAAATGTTTGCAGGAACAGTCTGTGTCAGCTGGTTAAATGAGGACTTTCCAAGACATTAATGTCCAAGACGGGCTATTCTGAGCTGGCCCTTTCACAAGCCAATTTGAGGGTCTTCTGGTGGCACTGGCCCTACCCTCAATGTGCCAAGGAAACAGGTCTGGATACCCTAGCACAGCAGTACTAGAGATGGGCTCATTTTTAATTTTTAGGAGAGCCAGAAAATTCTTTAGTCTCAGTGTCACTCTCGGTGTCACTCTTCATCTCAGTGTCACTCTCACTGACACTGAATAGTCATTTGTTTTCAGCACGGTCTCTGTTTAAGCTGCAACAATACCTTCAGCTCTCTGTAGCCTAAATCTTCATTTAAGTCCAGTGCAAATTTCTACTTCACAAAATAGCCTTCAGGCATGAAGCATATGACAGCGTGCCTCTGCTCAGATGGGTGGGTTCACACCAATTCACACTGGGCAAACCCCAGCCCATGTCCAGTGTCGATCAATACTATGCTAAGACTTCACTCTGCGTCGGCACTTTTTGTGGGACGCAGGAGGTTCATGGTGCTTGGTGGAGAGCCAAGACTTCTTAATTTGTAGGGGGAAAGAAGATCACCTCTCCACTGGTGAGGGCAGGGGAGTGGGGAGAGGCTTCCTGGATAAGCCATGGGGCTCTCTCCCTGCAAGTCCTAGGATGTGCCTGGACTGATCTCTTGCATGGCTGGTGTGGGGTACCTGGGCTCTGCTGGGCACGGCAGAATGGCATCTGTTCATCAGTTGTAGAGATCTTCCTTCTGGCAGCCACTAAAACAGAGGGAACATCAGAGGCCGCCCATGAACAGGGTGATCTGCAAGACCTGCAGGTGCAACAGCCGTGTGACAGGTCATGAACCACCTCCCTCCCCATGCTTCACCTTCCCTTGGAAGAAAACAAGTGTGCAAGGGCATGGAGAGAGGTCTGCAGGGCAGTTTGACAGGACTAACCACCTGTGTGACCCAGGGAGCAGGTCTGCTATGAGCATCGAGTGGGGCAAAGCTGAACCTCCTGGGGCTGCCCCGCTGCAGGACATGAGACAGTCCTGGAGCAGATTGCTGCTCCTACGGAGGCATTTCCAGGGCTGTCAGTCTGTCATCCACCAGTAATTGGGTTTTAAATATGTGCAAATAATTGCTACAAAAGTGTTACTTTGTTTTAATGGAAATCATCACTACTCCTCTTGGGTGGTTTTTTTTCTTAAGCATTTTTAATTTACCAGGTATGTCATCTACTGCCTTTGATCTCAACCACAGATCTCCCCCAGGTTGTTATGAGGTGCAACTTCGTGTCAAAGCCTCTGCTCCCATTCGTCCAAGATGAGATCCTGTGCCCCAGCGAAGGAAGAGAGTGTGGTCCAGGGAGAAGCAGGGAGCAGCCGAGGTGAGTCAGGTCCCCCCGCACAACCTGAGTGGGGATGCTGAGGCAGCCTGCTGTCCCTTGCGTCTTCCTCCCTGATGCCTCCTCATCCCCAGGCAGTGATGCTGGGCTTGGACCACCTTAGGGCTGTCCTCCTGTGGCCTGGAAGTGCCATGCAGTAGGATGACAATCTAGCCGGGTTTAACAATACTTGATGACTCCCATCTCCCCCAAGCTACAAAGTCCTCCATAAGCCTGGTTCTCTGCTTATTCAATTGTAGCCGTGGGGCGCTGATTTGTGTCAGGGTAGGTTAGAAGAAAAGCTGTAATTCCAGACCTTTAACTGCAGTCTTGCTACAAATCTGCCCTGAAATATACCCTAACCTTATAGAATATTCAAAAGCATGAAATATTCTTGGCAGCAAGTCATAATAAATGGCTCCCTGAACACCAACTACAATACACAACTCTTTTAAAAGGAAATTCTCTGTAGAGTGAACAAAGTTTAGCAAGACTAGTTTAAGATCATATTTGTATACTGCTTTCCAGTTACAGATGTTGCACATGATACCCAGTGGCACAATGTGCTGTCTATACATTGGCAAGTTCATTTTAAAAGACAACAGGATATTTTAATCTTTTTCCCCTAGCTCATTTGCACAGTTATGAAATTAGGGACTGTAAATGCCTTAGTTTTAGCTTTGTTAGGCAACAGACATATGTAGCAATATGTTTTAGCCTTTCTTAGCCAACACAAAGTATTCTTGCATTATTTTTAGGTGTGAATTATCACCGCTAAATCAAACCTACTCAGGACAATATTAAACAAAGGTAGTTGCTCATTTGATTTATGCACTACAGAAACTATCTCTCATGACATCCACTTAACATTATATTTACCTAGAGTATCTTCGGTGTCTTGCAGAGCAACAATTACATGCATCTATTAAAAACAGAATCCAAAATACAACAAATGTTTCTAACTTGACATTCACATTTGTCCTGGGCAGCCTGATCTAAGTGGCCCTTCTTGAGCAGAGGGGCTGGACCAGACACCCTCCAGAGTTCCCTTCCAACCTCAACCCATCTGGGATTCCTTGATCCTTTTGTAAATTGCTTCTTATTCCATACTCTTAAGCCAACATGAAAATAAGAGGCTAATTTCTCAGATGCTATAAAAAAGATAACCACCAATAATGCTTATACCTTACAAAGCAGAAAGCATCCCACAAACACCAAGATTTATTCTAGGCATGGGTCATAATTCCCCGGACAGGTCAGAAAAATAATGTCTCACTGTTTTGCCTGCTTTTGGAATGCCTAATAAATCACCCATCGCATGGCAGGCTTTTTCAGTGGTTGCACTGTGCGTGAAGCTCTGTGAAGCAAACCAGGGAAAGGCCAGACTTGTCCCAGGGGTATGGCACACGGCTGCTCCTCTGGCAGTCACAGCCTGCGCATCACCTCTTAACGCTGGGATGGCAAGTCAGGCTTTATCTAGCACTTAGGTATATTGCAAAATGGTTCAATGCCATCTTCCCAAGCGCCCCGCAACAGAAACAAATGGTGATCCTCTCAATTTGGCACTGATTTAGGACGAGTGGAATTCAGAGTTCAAGGGGTTCAGGGACTATAAATCAGAAGAAAATTTGTCCCCGTGTCTAACTGCAAATGGAAACTTCGCTGCAGTTAATGTTAACAGCAGCCCCCTAAAGAAGGTGCCATATGGACTTGCTAAAACACAGGGTGGGAGAGGAAAAGTGAAGGAATCTTTGAGTGGGAATGAAAAATAATAGGTCTTTCTTTCTTCATTCCCAACTTTCATTCTTTCATCTTCATTGATTCTTTTAAAATCAAATAAAAATAAATCAAAATATTTAAAACCTTGCTATAAAACCCTTTCGCACACAGATATCAATTTGCTTAGGTAAATATTTAGCAGAAAAAGAGTCACTAAGTAGAAAGCTAGCCCTAGGCTTATAGACAAGAAACAAATTTTGCAGCATTCCAAATATTTTAACAAAGTATGATGCCTTTCTCTCTGGCACACTGTTTGTGCAAGAGGTACTAGTGGTGCTGGAAAAGGCAGACTTATTCTCTACAGATACACAGCAAAATGGACCATGGCAGGGACTATAGATTTTGTCAATGTTTTGTTAAAATTCCTGTTTTATCTAAAATAGCCTTGTGATAAAAATTATCTTTGATGCTCTGATGGGAAAATTTTTACTCTGCTGTCATTTTTTAGGGAATAAAAACTCATCAAGCCTATAGGCTGACCCTTTTTTTTTTTTTTTTACATAAAGGAGCATCACTAGTGATCATAACCCTGGGACTTAAATCAATTGACAAGGACTATTTGCACTACCTGGTCCTCCGTGATCACTTTGCTATTGCGAAGTTGCAAATCATCGATCATCAAGTGCCACCGGACAGACATCACCTTCCACCGCCACACTCAGCAGCACAATTTCCTCCAGCTTCGGTAGCACCCCCATGCCAAGCATTTGAAATAAAAACTGTTTTGAAGTATTTCCTCTGAAGAAACTGATTCAGTTAAAAAGGCTTGCAACACGCTTAACAGACTGGTGAAAGTTCCCATATGTATTCAACTGTCTCATGGAAGTTAAAGCACGCACATGCACACAATGAGAGATTTCCTTATTTTGCTCCAAAAAAAATTATTACTTTAACGAGTTTTTTCACCCAATACCTTACATTACTTTAAAATCAAGATTTCTATTTCATGACAATGCAAAGAAAAACTTTATAAAAGGAAGATAAAGAAGTCTTTACCAAAAAAGCCAGTGGCTGGTCTGTTTTTCCTCATCAGGTACATGGTCCAGGATAGAGAAGAAGACATACCAAACTGCCCGTGGTTCATGTTTAAGTTTATATGATAGCCAGGCAGTGGCCAGACACTGCAAAAGACCAGCAGAAACTAAACGAGATGAAGGGAGAGCTCTTCCTTTTCACTCTACTCTTTCTCTGCCCTAGAGATCATTATTTAACATGAGCAAATTGAAAAATGACATGCAGCCATACTTAGTATGTGTTTTTTTTTTTCTTCCACTAACCAAACTCACATGAGACTTCCCATCTTCCTCTCTCTCCTCTCCCTCCCTCTCTCTCTTTTTTTTTTTTTTTTTTTTTTTTTGCCTCAGGCATTTATAGGCTAGTAATTTTCATTTAGCTTCTCAGATGATTTTTCTTTGCCCAATTAGAGTGGAAGTGGATGAAGATTTGAGTTCAGAGTTCTGCTGTAAGCAACCAGGTTGGTGTTGTTCCTGTTGTTTTGGTTGTGTGCTATTTCAAAGGTGCAAGGGTCTACTACCAGTAAATAGAGTAATTATACAATAACAATTATTTCTGCAGACTTCCCCTGCTCAGAGTATT
The DNA here is from genome assembly GCF_964106895.1 of Numenius arquata. Taxonomy (NCBI): domain Eukaryota; kingdom Metazoa; phylum Chordata; class Aves; order Charadriiformes; family Scolopacidae; genus Numenius; species Numenius arquata. The sequence continues at coordinate 40,713,621 of NC_133576.1, forward strand.
TTATAGTCCCTAACACCAGACAGTGGTATCATGAGAATGCCTCTGACTATGAAGAGGAGATTTTTTTACCTGGTAGATACACAGGACAGTTTAAGCCCAACCTCTTTCCCCCTGTACACGGGAATAATTCCAGTAATGTCCCTGGGATGGGAATTTTGTATGAGAAATGGTAACAGAAGTTGGCCACTGTGTTCTGATAAATCCATTGTCGGATTTATCCAACATAAATATGAGTCAGTATCTGCAAAACTTGAAATTACTTCTATAGGTGAAGTGATACACACCGCAGTTCTCTGGCATTTGAGAGGAAATAATCCATCCTAGAAGTGTACAAGTATAGAAGTGCTGTACATATATATAAAAGCCTGTCACAGTTGTCACCAAGTGTGAGATTCAGCAATTTCACAGGAATTCATAGATGAATAGATACAGGGATGAATGGAGGAGAGGATGGATAGACAGGTGGAGAGATTTTCCAAAGCGTTAAACCAGACTCCAAAGTTTAGTCCAGCTATTTTACAAAGCATGCCAAAATGCTGCAGTCACTGAAAGAGTACAAAAGGCAGTTGGAGGACAACCAGAACCTGGCTTGCAGTGGAGATTTACAGAGCATCTCTTTAAACAGCAGTGTTAAAACCCCTGCACACTTAGCAGCCCACACAGTGATCCCTCCCCTGTCTTTTTTTTTCAGTTGAAGGAGGGGAGTGTTGGCTAGGATACCAAATGTATTCCCTGTACTTTTTCACCTCATCTTTTGTAATCCATTTCTCCTCCTAGAAAATGAAGAGACGGCCATAGACAGTGATAAGAAGAAACAAAATTAAGTAGGAATAGTTGTATCTGGGTAGACAAAAAGAAACATTGCCAAATGCATAGCCGATATGGGGGGTTTTGTTTGGTTTTTTTTTGGTTTGTGTTTTCCAGATTTCAGGACAGGATTTTTCTAATGAAATCAGGGAATGCATGTGGAAATAAAAGGCTATGAGATCTACTAGGGATTTGCTACTGGCTAAATTTCACATTTCACGCTGTTAGTATTTTAAATATTATATTGCATAAAAATGCTAAAATCTCACTTGTCAGCATATGGCCACAAACCTATAGGCCCTACAAACACTTCAACACATGCAATGTTGCCTATGAGGAAAATTATGTGTGTGCTTAAGCTATTCCACAAGAGCAGGTTCCAATTCCCATGGAATCACGGGAATTCTTGCATCACAGTCGGTTTAAAAGGGACAATGACATAAAATGTACTTCTGGGTTGTTTTCCTTTCTTTTGAACTTTATCTTAACATTGCTTGAGTAAAGGAGAAACCTGCACAAGAAGCATACTCCTTTTCCCAAGGAAAAGAATGGAAAGAGGAAAAAAAAGAAAACCCCACAGAAAGCCCGGTGACATGAAATGAAACAGCACAATCTCTACTGCTCTAGCAACTCTTACACAATCCTGGGTTATGACATTATTCAACTGCCACAGGAGGACTGTGAGAGACCTCAGGCAAATGTTTCATCAACTGCACAGCAAGATGTTTCCTGGGCTTTGCCGGCAGTGGTTCGGTGGAGATGCAATAGCCCCTCTGTTACAGGGCAGATAAAGCACCCCCCCGCTAGCTGCTATCTTCAGATGTTAACTCTACAGAAAAGGTTCCTTCTTTCCATCCCTCCATATAGTGCTAGGTTTGAGCTTTTGAAATGTACAGACCTTTAGTCCTTGGCGCTTTCATGTTTTTTTTTTATTATCAGTTTTCACCTTCCTTTTCCTATTGCTTGTTGCCCATCTATCAGAGTGTGAGCACCTTGAGGACATTTGCATAAAGATAAGGAATGCTGGGGCTATGCAAGATACATGTATGTTGACATCAGAGAGGATGAATCTCCAGGGAAAACTGAACTACAGACCCTGGATGGATTTGGATTTCATATTTTTCTTCCTTAATATAATACCTTAGTTGACAGAGAACTGAAGAGATTGTAAAAGGCTTTCTTTAATACTTATTTTAGTTTGATTATTTTGGGATTCTAGGAAGCCCCTAAAAAAGCTCTCAGTCCTCTCAGATGAATCTTTTTTACCTACAGTGTGTGTATGTGTTCAACAGTGCAAAGACAGTCAGATGAACAGGCAAGTGAAACCCCAGCTAATTTGTTATTGCATCTGCACTCACTGTTCCACCACTGGCCGCTTTTCAGCCGTATGCTACAGTGTTAGCCTGGAGGTGGTACGGGGCAGAGAGGAGGCTATGAGAGCCAAGAAAAGAAGTATTCTTAATTTGTATATATATACTGCAAGCATTGCTCCAGCAGTAAATTCTGACCCAATGCTTATTTAAGGAAGACATACATCTTGGCAAGGCATTAGCTTAAAATATGGAAATCTTTTTCTGGAGGTGCTAAAGACCTGCAACTCTCATGGACTTTCAGTGAAGCTATTGGTGTTCAGATCATCTGGAAGTCAGGACTGTGATAACTTTTTAAACTCCATAATCTGGAGCATTGCACAAATTTTAAGATTAGTCCTTGAGGAGCTTTATAATCTGTTTTGTAAAGCAAAAGTAAACATCAGTCTGAAATAAAATGGAAGTAGCTGGGAACACTGTGCCATTTGATGGCGTCCCATTAGCAGGTAATATGAAAAGTGAAAGCAGATTAATGGCTTCTGTTTTCAGACTGAAGGGACGTTAGCCATACAACTTTCCAAAACTGTAAAAACAGCCCTGTTAACAAAAGCAGGTTTCCTGGAGTTATGCAGCATTATCTCTTCTTATATATTGCTCTTAACATCCCCACACATATTGCAGGACATCTGTCCAAACCAGCTTCACATTAACAATAAAACCTTTACTCCACTGAACATGCAAGACAGGAACACTGTGAAATGACTGGGTTCCCACATGCATCCCTTTATCTACCTTGCAATCCTTTAATAAACTTACATTTCTCAAACACAAGGGTCTGGGCTCCCTATAGAAATGAAGGGCTTCTGTGGCCTGTGCTCTACAAAATAACACGCAAGAAAAAGAACAGTCTGATGTTCCTTTCCTGTCTTAACATCCAGCCTCTGTCAATCTCTTTTTTTTTTTTTCCCTAAGACTGCAGAGAGGTTACCCAATAAAGAGCAGAGAGTTTCACTTTATGAACACAAGTATTTTTAGGGTTCTCTGAACTGAGCTAAATGACTGCCATATTTTAAAAAAGCATAATGCAGACCAAAAAAACCCAAAGAGGCAAGTAAGAATGAAACAGGATGGAGCACACGTCCTGTTTTCAACATGCAACACCATCTTTAACTAGCTTTGAAGCAGTACATCCTCTTTGCAGAGCATTTAGCAACCCCCTTCTGAAGCAGGTTGTTTTTCTGGAAGCGGGATGTCACAGGCATTTGCTTGGATCTCTGAGGGGATTGCCAAACTTGTGGACGAGGGTGGATTTCACTGAAAAATACACATGGCTACTGGGAAAATTCAAATGCCAGGGCTTTTTTGGATAGGGATAATATTTATGTGCACTTTCGCCATGCTGAAGCTGAATGCATTCTCCAGTGAAACCAAACTCTGTGAGGCATTTGGAACAACAGCTAAAATCAGCTAAAATTTCATTTGTTTTGGAGCTGCCTACCAGACATTTGAAAGCGATCAAAAACATGTTGATCCTTTTTTTTTTTTTTTGTTTGACACCAGCTGTCCTTCCATCACTGTCTCCTTTGAATAAAGTCAAAGAGTTGTCAAATGGTGACTTTGAGAAAAAGATGGAGCCTGGCAACCTGGGAATAAGTTTGCTGACCTGCTGCTCGGTGGGCACAGCCATGGGGCAGCTACCTCCCCCAGCCAGCACCGACCGCTGCATCGCCCATCAGCGGCAGCAGTCTCAGAGGCTGTCGCAGCTCACACTCTACACAGCACTTGGTGTTTTTCTGTGTTGCATGGCCATCCCCGTGCTGAGCCCTGCTGCAGGTTTGCAGGCTCAGGGAAGCAGCACAAGGTCTCAGGTCGCTGCTGGCCAGGAGAGGGAGCTTTGCAATGACCTGGCCAAGACACGATGCCATCCCAGCCAGCCCACGCCATAGCCAAATGCCAACCCTCCGTCCACTCCGAGTGCCAAGGTGTCTGCCCTGCTACATCTGCAGCAGCTGTATCTGCACTGATGAGCAGTTTTCATCTCTGGGCTGCAATTACATGGCCACAACGAAGAGATGAGAGTGTCCATTACCTCCCCCACCCCAAGCCAACCACCACTGTGCTTTAGACAAAACTTAAGTTCATTACATGAGACTTTCTCAGCCAGACTCAGCCAGAATCACTGCAGAACCGGCATATTTTCCATCAGCTCAGCTTTCCTGCTGTCCCTGGCCTTGTACCAGCACAGAAGATAGCTCATGGACTCAGACTGGTATAGACTAATGTGGTTTGAAATACGGGTCTGGAAACAACATTGGGCACATGTGCCACAGTACAGCTAAAATACTAAAACGCCCAATGAAACCACACCCAGAAGCTTGGCAGAGCTTTCCCATGCAGATTTCAACAAGTCACCAACATCTCTGTTACCATCTTGAAGACCTTGCACCTCTTGGTTGCTTGAGGTTTGCCAAGAGCCCTGACACAGGGCTAGCTGGGACCTCATGTCCTGTCTGAGTGTGACGCATCAGAAAGTTTTCCTCCTGTGTGGAGCTTCAAAACTTCACACCTTCCTAGTGTGTAAGGGGCTTGCCCAGGTGGCCAAGATGAACCATACCCATGAAGTGAAAGTTGCACAGTGCTAGCCACCAAGTGGCTGGCTCTCCCAACTTCTCCTGTTGGAGTGGGTCCCATCTGCAGGAATAGCTGAATACAACCGGAGCAAGACAGGACTGGGGCCTCCCACATCCAGGCAGGGCTGCAGAGGCAGTCTCTACTTTGACCCGGCACCCCACCCCAGAAGCTGAAGGATGTTTTCTGGTCAAAACCAGTACAGATGTTTTTGTGAAAAGTTTTAGTTTTGATGAACTGACATTTTCCAACCAAAAAAGAAAAAAAAGTGTGTGCATGTAAAATTACCTACCATTTCTCATCTGAGCCAGAAGGACAGATGTGATCTGGAGAGCCAAAGAAGTACCATCAGAGAGGGCCCTGACAAGTATGGGTCATGAATTGGAGTAATTTATTAGACTTCTCCAATGCCAGGCAGCTGTCTGGAAAGCACCAAACCCAGGACCTCTGTAGCTGAACCCTGCAAAGCCAGAATTCCTACAGGCCACACAGACAAGGAAAAATGGGCACCACAGATACACCATGACTCATTAGCTTTTGGAGCAAAATCCTTCCCAGATCTCCATCTAGCAATCTTTCAGACCTCAAGTACTGTTGGAGATTTGTTTTAAAGTTTGTACCCCCAGGGTACAAACCATGGTGGCTGTGCTACAGCTGCTGCAATGAAGTGGAGCCTGAACCCACTGTCTGCTGAGGTATTTGGGTAGTGGTAGCACCCCAGCACTACATACACATTGCTGTATCCTCCACTCCAGCATGCCACCCAGTGGGAGCTCCCTGGCTGTGGTGATGGAGACGACAAAGCCCAGAAAACCTAGGCCGAGCACGGGATTGCTTTTTGCCTCTACTCCGATCCTTTCTGCAGCTCCTGGCAGAAGGAAGAGGGAGAAGGGAAGGGTGGGAGGGAGAAGAGCGAGGGGCATCTTTCACCATCTCGGATGGGACACTTTTGCTCGTGGCCAAGCTGAACCAACAGCATCTCACTTTTTCCAGATGTGAAAGGAATGCCACAACAAATACTGTCAGCTTTCCATTACCCCAGGGCACACTCCCACCCTGCAGAGCAGAGATCATGACACAACCTGCCAGCCTCACTGGTGGTGGCATTGACAGGATAACCTTGCAGATGAGCTCACACTAAGAAGACCTACTCGAGCCCTCCAGACCCTACTCTGTGAAGCCTCCCTACCATAAGAAGAGAGAAAGTCAGAAGCCCAAGCCAAATTCTGTCTCACAGTCACTTCTCCACCTTCACTGATTTATTCACCCATGCAGCAACTCCAACAGACCAAGGCATGAAGAAAGCAGAAAGTTTCATGACGATGATGATGTCCCACTAAGGCTATGTTTCCCTTCAACATGCCAGGGGAGAGTCCCAGGTGAAAATCTGTAAGAGACAGTGACAGAGGGTGCACAAAGTCTGAGCAGGTCCCTTGGTGAATCTATAAAAGGATACAGAACGTCCTTTCTGCCCTTCTCATAAGACGTAGCTCAGAGCCACATCTGCCATTATTCCCATTTGGAGGTTGTTGTACCTCCAAAGAAGGGAGGCTTTATCGTTCAGGCTTCTTAACAGCTGTAGCCATTACAGATTGCTGGTGCCTTTGCTTTGGGAGGCAGAATCCTTCCCATTTTGTACCCTCCACCACTCTTTTGGTTCCTGTTGCCTGACCAATAATGTTGATTAGGCTTCAGGGCAGAAGCAGCATTTTGCACTTTCTTCTAAGACAGGGTTTCAATTGCGGAGAAAACTCAACCTTGCTTTCTTTAATAATTCACATGGCAGTATTGTGTGGATACTCTTAACTGCTACTTAAAAGTAATTAATTGATTTTCTGACATATCAGTTAACAATGTATTGCACTGACATGAAGTTGTGATTCTGCTGTTGATTGGGCTGGATGACTAGATGCATCATACTCGGTTCAGGAGCCGAGCTTAAAAGACTCTAAATATATTCTGCTATAAAAGGAAAGACATTTTACATGTAGTGTTGTCTAAAACTTGAATCCATATGCTGCCTCCAATGCTGTCACAGTAAAGTATTTCATTGTTATTTACAGTAGACCGATAGTATTTAAATTTAGAACATCCGGTAGGTATGAAAACACAATTTCTGTCAGCTGGAGACAATAACACATGTTGAACTGCAGAAAGAAGGGAGTCTGCAGAAGGGCTTTATGTGCATATATATAGCTGAACTGCTGGAGCATCTCCTTTTTCCTTACTAAGTTGCCTACCCAGTTTGAAACCCAGGAGCACTACAGACATATATATGGATGAGTCTGAAGCGGGAAGACAAAAAGACAGAACCCATTTTTGGAGATTATCATTGGTTTATACAGCTTTTTATCTTTACAGTAAGTCACCAGTTCTAATAAACTCCAGGGCTGGGTGGCAACAGCAGGTTAAATAAATTGCTGTGGTCAATATGTTCAAACCAGCCATATTCTGTTAGCTAACTAAAAGAAGACCAGCTTTTTCTGGCTTTAATAAAATTATCTAAGGAACTCATGAGCATTTACTATGCTCCGCAATCACAAATTCAGAAATCTACTGTTTAATTACTTAGGCTTGAAAAGTTTGACCTGGATAGATAGTGCGTGGGGGACACTACTGGAAATATTTTCATTCATTATAGAGGATATGAGCTTACTTGCTTGTGATCTCTGCTTTGATATAGGTAATCCCATCACGGATAACTCAGAAGGTCAAATCCCTAACTTTTATGTGTTCCAGAATACTTCACATGTTGAACACTGCTTTGCTTCTGTTTTAAAAGTCTTTTTTTCTCCTTCCTTCCCTTGCTACAAAACACCGCAGAAACATAAGTTGAGGAACAGACCAATTCTACTCTAAAAGTGTTCTTTTAATAGATATTTTATGGATATTTTATGTTAAAGTGTTTGTGGGGACAAGTAAGTACTTTTATTGTACCAGCTATAAAAATGGGGAAAAACCCAGAAGCTTTCTGGTGCACAAACGCTTCTTCAGCTATTTATTTCCATATTTACCTCAAGAAAGCCTGACATTTTTATTTTTCGTGTGGCAAGAATATGAGAACATTGCTTATACACACTCAGCCTTGTCACAAAATCTAGAAGCCGCTACAGGAAATTAACTTCATCAAGACCATCCTGTTTATGCAATTACAGTATTAGCTGACTTGACTCTGCGTACATGGCACAGAACAGAGTCCCACACTGCGAAACAATTTCCACCCTCAGAATTATTTATCACCAATCCTCTCCTGAGATTTGGCCACGAAAAGTACCTGTAACTCTGTTATGACTTATTTTAACTTCAGAAGAAGAGCAATAGAAGAACAGCGGCAGATTCAGCCATGAGCATTTTGTGGGGTGTTTAGCTTCAGAATAAATGAATTTTGAAAAAGGAGAGAGGTCATGAATTATTAATGGTCCCCTCTGCAGAAGGGAGAAAGTGTCAAGATTTTGCTGAAGTCACGGATTGATTTTCTGACACAACAATTGAAAAGATGTGAGAGCAGCCACTCGGATGGTAGTCTCAGATACATGATCCATCGGTAAATGGGATTCCTACTCTCACTTACCAGCACTGCTCATGCGCCATTGATTACGCTGTATTATATAGCCCACAGCAATACTTATGGGGAAGAAAGAGTTGGAAATTTAGGCAACAAATTATAGACTGGATGGATGAGTAAAGGAAAAGAGACTAAAGAAATCCTGCTTTATAGAACTGGATAAAATGTTATGGCCAAAATATTTTTTTTTCCCCACCACAGTAATGTAGATTTAAGCTAAAATGGCATTTCATGAATTTATGCTTATTTTTTAACTTATTTTGCTTAAGGAGCATTGAAAAATATAAAAATTAAATACTTTACAACTGTTTTCAGAATTAAATTTTTAATCAAATATTTTTACTGGAGATAATACTTTGCTTTTAATTTAATTTTGAAATTATTCTAAAAGTCTTGGCAGCTGAAACCATCACTCTTTGGGGTTTTTCTTGGTTCTAGATTAATTTTTAAAGTAGTTTGCCAAAATTCTTAATGAATTGCTTTGAGTCAACTCAAAATAGAGTATTGAGTTTTTCTACAATTTTTTGTTGGTTTTGGTTTTTTTTTTTCGTTTTTTTTTTTTTTTTTTTTTCCACAGCTAGCACTGGCAGAACAGCTAGAAACAATTCACCTTTCTGAAATACCTGCTTTTGTATGTATCCCTCACCCTTCCTGTCAGCCAGAACAGGAATGTTGGACACCACCAGTCATGCTTGCAAAGCGGAAGGTGAAGAGATTACAGAAACATTGGAAATTTGCTGAACATTGTCAGATTTAAGGTAACAGGCAGCATTCTGGAGTCAACACATTTGTATTTGAATGACTCCAGGTTCATATGTGACTTCTTTTAAAAAGACTTATTATTTGTCATCTTCTTGGTGATCTTCCATTTTATGACTCAGTCACAGTCTGAAGTTACTAACATATAGTGGATACAGAGGGAATGATGATCCATACTGGAGTCAGATATCAATTTTTCTATGCAGTAGTTTTTTTCACAGGTTGATTTATCAAGTTCCATATTTCCATACAAAAAGGACCTGCTTCAGACAATTTTCCTTGAAAATATTTTGAAAATAGTCTGAAACTTTGTTTTAATAGTTGACATTGTGTTTCCTTGTTTCTCAAGGGAAAAGAACACTTTCTGGTTTGAAGTATTTTGACATCAAGTTCATGATGGTATTTTGGTTCAATATTTATATATGAATATAAATATATTTCAATATTTTTATTTTTATTTCAATATTTTGACCATCAAGTTCATGATGGTATTTTCTGTGGTTTAAGATTAAACACAGTACATAAGTATGAGTGGCATTTTATATTTATTTTTGTTTTATGAAATATTTCACTGGGAATTTTGTTTCAGTGGAAACTGCGTGCCTATGCATGTGTGTGGGGAGGAAGATCCTTTCACCCAGCTGTGTCTTAAACACCTTGACTGCCTTCAGAATTGTGTTAAAATGGTTCCTGGCATTAGGTGGTGCAAACCACTGTCATAATTTGCCCTGAGTTAGAGCAGGTGGGTGCAACAAGGAATAGCATCCCTTCACTTAACGCTGCTACTTCCCTTGAGGACTGATTACTGATTTCCTTTCATCCAAAGGGTGGGAAGTAGAAAATTATACAAGGACATATATGTGCTATACCAGTAGGATCTCAGCACTGCAGGCTTGGTGAAGAAGGATCCACAAAGTCGGTGGGTTTGTTTGCCAGAAATGGTGAGAAGAAAACCGTGATGCAAGGTGGCAGTACACAGCGGCTGGTGATGGGAAGGTGAGGCACCAGCTCCTGCGGCCAAGACCCCTGCCCATGCTGTGGAGGTTCCCTTGGGAAGACTTTTCTCAGCCCCACCAAGCGCCAGGGCTCCCTTCTGCAAAGCCTCAAGTGGGGACAGAGCTGACCTCTTTGTGTAAAAAGGGATTTGCAGAGCCAGGCGTCGGGACAGGGGTTTAAAACAACGGTGAGCTTATCGGCAATGCAGAAACCCAACAACTTTAGCACAGTTCTGATAGCAGATAAAAGCAAGGCAGAGCCTGGCAATAAAAGGTGATGCAAAGAGATGGTCAGAAGTTTAGAGAGCATTGGAAGGACCAATTAATGCCAATTTTACAAGGAAATCTGCCGTATAAGAGCAAGGCAATGATAGGTACCTTAGCACTGAGCAAAATAAGAGGAACCCAGTGCAGAATTTTTCAAATTGTGTTGCTGAATTCCAGCAGCAGTTTCACGTTGCAGGAAAAGCAGCCTGCTTTGTGTTTTTGTATGTTGTTTATGAGTTGCCTGCAGAAGGGTGTATTTGGTGGTCTTTGTTCATTCTTAGTGGTTTGTATCCCACCACACACCTGGCTCCTTTCCAGTGGAGCCCGAGTACTGAAAAAAAAAAATCATTTAACAATTAGCATGGAGATAACAATGTTTCGTTCTCCAATTGGGTGGTCTATTTTATAGCCAAAACAAAATTACATCCAGGAAGTGACAGGTATTTCTGAGGCTAAAGGTTGATAGTGCTGAACAGAAAATTCAGAAGGACGTGTCACACAATTGCCAGGAAGATGGAGGCTGGAAGTCTGTAAACACATGCAAAGTAATGAAGGGAGGAGCGCAGAGGAATATTCTAATGCTGGAGAAAACACAGGGTGCTGATGTGCGTGTTTCCATAGCATTTCTGCCCATTTTCTTTTCCCCAATACGGGGTGTAACCTGGACATAAATATGTATTGCACACATGCAGAAAGGATGCAGGAAAAACCTAAACCCCTGGATATGAAAGATATGTATTTCAAATGGCTTGACTACCTCCATAACCATGAAACACACCATGGTATCCACAGCTGCCCAGAATTGCACTGATTCCGCTTTTCAAGCAAGGCAACCAGGCAGTATAGAGGCTGTACTGCTGCCTGACACGAGAACAGTCGCAGGCAAGCATACAGGAGGACGCACTCTGGGGTCAAGTACGCAATGGACCCGAATTTTGCCTCCAGACATTGTCACTGTTTGACACCTGCTACACAGGTATAACCACTCAGAGAAACATAGTGGTACAAAAGCTTTATATGCATCAGAAAAAAATATTTCCTTGCCTCTAGCCCCTCTCCTTGCCCTGCTGAAATGCAGGCAGTGCAGCCCTCCGTCAGAAGCTGGTGCACATTTTGATGATAATTCTTCATTAAGCAGCTGGCACTCTGCAATACGGGTGGTGCTCCATGCAGAACAACAATTAGTATTGCCAGATTTTTAAAGAGTGCCTGCTAAGGGAGACTGAAGATGGCTCCCCTGCACTAAAAGCCCCTGCCCCTGAAATCTTGGAGTCTTTCAGCAAAGTCTAAGTGATGGTTGAAGGCCACAGAGCTGAACAGAAGACTAAAGCTTCTTAATCACTGAAGAATTAGTGAAATATAAAAGTAAAAAAAAAAAAAGTGTGCAGGTTACAAGTGCACAAAGCACATTATCCTTTCTCGTCAAAAGACTAATAACGGTATTAAAAAAAAAAGAAAAAGATCTCCAACAGAGTGAACAGGTGTCAGCACTGACCTTTACAGGGTTTCACAGGCCCCAGAAATGTGCCTCCGGAGCTGTGGCCTCCCCAGGCTCCCCTGAATAACTGAGAGGCCCCATCTTGAGGCAGGGTTCCCCTGTCTGCACGGGCTGGCTGCCTGCTGGGGGCTGTGTGCAGGGCCACCAGCGGGAGTCCCATGCGCCCCAGCCGAGTTCCCTCTGAGCTACTTCTCCGGGAAGCCTGCAGCATGGCTAGATCCCACCACGAAGTCACGGGAGGGAGGCGACGCGTTAGCTGCCATTTTGATGAGCTTTTCCCCCTGCCTCTCCTCAGGAACTTGCTGGGAACGTTTGTGCAAAACCCAGGGAGGGAGGTCCAGCCCGACCCTGCCTGCTCTTCGCACCCTGCATTGTGCTGTTGCTGTGACCACCGCAGGGATTTTGCTTTCTCCAGCAAACCAGGGCAGGCCCTGTTCGGCGGGCTCAGTGCCCGAGAGGCGCGCCTTTCCCTGCTAGTCCATGCAAACGACACGCAAATTTTCTGAGCTCCTTCCTTGCTTGCAGGCGGTGGGGTGCCCTGTGGAGGAGCAGCAGCAGGAGGAGGTTAACGGCCACTGCTCTGCCATGCAAATCTAGCAGGAGGCTTGTTTGGTTTCCCTTATGGGGAAGAACCCTGTGCTGGTTGAGAGGCAGAGCAGACCAGACATCTATGGCTACCAAACTGGGTAGCCAGATGTGGTTTTAGATGTGGTGTTGGGGGATATGGTGTAGGGGAGAACTTTGTAGAGTAGGGCTGATGGTTGGCCTCGATGATCCCAAGGGTCTTTTCCCACCTGAATGATGCTATTCTATACAACCGCCCTGCCGTTACGGGTGGGGTGGCAGCAGGAGGATGCACGCTGGTTGAGCACAGCTCCTCCTCCACACAGGGTTTTCGGGTTATACATAGCTGTGAGCTTCCCGCAGTTTTCCGTATGAATATTCCCCGTTTATGCTTTGCTGGAGGCCGGTATGAAAAGTACTTGAGGATTCCTAAGGAGAGCACTTCAATTTCTGCTTCTGGAACCTAGCGCTGTGTGGTCTGACCAACAAGGCAGCAGTTCAGTTGCAAGGAGCATAAGGAGGAAGAACCGGCACCTTGATGGGGCTGAAGTACAGGGACCCACATTTCATTTGCCAAAAGTGGTTACTTCCCGTTTCATCATCCTAGGGATGACAGGGGCATTAAATTGTATCCGTACATAGAGGGAAAAATGAAAACATAAAAAACACGTAGGAGTCAGCTTAAGATACAGATGCTGAATGTTTGGAAAAGCTGGTGACCTGTTTTAAGCGCACTCACTATAGGCTGATTTCTCAGCAGTTTCTTTTAGACAGACTTTATCTTCCAGTTTGATAAAAGTTAAGCGGCAGATAAGTAAGACTGCCAGGGTTCTTTCTTGGCAATATTTTATGAGTTTGTCCCTGTATTTCATGTTCCTGGGGTAAACATATATGTTTTGGCTGAAATCCTGATGCCGCTTGAATGAATAGTGAAACTCCTCCCTCCCTTAGGTGATCCTATGGCACCAGAGATGTGCTGTGTAAGCTCAGGACTGCTCTGATCGCTCAGCCTGGTGACTCCCAGCCTGTTAGCACCATTCTGTGCCCAGCAGCTACTGGGATGCACCCCAGGGCACACACAAAGCGTGGTGGGGTGGGGAGGGCTGCAAGGCAACAGCAAACCATTGCTACAGCAGAGATCAGCTGTGCAATCTCCTGTATGGGATGTCTCCATATGCTAGTTATGAAAATACTTCTCAGCAGTAATATAGATGAAGCTGATCTTTCTAGGGAGGGGGAATGGATGGGGTGACCCCTTGAGGTCCCTTTCAGCCCTGCTCTTCTAAGATACTACAAAACTTTCTTATAAATCCTATTGGCTGGGTTGTGATCCCCCTCTTTGAGCTCAGTGAATCAGGGACTGGTTGCTGACAGCAGCATATAAACCACTGTGTGTACGTGCGTGTGTGTGTCCACGTCCATTCGTGTGTGTGAGTGTACAAGTATACACATGTGTATGTGTAGTAGGCTACTTGATCTCCATTTATAACAGCCTTTGCCCATATCATCAAAGATGGAGTGGTGAGCAGAGATATGATGTAAAGGACACTGTGCTCACTTATTTTATACATTTGTAATCTCTACCCAGAATGCTTTTTGTAACAACGCTGTCATTTCCATAAAATGTTTCAGATTAGAGAAGATCTTGGCTAAATTTAGCTTTTATGGAAGAAAGAATAAAACATAATTAACTGTTTAAAGAACAAAACACAAACCACATGAAGCAATGAAACTTGTTGGCGAGAAATCTAACAGTAGTGCTTGGTAGCAAACCCATCTCCTGTGGAACAGATGTTTGGGATTTTACACAAAAATAGAAACTACACTAATGTCAAATGCTTTAGTGCCTGAAAAACTGACAAACACTGAGTGTTGCTCTTTGGGCACCACAAATCTCCAGGTTATACAGAGACACCACAGAAAATGGAACGAAATTAAAGCAAAACAGTGGCAAAGAAATATTGACGGATTTTTTTTTTAAAGCAACTCCCCAAACTAGTGATGTCTCTCCGCCTTCAGGCAGCTTTTAGTGCAGTCTGAATGGCTAATTATTGCCAGCAGTGGTGGAAAAGCTGGTTTGCAGGCACTTGATTACCCTTGAAGTATCTGGCTCTGTTTTCAGCAGTTGTATACAACATTCTCTAAATTCTGTTTCAATAGGTTTGTTAGCCCTCCGCCCCCTTATTTCACAAGCAAATATTGGAACTGTTAATATGGAGAAAGTAGGAAAAACCCCAACAACAAACCCCTTGGGTGGTTGTCTCATTTCTCATCAGGAGAAGAGAAAATCGGTGGCCTGATTTCTAGGGGTGACTCAAATGGGGAGCTGTAAGATGGCAGTCCTCTGCCATCCATGCATGTCACGGCTTTTAAGGTAAGCAGCAGACTGGGATAGGAAGCTACATTAGTTGGAGCACCATCCTTTGATGTCTGTTGTAATAGTTGTGTTAGGGTGGATTCATCATAAAGAAGCTTTGAAAAAATCCCACAGTTTCGGACCACTGGTTCACAAGACGTCACTGGTCAAGAGCTTTCCTAGACACTATATTGACCATGAAAAAGACTTTTTGTGCGTGTGCCCCATGAGGTAAACCCACCAGAATAAAGAGAGATGAAATACCCCAGCAGACTCTGCATGAATTTTCTAAGTGGGTGTTCATGTTTTATATCACCATATGATACTGTGCAGCTTCGTACAAAGAAAGACATCAGTCCCTGCCACACACACACACACACAGACACGTACACGCTCCCCAAAGCTAAACAGATGTCACACCAAGCCCACATCTCACCAAAATTTTCCAATAGTCAAAATAGAAAACATCAGGCCAAACTTAGCCTCCTCCGACGTGCGCACACACACACCACTTTCACTTTGATTCAGTCTTCTTGACATATGGCTTCCTCTCTCCTCCCGCCTCACCTCCCCTTCATATTTCAAACTGGAGAAGACATAAGAAATTGAATTTAAATATTACTCCTGCAGTGGACACCAAGGGAAGGCAGGAAACCCAAAAGCAGAGCTGAAGTTTCGAAGGGCAGACCAAGAACCAGTTCTCACCACTGAGGTGAGCAGGAGTTCCCTGGGGATGTGACCCAGCGTGGGAGCTGTGGTGTATGCTGAGCCCTGTGCTGCTATCATGGTCTGACACTGGACCTGGGTGAGGGGGGCGAGGCTCAGATGCCCACCTCTCTCCTGGGTAGCTCCTGCCCACTCCTGCCCGTTCCTGCCTGCTTTGCCAGACTTGCACAGCATGCCGCACTTGCAAAGTCTAAACTGAAGTGAGGCGCCCTCTCCTCCTTCTTATTCTTTTGTTTGGGATGCTCTTTTAATGCTATTTGGCTAAATGGTTGCAAAAAAAATCCAGCACCCGCCCTAGCCCTGAAAGTCAAAGACACTTTTCTTGAATAAAATTTAAGTGGAGGTTTAATTTAAGGCACTGGTTTACTTATTCACATGACCAGGTGCTTTCATGGGTGCTATCACACACACTGATACTTTTTTCTTTGTTTACCTGGATGCCTGCAACAGCAAAGAAAGCCACAGGCATGAAGCCAGTTACCCCAGAAATCCCTGAGACCTCCGTGGAGGGCAAACGTTGCACGCTTTCCAGGAGAAGTTCATGCTTTATGGGATTAGAGCATAGGAACCAAAAAAAAGCTTAGGCGTTTTTGAAAGTAAACACTTCTTGAGTGTATGAAGGGAGGGAGGATTTGTTCATACTGCAAAGCAGAAACTCTTCTAGTGCTGTTTTTGGGCTAGGAGATGTTTTTTGAAAAGCTTATGCGTAGCGCCATTCTCAGTCCTATTTAAGCCTGGAGAAGAACGAGACAAAAATTGGGAATTTTGTGTCTCACCAGTTTAGTGCAGCTTTTCAGATTCACTCAACACCAGTTTTTAATATTATGATGGGGGAAAAAAAAGTGCAGCCAAACCCAGCCCTTTCAGCAAGTAGGTAGAATTAATCAAGGCAAGTTTGTACATACCAAGGCTGAATTTTTTTCATGTTCTGTCTAATATCTAAGCAATTAGGTTATATTATTAAATCATTTGGGATTAAATTTCTGTTTGGAAAATTATTCTTATTTAGCTGTATAAGTGAAAAAAAAAAAGGCCAGGACTCAATAATCTATTTTTGCACTCGTATTCCACTTTGGATTCAGCAGATTTTTGTTGAATGGAGGGAAAAAAAAAGACTGCTTTCTTCATAGCCTGAGCTCTTGTTTACTCAGCCTGGAATGAAGCTGTGCATGTCCATCTTCTTTCTCAAATTAATGAATAAATTAAAAAAAGCTGACAGCGCTGAACCGTACTTCTCTGGAACTGCACCTTATAATAATATTGGCTCCAAAACACTGCTGTAAGTTCTTGCATATTTTGTTCAACTTTGCTTCTTCCCATATGCAAATTTTATATTGGTATGCAAGTTTGTTATTGCTTTATGTCCTACGAACATGCAATCAAAAGAAAAAACTTAGGCCAATACAAATGGGACTTTCAAAACCTTGTTATTTGCCTTTGCAAATTTAAAGATCCTTTGCCCCCTATTTTCGCAGTATACACAATACTAATTTTCCTTTACGTGGCTCTTTTCATCCCAAAGAATTTTGTTGAGTGTTTCTGATCACAGAGGATTTGGAAGCACCAAATCGGTGCAACCACATCTGAGGCGGAACGCGGGAGCTTTTTAACTCGAAGAGGAATGAATTACCTGGCAGCCTCTAGGGAGAAGTCAGGGGCAGGGGCCCTGCAAGCCCCGTGCCATGTCCTGCTGTAAATTTATGGCTTCTTCAAGATCCACGTTGCAGCACTAGTAAAACCTCATGTCTGACTTCTATCCTGGAGGACTCTTCCATGTGTATAGCCTTTGCCTGGCTTATGTGAATGAATGAAATCTCGGCTGCAGGTAACAAAATCATCTATCCTTTATGGCGTGCCTATACTAAACCTTCTCAGTCATGTTCACACACAAAAACATTTCTGCAGTGTCCCTCCAGCTCGAGGCGATGGGCAGCAGCGCATTCCCGTTCAGGGTGTCCCACCCCAGCAGGCTCCTCTTGGTTTTCACTGCTATCTCCACTACACGAAATAGCCAGGTGTGCCCAGGGTAGCGTGGGTGCCCGGAAAGAATGTCTAAGAAAGTCGATGAATTGGGAGTGCCGAATGGATTTTAATGATCTGGGATATAACTAATATTAGTAGGATCCACTCTAGCTTAGGCTCCAAATCCTTCAGATGAAAGGAAAAAATAACATGTGGTCTGCCATGTGCTAAGTATTCGCCTGTCCTTGAATGTCCTTATTAAATATGTTCTGAATCAGAGATATCTAAACACCATAAATAGCTGTATTTTATTGTATATACCCATTAATAACCCAAAATAATCAGAAGCAACAAATAATAAAGTTAGAAATAAAGCCAAGGGCAGCCCAGTGGAAGTTGTTTGCACTGGATTCATGGGCGCCGACGGACCCTGCCTGAGGGCTTTCAAGGGGGGCTGGGTCCAGCCAACCCCCTAATTGGGATCTGCGGGCTTTGCTCTCACCCTTGGGCATGGGGACAGCACACCTGCCCCCTCCTTGGCATCCTTCCTGCCACCCCCCTGGGCCCTTTGGTCCTCCTGGGTGCCAAACCAAGGTGATTACAAAAGGAAAGAGCCACTGCCATGGCAGCCGTGTGGCTTTTTTTAAACTTTGCATTTTTCTGGCAGCACAAGCTGGCATCCAAGTTTGGCACCTGAGCCCCTTTGGGGCTGTTGCCGGCTTCTCAGTGAGGGCAACAAGAGCTGATGCACGGGCTCAGCCTCACTGCCGCATGTTCCTTTGCTCCTTTGCCACTGGAGAAATCCTTCCCCCCTCGGCAGCATCTCCAGCCAGAAACAGCTCCTTTTTCTATTTTATACATTTCATTTGGGAAAATCCTCAAAGCCTGTCTCTTGCAGGTGAATTGTAAAGGAATTATTTTTATTCACAGAGCTGCCTCGAAGCTGGCATGCCTCTACCTGTAAGCTATTCACAAATACTTTTTGCTAATATGCTTTTATTCGGTGACTTCCCTGCCTTAAGATGATCCTATATGTTTTCCGCTACGGTCTGGACATTTTCTTAAGTGTTTCCAAGGTCTTTCCCCTAAGCAACAGACCTTTTTGTCTCCCAGACTTACTTTTAAAATCATTGCTTCTGCATGTGTGATGTTATGTTGATTACAGTAAAACTGGAGAATTCTCTTAAATGTCAGGCTGTCTGCTCCACTGCAAATGCCTCACTGCTTTATTCACCCCAACTCTTTTTGAAGGTCACTTTACTAAAACCAAATAACAGTAAGATTAATGTAGGGATTCTTGTTTCGTAATGGTCTAGAAAGCTAATGATAATTTTATTGTTTGATGTTTTGTTATAGACAATGATTTTTGGTGTGTTTTTATGAAGATCAGGGATTGGATCCTTTAATGAAAAACATATGCTGTAACTTAAGCTTAGTAAGCTAAGACTGTCTCTGTGTTCTACAAAACTATGCTAAATCCTTTGATTTATGTTTGGTATTTCGAACCACGCAATACAATTATCTTATCCATTCTAGAGATACCAGAAAGAGAGAGAGAAAAGCTTTAGAGTTCATACACCAAGTGGAGTCAAATATTTTCCTTGCAAGTATGACCAAGCCCTCACTCCTTCCACTATTGTTAGGGAGATTTGCAAACTTTCCTTCTGAGGGTGACAAAAATGCGAACTAATTACCACAGTAACCACACTCCATTCACTTGTCCGTAGTGCTTTTACCATAAATGAAGCAATTCACCTTCACTGTCTCATTGGCTTGCTTTCTGTTTTAGTGAGGAGAAACTCCTCAGTATTGAAGAATTATGGTCTAAGCAGAGCGAGCAGAGACTGAAAGTAGGGGCTTAGAGCTATGCAGGGACTGAAAGCTTAGTAACCAGGGCTGTTATTACACACAAAATACAGTAGTATTATATTACATGTTTCAAATGAGTTTATTAACCTGAAATAGATGAGATGTATATGTATTGATGCATTTTTTTTTTTTTAGGCAAAAGTTTAGCATATTAATTTAAAATGCTGTGCATGTGGCATGCTCAGCACATATACATTTTCCTGATAAAGCCTGGAGTGTCTGGCTGGATTCCACAGTTCAGTTTAATCTGTAGGATGTTTTTTTTTTTTTTTCTGGCATCAAAAATCAACCAGATTTTTATTACATTACCTTTCTGAACGGAAATACTTCCTCTTTTTGTCTTTATCAAAATATATGTCAATGTTAAGATTACTGATCTTTACAGAAAATTACAGATTGCAGAAAATTTGTGCAGAAGAAAAAATAACAGAATAAACTGAAGTAAAAAATGTTTGAGGGAATAACAGTAAATATTATTCTGTAATTATGCAATGTGAAAAAAACCCTACCCAAGTCTTTAAAAATTGCAAATGAACCTATAATCAGAACAGAACAAAAAAGCTTACTGCAGCAGAAAATGCACAAAACCACATTAGCCAAATTACTGCAAGTTCAAACTTCAACTTCATTGGCAAACCCCTCAGCCTCCAGTACCTTATTTAGGAGAGTTTGCAGTTTGTCACTTGTGGTACATTCTTTCTTATTTTTAGGTTTGATCTGAAGCCCATTAACATCAATCAAAATTTTCCTGTTTACATCCATGGGTTTCTTTAGGTCATATTTAGCATACTGAAGCACAAGATCGTGTTTTGAGGTATCACTTGCAGGAATGACACCAAAAGGGCAAAACATTAGCACTATATGCTGCCTGTATATTTTGTTAAACCTAAGCAGTAAAGACTTTTGATTGCCTCCATCTACAAAGTTAATTTTCCTATCTGCGCCCAGGAATAATAATAATAATAATAGTCTAATAAATCCTCTCATATGGAGAGTGGTTCATAAGGTCGTGGTTCACATCTCAAGGCTTGCAGAGAAACTAGTTGGGGCTCTGGCTGAAACTTAGCAAAGCGCTTAAACACAAAAATTAATAATGTGCTAAGGTTTTGCAGAAGCGATATGGCTTAAGAATGTGCTTAATATCTGGAAAGCTCTTAAGTGCTGTGCTAGGAGGTGCTGTGAAGGGAAGCCCAGGCGGGAACATACATGCGTGATGCAACACCCGGCTGCTCTGGTTTCTAGCAGCTCCTCCATCATTTCAGGAGTGTGCCCTGGTGAAAGCCTGGGAGCCCAGCACAGGGGATTTGGGAAGAATAACTCACTGCTGGTGACCTTTCCTTTCAGGACACGTCACTGAGCGGGGGCCTCAACAGTGGCATTTTTTCTGCCTGACAGTGCAGCTATATTTCCGCTCCATCTCCAAAAGCGCTGTACCGCTCCATCGCTGGGAAGCCATGGGACTCCGTGACACATGAACCCACACCATGCTCGGACCCTGCCCAGAAGTCCTCCCTCTTTGATGTCTTTTTTTTTTTTTTCCTTCCTTCTTTAAGTTCTGGTTTAGAAGGTGGTAAGTTTCTAATGTTTGAAAAGCAATTGTCACACTGCCATGCACGTGAGAGGAAACAGCACAGACCACCCGAGTCCAATCCTTTATGTGGACATTTAATCTCCTCCACCAACATCAAAGCCCTTGCTCTGACATCCGATTGCATTGCCTCATGTGAGCTTTCCAGTTTGTTTTCTCTCCCCTCTCCCCCCCTACCCTTTCTCTCCTCAATTGCTCTACTTAATAATGCTACCCAAACGGTTGCTTTTTTTCTCCTTCCTTCTCCCAAAATAGCAATTCTCCTCCTAGATGTGTATATATATATATATATATGTATATGTATATATATAGTAGAGCAGCCTGAACTGGGGCGAGCATGATGGCCCTGTCAGGGCCAGGAGGTTCAGTGGGGGCTACAGGGAAGATGGGGGAACTGATGAAGGGGCCGACACTTGAGGCCAGTGGTGTGCCCATCTCCCTCACCTGGGTTTCTTGGGGGTGTCGGAGTAAGCAGCGTGGGCAGCCAGACGAGGTGCGCACGCCCCATGGTCCGTGTTTGGAGATACCCCCACGCACCCACCAGTTGAAAGGCAGAGATTAAAGCTGCCTAAATTGGAACGGGCTGGGCTTGAAAGGGGTGAGCAGGCGGGCGCACCAGACAGAGCACTTCAAAAGCATCGCACTGTGGGATGCTTAGGGTGGAGACAGGTCTCCCCACACAGCCACTGCCCAGGGTGGGGGACCAGGAGGATGTAATGGAGCCGAATGGCACTGGGCAAAAGACCTTTAGCTTCAGAAACTCAAGGGCTTTTCCTTTAGAAGAATACCTTTTAAAAAAAAAAAAAAATCAAAATGCAATTTTTTGTTTACAAAAGGAATAGCTTTCCACCTTACAACCAGCTTTCTAATGCACTGTCACTGTGCTGTTGCAACGCGTGATATCTAGGTATGGGATTTGGAAAGTAAGCATCTCTCCTCACATTCGCTGACACGACACATTTCATATCTGCAAAGGACATGACTGAGAAAGTATGTAAGATATAGAAATGTGGAATTCAGGCTCCTAGGGTATGATTTCCTCTTACAAGATACAAGAATCTTTGTGGCAGTTGTGTTTTATAATTTCAGATGAAAAATGTACTGCATTGCACACAGGTGGTTTTGTGTACACTTACACAAGCACACATTACACATATATATGTATACACACGCATATATTTATGGATATGCACACACCCAGAAAGACAGAAAAAGAGAAACTGAAGCCTATGAAAACACTGTAAAACTTCTAAAAAGATTAAGAGGAAAAAATACTTCACAAGCCTAAACTCCACACTGATTTTGTATGAAGTGTGGCACTCAGTGAGTGATGAATGCAAGATAGGATTTTGATATCATAAAAACCTACGTATGAGAGAAAATTCAAAGAAATTGCTCATGCAAGTAAATTACTTGCAGGTCCAGGAACTGGATCGGTAAAAAACCTGACACTTTGCTACCAATGCAATATCTGACTCTGGAGTATCAAATGCAAAGACTCCAGTCTCAGCAGGCCACTCAGCACAGCAGCATTTTGTAGCCAGAACTGAAATTAAAACCATCACTTTTCTATAGAAATGCTATGTTAATTCATTTGCAAACTACTACAAACATGCAGAAGTTTTCTCAGCTACAGGTTGCAAGCATTACTTGTTGTATATGTGTGCGTAAAGGCTGGATCCCGAAAATGCAAACAGCAAATACAGGATCCTTTTTTTTTTTTTTCCTTTTGATCTGTGCTCAGGATCAGAAAGGAGAGAGAATTTTGCCCTCAATACACCAAGTAGGAGAATGAATAGCACATCAAGGAAAGCACTTCTGGATTCTGTTTTTCCCCAACCATGGTAATATATAAGCTCAAATTCCTTTTGAAGTAAAATTAGAAAGCAACTCCCGTGTGTGGTAAGGTAAGGGGTGCGCACTGGGCCACACCAGAGGCTGACTGGGGGCTGAGCGGTTACAACGGTGGGGATTTTCCTTCTGTTCCAGCGGAGGGGATTTTGCTTTTCCATGACTAACCGTTAGTGCAACTTCCCCCCCTCCCCCCATGCTCATTAGCACCCACTCAGCAGGCTGAAGACAACAGAGCTGCTCCCCATTTCCTTGTGTCACGCTGGATCTGAACCCAATTTGTAATAATTCCAGTCACTGATAAGAGAGGGGCAGGAGAACGGAAAGCATGGGCAGAGAAGGCAGCTGCAGGACCACTAACTCTCTGATGATGGATGCTGGCTTCCTGCTTTCAGCCGCCTGCTAACAAGTTTACAAATTATGTTAGCAAGTGTATTACTAATAATCTGTGAACAGATGCCTTCTCGATTTCATCTCTCTCTAAAACCCATGAAGTAGTCCTAACATTGGAAACCTCCCTAGCAAAGCTAAGCTGGATCGTGTACATTAGCTCGGCCAAGAAAAGCTTTACTTGAAAAGTATCTAAAGGGGAGTCGACTCAAAACATTAATACCTGAGAGAGACGACAACGGGAAAAAAATTGGTCTTTGCAGTGTCGATGTGCAGCAGGATGCAGAAATGCAGGAAATTCCCCCAATTCTGAAATTGTAAATTGTCATGGAAAAGTTCTGAGCAGAGTTGATGACTTTTTTCTTTTTTTTCAGTGAAAGCTGATATTTCAGGGAGATGAACTACAGTTCATAAATTTGAATACAATTTGCATCTCGATTCAGTCCAGAAAAATGGGGAAATTGTTTTGAAGTAGTTAATTTCATTTTGACATTTTCTAACCGAGATTTTTTAAAAAAAATTGTGCTAAGGTATTTTTAAAATTAGTATTTTGACTCTTCATTTTGGAATTTTTGTTTCTTGTTTGTTTGAAGACTGGGCTGCATTAAACAAATAGAAATTAAAAATTATAAAACAATGCTAAACCAACCCAAAGCAAAAAAAAAAATCACATCCAGGGTGAATAAAAATTTTTTGCACCAACTGAAAGTGCTATTTTTTAGGTTTTTAATTTTTGCACAATATTTTTCTCTCTTTTTTTTTTTTTTATGTTGGGGGTTTGGGCTTTTTGGTTTTGGTTGGCTTTGTGTTTTGTTTTTTTTTTTTCACGTACAGAATCATAGAATCATAGAATGGTTAGAGTTGGAAGGGACCTTAAAGATCATCTAATTCCAACCCCCCTGCCATGGGCAGGGACACCTCCCACTAGAGCAGATTGCTCAAAGCCCCATCCAGCCCATCCTTAAACACTTCCAGGGATGGGGCATCCACAACTTCCCTGGGCAACCTGTTCCACTGCTTCACCACCCTCACAGTAAAGAATTTCTTCCTAATATCTAATCTAAATCTCCGTCTTCCAATTTAAAACCATTACCCCTTGTCCTGTCACTACAGAAATTAACCTCAAAATTCTTAAGTCATCCAGCTGCTTCAGATGAATGACTTCAGTTGTGATAGAGTTCAGCAAGGTGGAGAGTTTACAGCAGATCTGGTTATTTCCTCCTGCATTGTGTGACCTGGAGCTTGCGAGGGGATGAGGAAATACCTGCCTTTGATTCTGTCCCACCCTCTCAATAAATTCATGCATGGTGTACCATTCAACTTAGGAACTAGCCCCCTGAAAGGAAGCATTATTATTTATACCATAAATGAGTTTAAAGGTGTCAATATAAAGCTGAGGAATGACAGCGTGGCAGACAATATTTATATACAGCAGAACAGTGAACTATGAGTTCACACTTATAATTTTGAACACATGCTCAAGATGTCTCCTTTAGTAACACTGACAGAATGTATTTATAAATATGACTCAAGTAAGACTGATGAATGAGGAAAACTATTCCATCTTTTATGGAAACAAAAATGCTTCTGCCTTTCAGGTCACAGGGAGCACAGAAATGTGAACAGCCCCTTCTGGCTGTGGACTACCCAGCCCTGCCACCCCATAGTTGCCTACGAAGCCTAGATTTAAGACAAGGGTTGTCACCCTTTCATGTGTGCATGGTTTTGTAGGCACATGGACTTTGGCTCTTCATGGCAGAGATGACCCTCATCGTGGGGCTACCAGCACCTAGCTCTTGTGCTGGACTGGGCTGCACACACTGTGACTGAAAGAAAAACGAGGCACATTTTTTCTGTGGCCCACCTCCATACACTGCTCCAGCAGCTCTTTAACTTGGGAGGCCTATACTCTGGTTGTGCTCGCAGTAAAGTACCGCTGAGCAATAGGGGTAGGTCTTTAGAGAGAAACTGTTGGTGCTGTAGACCTGACAGCCACACTCTTTGTGCTTGAGAGATGTTTGCCTGAGGCTAGCCTGGGCCCTTCAGTGGCCAGGGCATGTACCTGAACCCCTTGGACCCTGCCTTTCAGTTTTATTTCAGCAGAAAGGGAGCTAGGTCATGCTCACTGAAACCTCTCCATGATATGCACCACAGCGTGGTGTGGGATGGCTGGAAGATGTCCTTCAGAGGTGCAATCCTGATCACATTAAAATGCAAATGGAGGCCCACCCCTGCTCACTAGCCAACATTATGGAGGATGAAAAGCTGTTTTTTGGGGATGGAGTCAGTTTTGTCCTCAGAACTGTATAAGCCGGTTGGGAATGGATCAACGTTTCCCCAAGAACTGAGCACAATGGCATCTGATTCACCACCACCTCTCCCTTGGTCGCTTTCTTTGACACTGGTCACAGAAAAGACAAATTCCTCTTTCTTGTGATAGAATATATATTTTGTACGAACACTACCACCTACAAGGTCCTGCAGCCCTTTGATGGTGCTTTCTGAGAGGGAACCACCCCATATACACATCAACTCTAATGCAAAAGGCAGCCAAGATCGTAGGCTGTCTCAAAATAACATGATATGACTTAAATGGAGGATTGATGTAAAACATTACGATGTGCTGCATATTCAGTAATGAAAAACATCCTGGAAACTGATGAAGGAAAAGGTCATTCGCATACTGGTGAAATCCCTTAAGAATCTTAAGGCTTTGCTGGGTGCATTGATGGATATGCGCTAATGACCATGCAAAGATGTGGTCTAAGGCTGACCACCAGCCCTCAGCCCTCACTGCAAAATTATTGACAGCTATATTGCTTATTCTTGTAGCGGTTAGGAAATGAAATGCCTTTCTCTAATCAAGTAATTGCATTAAGCAACTGCTGGGAACATTTTACTGCTCTTGTTTAATAGCCTAGAAGTCAAGTGTATTTCATATTTGTTAACTGTCAGGAGTAGTTTTGTTCACATTTATTTTTGAACTAAAACAACACTGTTACTGCTTTTGCCCTTTCAAGTAAAACTTTTTTTTTTTTTTTTAAATCTACTCATAAACAAAAGCAAGCGAAAAGTTTGGGCAATATTCAGCCAGTCTGCAAGAAGGAACCAAACAAAGGAAGTTCTGGGTAGAATTAAATACTGAACCAGTGAATCTGGAATAATAATAATAATTTAAAAAAAAGATACAAAACCAAGCCCAACAACACAAACTGGTTATAATTGAAGCCACGCAATTCCTGGCAGACTTCGTACAGCTAAAAGTTTGTATCGTCTCTTTTTCTTTCTCTCCCTGTGCAGCGGTGGCAGCCCAGCCGACTGCTGCTGAGCGGAGGGAGCTGTGGTGGCATTGCCCTTCTGACTCTCCGCCCAGGGACTTTTCATTTCAGTAAATACTGGGAGAGACTGTGGGTTCAGGTGATGGATGTCCATGTGACAGAGGGAGTAGACACTGTCCTGCCCCAGCCCATGGTCTCCTCAAAGGCTCCCTTGAGCCGCAAAGCCCCATGCTGCAGCCACAGAGGAAAAAAAGCAAGCAGCTGATGCTCAGGCACGGGTGGCTCTGGGCATCCCATACGCTTCCTGGGGAGCTGTGCTGCTAAGAGAAGGGGGCATGTCCTGGGGAAAGCAGCCTCCAAAAGGGTTGTTCTAGTAGTCTACAGTGTTGGCCTTTGTGCTTGAGGATCACCAGGATTGCCTGCCGGGTCTGGCCTGAGCTCACCAGAGATGTTCCTTGCCTGTAAGCGTGCACTGCTGTTAGTACAGATCTGTTTGCTTTGGCAATATGCTACCTTTCTTGCCAATAATGTTAGAGCTATTTTAACCTGAAGCAGTTGTTTCCAAACTGAGGAGAGGTTAATGACAGCACAATAACCCCAAAAGACAAAAGACAAGATAATTGTCAAAGATAAGGATAGGGGAATTTGCAAAGCAGCATGAGCATCTTTTGATACCCTCACAAATTCACTCATTTTTCATAGCAGCCTATTTGGAAATGTTCAGTCTGTAAAATGACTAACACAGCACACTGCAAGGTAGCCACTTGTTACCGGTATACACACAGTTCATCACCTGGATTGTACATTGCTTTAGATGGGATGTGAGGTAATTAATGACAATAAAAGTGGGAATAGAAACAATTTAGCGTGTAAAATGGGGGCCAATAAAGACACATAATGTAGATGACACCTGACCATTCTGTCCGTGTTCAGTAGTAGTGTGCGAGGCTGAGGTTTGACAGTAGATCAACATAGCTGCCTGTCATGCTGATACATGAGGAAAATTGACACTGTAAGCTGGCCCCCAGTGCAAATATTCCAACCTGCAAAAGGTCTAAGTCATCACACAAAATGGACTAGGACCCGAGCCCTCTCACGTCTGCCAAAAGTAAAAATAACCCAGAAGCCCTGCTGACAGTCCTTGCTTGTGTTCTTATCGCCTCGCCGTATGATCTTGTTTAATCTTCCGCAAATGAGAAACGCAGGGAAAAAAAAATATTTTGGGAACAAGTAAAAATTACTCTGTACCCACTGCATTATTATTCGGTCATCTTATTGAACAATTGCAAAACCTAATTGCAAAATATTCTTCACAAGTCCCATATCAGCACGTATCTTGAGGACGCCTTACAGCTTTTTAATTTTATTTTTCTGCTCATGTATTCTGTACTTGCTGGCGCTGATGTTTTCTTGTATGAAATTGCCCAGCTGCTCGAGTGTCCCTTCTACAGACCAAGATGCAGTATTCAAGGCTGAACTTGGAATGCACAGTGAAAACGTAGCAAGGCTGATCTTTGCTAAAAATATCCTCTTATAATACACATTATTTAGTAAGCGTTTTCTAAAGGTTTTGCTTTGTTTTGTGGGTTGGGTTTTTTTATCAGCTAGGTTTCTGTCCTGAGCAAGGAGATACGTAGGAAATCTCAACCAGCAAGCCAGTGTGGTTTGTAAGGACTCCAGCTGGACAATTGCTCCCATAAATACACTAGCCAAGATGCAGTCTGGGGAGCAGGCACAGCAACACCTACAAAACCTCTCCTGCTCTGTACCTAACTGGCTAGAGACAAACAGCTTTTGGAGTGTTTTTCCTGATCATAGCTGGGGAGCTTCTGTGTTTGTGGACAATACTTGGGGAGAAAAATACCTCCTTCAGTCCTTCAGCAAACATCAAATCTGTTTTCTGCCTTGAAAAGAACTCCCAAGACTCCCAGAGGGGAGGTGTGGAGGAAAGTCACAGGTCCAAGAGTGTAGTAAGTCAAAGGAGAGTTTGTATTATAGTAATACAAATACTGATCATTTTCATAGGTCTGGAAACCCTGCCGGGCTCCCTGTGTGCTAAGTCTGCTACAGCTGGGGCTTAGCGATCAATTAAAATGCTGTCACTCAGTCACTCCTGGCCAACAACTGCCCGCTCCTGCAACCCTCTCCCTTGTGATCTGAAAGCCCTTCTGCAGCACATCATGCCAGGCTGATGGGTTTGCAGAGGCGACCACCCAGCAGATGAAGCTGCAGGCAGAGCCCTGACGTGCCGGACGCCTGCCTGCTGCAGAGGTGAGGGGTGCGGGCGTTCAGTTGCTTCAGGAGCCCCAGGGCTTTTTTAAAGTGCGTAGGCTGATTTTTCAAAATTCAGATTTCATGTTTTTTGATGAAATTTAGGCCAAATCATGGAGGGAAAGTACAGCCAATCGAATTACATGGGCAACCATCAAGTATCTAATTCCATTCATTAAACCAACCATGAAATGCTCCTGCTGTGCTTTTCCTAGCAGAGAACAAAAGTGTTCTATTGCTGCTTAACAAATCACTCAGCTGAGTGAGTGCTCAGGTCTCAGCTTCTTATATTATGGAGACGTTCAGCTTGCAAAGAAAGTTCAGTGTCCATTTAGCTTGTGTATCCTCGGGAGCACAAACCTCTGCCTTTGTTAAAAATAGCATGAAAGAGATTCCTAGGTGAAAGAGAGATTCCTAGATGATTTTTGATTTTAAAGAGGTGATGATTTTGGAGAATGTTTACCACGCATTCAATGGTTCAGGTTTTGTAAAGCCTGAGCTATTTCTGAGAAAACATTCAGAGCAAGTCCAGGAAAGCAAGCGAATCCACTGGCAGGGCAGCTGAGAGAACAGCGTACACTGAAGGATGACAGACAGAAGGGGATTTGGGGGAGAAGATGAAATTCCATAAGCCGAGCTCCACTGCTAACCCTTTTGCTAACAGCTGATTCCAGCTCCTCGGACCAACCAAGAAAGGGAGAAAGAAAAGATGAAAAGAGGAAATATAGGAAAAGGAAATGAAAAGAGCTTTATTAGTAAGGTTCTTCTCCTGCCTGACCCAATTATCAGATTTTGCATTTAAGTTTAAGACAGTAGATCAAACAGCAAGAGCCACTTTGTACTTTTGCCAGGAGACCATATGATATCTCTCAGTGACTCTCCTGCATGCCAGGAATAAGAAACTGTGCCTCTAAGTTAGTTTGTCTTACATATGGTGCAATGTGCAAAAAATAGCAAAATTCATAAATGACTGCACTCATGGATGATGTCCAGGATTTATGGCACTTTATCAGCTGGGGTGGGGGGAGAAGGAGGAAAAGGAAAATCTAATTATAAGTTTCCACAAATAAGCTAAAAAGGAATGAGAACTGAAAGAAAGTCCAAAGGTTGGTGTCATGCTAAGTTAGCAAAAGCAATCCATTAGAGTTATTTTGAATGAGCAGTTTACAATGTTCAGATCCAAATCTGCTCTGGATATTTGGATATTTTTGCAGGGATGAACAATCTGTTATAGAAATTAATCTGAAAACACCCAAGATGAACTACAGCAGCTATAGCACTGTGATACCTTGTAAATGCTGAGGCCTGCATCCTCACCTCCTCGAGACCCTTCCTCTAGGTTGCAGCATTTCAAGCTCTGGGTATTTTAAGGTTGGGGTAGGAAATGTGCACTGAATGAGACAGGAGATGCCTTGGAAGGTGGTTGTCCTTCCCTTCATCTTTTTTCATCAGTACTTTTGGTAACACTGGTAAGGACTGGAACCCGTTCCACTCTGCACCATGGGGGCAGAGCTCGTTTCTCTGCCATGATGTCTGGCAGTTCATAAAATAACATATGTTGCTTTCACTTGTGCAAACAAAAGCAAAGAAATGTAAGTTAACTGTGCTTAAGCATATCCCTTTAAACAAAACCAGAGGCAAATGTTTCTGAGAGATTTTTATATTAGGCTCTTCTGAAGATGAGGTTACTCACTTACCTCCCACAAGAAATGCACTTGATTTTAATGCCTGTACGAATTTTTCACCAGCTGATTCTGACACTTTGGCACATTTGTTTCTAAGGTATTTTTAGTTTTGATGCATATCATTAACACCTGTGTTTCTGAGCGCAGTACCAGCTTTGTTTTCAGAAGACAACCTTACTCTTGCATTTATTATCCCCTTTGGGCTGGAAGCCACTTCTAATGGACTTTATTATTATCCACCACATTCCTCAGTAGGAAACATCTAGTCTGAACTTGGCCGTCTTGGTCCTAAACTTGTTCCACAGTTAGCCTTTTTGGAAACAGAGGTTAGGACTTTTTGTCCTCCTGTTTTGCCTACCTAGTCTCACTGGAGTTTAAATATATTGTTTCTTTGCTCTGTTTTCATTAACCAACAAAGATAACAAAGCCTTCTTATTTTTATAATTTCCCTTTACACAGATGCGTACACAAATAGTTACGAACGACCATCTTGCTTTAACTAGATGGCATGTAGCCACTCATATTCCAGATGTTTTTGCATTCCATTTTCTCCTCCTCTTGGTGACCAGAAAAGATTCAACATGTGTTTGTGTTGGTAGAAGAAGTAGGAAAGAGGTCTATAAAATCGTAAATAGAGTGAAGAAGGTCAAGGCAACAATTATTTACTATTTTTTTCCACACAAGAACAAAAAATTATCAGATGGCATTTTCGTAACGAGTTAAGGAAGGACTTTGTACACAGTTTTTAATTAAATTGTGGAACTTATTCCACAGGATGCTGTAGAGGCCAAATTAGAAATTAATTCAAAGGGGTTTAAATATGTTCACAGAGAACAAGTCTGATGGAAGTAAAGGTCTGTTACTGTCTACTAAGCAGAACAGTCGATACGCAATTTCCAGCCCGAGAAATCCCTGTGCTGCTGACTGCTAGAAGCTGTGAAGGGCCGCGAGTGCCAAGTCCTACATACCTTCCTTAACCATATGTTGCTGACCATTGCTTGAGAGATGACTCTTTGGTGTCCCCACATTCCTATTTTTACAACTTTGGGCAGTGAAGAAGGGACAAGACAGACATGATGTACAGAACAAGACAATCTCTCATGCATTAGTAAAGGTATAAAGAGCAATCTCGCTCTTTAGCTTAGAGCCAGGCAAACCCTTCTTTTTCTTTTCAGTAATCAAAAAGTTGGCCTCTGCACA
Source organism: Numenius arquata (assembly GCF_964106895.1). Lineage (NCBI taxonomy): Eukaryota > Metazoa > Chordata > Aves > Charadriiformes > Scolopacidae > Numenius > Numenius arquata. Next base: position 40,745,190 of record NC_133576.1, read on the forward strand.
TTGGGGTTTGCATGAACTCTTTCAGTTTCACCCTTGCTGAAGCAAAGACAATCATCTTATCACAGTGGAGAAACCTTCCCATTACTGCACAACAGTTAAACTAATGGGGAGAAATTTTGTTGCCCAATGACTGATCTTGAAGGAGTTTTCTGGAAGGGTCTTCACACCTTTTCGCAGATGGGCTGGTATCAGCCTTGAAGGGAAATGGCACGTGGACTCTGGTAGCTGGGATAGCCCCTGCAGGCAGAAGTGATGTTCACAGACATAGCTCCCCTTCCCACCATGGCTATTCTGAGCTGGATGCAGAGAGAGTTGCGTGCATGCATGGGTGAAAGTACTGCAAATCACTGCCCTGAAACCAAGCACAGCTCTACAGCTGAGATCTGGGAGCTGCTGTTTTATGATGATGGCTCCCTTGAATGACCTAGAAAGCTGTACTTCTCCATTCACCCTGTGGGTACCGTCATTCAGGGCTGTTACTTCGCTGTCAAGATGACTGACTGATAACTAACAATGTTTGATTCTTTGCAAGTCAATATGGATTATAGCCTTTGCTCTTAATCCAGTCCCAACTTGCTCTGTTTTCTTTCCCCCTCATCCATAGTGGCATCAACACTGATGTGGGTCTGGGAAGGAAATAATTTTTCTTGGAAAGATTTTGGCTAGTCCATGACAGCTTCTTGTGTTGCAGAGTTTTGTGTTTCTTGGTTAAAAGCATGCTCATCATTTGCTTTTTTTTTCTTTTTCCCTTCTTTTTTCTCATAAGCCACGTTTGAATAAGGAAACACAAATATATAAAAAACAGCTGTTGAAATGTAATTAAAGAACAGACGGGGCCTTCTGCCAGGTCTTCTGAGAGAAATGAGAGCTTGCTCATTACTTGAACCCTCCTCTGCACCACGCCCAAGCGGTAGGATGCCTCGCTACTGAAAGCAATCTCTGCTTGCCTAGTGGGAATAGACAAAAGCAGATACACAGCGTGCGTTAGCGGCGCTCCTGTCATGTGACTGGCTTCAGTTTGATCAAAGGAGAAGTAAATTGCATTTTCATTTATACTAAACAACAAGGCTGTTTTCTTCCAAGGCAAATATTTAGGAATCAGTTGCATAAAGGAAGCCATACAGTGCCCTCTCTATGTTGCTTGGTATTTTGCAGTGACTTCAGAGCTGCAGAGAGCAAAGCTATTCTGAAACAATGTGAAATGTCCCATGATATCTGGAAAGTAAGGATGGCTGGCATTTTCCTATGCCACAAACCCCGTTCTTAGGTGATTTACCACAGAAATATTCCTTTGCTTGAGGACAGCTCTTTCTTTAAATCTCTTATCTCTAGGAAGTCTTTGGTTGAGAGCAGATATTTGTGTTGGACTACTAGAAGTGGATTCAGATTCCCTTACTAGGTATCTAGTGCCCTTTGAGATGAGATGCCTTAAGGAGTCCAGGATGTCCAACTGGTGACAGCAGACAACTTAGGTGAGTCATAGAGGACCCTTGCCACAGGAGAGCAATGCCAAGCAGCAGCTGGAGGCCATCTGGAAAACTCCAGGGCATCTCAATGGCACTAAATGTCTATGTATTGGCAACAGAATCAAGACCCGGGTGTCATTAAGAAATACTCATTTAGGGACACCTGTCCCCAAGAGTAATTTCTAACCCTGTCAGTCCTTGTAAGAAGAATGTAGGATGCAGCATTTATTCAATTGGACAGCATGTCATCACTGCTAGCTACACACCACTGCCTGTTTATTAGAAGAGAAACTTTTGCCTGCAGCTGAGGTATCAAGGGAATTAAGATTAGTTTTAAGAAAGATCAGCACATAATTTGCAGAATCATTGAAAAGAAATCTGAATGAATATGCCTGAACTACATATAATGGACATAGGAGCAGAGTTCACAAACTGTAGGAAGAAGATAGGCTCATCCAAACCATGAAAGTGGGAGAGAACCTAGATGAAAATTTTCTAAGTATGTCTCAGAAGTTATCTGCAAAACAACTTTCTGAAAGAATCCCCAAACCTCTCTTGGTCAGAGCAAAACAACTGAGAGGGAAAGCCAGTGTTGCAACATTTCAAGATTGCTTTGCATTTATAGCAGCACAACACAAAGTTTTATGTCCTGTATAACACACACATGTTTATATATCTATTGACAGATGCTGTACATTTCTCTCGTTTGCTGCATATCCAAAAGTTTTGGCTACTACAGTCAATGCACTAAACTTGAAAAGGCCAAGAATATTTAAAAAACAAGGTGTTTTCTGGAAACAATAACCCCTCCAAAGAAACAGGGCTGAAATTCAAAATGAAGCAATCTGGAATTTTATTTCTGTTTAACGTTGTCTTCCAAGCTTACCTCTAATATTCCAGAGGGAATGGTTTTTCTCATGACTGATGGAAACTTAAATCTCCTCATAGGAAGGGCTTCCCTTCCAGAAATTTAAAACTCAAAAAAAAAAAAAAAAAAAAAAGTATCAGACAACACAACACTGTGCCAAAGAACAGAATTTTCCAAAGATTTGGATGGAATAATCACTTTGTTTTACATGGCAGACAAAATCTCCACTGAAAACAAAACACAAAGATGTGGAAAAGCAAGAAACTGGACTTACAGGTTTAAGAGTCAACCAATGTTCTATCTGCAGGCTTGGAAACACAGAATTATCGGCATGCTAATAACTGAAGACTCAAAAATAGAGACTGAAATGTGAATACGTCAGAAACTTTTGGATTAAAAGTAGCCAAAGGTAAAACAATATGATGTAGGTGTCATTAGAAAGATGCGGAGGTGAATTTTGCTGGGAAATGTCAACAGCCTACTCAAGAGACCATATAGAGGCAATGCCGTCCAACACCATTTTCAAAATATACCTCATAGGTAGCTTTTCCTTTTACTTAAACTCTTTACAATTAAATGCAAAGAGTTAGATCCTTAGCTAGGACAAGTCAACGTGTTTCCATCCTAGCAGCTGACACCTGGAACAATGTCATCCTGCCTCGTTCAGGTGAAGGTAGGAAATACTTTCAACTGCCTCCAAGTCACCAGGAAATCCAGATTTTATGTGCAGAGATCTGCCTCCAGAAGCAGCAGGAAAGCTACCCCTTATACATTTAATCTCCTAGGAAAAGGTGTGTCACAAGCGTAACAGTTTCTCTTTCACACCAAGCCTAAATTTTGCTGCTTAGGCACCTTGTAACAGCGTTAAAACGTATGCATGTAGGCAGAATGAGAACCCATTTCCCTAAGGCTGTTAGTGCAGTACTCTTGTACTAAAAGATACGCTACGAAACTTTGGTCTGTCTCTCTCCAGCCTTCTCATGAAAAGATTGCCTACAGATGAGAGCTGGCAACTGCATAAAAATAAAAAATACCTTCCCAGCCCTGATTCTGCGTTCATGGGTGTGAGAATGTGTTAATATCAATTTATTCAGAGCCACATACAGAACCTTTCTCTTATGGAGTGAATTCTCAGTAAATCTTTAAGTGTTCTGCAAACAAGGCAAGTATCATTATCTCTACTTTACACATGGGAAATTGAGTTATAGGAAGGGGGATCTTATTTGCTCAAAGTCATCCACCGATTGATTAAAACCAGACAATCTGTGAATATGTGCTATTCAACAGTAGCAGAACTTGATCCTTTAGAGTGTGTTCTCAGGAACGTGACTTATGCAGGCAAGAAAAGAAAATCATTATGGGCTCACTCCTGTGAGGTGTTGAGCTCTCTGACTCCAGCCCTCAACAGTGTTTAAGAACAAGCCTGACTTTAAGAAAGCAAGTTATCCCGCTCACTTCTGTGAGATATAATAATGTGCTGAAAGTTAAACATGTGCTTAAACATGTGCTTTTGCAGGACTGAGCCCTTCATGAGTCACCAGTGCACTGCTACATGTTCTGCAGATTGAGATAAACCCAGTACAAACCACCACAAGCTCGCTGGTGGATATATGGACTGGAGGCATTCTCGAGACCACTGAATGAATAAACAAATCCAAACTGGCAGGGCATTAAGCTGCACACAGCAGAGTTCAACTCAGAGACTACTCCACCATACCAAATAAAAATCATTTCAAAGCACGACTGCTGCCTGCCTTGTCAAATGCAGTGAGACCCAAAACCACAAGGAAGAGCAAGAATTAAGAAGGTATTAAGAAAGCAAGAATAGTCTGCTCTTTCTGAGGGTTTGGAGCTCCCGTTTGTTTGTGCCAGAGACACAGGGCTTAAATTATGTTTCTTCCGGCACAGATGTGCTAGGAGGGGGAGAAGGAGGCAGGAAACTCAACCTCTCTGGTGTATTTATTTAGACCAGACATCATTTACCCTCTGGACACGATTTGGAGAGCTAGGTGAGGACAAAGAGCAATGCCGGCAGAAGTAATGCCCGCAGACCGGGGGCTGCACAGCCCAGAGCCTCCAGAACCCAGCCCTCATGGAGGACGCTGCCAGTGACCACTGGCTTGGCACCAGTCTCCAGAGGGTATGCCTTCAGAGGAGCTGAGGTCCCCTCCATCACCGTGACCACATGCTCTGCAAAGTCCTGGCCAATCCCTTTCCGAGCGTGGCACAAGTCACAGAAGATGCCAAACTGGAATGGTATGGGATCTGCTAACCATTGACCCCCAATATCCAAAATAAAACGCCCCCCTCCTATCATTTTCTGTCCCCTCCTTCCCCCAGCCCAGAGAAGGGCTGCGGGAGGGAACGGGTCCTGCTGTGCAGCCCCGGGTCAGCACATCTGGGTCCCAGCAAACGCACTGCCAACAGCACCAGCCGGGACCCCTGACTGGGACAGGATTACGCTTTAATCAAGCACAGACAACGCTTTTGCACATTAATAGTGCTCCGGCAGCAAGTGCTGACACCATTATTAGCGTGCATAATTCTCCCCAGTGTGGTTGTTGCCATTCATTTAGTTTTATTTTCTCTCGTGACTGACTGACTGCTTAAATGTCCTTAATGAGGCTCACATGTGACACAGCCTGGGTGGAGAGGATTCAGGATTCAGTTTGGTTACTCATCCCGATGTTGTGGAGTGGCACAACATTTAAACAGGGGGCAGCTCGCATCTTAAATTTCATATATTCCATAGCATGAGGCTAAGATACACGTACAAAAAAAACCTACTCTGATTAGCGGGGAAGGAAATGTGTACTTCTATGCTGCTGATTAGTCTTTTCTACTGAGAGCATAAGTGTGTTGAAATGATGTTGGCTACCAGCTGGCAGCGAGCACTGAGCCTCAGATCTTGGGTAGAAAAGGCCTGGCTGCGGAGGACCCTTTTGGCCAGCTTGCTGTGAGGCAGCCACAATGCATTCATAGAAAGGAGGAGGTAAAAATGCAGGAAGAGAAGAAAAAGCCTAAAGAGAGGAAAAATTTACAGGCGTAGCTTTGTACCAACAGAGTTTATTTGCTCTGCCACCTTGCAAGTACAAGCAAGCTCTGTGCAGAAGTCCGCTCCGGCTCATGGAAACACTCCTTCAGGGCACCATATCCAGAGGGAGAGGTCAGAAACCCAGAGTAGGTCAGAAAGCCCACAGCAGGGAGATGGAAAAACCAGGATTGGCCCGAATACCACCTCAGTGGCCATATCACGGGCACGTGGATTCACTTCTCCTCCTGACCCCAGCACTATCCCCCAGCACGCAGAGAAGGAGCTTGCAACTGGTAGAAAATTATGTGTGTGAAGTCTCCAGACCAGCTGCCTTGTGACCCGTTGGCTTTTGCTCTGTTTGTGCCCAGGGGCAGCAGAGGTGAGATCGGTACTCCCAGGTGGGAAAAATGCCATTCTCCTGGTGGAGTAAGTGAGGGAAATGTAGAGGTGTCCTTTAGGTGTAGCCAGTGCTGCTCTGTCCCACGTCAGGGACAGTGCTGGGAGACACACCGGGCATGGGGAGATATATTACAACCGGTCACCCCATGAGAAGAGGTTGAAGCTGCTCAGCCAACCCCACAGGCTGTCAGAAATCACAGGCATTTAAAAAAATAAAATAAAAACAAATCCAAAAACCTGTAACACCCTGGATAACTTTTAGGATAGTCACAGGTAAGACACACTGAAGGCAGTGAAAACAAGTGGGTTGAAGCAATGATAGATGATGGGCGATTTCTTTGTGCTAGGAATAACCTGCAGTAAGCTGTAAGCTATTTGCCACATGTTTGGCTGGTCAAGTGTATTTAGGAGGGATGCAATTATTCTTACAGAATTAACATTTTCTGATGTGCAGCGCCTACAGCAGGTAAACCAGGCTCAATGGCAGAGATCCCACCATGTTTGCCCTAACGCCCCACTACAGCAAAGCGACCCTACCCGTTGCTCCTGGCCTTCGTGGGGCTTTGAACTTCAATCAGTGCCAGACTGGCAAATTTTGTTTAGTCCGGGCTGGCTGTCCCACAGGCTCCCCGCTGAGGGAGGGCCAGGCCAGGCACAGTCAGGTCTTTGTTCAGCGAACCGCTGCCTAAAGATTGAATTAAATCCCGTTTAGTCTGCTCTGTGGCTGCAGTCCGTGTCCCTACTGTTTCAGACGGCAGCCTTCACACGGGGCAGGGAGGGCTGTTGTGCCAGACGGCAGCCCCTGCGACCTGCTGGCTGGCTTAGCTGCTCCCAAGGTTGTCCTGCTGTGGGGTCCCAAAGGAAAGAGCAAAGGGCAGTAAAAAAACCCACCTCAAAACAGCAACGCTGAAACCAACCCTCATCTAAAACTTCTGTTAAACCTTGGGAATGTGGGAGCTTCAGAGAGAGGGGATGGGAGGAGGGAAAAGCTGGAGGTCGAAGTTGCTGTGATTTAGTTGATGGGTTTTGAGGTTATCCTCTTGGAAAATGGGTGCTGGCAGCCAACACCAAGCACCTCTGCTCTCACTGGTCCCACCACCACCCTGCCGGGCTGTGCGACGTGATGCTGCTCAGACCACACTCCCCATGCCGCAATCCCTCTCCGCGTTTCACTGGGGAGTTGTAAATGCCGCGCTTTGTCAGGCCAACGAGCTGGAAGGTGCTGATTTGATGTCGTAGGAATGTGCTTTGGATACAGATCAATATAAATGTTTATTTCTGGATGTGGGAGCTCAGGTTAGAAGCTGACTCCTTCCAAAAAAATACTGAGTTCTGACTTCCAGCCTGGCGGGTGCATCGCTGGCTGATGACCGAGGGGTGGGGGATTGCCTTTGGAAACTCCTCCACCAGAGGAGGGAATCCCCACTCCCTTTCTTCGAAAGAGGTGAATCTAAAAAGATTTGGGGACCCAGTTGTGTTGCTTTAACAGCAAGCTGAAAGTTTCTCCTGAACCCTTCCCTCGAAACAAATCAAAACCAAGCCAAAGCAAGGAGAGCTTGCACTCTAGCACATGCTGCAAACACTGTTCCCATTTGCTTATAAAACTATGACTTTTTGATAGAATTTTGCTCTTGATTTAATCTTGCACCACTCTTTGGATTTTGCTCTCCAGCTTGTTAGCGTCTTGCTGGTCTCAAATCCCTATCAGAGTCTGTGGAAGAGTCTCTTGCATGAGCCCTAATTGAAGACCTCCTTTCTGGGTCATTTCTTGCTGCCTTTAAAACCGGCACTGGCTGCCACCAGTAAATGCTACTTAACATAGATTACGCTGCATTTTCCATGCTAATTATGAGAAAAAAAACATAACCACAGTCTTCAGGAGACTTCACTACTCTGGGTTTCCTAGAAAATGAGTAGGTAACGCTCTAGTCAGGCATTTCATTTCAGAAACCAGTATTTTGTGTGGAGTTTCAGAGAGATCCATGCCCAGTACCTGCTCAAGCCATGAGCGCAGTAGCAGGCTTGTAAAAGACCACTTTTTAAAGGCAATGTTAGGGAATAAATGAAATGTGAATTATGTTTGCTTCCTGAACCAGTTCCATGAACTGCTGCTCAGCAGCTCCTGAGAGCAGCACAGCGAGATGCTGGGTGGGAGACCCACTTTCAGCCCTGTGTGTGGGAGAATATCCTTCAGGGACCACAGGGGCAGCTTTCTGTTGATGAACTAAGACCAGTTTTCAGTCTGACTGGCTTGCAATCTGATGGGAAAGCAATAGAGAAGAAATAAGCACTTTATGGAAGGTTTAGGGCTTGTTTGCGTAATATAGTAATTTAATAATAATAAAGTGGCTGTACATCAGCACGGCCATTCAGTTTTTGTTCTCCAAACCTAGGTCAGCCTGTGAGGTTCCTGCTCTAGTGCTTGGAAGTGGAAAGCAAAGCTTTTTGGACAATAAACGACTGCCTCACAAGGAACACAGTGTGCAGTACATGTGCAGGCACTCGAACAAAAATGCAAATACAACTCTACAGTCTCCAGCTATTCCGGTCTGAAATAATTGCCAGCAAATAACTCCATTTAGTGAAAACAAAAAAGACGCTGCTGCTCAAGAAATTCTCTTAACAAGTTGTTTGCAAAAATCACTTGCTTTTTGGCACAGCTAAGGAGACCATCTACATGACCCATATGCAGACAGACCCCGTTCCTCTTCCCCTGCTTGGGGCAGCCTGGGGTAGCCCAGACATGAACCTGCTCCAGCCTGGAAGGATTTGAGAGGTATCCTAAGCCCCTTGGTGGGACACATAGTCCCAGGCTAGTTAATATGGATCTATGGCCCCCCAGCCAGAGTTGACTTCAGCCAGCTGAGAGCAGGGAAAATCTGTGCAGCAGCACATCTGAGCAGGGCACCACAACCCAACAGTCAGGAGCTTTGTTCCCGAAAGAGCTTGGGAGTAGCCTTTCATTCGGGATAAATATCAAGACGGCAGTCAGTTCCTTTAAGGTTGAAATAAGAGGAGCCCAAAGCCAACAGAGGAGAGACTATGGGAGACAGAGTGATAGCATGGTGCCACAAAGAAAAAACCCATGAGAGCTTTAAACATCGGTTGGGCTGAGAGAGGCTTGGAGCCACCATCAAAGAAACCATCCTCTGTTTGATTCTTGTTGCATTCAGGGAAACAAGGCGGTGTTTGTAAACAAACAGGATTACAGCAAACAAATATCTGATTCCAGCACCAGCATCTACTCCTAGCAGAAACCCCCTCAAGGCCGCCGACTGCCCGTCCTTCCCACTGAGTTCAGAAAGAAGGAAAGGTGTAGCATCTTTGCACCACCGATGTCAGTTCAGTCATGCTCAGCAAGAACGATCCTCAGCAGATGAAGCACCATGAGGATCAAGGCCCTTCTCAAAGGAGAAGCCACAGAGCTAACTTCACATTACCCTGCTTACCGAACACCAAAACCTCCAGTGGAGTCTTCTCTCAGTCTGCAAAGCTGCGTTAAAACATTGAGCAGAGATGTCCACAAGGGAGCCTGTTTCCCGACCAAGAAACTCAAGATCTCCATCCCACACATGCCGCTGTCCCTACATACTCCTCTGCTCATGGCAAGACTGGCCAAGTAGGCAGGCTCGCTCATAAATTAGGATGTCCAGCAGCTGTCAGAGACAGGAATCCTTCACTGAAAGCCTTCTCCTGCCAGCGTTTAATTCAGGAAGCAGCCGGTCTGAGTGTTTCACCTCTCTCTAGCTGCTAGGATATCATGTAAGGACAGAGGTAGCAGCTAAGGGAGAGGGATTTAGCTCATAAAAGCACAGCAAAACCCTTCATCTTGACCTGGAAAGCAAGTGGAACTTCAGCCAAGAGCTTGTTCTGATGTATCTGGGTAAAAGCTGAGGAAATTCCACTAACTTCCTGTAACAAAGGAGGGTGCATCCAAAAGCCTTTTAATCATTTTCGAAAGTGTTAAGAAAGCTTTATCTACTCTCATTAAGCATTAAAGCATTTTTTTAAATTTTTATACATACAAAGAAAATTAAAAACATCTGGAGTCTAAAATAATTATTTAACACAGACTGTTTCCGGTATGAAATCCATACACTTTACAAAATTCGCCCTGTACTACTCACTGAAATGGACCGATCAAGGAAATCCAGATGACTCAGACTTCTTCCTTTGCTTCAAAAGAAATGGCTGGCCACAAAAAGTCTTCTGTTTTCTACGGACAGGCACAGTTGGTTGGTCAGTCTCCCTGGTAGCCAGTAGGCTATTAATATATACACTGTAGTCACCCTGGTAATGAGCGTGCACTAATGGAAATGCATTTAGGGTCTGTTTTATGAGATCATATCGCAAAGCACAAGGGTAAACTGGAACTGGAAAGCACCAAAAAATTGTAGATAACTACACGATTATCTTCATAAACCTCTGCCCTTGCTTTAAACACGTCTCAGAATTTGTATAGGAACTTCAATGTAATCAAGAATGTGCACTTACTGTGTACAAGTTATTTCAGACTAATTACTTCTTGTGGATATTCTCAGTGGACAACAGGGCAAGGTAGTTTGCCTCACTTTAAATACGCGGTGTAAATTCATTCCTTAGTTACCGCTCTGATATTTCCTCTGCAAACAGGTTTTGGCTTGGGGAGAGAGGGACTTAAAGCTGTCACAGAATAAGAGAATGAGTAAAACAACTAGGCCAGGCCAGCACAAGTATCTCATACCTACGTTACTGGAGGAAATATGGTAATTTCAAACTGCACTTTGTAGCAAATGTCTGACTCCTCAAACAGCTACTGCAATCGTCTCAACATGCATGTAAAAATAAATCTGAGTTTATGCTATATCTCTTCCTACTACAATGTCAAAGTTAAAAGAACAGCCACCAGCCAACTACAGAAATAATTTTTAAAACTTCAGGATGAAAATACATAGTTTCCAGAGTGGTGGTGTTTATTGCTATAGCCTAGCACACTTAATTGTATAGATATGGCTAACTGACTAGACATTTTTTTAGTGTGTTGATTAATTGGTGGTAAATCCATTCCTTTTTTTCTAGGGTTTTCCAAAACTGTCATCTTAAAAAAAATGAGAATGCCTGTTAATGAGAATTCAGATAATACTACTTTTTGATTTGTTGTACATATTTCATTGCTAGAAATGCTGACATAAATAGTTCTAAACTGCCTTTGATACAATGAAAATTTTGGGTTGTTCCGCAACATTTAATAAGCAGAAAGTGCAGAGAAGTGGTTTTCTAACTGTGTGAATGAGCCCATCACACTAAGCTGATTTACAAGTTGATTTTACTGTTTGCACAACTCTGGTTGGGGAGCTGTGTCCAGGGTTTAAGGCAGACGTGCCAAATCCTTCAACACAGGTCATTCTTGGGACAGGTACAGCCCTCCCGATGAGGGAAGCCCTGGGGACCTCATAAGCAATTCCAGTCTCATGACAACTCCAGCCCAGTTCTGGAGGCCCAAGAATTGTGTTCATTTCAGATAAGCATTTTGGCAGACGTGGATGACAACATGCTGACATCTCACTCATCGTCCACCAGTGATACTCCTGTTGGTGGCAGCTGTTCTATGAAAGTAGGGGAAAAAAGTGTCCAAACAAGATGCTCTCTAGGACTGTTGGCACTGAACAGGACACATTTCCAATGTCACTTTTTTGTTTGTAAAACAAACTGTCTGAAATGTAACCAGAGTTGCAAGCTGACAGCCATTCTGCAATCCAGAAGGGCATTAATCCAAAAGATAGTAGCCAGTAATGAGGGGACAAAAGTCAGAAAGCCAAACAGTGGACAGAGATAGGTTTCCTGGAAGCACACTTACAGAAATTGGCAAGATTTCACTGCCCAACTGTACTCCTTGGGGTTTAGCACTCCTACTCTATCTCATTGGTATAGCTTCTCTCTGTAGTAGTGGAAGTGAGTCAATTATGAAGTGATTGAGATAATTAAGTACTTTCCTAGAACTAAGGAGGAACTGTCAGCCTGTGGAATCCCATGCATTTTGCCTGCAGGGCAGAAGAGGTAGATAAGATTAGAGAGAAAGGTGGACTGATCTTCAAGGGTTTTGCATCCTTGCCAAAGTTTCCTTTTTTTAAAAGCCAGGGGAAAGCGCTGGTAAAAATCCTTATGATCATCCTATTCAAATCCTGTTTTCTCACATTTCATAGTTTTCCCAGTTGAAAGAACAATTACACGTGTAACTTACCAAGGAGGACCATAGGCTTGATTCAAATTTAGTAAAGACTCCCATGACCCCAGTGGCTTAGGACTCTCTTTCTAAGTGAGCAAGATGGTAGCCCAGGGATGACAGACCATGGAAACTAAATGGTCAGCAATCTCAATCTATTGGTCTCAGATTCCCCAGTTATGCTGTTGCAGAGCAATTTGTCTGGGTGCAAAGCTTAGGGTGGGATATGTCTCACCTAATTTTAGCTTTGTCTTGTCTAAGCCAGTCTAAACTATGCTCCCTTTATAGTCACTGGAGGTTAGAAAGGCACTGCCAGAGGGTGATTCAACCTACTTATCTTAGAGACTTATCTTGTGATGGGAACAAACCCTATATGGCGGCGCCTCTCTCCCTCTCTCTCCCCCCATTAACTGGAGAAGAGAGAACAGACTAAGTTGACAGTCAGGTGAGATGAGCCTCATCTCATACTTGTTTTTCTCCCAGGGCAGCAGCCACCTTTTCCTGTGCATTTTTTTGGAACTTGCAGTCTTCTGGCATGCAGATCCAGAGCGCAACTTCCAGACATGCAGGACTGATATAAATCTGAAATAGTTATTATCCTATCATACATGCAGGTTTTTTTCAACAGCTGTATAAACTGATCTAACACCATTAGTGTAATGACTAGAAGACATTTGTTTTCTGACCTTCTTTTTCTAAGACTTAACTTCATTATGGTGATTATGGCTACCAGTAATACAATAACATAACCTCTCAACCAGTAGACAATGTAATAAATTCCCCTAAAACTTCCAAAGCAATTGCACAAGGCTTTAGATATGAACCCTCCACTAGAGTCGAAAGGAACTGCATGGCTAATGCTCCAAACACCTCTTTGGAAATGTGTGTCCTAATTATTTTTCCAGTCTACCAAAGCAGTTACTGCACCCAAGTTTAATACTAAAAAGAGTGAAATGTCAATGGGCTGAGGTGTATCCTAGGTTATGCACACATTACCAAAATGGCAGCGAGATAGATATCTAATTCAGGGAATATACACATATATCCCATTTTAGACCTTTTGGAGCAGTGAGACAGCTGGTAGTGAAATCACTGGTACACATGCAAGTGAGTCAGAGAGGGGAAAGGGTAATGGGAGACTCCCACAAGTGGGAAACTCAGTGGATCTAGACATAACTATGCCAAACCAATTTACAATTCCACATAGTTAAGCCATGATTTGCACTTTGATGATGAGTGAACAAGAAGGGAAAGAGCTGCCTGTAAGACATGACTCATTCATTTCTTTTTCTTGAAAAAAAAAAAAAAAAAAAAGCCAGAAAAAAACCTACCACCCTTGCGAAAGTGCTGCTGCATGACATCACTGATGGTAGGAATATACATGAAAAAGCTTCCTGCAAGTTCCAGGGGCCAGGGCTCTGCTGTTAGCTGCACCCAAAGCAGCATGGACAGCTTGGGAGAGGAACTGGTGGATGATGAACTGCAGGCACATCCTATTTATAGTACATAGATGGACATGGAAATAATGGAGGGCATAACTTGGTATGTTAACATACCTGAGAAGAAATGAAAACTTTTTTTTTTTTTGACATGTGTGGAAAAAATGTCCTAAAGTGTTCAGGAAATCCTCCCCAGCTTTGCTTTGGACAATGTTTCTGTCCTAAATAATCTGAGAGCTTTGGAAAAGTGATTGCAAAGGGAAAAGCACATCTTCCTCCTGAAAACACAAGCAATGTTTCAGAGAGTAACTGCAAAGCCAGAAGAGATGTCCTGCATTGAAACAGAGGAACTGAGAAGTTCATCTTGAAATACTGTAAGTGGCTGCACTTACTTAAACAATCATTTAGGGACAGACTCATAACTACAGATGAAATTATCAAAAAATCTTTGGGAGAATTTCCCAAATGCCCTTGCAAACCAGGTTTTAGGTACTAGGAAGTTCAGCTGGGCTGCAGCATGCTGCTGACACTCCTTGTTTTGGGGATTTCTGAACTGGGGGTTTCTGCCAGCTCCTATCGTTGGATGTGGGCACATGTGCTATGACCAGTTACATACCAGACAGCCCCTACGGCCACCTGGGGACATGCCCGCCTTACAGCAGGATTTGGTGGCCCACTGATGGGATGGGCCATCTCGTGGGATATGCCATCCCTTGCATGGTGGCCACCTCTCCCTCAGCCCCAGGATGCCCGTGTCCTTTCCTGGTGCTGCACAGCAGAGGGCAGGAGGTGACCATGCACAGCCCCAGGGCTGGGGCTGTGGCTGGCGGGGGCCCTCTCCTTCTGTCTGAGTTTAGCACTGATTTGAAAGGGTGGCAGGCTGTACCTCCCTGCGCCTTTACCTCCTGCATCCTTGATCCAGTTCATAAAAACCACACTCGTAGCTGATTCAGACTGCAGGGGTGACCCAGGTCACCAGCTCTGTCCTCCTCTACAGGAGCAGCCATGGGTCCTCCTGGAAACTGGTTTGTTTTCTGAGTTTTTTCCCCAAAACCTTCTCATCTTGAGTGAAAGCTGCCAGAGAGCCATTCCTCTGCCCCTGGGTTGACTGGTCAAGTCCAGGCATACGCTTACATGGGATGCCCCAAGACTGCAGAGATAATGCCAGCAGTGTGACCTTGTGATCACTCTCCATGCCTTAGGCCATACCGTAGATAGGATTTTCAACATCAGTTGGGAGGAGTTTGGTGAAAACAGAGCAAACAGGCGTTCTGGTTTAGCTACAGTCATTTTCCATCCCCCAGCCTCACAGTGGTGGCCTTTTTCTTCTACAGGGCTTTATGCTGTCAGACCGCATAGTAATGAGATCTTTTTAGCAGTGGTAATTTCAACTGGAAACTAAAATGAATTTTATGACAGGTCCACATCCGTGTGTATAGTCTATTCTTCTCTAAATGTGTTCTCCGTTGCCAAAGAGTGGTGTATTGTATTCAAGAAAGTAAATTGAAACCCCTTACAGTATGGTTGGGATTTCTATTTCCAGGCACAAAACCAAGGCAAGCTGCACTTGACACTTGATACTCGGACACTTTAGGTACTCTAAGAGATGTGTGTATAATCAGACCAGACCTGCTGGATAATCACTGTGGACTAAAAGGGAGACGGGTATGGGGTGGTGGTGAAAGGGTAGGGGGGAGGTCAGAAAGGACCATGGGCCAGACACCCAGCAAGGTACACCATGGTGTAACAGTCAGCATGTGGCTGGGGAGGTCTAGAGCCACCCTCACTCGGTAACAAACTGCAAGATCTCCTTGTGCCATGAGCTTGAGGCAGCACAAAGGACAATATTTCAGGTGCTACTGTGGAGCATCCTCTGTAGACCAAATTCTTACCAGAATCTCAAGAAGCATGTCTGGGACATACCTGAAATTAGAATGAGGTGGTGGGTTACCTCTACATCACAGAGACACTCTCTCACCTCTTTGGAGTTCAATTATGATGACCAGCAAAGAATTCCATAACCAAAAACCATATCTGGTTCAGAAAATATAGGTAAGTCAGAGGGGTAAGATAGTTGCTCTAGGGTTGGTTTTCTTCTTCTTTTTTTTTAATTAAAAATGGAGCCTCTGGGTTCATTCTGGCAATTTTTTTCTTCTTCTTATCTTAAATATTTTCCATCAGCTGGCTTGGAAGCTCCCATGTTAGTATGAACGTTTGCGGTGTTGGCACAGGTTGCAGTAAGAAATCATCAACAATGGCACCAAAGCATTAATATAAAGCAGCATTTTTGTGGCTGTGTAAATTTATTGCTTGTGAAGGGTGACTCACCGATAGCTGTGGAGACTAAGATCCTCAGTTAATCCATAAAAAAGAGAAAGCAAACAATTCTCCCACTTGCCATTTCCCACAATACATCTCCTTTTACAAGGACCAGCTTCAGAAGTAAGAGGAGATACAGCAGAATATGCAGGCAGCCCAGTCTCTGCTGGGAATGCCAGCAAACAAATTCACAATTAGGACATGAAGCAGCCCACTCGTTCCACAAAGGAGCTCACTGATCTAGCAGTCAGTTTGTGGCACTAGGTCATTCCCAAAACATTTGCTGGATTGGGCTTGGGTGCCTTATGCCATTCACACCAGAGCCATGATGTCTTCTCCTCCTTGTCTAGTGTGGGGTCTCTGTTTATCTGGGAATGGCTGCCAGGCAGACAGGTAGCAGTCACCTTCTGTCTGTTGTTGAAAAGCCTCCGACAGAATGAGCCAGATGAACGTACAGGGATGTTTTGCTTGGTTATATTACTATGTGCACAGGCAAATGTGCGAGGGCTTGTGTGTTTGCAGCGGCAGCTAATTCCAGCAGCCTTTCAGGAAATAACATCTTTATTTTTAAGCACGCTGCAAGCTTACAGTGAAGTATGCTGCTGTCGGGCTTCCCCGGGTGCAAACCCACTATAATTGTCATGTAGCTCCCATTTCTGCACATCACCAGAGCCTGCCTTTCACCCGCTTCGTGTAAAGATGCAGGCTCGCAGGGGCAGGATCTGTACCTTTGAAGTGAGTCTCACAGGACATTACAAATCTCCCTGGAAATCTGCCACAAACTCTAGTTTATTTTTAAAGGTTTTACTTTTTGTCTTAGGAGCAACAGCTTGTCTGCAGTCCTGGAAACACCATTAGGGGTCTATGTGACTCAATTTATGACTCAGGAAACTGCTTATTCTGTCTTTCAAAGCACCACATTTTTAGTTCCAGACTTCAGTCAAATTGAAGTCAGATCAAACTGATTTTTTTTTCCCCTCTCTGAGTAATTTAATTAGTCTGCACATCTGAAAAAAAAAGAAGGAATAAAATAAAATAAATCCTCACATTTTACAATAAATATCCACTGGGTTACTTATTGGACATTGAGATAACATGGTTATTTATCCCATGTCTAACTTCTAAAAGGCAGTTCCTCTTCACACTGCTTGTCTGGTACCTGTGGACATTTTAGGGGTGCATACGTTCACAAACATGTTGTGCAGCTGTGTCCTGACATCACGCTCAGAAATCCTGCCTTGACACTGGCAAGAGGTCCTGGAATGAAGCTACCGCACAACCTCAGCACTTCTAGCTGTGTAAATCCTTCCCTAGACCAGACTAGACAACACAGAAAACTCAGTTTGGTACAAGAAACATGTCACTGCACAGCCTCCAGTTCGTAAAGCAGCTCGAAAAACGTGGTTTTGTTTTAGCAGGTTACTCTCCCTCCCCTCGACCCACATTCTCCCTTCAACACAGCTGAACTAGCTTAACTAGTTGAACACAACTTTGTAGCTTTCATCTTTCTGTTTCTACCCAAGACAATTGCCACAGCATTAAGCTCTTGAAACAGCATACTCCTCTCAAACTGAAGATGTCCAAAGTTAAAAGCCTGATTTTACTGCCTGTTCCAGCTTGGGCTTTGCACTGAGACTCTCACCAGCTACCGAGATGACCTCTTTTCTCTTGTGGGCACAAGGGCAGAACGGTTTCTCATGCTCTGTGCCCTCCTCGGTCCACTTCCATGCTTTTGCAAAAACAAAAAAAAAAAAGAAAAAAAGGCAGAAAAACAAAAGCCCATTTGTTCACCTAGTGATTTAGGAGGATTCCAGAAAACCCCTATCAATTCTAGGATTTAAAGTCCTCAGCTCTCCTCCACGTCCCTCTGTAAGGGGCTGCTGCCTCCGCACCAGGGCTTGGGAGATGTGGAGGCACCAGGAGCCGCAGCCAGACAATTTCTATGACAGTCAGTGCTGGCATGAGTTGTGGCGGGCAGCCGGGGGCGGTTACGCCATAGCACAAAGCCATAGACAGGCAGCAGTGAGTTTACCCAAACCACAGGCACGTGAGCCTGAACTCTGTGAAAGGTGGACCTCGCTCTTGCCTCGGAGCAGGAGCTCAGCGAAGAGCTGGCGATGAGAAGCTCTGCCTGGCGTGTGCTCCCCTACATGGCGCTTTGCAGAGACCTACGTGAAGTCTTTACATAGACCCCTTGAGTCTTTACATCAGTCCCTTGGAAGGGACTCAGACAGCTGGAGCTCCCCTGGCAGCGCCAGACTCTCGGAGAGGTGCAAACTCAGGGCTGTATGATCTGGCTGCAGCTGTATCTCTGTGCTGTCCCCTCCCTTCCCACCCTGTGGCCATTGGGCTTTGTCCGTCACCTGCACTGGAAAATCAGGCCAGAGAGTCTAACTTAAGATGGGGGTAGGAGGATGCAGCCGCTCTCATCGCTACGTCACAGTAATATGTAAATATAATAAATGCACATGAATTCAAATATATTACAAGAGATTAAATTAACTACTGATTGTTGAAAAGCTTGCACTACTCGTGAGTGGCAAAGCCATCGATTGAGGTAATTTCCATCCAATACCAGTAACGCCTTTATACCACACCATCATGCTTTCTGCACATAACACACAATTTGCAGGAAATCTACTTTAAACATACCATTTTTTAGAACGACCTCTAAGCAAGATTTCTCCCTCCTCCTTTCAGTTCAGACAGCTTCTCTCTCTTTTTTTTTTTTTTTTTTAAAACAGAAATCTGCAAAGTACAGAAATGAAGGAAGAGAAACCCTTTCCTCTCCCCTCCCCCAGACTAAAATATTTTAGAAACCTGTACAGGTGACCTAGAGTAACTTTTTTATGTTACTAAAGAAGATAGTGCAGTTTAGGGAAGGGATTAGGTGATGTACTTGGGATTGAAATGGTGAGGAATGAGAAACTTCTTCATGGTAGGAAAGCAATTAAAAACAGGAGGTCGATGCACACCACAGGTCTGAAGTTGCTTCCTTTTGCCTAAGTAAAGGAAAAGAAACTGTTGGAAGGAGAGGAAATAAGACTGTGGTAGGGAAAGCCCTGGCTTTGCTCCATATTACTTTCTCATGATGATGCTGGAGAGGGTAACACAGGGGGTTGGCTTTTACTGGCTCTCCAACACTCGGTCACAGCCCTCAGTAGCCGGGAGCAGCCCAGGACCTATCATCGCACCCACGTAATGCACCTGTGTTACGAAAAGCAGTCACACTTTCCATCACCGAGGGGTGCCGACGCAAGTCCTGCCAGCTCTTCTGGCTGCTTCCCCCTGCTCCAACAACATTGCCTCTGTCTGGAATAGGCATTACAGCATGAAACCGAGAGGAAAGAAATTAAGCTGAATAGGAGGAAAATTTGCTACCATATAGCCTATTTAGACTACAAACTTGTCTCCCAAGGGAACTGGTAGGAAGCACTATAGCTTGAGTCATTTAAAACTGCACAGGACAAAACGATCAAGAAGGCAGAGTAGGAAACTATCCTGCACTGGCAGCAGGGGAGCTTGGATCACTGCAGATGATGCTAGGGCTGAGTTTCCAAGTGGCTATGAAAACATGACGAGGCCAAGAGGAAAACGTCCACTCTGGGCTTTTAAAAACAGAGCAACTGAAGCCTCTTGATAATTTCCAATGATTAATTTTTTTTTCTGGCTAATGTTGCTTATGCAGACTGCTGCCTACACCTCAGCTGCTCATTGGAAAACCAAACAAAAACACAAGTGTGAAATACTGAGCTGTACACTTAATTCCTGACGGGGCAGGAGTCATCCAGCCATTGAGTCAGGGTTTGCAAAAAATATTTTCTGGGTCTTGTGCATGAGTTTGCAGCCCTGGCCTCCAGAGGACAGACCTTGTATCACCCGCTGCTCTGCTATTCTTGTCAATAGCACCTGGGTCCCAGTAAGGCTTTGTGTCACCGGAAATATGAGGGAAGGTTTGGGATCCAGTTAAAAGTTTCATTCAAGGCCAAGTATTATTTTTTTTTCTACTTTGGTGGAAAGAAATAAATATGATATTTAACTGTATATAAAATATATGGATTTTTGTTACAGTTTGGGTTAACCTGAAATGGAATTAAAAAGAAGAGTTGGACTTGATCGCTTCTGCTGTTTTTTCAGAGAGCCCTCCTCATGCAGCTTGGTTTTAACTCTCTGCTTTGCACGAACTTCCCGTATGACTTTGCACAAGACGGTTATTCCCTCTGTCTCACTTCCCCTTCAGCAAAATAGGAGGTGGTGGGTCCCACTTGCCACTTTGTCTGTCTGTCTTGCTTGGGGTTTGCAGCACTGTGTTTTGCCTGCCTTGCAACCCTTTTAAACACTTGCAAGTTGAACAGGGGATAGCCTCTTAAGCTCATCAGTCCCCAAATCCCAAGCAGCTGGTGGAAAAAGAGTGAACCCCCTTGCACAGAAATAAACAGATGATGGGCTGTTCCTCACCCTGACCCAGCATCCACCTCCACCATGTCTCTGCTAGAGCTCCTTGCCTGCAAACCCAGCTGCCACAAGCCAGTGGTGCCTTGCCACAGCCTTTGCAATCCCTGCTCCTCCTGGACTCCACCTTTTCCCGAGCATCCCCTTGGAGACCCAGCACAGACTTGCTCCAGTACCTGTTCTTGACAAAGTAATAACATAATTAGTGTATACTCTAAATAGCAAGTGAGCACATGCTGTTAAACCAAATGAACAGGCTCTAGTGATTATGGCATGATAATTAATGGTTTTGAACAGGACAGGCTTAGAGGGCAAGATGAAATTTCACTGTCATAGGACATCAAACAGACAGGTACATAAAAAGAGCCACTGGTCCAAAAAAATATGAATCTCATGGTGGTAATGGAGAGGCAGATGCATGGCTCTCGGAGGGAAAGTTGGTCATGTGCGCATTGAATAACAGGCAATTATCAGCGGTTTTACTGTTTGCCCTTAAGAATGTAGAAGAGCATCAAATGGAAACTTGATCTACTGGAGGGAAAACAGTATGGCATCTTTAACCCTATGTCAGTTTGGCTGGACCAGGGTCCAATTTGTTTCCATAGTTAAGTTTGTTGTGTAAAGTCAAAGAAAGTTTTGCTCATCTGCCTCCGTGCTTGTGCAGTTACCCAGTGCAAACCCGTTTTGACCGGTCAGAAACTCAAAGGAGAAACACCAGGGCTGAGGTACCAGTGAGGAAGCATCTGCACATCTCTGCTCGCAAAAATGCTGTCCCTGGCAGAACTTGTCCCCATGCTAGGGAGCAACACACCCTGGCCTGGCCAGGAGAAAGCACGGGGGAGTTTTCCAGACCTTTCCACCTCTTCTGGTGTGTCCCACACTGACACAGCTTTGTTACTCGACAGCCTGTGCAAAAACCCCCATCCTTTGGCCTTGAGCCGTGAGATGTGAAGTTATTTGCCATATCTGGCAGCTGCGCTCTCTACCCTAGAGGAAGACCAAGGTATGAAAGCCACGATTATTCATGTTTAAGCATTGGCCTGTGAAATAAATGTAAAGTGTGTTTACCATGGAGTGTTACAACAAATAAAATATTTAAAGAAACATATTTCTCAGCCAAGTGATTTTGTTGCTCCCTTTGGCATTTACTGTACTAACTTTTGAAGTTCAGATTAATATTTATATTCAAGCTAAAAGCACATATAGAAATCAATCCATCTTTTCCTATTTTTTCTACAGAATATGGTGCCGTTTCACTGACCCTACCTCTGGCCACAGTTATCATTGCTTTTAAGGTCACCAGGTACTCAGCGATAGGAATTACAGACTGAAATGGTGCCTCTACTAAAAACTCCAAGGAGAACACGTACTGGGATTCATTTGCTTCTAACCTCAGGCAAACCATTTTCATTGGGATGTAATAGTAATCTTTCCTTGAAACTTTTCCCCCTTCTCTTTAGTGCAATCGGCAGATTAGATGAAGATTTTTTTTTTGCTTAAATCATACTTTGAGTGGTTTAAATTGGGTGTATCCTTTCACTGAAGAACATACTGATTTTCAGGGGATTACAAGTGGTCAAAAATAGAGAAAAGTTTCACAAAACATCTGAAATATGTTGAAACAGAACATCTGGGCACTCTCAACACTAGCTTAAAAAAACAATTTCTATCTTAAAGTTTTACTTTCCCCTTCTAGTTTTTCCCCCTCTCTGTTGAGTGCAATGTATGGAATGAATTCTTAATTCTTTACTCCCATTTGCTTTTTTTTTTTTCCTTTTACTATTCTGCCAGTTTGCTAAACTTCCTTGATTTTGATGAGTTACAGATTGATTAAAGCAAACATGCATCTCTGTCTCTGGGACTATAGCTTTCCAGACTTCTTCAGTGTAAAGTCTGAGGCAAAAAGGAGAGAAAGAAAATCTGGCAGCATCCTCATTGAATTTAGTGCGTGTGTGAGAAAGGAATTAAGTGGAAGAAAAATAGTTATTTAGACTAACACAGAAAATTAAAAGAACACCCCTCCAAACCTATAACTTGTCATTTCTCTGTTAAAAAGAACACTTCATTAAAGATATATAATGACAAAATTGAGTAGATATATTCAGTATATTTTTAGCAGTGTATTTTCACAGAAGACAATCACTTGCATGTTTATTTGAAGTTAGAGAGTCTTTAGGATCCTTAGAGCCTTCATTTCTTATGCAGCTACCATTTCTAAGCAGCTAATCTCCAAAAGGGAGGCTCTTCTACTAAACAAATGGATTACTTTTTTTCATTGCCCTATATAAAAATCCACTATATATTCGTATCTCCAAAGAGCACACATCCATCCTAGCCCTCTTCAATTTATTGGAGGAATAAAACCATAAGTACCTTAAGAAAAATGATGGAGGACTGATAGAGCTGAAGAATCCTACTGGCTATTTAATGTACCCATGTAAATCCTGAGCACCACCTATCACAGGGGTTTATATTTTTCACACGATGCACAATTTAAGTTACTGTCAGCTGGTGATGTCAAAAGTTTTGAAAGCAGCTGTGCAAGCTTCTGGCAGAAAATGTTCCTATCCAAGTCATGGAAAGCATATCATGCTTGCTATGTTTCTTACATGTTTTCCTTAAATACCTGTGGGTTGCTTTTCCTGGGGAGAAGATTTGGGACCCGATGGATTTTTGGGTGGACCTGGTATTGTTACACTTCTATGTTATGAGGCTCTTGCTTTTTTAATCAGAGACCGCACAAAACATTACCAGCCCTATTGTATCTGCATTTGTGGCTAAAATATGGAGCCGTCAAAGCCACACTTGTTTCAAGCTGGGATCTGACAAGAAGAATAAGAGATTTTTCTCATAAAAACATCTTCTGCTCTCCTTCCACAGCACTTAGACCAATATTGGGTGGGTTGGCTCCTCTGTGGGCAGACAGCAGTGCCGGTTTCTTCTGGACCTGAGAGCCCCTCCCAGCCTTGGATTCAGAAAGGATGTGGATCAAGTTTGGTACCTAAGCCCCATTAAAAGTAAGTGGAAGATGGACTCCAGATTCCTTTGGGAACCTCCAGAAATGCGAAGTTGTGCCCGTAAGTAGACCAAATGTTGTGTATCGCTTCAGAGTCGCACCATAACCTCCTACCACAGTCAGCTGGAGCCTGTTCCCTACACAAGGACGACTTGTACATAGTGAATAAATACTAACATTTAAAACCTCATGCTGACTCCAATGATCAAGATGCATAAAATCCAAGTCTAGACATTCTTCTCAGCTTGCTTATAAGCTAGGTCTTCTTCTTCAGCTTTTGCATATACAGTTTCCGCCCCCCACCCCAGCTTTTAAATAAACTCCATTGAAAGCCACAAAAGTGATCTGGACCCTTTTTCCTCCAGAAGCCTAACGATCCTAGGAGCAGCTGGCTTGTAACATGAGTCCTGTGCCCCACGGTCTCTTTTGTGTGTGCCCGCCCAGCTAAAGAGTGGGTTATTGGATGTCCTTTGGCAGGTGCTACTGGATTAAGGGGGCCATGAACAAATTCTGAATTGGGGCTTTTTTGCACTACTTAAGTAAACATCATTGACTGTGTAACTCTCCTTACCTCCTACCAGGGATTCGGTATTTTGTCACAGAAAAGGGTTTTTTTGTGTACATATTTTGTTAAAAATTTTATGTAACAGTCTTGTTTTCTTGAATGCAATTGAGAAATAACATACTCTCATTCTGAATACCTCCTGTGACACTATACTCTCAATTCACCCCTGAAGAATGAGCACAGCCATCCCCAAACTTGAACCAGCACATGTTGCTTTTGATAGGAGTTATCCCAACCTGTGGTCAAAGGGGTGCTAAGGCAAGTTTGAGGACGCTCAGCTTTATTTCTGCTGCCCTGTGCCTTGGAAAATGGACTCAGAGCTGTAGCTGGGGTCTTAGGTTTTAAAGCTCACCAAGTCACATACTCACAGAATAGACCAAACTTTCCATGCAGCAGCAGAGCTGCAGTAGGAGGAAACTCATGGGAGACCCTTTTCCTTGCTGTTGAGGAGCACATAAACCAATTTTTGTGCTGGAGGTACCAAGGCGAAAGGTGTGTCCCAATACCTTGCCTGTCCCCAGGGGTCCTTCTTCAGCAGCTTCTCCCCTCCTTTCTTCCACACCTTTTCTATTTCTACTCCCCCTCTTCTGCTGATATCCCCCTGCCCCTAAAACTGTGCTCCTTTTTCCTCCTATCTCTTGTGGTCCCTCCTCGCCCCTATAAAACCCTCTCTGATTCTCTTCGCAGTTTTCCTTCTCCGTGATCATCTCTGCCACATCTGTCTCAAGTGGGAACTCATCCAGAGGCGGTTTGCCCAAGCCCCCTTGTCCAGACACCATCACTTGCTTTTTTATAGCTCTGGTTTCATAGCTTGCTTTTTTCTGCTCTAATTGCAGAATTTGAAGAGCTGAATTCGAAGATTTGACCTGAAGAGGCAGGGGCAAATTCATAAGGAGAGGAGTCATGGCAGTATTGCTGATCCTCCAGAAATTTCTACAGTGTGAGCTTCACAGCTATTTGTTGTTCTTATGGTAAGCATATTGTTTGCATTAGGGAAGCAATTATTTCATACCGATAAGAAAAGATAGCTAATTCAGCATAGTGGGACAACTGTTTCACAGAGATCAGAGATTTTTTGTTTGTTTGTTTTAAACTAGGAATAATAACATTTAATTTTACAGCTATCTGTCTTCACATCTTTTATGCCTTTTTTCCATCTGCAAACATTTGACCCTTCTCTGTATGAGCTGCACCGTTTCGCTTTGGAGTGAAGGCACTTGAAAAGGAGAGATCACAACAGCATCTCCTGCGCAGCGCGAATGCACCTGTCCTCAAGGCAGATGAGGCTGCTCCTCGGCAGCTTCCTCTTACACAAGAGAAGAAACTCTCATCTACTCAAGCGGTGCCATCATATCAACATACCAGTGCCTCCCTGCCCCCTGTTCCTAACCCTCCATAAGGCATATCCAGACAGCAGCAGGGATTGATCTGAAATCCTGGGGGCAGAGTCACCCTCAGCGCCCATGTTAGTTGCTTGCAGCCTGCCAAAAAGCCCAAAGCGTGCAAACAGGCTGTGCAACACCCTGTGTTTCCTGATTTACTCAGTAGCAAGCTTACCGGAGGCTGATTCACAGTGATTCATAGAATTCAGGCACTTGCGTTTCAGGGATTTTTTAAAATACATGCTCTAGCACTGCATAAAAAGCTCCCAACTACCCAGAGGTGTTCACCAAGCACACAATAAGCAGCCTTTGCCTTGCGGTTTCTAGGAAGCCGTGCATCCAGGCCACCAGCACCAACCACACAACACATCTAGAGTAAGAGACCTGGGTTTGCAAACCAGATAAGGACAGCCTGACCAGCACTCTCTGTACCGTCCTGTTGCACCAAGAGCTAATGAGAATGCGAGCCAGGTTTGATCCCTTATTTGATGCCTTAGTCTACCATGGGTTTGCTGTGCCTACTGGGCAGCTCAACTTGAGGCTTATCCAGCAACTGCTTCCCATGAAGCCAGATCCTTCCTGGTTCCTCTCTCACTGACAGCCTACTCCTAAAACAACAAGGAAAGGGTATGTGAATTGCCCTCCCTCGTTTAAAGATGTCAGGTATTAGCTGGGCTCCCTGGGGAGGGATATAGGCTTGCTGCTTCTGCTTCATCTGATCGGTGCACAGATGGTTTGGACTTCCAGGTTTGCCAACACTTGTACAGCCTTTGTGGCTTCCCAAGCAATGCAATGAACTTCAATAATCTTAAGAAAAGAGGTGGGCCCGATCATTTGCGTCTTAGCCTTTACCAAAAGAGCTGATTTAGAATAGCTGACTGTAGCAGCTGCCAAATAACCTTCATCCTAAACCACTGCCTTTTAGGGGTGGCTTTGCATCTAGAAAACCAGGGATATCCACAAATAGTCTAGAAGGGATTTATCTTCATTTAAAGGGATGGTCTGAAACTAATGCAAAGGCTTTGTGACAAATTCTCCAAAAGACTTGCTACCTCTCAGGTTTTAATGAAAGGAATGGCTCTGTCAGGCCAGTCATTAATACAAGCTGTCTTCTGTATGGCTCTCTTTTAAGAAAACAAAATATTCTGAGACAGAAACACGTTACAGAGGTGTTTAATACTTTTCCTTTAGCTAGTGCTTAGTGCTCTGAGGGAAATGGACCTATTTTTGACATTAGCTGAAGTTAATAAATAATGGCCTTTGTGGTCATCTGAGTGGAAAACCTGTATCAGGAGAAAGCCATTTGTATTGCAAATTAGATGGTAGGGAATAGACAATGAATGACCATATAGTCTGTTTTAAAATCTACTGATAAAAGTGCATGGCCATCTCATGCCTACCACAGGCTTTGGTGGAACTTCAAGTTTTTAACATTTGTCATGCTTCTTTCCAACCCTAGTTCTGTTACTGCATTTTAGTAAAGAAACGCTTTCTAGGAAGAAGACTAAAATAATTAAATAAAAAACCCAAAAGTGCTCCATCCAGGGAAGGCCCTCTGCAAGTGCAGACGTAAGCTTTTTCCCACGCACTGTCAGCTGTCTAGTCCAGCCTCCTGCACCATGCTTCTCTCCCCCAGCACAGCTGTTAATTTTGGGAGGTGAGGGGCGGCACCACTGCACTTCCCTGCTGTCTTGTCAAATGCAAAAAGGACATGTTGGGAATGAGGAAAAATAAATGTGAAATGTTGCTGGAAAAAATGAGGTCAGCTAGCCCTATCTGTGGCCCAGCAGAGTGCCCCATTTACCTCCAGCCTGCCTATCGTCAGCAACCAAGGAATGGCTGTGGTGGAATTAGTGGTGTACGTGGCTTTCGCCTTCCCACAAGAGAAAACCTAATACTTTTTGCAGCTTCACTTTCTATGAAACTCATCGGGGCAAATGGCATAGCACTCGTGCTTCTGGTAACTACAAGACGAAATCAAAGCTAATCACGGCACCATAAAGTCAAAGCTGCTGACTATGGTTGTCTTCTAAGGAGCAGCTTCTTCCATTGATAGAAGACAAAGGGTAAATAAAAGCAAAGCGAACTGATGTTGGCAACACATAAAGATACCAGCAGGCTCCTTTGGAGACCTGCACAGAGAGGTACCACGTGCCAACTTGTAGCACCCAGGAAGGACCGCTCTGCACTGCATCCTCTGGGAAAAAGCCAGTGACTATTCACACTTGCTTGGGAGGACCACAATTCACACGGACACCCGGCAGGTTCATCACCCAAAGCATGGCCCAGGATCACCCTGGTGCCGGCGAGGGAGCGGGGAGAGAAACACACCCCCTGTTAGCTCTGCAGTGCCCAGCGCACCGCGCTCTTCCTCTGATCCCCAGGCAGACATGGCAGCAAGCAGTGCAGCCGCATACTTGTGGTGCTTCCCTTGACAGAATAAAGATAGGCTCGTGGCTCACCCCACCCTGCTTATCACCTGCCTTTTAGGATCAAAAGGCCGAATGCACCGCTCTTCAGCCTGTGGTGCCCCTTGCCGCTCCTGCGATACTGTCCCACTATCCCCCTCTAACTCCTCCTTTGCTGAGGTATCCACAAAAAATTGGTTCTTAGTGCTGTCAGAGCACTGGCTAAACTGCCTGTAGGTGTTACCTACACACCCATTTGTTGTCTCTGGCTTTTTTTTTTTTTTTTTTTTTTTAAGCTAAGAAACTGTCTGCAGCAGGTATGCTTTCTTTCGTCTGCTCTTACGCGGCACCCAGCTCAGCGTAAGAACTAGTCTCAGTTCAGAATAAGGTGATTATTACCTACTCTGATTCTGGGAGGGTGGCTGCGAATTGAAAGGAGGGTGTGAAGGGAAGAAGTATGTAAACCAGAGTATTTCAGGTTTTATTTGGGCTGAACAATGATGGTTCTTCAGAGAGGGCAGCCCACAAGCCCTCTGTGCCCCCTCTCAGCTCACCTCAGACCTTTCTTTCCTACCTCCCACCCCTGCCTCCTCCTTGCCTTCATGAGCACTCCCTCCCAGCGCTGGAGCAGGCACTCTGGACATCTTTTTCCATCCCTGTCCACCTAGCAGATCCACATGCAGGAGTAAGTTCCTGAAGCAGAGGGGTCACAGCACCTCAGAGGATGCTCTGAGCTAGCCCTGGGGAGAAGAGCATCTTTCCCAGAGCAGATCCCTTTTGGGGCTTTATAGAGAAGACCACTACCTGGCTTTGTTACAGGCTGATTTGGGCTAGTCTTCAAGGTCCCAGCACTGATGTAAAATACCAGCGTTGAGGCTGACACAAGGCTCCCGGCTCATTCTGTAGCCATCATCGAAGGGCTACAGAAGGAGCAACTTTCTCCCCCCAGCTACCCTCCACAGCCATGCAATGCAAAACCACTGCCCTCCTGCACCTCTGTGCATTCCCCCTGCACATGGCATGGAGCAGCATGGTCGCGTGTGTTGGTGAGAGATAGTGCGAGAGATGTGAGGCGGGGGTCTCAGCTGCAGCTGCCTTCCTGGTGGGCACAGAGGACAGACTGCAGGGCCACTGTGCTGGTTGTGGTCCCTGGGAGCAGGGGGAGCAGGTGATGTGAAGAGTGTGATTTGAGCAGGCTCAAGGAACGGGTTTATGAGGACAGCTTGGGGAGCTTGTCCTTGGACGAGTAATGAGTATATGGCACGGTCAGCACATCCTGCAAACACTCAAGAGGATGTAAAACACAGAAGAGGTATTATTTAGGGTGTAAGGTAAATGAAACACAATGTGCATACACTTAGTGTATGGAAATACCTATGCATACGCACACGTGTGTATACACCCCTATATTGTACACTGCGAACACACATTCATAAAGGTCTACAGTAACTAGGCGACTTAGATGAAAAGAAGAGAAACTTGCTGAATGCTAAGGAAAAATCCCTAACCATAAATTCTCCCAGTGAATGACCTAAGGGAAGGGATGGAAAGAATCCCTATTACTACAGCATTCAAAACCCATCAGAGCAAGTCCCCTGCAACCCTTAAACTGCCTTGAAAGAGCTTAGTCTGGATAACCTGGAAGTTTCTCCACTCTTTATCTTTGAGGGGGCATAAAAGGCTTCAGCAAAAGCAAGCCATGCACCAAAAGGCTATCTTTTTGTGCCAGAGAAATAAAAAGCTACCACAACTTATAAAGCAAGAGTGTGTCTACTAAGCAAGGGCAGTGATGCTGTAGCCCTGGCCGCTGGCTGGCAGGAGCAGCTGGGACAGGGGCCCAGTGTGCTCGTAGCAGCCAGGCACAAGTCCCTGTGGGAACCTAGTCTCTGGGGGTTCCTCCATCATCTTGGGGTGCATGGGATGGGGAAGGAGATGAGAGCGATGAGCTGCCAGCTTTGTTTTTTACCTCCTGTCTACATATTCAAAGACAAAGAAAACAAGCCCTGGAAAACCACCAAGCTGGCTAGAACAGCTGTTTGTAGCAACTTTTGGTAATCAGCTCCAACAGCTCTACAGCAGCTCATTATTTGCCCTGTTCTCCAGGTATGCTGTGTGGCAAGGAAAGGGAAATCTGAAAAAGGCTTTTTAAGAGAGAAACCAATGCAGATCAGTTACTAAATACAGATGGTCATGTATGTTTCCCTTACTTATAATAAATGACACAGGAAAGTACACTTTCTTCATTTTCTGTCACTTAAAAAATAGCCTCGAGCATGAAACAAGTAAGCCAAAGTCAGTAAGTTTGATCAAGCAGCAGTCTCTTGTGAATCCCTATTCCGCTTTATCATCACGACTTGCTATGCTGAGAGATGCCGCAGCAAGACCTGAGATTTAGAGTGACAGGGAGTGGGATGTGCAAGTTACTCTGAAGTCTATTGGTGGTGGCTTGCCTAGATTCCTTTGAAGATCCCAGTCTAAATGCTTGCTAGCACGTGAATATCTGTGCCCTTCTGATGTCTGAGCTTTGCAGAAACATTTCTTGGGGGTTTCCCACTTACAAGGCAAAGAAAAATTGCAAGCATTCCTGTAGTCTGGGCAGGGAAGAAGATAGGGGGTATGCAATCCCAGAAAACGTGTTACCAGATGGGAGGGAGAGGGCAAGCAACCAACGGACAGCACTGGCCACGATGACTTTATGGTGGGATAACCGAGTGGGCAATGGGGCAGGAGGTGGCCATGGAGGGCAGTATGTTGTGGTGCCCCCACTGAGAGTGGGGCCAGGAGCTGGGGCCAGGAAAGGTCTTGCACTGGGAAGGAGCAGAGGGGAGAGGAGCAGGCACATGTCTGGGGAGGCAGCCCACACAGCAAAGAGCCCCGGGAGGGCCTGAGGGATCTCAGTATTTGGGCTAGAAGGAGACAGGCTGCAATGAAAAAAAAAAAAAAAAAGCACTTGAGAATTTTTGTTGCAGCTAGGAGAGAAGTAAAAGCATGGGCGGAGAGTAATTTGTGGAGAGTGAGGTGACTTCAGACAGCCTTGCCTTACAGAGGGCTCTCTAATTTCCTCCACACGCTTGCGTGACTGAAGTTAGCTCTTGCCAAAACCATTTTTATCTTTTTGTTTCATTTCATGCTTCTCACAAACCAAGTTTCAACCGTACTGGTCCAGCAATCCCCGACCCTTCGCCTATCTTTGATTTGGTTTCTTGGTTGTAAATTCTTCAGGGTGCTCTCCCATACATTTGTATGGCTCCTAGCACAGCGGCGGAGCCCATTAGGGAAAAGAAAGCAGGCAAAGTCACAGGGAAAACTATGAAATTCAAAAGCTAGTGGTTTTGGCAGCATTTGAAATTAAAATGCTGTCCACATTTTTATTACTCTTTTATAAGAACAAAGTGAATCAACACTTTATTGAAGCAATTTTCCAATGTATTTTTTCCTGAAAATTGAATTCCTTACTAGAAGCCCATCTTTTATAAAATGAAAAAAAAAAAAAAATTATCAGGATTATGTAACTGATGCCGATAAGAATGCCAGTCAAGCTGCTTTAAACAAGTATGTCCTGAGATATCTTTCCGAAGAAAGACCTCTTTGATAATACTGATGAAAAAAAATAACATTCTTGGTTGAAGAAATAAAACCACTTTTCTGCTAGCCCCAGCACTCTGATCAGAGAGAAAGAATGGAAAGCCATTTATGTTAACACGTGGCTGAACCTTAAGGTGAGACATTCAGAACCGAGTAAACCCAAGTCATGGGAAGCCCAGTGAACGTCCTGGCTTTCCGCCGAGGGAGATACTCATGTCCAACACTTTTGTAGCCTGTGTAGCTGTGAGCTTCAGCTTTCTAAGCCTCAGACGTGTGCTTGGCTTTGAAGAGGTGAGCAGCATCATTTACATAGTAGTACACAAAGTCAGGGCTCCTCATGCTGCAAACAGAAACCACACACGCACACGCATGCACACACTTCACCGCTGCAAAAGGGTTCCCATCAGACCCAAGGGAGCCAGCGATGGTCACGGCAATGAAGTCACACAGAGTTGCAGAACGGGGATCTCAGTCTGCATTGCACTGAGATTTAAAACCAGACCTATTTGCCTAATCGCAGGCCTCTGAGCCTGAGAATGCTTTTCCCTTGGCGTTACCACTTCTGGTCTCCTCCAGAACCGCTCTGAACTGGGGTTAAACAAAGCCTCATGAAGCGCTCTGAGGTCTCGGGCTGAGGAGCACCGGCTGGGAGGCAGGCGTGGGTGCAAACTCACCAAACCCCAAGCCGCCCCACAGGTACACACTTTTAAGAGCACTTAGTTGCAGCCGCCTCCTTGAACCCCGGCCCCTATCCCCCACCCCCCCCTTGCTCCCTCAGCCCTCGGAGGGAGCCCCTGGCGTGCCGTTTATAGCAAGGGGAGGGCCCTTTCGAGAAACCAGCGGGTAACCGAAAAAATGCGGCAGAACTCAACAGCAAGAAACGGCGGCGGGAAAAAAAAAAAAAAAAAAAAAAAAAAAAAAGCGCGAAACAGGAAAGCGCCGGCGAGGCTCACGCTGTGTGTGTGTCCCCCCCCGTCACTGTCCCCCCCCCCCCCCCCCCCGTCGGCGCTCGGCAGGGACGGAACTGCTGCAGAAGCGGCGCAGGGCTGTTATCAGCCCCGCGCAGGGGCTGCGGTTTGTTCGCTCTCGCAACCCCTCTTCAACTGTCGCTTGTTTTTCGACAAACAGGATGCCTCCGCTCAGGCTGACAGCTTCCCTCTAACTTCGGGGCGAGGGGCGGCGGCGGCGGGGTCCCTCTCGCCGCCCCGGGGGCTGCACGGCCCTCTTTCCCCCTCGGGAAGGGGGTGGGTGTGTGTGTGTGGGGGGGGGGGGGGGGGCTTCGTCTTCAGGTGCACCCCGGGCAGGGCGCCGAGGAGGGGACAGACCTATCTCCTTTCCTGCAGCCCTCCCCTGATGAGCAAAACAAGAAGCGAGCGGTACAGGCTTGGGCCGCGTCGGAGAGGAAAGGCTGGGCTTCCATCTTGCTTGCTTTTTAATTATTCCACCTGAAAGCAGTTACCGAGGCGGTGCTTCCGCCACGTTTAGGCACCAAGGCCGCATCCGGGCTCCTCTCCAGTCTGTGCAGCAGCAGCCGCTGATGTCGCAAGGCACGATGGCTGGAGCGATGTGGATAGCACGATTTCTTTGCTATGCTGTTCCCCTGCACAGGCTGGAGCGAAGGCACCAGCCAGGACTGGCTGAATGGAGATGCCACCCGAGGAGGTAACGGAGCCACTGCCCTCACAGCCGGCAGCACCAGAGCCTGTGGCAGAGTCAGGGCTCTGGAGACCACGCTGAGCAGCTCCTACTGCCCGTTGTCACCCTGGTGTTAGCGAAAACCTTGCACCAAGCTTTGCTGCTCAGGCTCCTCAAGAAGCACAGTCTGATTTTCAAGGTTGCTTGAGCTGGCCTGGGGAGAAGCCTGCTGTCTCAGCCAACAAGCAAAGTACCAGCCTGGGTTTCTACTCAGAAGTCAGATATGCGAAAAGCAAAACATGCTCTGCCTCTGGTCTGATAATTGCCTGGCCAAAGGTTAGCCTCTGTCAGCAGAGGTGGAGCCCGTGCCAACGGCAGCGCAAGCTGTGCAGCAGAGCTGCAGCAAGGGCTCTCTAACCTGCAAGCTTCTCTGGTACTGCCCAGTGCTGTGACAGATCAACACTAGATAAAGCAGAAAAAAAAAACAGCTCTAGAATGAAATTTTTAGAAAAAAAGAAGCTTTCCTTTTGAAATATATTCTGCAAAAATAGAAGAAACAGTTCTAAATGGATCCATAGTTTCTCCTCACGTTTCCCTGTCCCACAACGGCAACCTCCAGCTTTGCTGGACCCTGGGGAGGTTTTTAGGGAGTCTTCAAGCAGTGATGTTTCCAGCTGGGTTGGTAGGACTGAACTGAACCATACTTCCTACCTTCTCCCTGCCCATGGCCATCCCCCCTGCTCTGCTGGCACAGGGAAGTGCAAAGCATCACCTATTGCCAGGGTGGTGCTAAGCCAGGCTGGAGAAAAACCCTAGTGCACCACTCCTCCTGGGTCTGAAATTCTAGCAAGCTGAACGAGTCTTGTATCACAGATTGTTTGCCAGCTAGTCTTACTTCTTTTCCTGTTCCCATGTTGTCTGCAAACAGCTTATAATATTTTCAAGTTCGCCTGCTGCTCAAAAGTAATTGGAAAAGATTTTTTTCTGGATTTTCTTTATGGTTTGCTATTTGAACTAGATTGCCCGGTTGCAGCTGGAAATATACGATATCCAGGCCCTGAAATAATAAGTAATGCTAAGGTAACTTTCTGATGAAAACATCTAACTGATCAGATTGGAAATGCAAAGTTAACAAGAGATCATTTTGTAGGTAGTGGGACTCAGAACTGTAAAAATTGAGGTTCTGTTTCCACTTCTGTCTCCCCTGGGCTTCTGATATGACCACTCTTACCTGGTTCTTCATCCATGAAGATGAGAAACATGCTATTCCCAGAGTAGTTTAAGCAGCTTTTGAATATATTTGACTATCTTTGTGTATCACTTTGGCCCAGCACACAGCAAACTGAAATGCAAAGCTCCTTTATCAGCATGCTTTTCTGTGGAGGCAGTGCTTATTTGATTGCTCCTATCCTCTCTGTACTTCCCCCAGGTTTTCTGGTTTGTGGGCCAACTTTAACTAAATTTGATAGAGCAGAAGTGGTCACAAGTTGCTATGGTTTCCATGAAACATGGCAGTAGCAGAGAGGCTCTGTCAGTGCTCCCAGCTGAAGGGCACCCAAGAGAGATTCTAGAGATTCCTCAAGAAGAGAAAAACCTTTGATCAGATTAAAGCCTTATCGGCTGTTAGAGAATGCAGCCACAAGACCCATGTCTGTAGGAAATCAGCCTTCACTAGTTCTGCTTAGGACAGCACGTCTTGGCTTTTTAAATGCGTCAAGCTATACTTGTCTTGGATTGTGAAGGCAGGCTGCTTCTATCTGAAATTTTACCATAAGCCCAACATTTCCACGGAGAAGATTTTTAGTTTTGCATGCTTTCAATCAAACAACTCAAATTAGCTTTTTGAAATTTCCCAGTGAAGCAAGGCTTACCCAGAAAAGAAGGTGAAAACTTCTCATGAGAAGTTTCTTTCAGTCCCAGTAGCATGAGAGCTTTTCACCACACTACACTGGTTTTGGGGAAGGCCCACATTAACAACATGATGAGAGCATTTGGAGTTAATAGAGTTAATATACACAGCATAATTACCCATAGCGTTTGAGATAGGATAGGGACGGACTGAGATCTATGTGCTTCCCCAACAATTCTTTAACAACACAACAAGAACATTTGTGATGTCATGGATCACATCATTAGCATCCACTGTGGCTTGAGACAGGTCTTGGTATGCTCCAGTTCCAACTGTCTCCCAAATAACACTAAAAAAGTCTCATGTTAGTATCCTAAAGTTGCCTGGGGCTCAGGCAGAGTAACACAGGGTCTTCTCAAGAACCTCAAGTCCAACACTAAGTCTTACAAAGAAAGTAACCACTAATGCTGCAAAGGGCTTCTGGTTTGGTGGAGGACATACCCCATGCTGCGCCAATAACTCCTGCAGAATGCAAGCCAACATAATTAATATTACTTATTAATTATGAGGCACACAGAAAGATAATGCTACAGTAGGATTAAAAAAAGAAAAAAAAAACAACCTACAGGTATAATCTTTAGTACTTGAACCAACCCTTTAGCTTAATATCCTCATCATTTTTTATTTACCACATCATAACTTGCATCAGAACTCTAACACAAGCTGCCTACCAAGTTTCACATCTGTTAGTGTATGCTACCCATGAAAACGTAAGAGGCTAAGAAACCAGTCTAGAAATACTTCTCTTTTTCCTACCTCTGTTCTCCCTCCCACACCCAGCACACACCACCTTTGAGTTTTGCATTGATTTCATTGCATCACCAAAATTAAACTAACAGGCTGAGTCTCATGCAGAAGCCTTTGAGGAGAGGTTGGAAAATGGAAAGCAAGAACCCACAGAAGCACACACCTGCTCATTCCATGGCACAGTGTACCAAACTTGAGATTTCTGAAAAAAAAAAAATCAGAAATCTTGTAGGTGTATTCACCACTTCCGTAGAAAGGACCAAATACACAACGTGTTGTCTCAGGACTGTCTGCAAGCTTAGAAATTGAAGAGTAGGATTGTGTACCAGCAGCACAAGAAGCCAATCCTTCCATCCCTTTCTGCCTTTCTCTATCAGCTGGAAAGGGATGAGGCTGCAGACATCATGATCAAAGGGGGCCGGTACCAGGTGCTAGGCACAGAAGCATGGTTTCTTTTGCCACCTGTATCCATCTAATTCTAAGCAAAGTGGGAAGATACCAGTGAAGAAAAGGTCGATAATTTAATAAGCTGGTAAGATGACGTTATGAACAACGGGGGACTTAGTTCAAACACCAAGCTTCTAAAAAAACCCGAACAAATGCCAGTGGATTATTCTCTGAGCACAACCTGTGGGAGTTGCCTGTATTGCATTACTCTGGCTCTGGCTGGCTGGCAGAGGCAGCTCTAAGCACCTGTGTCTCAAATGTCAGCAGCTGGGGCTGGTGTCTTCATCACCCACCATCCCCTGCAATCTCCTACAGAGTATGCCCTATTCAAGCTGGAAAATGCAGCACCCAGTGGAAATAGTACTATGTCCCAGAGGTTTGCTGACATAAAGTACCTTTGCTAATACAAGGGCTAAATCAGGCACACTGCTTCTGCCACACAATAATAGACTTCTTCCCCTTCTTGCTCTCTCCCTGACTTTCTCAGCCTCCCTTCTGCCCTGGGTTCTGGAAAGAAATGCTTGGAATGGATTTTTTTCATGCATATTCTTTAGCAGTCAAATATATGACTCACAATTTTTTTTTCCCCCTTCCCTATGTGATAACTCAAGGCATTTTGGTCTCCAGATGCAGAAATGAAAGCTAGCAGCAAAACTAGCAATGTAAGTAATGCACTTGAAATGTTTGGGTTAATTTGTTCGTGGCAAATGCTGCTCACAGCAGCACTTTATAAAAACCTCAATGACAAGTTAGTTTGTTTTCTCACCAAGGTAAAATAAGTGAGGGAAACTTTGCTACAGCTAATTATCTCTTGAAATAGGACAGCTAATGCTTTTATATAGGTGATTTTCAAATTCTGATTTCAATCTCTCTTTGAACTGCAGTTTCAAATAGGCGATGCCTTAATGTTGCTTGTTTCTGCAGAAAAACAATTCCAACAAGAACTTGCAAGAAAATGTTAAGAAGTGAGGTATTTCAGACAGAAAGAAATTTGGGGAACAGTGAAAAGATTTTCTTTGAAAACAAGTTGGAATCTGACGACAAATTTCTGTTACATCATGTTTTGGATGTTTTTTTACCAAGACGGCTGTGTGAACAAGTTGTGTTAGCCTGAGCTTTCAGAGGAGGCTACAGTTTTAGGCAGGAACGCTCAATTACTGGCTTAAGACATATATATGGGAGAAAACCTACTGAGCTGGCACTTCGTGTTGCCTTGGTTAGCTGTGTGTGCTGCTCAGTCAGCAGCTGAGCGACTCATGCAGGGAAGTCTTTCCTGTGGGGGGCTGTGGGCTATATGAGGATTTGTTCGTGAACAAGCTGGAGACTGAGCAGCATTTGCTGAAGAAATTAGCACAGAATGAATGAGAGCATGTCTGACAGAGAGAGAATAACTCAGAAGCTGAAAACGAGAACCGTGTTGAAAAACTGTTTACTGAGAAAGATCTTTTTTCCTCCCTTTACTTGCTTTATCCGGCCCAGGGTTGTGAAGCCAAACCCCGCTGCTGCCATGAAGGAGCTCCTATTTACCCGCAGGTACTGTGGAGCAAACCGTGAGATTTTGCTCTTCCTTCTGAGCGGAGGGGAGGACGGGTGGAGATGCCTGGTGGGGAATCTGTCTCCCAGCTGTATGGCAGGATGCTGGGCAGGGACAGGCCTGGCTCCCTGATGCCCTTTGCAGGACTTCACAAAAGCTGCAGGCAGACCAAGGGCGCTCCCTTTGTGCAGCCGCTGCCCTGAGCTTGTACGACACCATTTAATCCCCTCGGACACAGCGGGGGCCCGTTGTATTTCCTAATTCCTCTGGCTAGCATGGGCTTTTCTGAAGGCTGAAAGAGGAGATGAGACAGCCTGAAAAACCTCCAACCACTTCTGTTTAAATAGCGCTTTTGATCTCCAACTGGTGCGGTTTAGTCAAAGCAGCAACACACCGAAACCTGGAGAACGCAGACCTCGGGAGCTGCTTTGCCAGTCTCTACTCTTCAGGCTGGGGATGTGCCTGAAGTGCGGAGGTGTTAGAGGGGAGGGGAGGGGAGGACCGGGAGGGGTCTGCCCTAATGAGCCTGCGAAAAGGAGCTGGCCCGCCAGTGGGCGTCTGGAAATGCGATCTCTAACTTGCACAGTGCCATTTTTTATTTTTATCTTGTGAGCGTGGTGAAATGGGGCAGGAAGAGCCGGGATGCCACTCCAAAGAAAAGGCAGGTTGCGACACAGAAGGGGGCCCAGACCCAACCCTCCATGTTTCACGTGTGCGAGGATGTAAGGACAGACGTGTGAAAAGGGACCACTGACGTGGGCTGTCAGCAATTAACAGGTGTAAACACCTTTATCTGGAGGAGAACAGCCATCACAGGTTTAATCCAATGTCCAAGGATGTCAGCCAGCTCGTTCCACTGGTTTCATTGGCTCTTAGATCAGGTGCCCTGTCCACAAAATACTGGGCAACTTTGATTGCCCCAGGAAAATGTGAACCTTGTCCTTGTATAGACATCTGCCTAATGACATAAATTCACCCCACAGGAGAGCCATAAATCCCTCTTCATGTTGGTACATGCCTAGTTATAGCAGAGCACTCTGCTGGGAATGGACTTACATAGGTATAAAAGTGTTCAAACTGGTAAAGATTATTCCTATGTAGTACAGGAAAGAAACTGTTTGGGGCTAATATAGCTTTTCTGCTTCATAGTGTAAAATACACGCACCTGAAAACATCAGTACAAAATAATATCACTTCTCAAAAGTAGTACCCAAAGTTGTTTGGACTGCATATGAAACTGTAAAAAAAATTACTATTTGCATTGCATTCCCTATCAGGAGGGAAGGAAAAACCCACAACAATAAAAGTTCTGATTGTTACACTAAAATTTAAGTAGTTCACCACTTTTGCACTCAAGAAGTTTGTCCTATCACTTTTTCTTTTTACTGAGGCAAGCCATTCATATTCTTTAGTTTCCTTAGTAACCCAAAATACTGTACTCGAAACACCCCATTTCATTTAGAAAAGCAAATTCTCTGCATTTTCTGCCATCCAGTGAGGTAAAGCCAGAATAAGTTCCTGTTCATATATGAGACCTGAATCTTGGTTTCAATACACAAATTATTTTATGCTTAGTGAAAAAATAAGTGGGTGTTTAGCACCATATATTATCTTTTTTTACAGTCTTGGTGCAGAAGCTAAAGAGAGCATCGTTGCAGGAACTAAGGTGTCCTTTTTTTTTTTTCTGTTCAGAGGTGGCCATGTCTCCAGGCTGTGTTAGTGGAGGTCCTTAGAAAGCATGTTGGGGGCAAACTGCATGGTGGCTCCCTGTGCTGTCCTTTCACTAGCGAGAGGGCAACCTACCTGATGAGTTGCCAGGCTCACCCTGTTTCCCTAGCTGGAGTCATAAGCAGAATGCTTTCCACATGCTATCTGCCCCTCATGCTAGGGTTCAAATGAAATGGTGGCAAGAAAACAGGAGTCAGGTTGGTGTAGAAGCATGCTCAGTGATGTGGTGGATGTAGGTCTGCTTAGAACCCCACATGAAGTAACCTCTTCAACTCCTTGCCTCAGAGTCCGCAGAGATGTGATGCACAAAGTGGCACTGAATTTCTTTGGAAAGCGTGTGGACAATGTATATAGGAGCAATTAAACCACTCCTTATTGCAATAACTGATTTGCTGACCACTGTGCAAATGGCGTTAATGAGGTCTTGAGCATATCTTCCAGATATGAATTCTGTTACACCCGCCCTGTGCAAAACCCAAAGCTTATTTACATATAGGTCCTGAAAACCAGAAGCATTTTACAGAAGTCTGATATTATCTAGTAACTGTATTATAAAATAAATTGCACTTCCTATGTACTGGCCTATGTAGCGTGTAGTCTCATATCAGCATCCCGCCCAGGATGATGTGCAACATGGACACATGGTCGGCAGCCGTGGTAGCCTTGCCATGTAGAGACTGACCACACAGATAAGGCCTCCTCCTCATTGCCTTGCTGGCATTCAGATTTCACCTCTTATCTTATTCATAACTTCATTTTCATGTTTTTCTCACAGGTTTCTTTGTTCTTCAAGGACTAGTTCCACTGCAATAGATGGCCATTTTGTCCCTGTCTGGGTGGAGCCAGGATATTATCCCAAAGAATTGGCTCTGGGGTGTGCTTTCCGCTCCTGGTCATGTCTACGGAGAAAAGGGGAAGCGTGCTTGCAGGCATGTGGGAGTAAAGCAGTGCTAGCTTAAATCTACCCAGCCCGTGTAATAACAGTAGTGAAAACCCAGAGATATGTCTGCCACCCCCGCTCACCACCATGGTGTGTACCGATGTCTCCCAGGGGTTGGTTGGTGGTGACTTACACCCAGGCAATTGCATCAGTCTGTGTTATCCTTACTGGACAGAGGAAAGCTTCCATTCTGCTGTGCCAGCTTGCCTTGCACTACCCTTTGATACTGCGGCAAGTATAAATAGAGACCTGAGCCCCGGCAGGCAAGGAGGCTGGGCTGCCCACTGCAGGGGCTGGGACACCCCACTCAGCCCCTGCTCAGCACGCTCACAGCTCTTGTCTTCATCAAAGCAGGCAACTGCAGGCCACTTTAGCAACACTTATGGAGCTTGGCATCCTTTGGTGCTTGGTCAAGGCTTCTGTACGTGCCCTGATACCTCCGAGACACATGTCTGGCCAGCACAGCGTAGGTGTGTGCCATAAAACTGGCTAGAAAATGGGCCTCTAAGAGATGCAGGCAGGGCCAGGGCTGAGAAGGTACAAGATATTTGTGGCAAAGGAAACAGATGCTCGCCCCTGCTTTGCACCGCTTTGCTCTGAAGATGCAAGGTATTTTGCGAACAGTCATCTTTCTCTTTTAAAGACAACAAAAAAGCACTTGAAGGGCTGGGTCAATGCCTTCTGAGGTTGCTGATTTGACAAGGATAGCAGGGCTTTCCCTAAGTACAGCCAAGTGAAATTTTTATAGCAAATCACATAAAACGTGACAGGTTTCAAGTTTCTTTGCACTGCATTCATGGAAAGATTTGTAAAAGCGGTAAGCCTTACAACTTACAGTCAAAACCGTACCTAAGGGCAGCTTCTGAGCGCATCTTAAAATCACAGCTTCAGTGTGAAACCAGACAACAGAAAACTCACTGCAAGACAAAATACTCAGAAGGCAAAAGAAAAAGCCCCGGGCCCCTGACTTGGACTGCTTTTGGGTTCACTGGAATCAGAAACTCAAAATAAAAAGCACAGGCTGAAAAAAAAAAAACCCAGATAGATCAAAGCTGGAGAAAATGTTCTCACAGATCTTCATGAAGTGAAACTACCCAATTTCACAGAGTTTCACTTACAAGCAGAAGTGGTGAGCCCTGTGGACAGTATTAAGGATGAATTGGAAATTCTACCAGGTAGCAGCTAACATCACTCTCTGCTTCCCTGCTTTCACAGTTCTTCTATGCTGCCCCCCCCCCCCCCTTTTTTTTTTTTTTCCTATTTCAATTGCCTGAATACATCCTTATAGAGAATTTGATGTTTTGGACTAAAAAGTATCTTGGTCATAAGCCCAGACCTTACTTTGCTGGGACCCAAGTGGAAGAAAAGGAGTTTCTTTTGAAAACTGATTGCATTGGGAATATGTATATTTAATCTCTAGCCTCTTTTCCACTGGCAGCAAGAATTGTGTCTTGCATACGGTATCACTGTGGATCTGCTGGTGCATCCATGGACTTCACCAATGTCCTGTAGACATTTATAGGTACTCTGCTGCTCCAAACGCCACCACTGTTGTCACCCCATACAGTTCATTACTACACTTCAGAGAGGAGATATCCCTACTACTCATCTACTCTTTGGGAAGCTGACTCAAGTCTATACAAATATTATCCATTCTCTAAAATGACTGAAGAGGTAATGAAGTCAGTGTAATGTTTTCTTGTCCTTCCCTCAGACCAGTGATTCACCTAGCCAGTGGCCTGTCTCTCTCTGTGGCCAGTACCAGATGTCTTGGAGAAAGCCACAATTCATTTTGCAGATGACAGACCGGCTTACATGGGAAGCTTGCTTTCCAAGCTTTAACAGAGATTGGTTTGTGCTCTGAAATACATGTAGGAAATGATGGGAGAACTTAACCCTTCCAAAGTTTCTTTTTTCTTTACCTGGCTGGTACCTATTAAGAAACTCTTAACTATATACAGACCCAGCTGTTTTATGGGTATTGCTAAACTCTTGGTTTCAATGGTATTTTTTGGCAGTGAGTTCTAGGCTGTGATCTCCCACTGTTTAAAAAAATTTCCACCATACCTTCTCCCTCATCTGTTGACTAAGCATAGAGAGTGGGTGAAGTGACTATCTGAGCTGTTTTATGAAACAACAAACAAACAGAACACACAAGTAAATGAATAAAAAATCAAAAAAACAATATCTGAGCAAACACATTCTTGCACACTGTGATCTGCAGGAGCATGGAAAGTCCATCAGGCTCATGCCTACAGCAGCTTGCTGGACCAAAGTGCTAAACACAGCATCAAATAATGTGTTGAACTTAAAAGTCCTGCAGTGGAGGGGTTCTGAGGTCCTGAGCTCCCCTGCTGCGTGCCAGAGTCCCTCACCTTTGTGCACCACCTGATACTCATAGCAGCCACCCCACCTCAAACGCCGCACACCCTAATTTAAACTCACACTCTGTGTCTGGGAGGCCTGTGCTGGCACAGGGAAGACAGAGATGCCAGGCAAGGTTTGGATTCAAAGAGTTTCAATCCGTCCTCTTACCCTGAGCCAGAGCTACTTCTTGCTTGCCCTCCTGCTGGGGCTGCTGGACCTGTACTGCCGCCCTCGCCCAGCCAGCCCACCAGGCACCTACACATTTCGGCACAAGCAGCCCAAGCCAGTGATAGAGGTTGTTATAGCTGCGTGGTGCATCCCTCCTCCTCCACTGAGCTACCAGGGCCAGCCAGCTACCCCACGGCAGCCTCCTGTGTGCAAACTCTTGCCCTGTACGTGCAGGAGGCCCTCTCTTGTCACAGGGGTGGGCAACCTTGAATTACCACCTAGTGAGGCACTGCAGCAGGCAGTTTCTGCAGAGCAACATCCCACCCTGACTTTTTCCTGCTGGTGGCATTCCCCCTTAGCTCCTGAGCCCGCTCTGCATTTCCTCCTTGCTCTCCACAACAGCAGAAGAGGGCCTGAGGCTAACATCCCTGCATGGCTCTCTGGGCACCACTTTGGAGGCACAGCAGAGACTGTTGGGACCCAGCGAGTCCCCTCTGCATGTGGTGGATTGTCAAAGTCTCCTGATGGTGGAACAACCTCATAGTTTTACAGAGAAATGCCTTTTTCTTTTCCTTAGGATTGCATCTGCTTAGCTTTTAAAATCAAGTATGTCTATTTCTAAATCCAAGAACAGTGATTTCTTTGCCACTCCTGGTTTAGGTATAGACTCTCTCCTCTCGAGTAACAGAATGATGCAGATACTCATTCTGTGTTCTGAAGTAAAATTCTTAAGGAGTTCATAAATTACTGTCATAAACCTGCCAATAGTACTGGCCTTCATATGCATTTAAAGATAAGCAGACTGTTCTTTTGGGGTCATGCCTTAGCAGTCAACTAAACCATGATTATCTTCTAGTCATGAAAACAATGTAGTTTATTTTCTTTTATATTGAATACACTGGCAGTGTGGGGAAGATACTTTTATTTCCCACTAGAGAGCTACCTCAGAGCTGGAATTTGGCTCCCACACTAAAACACAGTCCAAGGCAAAGCTGCCATCCAACAGTCTCTTATTAATGGCCACATGATAAAGGGCAAGCCAATCTGGGGGATCTGCAAGCCAGCCATAACCCTAAGTCCTTGCTAAGACTGTCATCACAACACACCACTACACTGAGCGTGACCAGTTAAACACTCAGTCTAATGTTTTGGCCTGGGACAAAATCTCTTGATCTTACCAAAGCAGTGTATTCATCTCTGTCAGATACTTTACCCCTTGCTTCACAGAAATTCCTGTGTTCAGGTCTCACAATGTTTCTCAAGGCTTTTAAATGAAAAAAGGCTCAAACAGAGAGAAGGCTGCGTAAATCTGACATTGTGCAAGATTTTTTTCTTCTAGTAAGCCAGGGTTTTTATGAGCTTTAGTTTAATTTCCTATTCACAAGATGGAGTTAGTATTTTATAATGCTGACACAAATTAACTCTTTGTTACAGTTCAGGCAGTCTGCAAAAGTGCTGGAAACTTTTCTCTCTCCCCTACGCAGTGACAGAGTAGTTTAACTATTGTGAAAAAGATAGGTTTCTTCTACTGGGCGAGTGAATGAAAATGCGTGGCAGTGTTGAGTACTGTGCATCTCCCTGAGACACGTGTCTTTGGCAGAGTTACTTCTAGTATATGACCACTTCTACTAATGTCACCAGTTCTAGAGGGCTGAAATCATTATCAGCTTGCTACCCTGCTCCTCATGCAGCACCCTCTGAAGACAGACATTTACTTGTAGGGAGGTTTTGCATGCTCACAGTGTGAGACTGCAGATGTAACCTTGGATAACAAGGA
Source organism: Numenius arquata (assembly GCF_964106895.1). Lineage (NCBI taxonomy): Eukaryota > Metazoa > Chordata > Aves > Charadriiformes > Scolopacidae > Numenius > Numenius arquata. Next base: position 40,789,577 of record NC_133576.1, read on the forward strand.
GCCTCCGATCACCTCACCTCTCTGCTCACATACAGCACCAGGGATTTTAGGAGTCTACCAACGTAAATCCCATCACAAGGCACGTCAGATCCACCAGCTTTCAATGAGAAGCAGTATGCTTAGTTATAGGTGTCCATGGATCCAGGCAGGGAAGCCCTTCAGAGCAGGAAGAGCTTCTTGCTAGAGTTTTATTTAGCATTTGCAAAGGAAGAAACCCACAATGGCTGGGCATTACTTGACACATTAGAACTAAGAAGAAAGTAAGCACAGTGTATTTTTCTGTGTTGTAAAAGTGCTCTGGTGGAGTTCATTTCCATTTGATAAGAAATGAACAAAATATTGCACCACAAGTCTTCATTGCCTTGATTAATTAATAAAAAAACACAACAAAGGCAAAACCAGGAGTAACCTTCTTTGCATACTGAAATAATTAGACCTTGCAGCGAAAGGAAAAATGAGGGGAAAGTGCCCTCCTGGAAAATATTGTGCTTCATGCTATTTAGAGCCCCATAAAAACCCTGAAAAAAAGATCAGTTATTCTGTCTTCCTTGGCAGGAAAAATTATTAGGACAGACTAACACCCTTAAGAAGTTAAAAGAAGTAATGAGGTTGGGGAGGTATCATGTAATTATCTAGGCATCCTTTAAAAATTATATATGCAGTCTTTAACACAAGACTCTCCAACAGGTTTTGGTCCCCCTGCCCAAAAGACATCAGTGTATTGACCTGGCCAATATACACGAATCTGTGTCGATCCCTCAATAAAGCCAGCAAAACCGTCCTTATACCATGAATCTTACTAGAATAAAAGTTTGAACTACAGCCTTGCTGATGCAGTCCCAGATTACGGAGTGATGTTTTTCTGTGGGTTGCACTGCTGCAAGACACCTTGTACTCCTAACACCAAGCCCAGACCGTAAACTGAAAGAGGCCTTTAGGAAAATGAGGCCATCATTAAAAGCAGAGCCGGTAAACATTTGAATGTGCTCAGCATGCAGAGCATGCCGCTGGAGGTTTCAGTATAATCCTCATTTCTTTACCTAGTGGCAGAAGTGAGGACCTGGTGTGGTGTGATAGAAAAAGGGCCATATCCTTTGTGGTGTACCACATTCAATTAATATGTCAGGCTTTCTACGTCTGTCACTGCTCGCAGGGGCTGGAACAATGGTTCTGCTTCCCCACTCCCCTCTTTTTTTCCCAATTTTCACATAGTATCGAGCTAGAAAAGAGTTATGGATTTCCTTCTCAGTGAACTGCATGGACTGATAAAGTGAAATCCATGGCAGAAAACAACTTGTTATTTTTCCCTTTACCTCACGATTTCAGTTAAGAGAGAAAGTGCAATAAATTTTGGCGGGAAAGAAAGAAAAGAGACAGTTTTGGACATTTCAAATGGCTGGTCTATGTAAACACTATTGAGAAATAGGGGTGAGAACAACCGACCCTAGGGATGACTATTTTTCTTGCTCTGATGCCCAAACGTTACTTTTGCTGCACCCAGGATTTTGAAATTGTGTGAAGTTCATTTGAGTAAGGAAAGGAACAAAAAGGGAACTGCTGGAAAACCGTCACAGCCTTCCACATTCAAACACAATATTCTTTCGCAATGATGAAACATTTGCTTTTAAACTCAACCGAAGCACTGTTGCCCAAGCATTTCTAACACTGTACATACCAGGATCTGCACCAGGATTGCCAAAACTGGATGAATATCTCAAGGTATCTAGTGTAAGACTTCTAGACTAGCAAGACTTCTAGCATAGTCCATGAAGAAACACAAAACACTGGTACGATAATAATGCTAACAGCAATAATGACAACTGTAATTAGGAGGAGGATAAAACCCGTTCTGGAGTGTTGGGTTAAATCACTTGCTGGATTAACCAGCTTTGATGAAACTCCACCTTTTCTGGACAAATCTGTCCCTGGTCTCCAACCAGCTGCTATCAGGCTGTTTGAGCTCCTGCCTGCAATACAGCCTCTGCTGTCCCCGTCCCATCCCGTGGGCTGGCTGTGTTCTGGCACTGGCTGCAAGCACTGCCCCGTGAGGCTCACTCTGTTTGTTATTTTATCAGAAGCACAAAATTTCCTCAATAAGTCTTCCTGTGCTACAGATTAAACAGTAAACAGTTGGGTGAGAGAAAAAAAAAAAAAAAAATGCTGGCGAAATGCAGGAAGATCCTTCTTGTTGTTCTAGCAGTATTGCTTCCTTTGCTTGGTAGGGGTGCTGAGGAAATGTCAGCTGCAAGCGCCGCAGAGCAGTTCGCCGCTTCTTGCTCAGCCTTCAGCATCTCCCCTGCCCAGGCTAGACGGTGCTGCGAGCCCAAGCGACTCAGGCAGCTCGCTGCCTCTCAGCTCTCCTCCGGTGCCAGGAAAGACAGACGTAGAAAAACTTTTGACACGGGAAGAGGGGGGAAAGGAGGGACACAGAAAAAAGACCTGAAGCAAGGTGGGAGAGCGGGCTAGCGTTTCGGCAGGCTGCCCTCCGCCCGCATCCCACTCGAGCGAGCGCTGGTCTGCAGGAGCGGCAGGGTGCCAGGGGAGCCGCTGCTTGTTGTGACACAGCAGCTGGGACGAGCCTTCCGCATTCCCCAGCCCCGCTTATTAATACGAATAACTCATGACTCACACCGACACCGCCAGCGAGGCCGGGAAACATGTAGTCTGTAGCTATAAAGAGTTATGAAGTGCTGCTCTCTGGCAGCGCCCCGGCCACGCTCGGCAACCGACGAGCTTTGTGCGCCTTGTCATCTGCAGAGGCACAGCCCTGCTGCAAAAAGGACTTGAGCAGTCAGAGGGCTTGCTTGGAAAGGGGAAAAGTTCAGCTGTAGCATGAGCTATTTAGGAAGGTCATTACAAGGAAGCGGACAAGTTTCTTGTGCCAGTCCCTGGCTTACTCGTATGAATAACCCATGACTAAACCATTAGCTCCACGGGGGGTTGTGAGAACATTACAAGGAACCTCTGAGTGCGCTTGGTCACTGGTCAAAAAAGACAGATTGCTGGGTGAAGTCCTTCAATCCCCCCCTCAGCCTTTACAGGACTGCTTCATTCCTCTAAGGGTGGCTGAAGCCGATAACTTGCAGTCATCCGAGACCTGCGTGGCATCAACAGAAACTCTCAGTTTATCCACACCGCTTCTTTTCCTGAGCCACGTGAGTTGCAGCTAACTTTAAGCAGGTTTCTGAGCTTTTTCTGACTTCTCCCTGGTGAGCATGCCTTTACCTAGGCTGATGGTCTAGCGTAAGTGAGACAGCATCACGCTCTGCTGGCTGTATGCACCAGCTCACTCCCCATGCTTCAGCCTGTAATACGTGTCGTATGCTGTTGGGTGTCATTTTTCATGGCAGTGGCTCAAAAAGTCACAGTTCTGCCAAAAAGAATCAAAAGGGGCTTGTGCTACTGCTGCTGTATCTGCAGTAGTTCATGTGAGTTATTCTAGCCCACTCTGATTTATGAAGAGAAAATTCACAAGCATGCAATGGCTGTTTGAACAGCTTAAATGAGTCCTTGTTATAATCTCTTTAACGGACTGATAAGTAATGAGATGGTATTCCTGCAGGCTCAGATATTAGCTTCGATGAGAGCACCTCAAAGAAAACTGAAGTGGGAAAAAGCATGTACTACAAGAATGTCCCCAGATACTCTCTAGACATGCATTTTCTTAAGTATGGGAAAGTAAAAAGTATATTTAGAAAGTCTGAATGGCACTTACCTCTCAAGAAGTGCTGGTAAGAAGGAAGTGACTCAAATATGCTGTTTGAAGCCATTGTTTCCTCTTTAAAACTCACTCTCTCTTTACAGTGAAGGAATATATGATTTCTTCTACCTTGGGGAGTGAAAAATGAAGCATGGTCATTGCTACCACCCTCCTCCCAGCCATCGCGCTGTGTTTTATCCCGCTGCCTCAGGAGCAGCACAAAGCGGATTATAAGGTTCTTTTGCTAAAAGAACTCCGAAATTGTTTCTTAAAAAGAAAAAAAAATAGCGGATCGGTTGTGGTTGATGATGCTTACCACTCTACGAAACTCTGTGGTTTGCAGTCAAAACGATTCGCCCTGCCTGCTGACCAATATCCCGGACCCGCTCTTGTGTGACTGCCTCTGTACCCAACTTGTGGTTCTGTGGTTGTTTATGAGGCCCAAAGAAGTGTTTCACACAACCAAAATTACAAATTTAACTGTTCCCCTTTCCAGAACCTGCCTCCATTGGTCCCTTTGCATCACGTGACCTGAGTGATGTCGACTTTCTTTTTTTTTTTTTTTTTTTAACTTTCTGAAGTCATGCCCTACCCACTCCACCTGCCCTCCCCGGGGCTGCGCGAGGCAGCGATGGAGTCTGCTGAGGGAGGGAAAAGAAAAATGACTCACCGTCCCTGATGCTACAAATGGTCTTGCTGAGTTAGTTCAACTCCGCTTGTTTTGTTGTTTGTGGTTTTTGGAACTACTGATTATTTTGATAGAGATTTCATTGCTGCTTATTCAATAGTAATTCAAACCCGAGTATTAGTCTGCTGCAAAGGCAGGATGTGTAAGTCATCCTGTAAAACATTAGGAATCAGCTGTAGGAAAGACCCCTGGCTGGGGAAAGGACACTGTAAAGAGTTTTTTTTTAAATAAATTAAAAAAAAATAGTAAAAAAAAAAGAGAAACTGTCAGGGGAGACCAAAAAACCAAGCCAAACCAACACTATCTTGAACCTGTATGATGGCACCCTCTAAGGAATGCTTGAAGGTTGCTAATTTCTGAGCCCACTGGGAAGGTTTGTAAATTACCTCCATAGGGTCGAATCCAATAGTCCTTGGTTAGCACAATTCCTCTTCCCACCAGAAGGATCCCTACCCAAGAGAAAACCTAGTAAAATCCTCAAGATTTAGCTCAGCATCTCTTGAGATGATAATGAATCTGTCCTGTCCGAAATCTTCCCTTTCCTTCTCCTTCCCCAAAAGACGAAAAAAAAGAAAAAAAGAAAGAAAAAAAAAAAGGGTCCTAAACCTAATAATCAATTGTCAGTTCTGGCTCTGGCCCTGACAATGCAAAAATGGGGAGAAAAATCACTTGCTACAGCACAAAGAAGTGGTTGCTGTGCCACCTTTTCTCTCCTTTTCCTCTCTCCTGAACAGTGGGCAGCAGCCCTTTCCCACCTCGCTGCGAACCAGAGGGCGCCTCACACCTGTGCAGGCTGGGGTTCAGCACTCCGAAACCCATGAAACCTTTGCCAAGAAACCCGTGGCAATAAAAGGACTGCACCGATAGCAGGGCTGAAGCAGAACGAGACTCTCCCCGCACCCTCCGACTGACTATACCACAGCGAAAGAGCTCCCTTGGAAGAAAAGCAAGAAGCCTTCGCAATATTATCAAAAATACTGGTAGGTGGAGCACAAATACGTAGCAACACAGTTCCTCCCGCAAGGAGCTCACAGTCAAACCCCCTGGCAAGCAGATACCTCTTGTGCAGACTGATGCCAGACTTCTGTGAGGCTCTGCAAAAGCACCTCCCGCATTGAGGAGCAGGGATCCCCAGACAAAATTAGGTACTTAATGGGTTTGGATTTTTTCTGCTTGTTGCAACTGGAAGTAGAATGCCTTTTCCCAAGACTGCCTGCATTTCTAGCGCAAATGCAATCTACCCGAGCATCTTGGCTTCCTTTAAGGGTTAGCGGGGAGCTGCATGTGCATGTGCAGTAGGTTTTCCTCAGAAAAGTTCAGTCTGCTGGAGCAGAATCTTTTCATGATGCAAAAGGACGTGGCAGTTCTAGCGACACATATTACCTAGGAAATTGGGAAAATTTCCCACATGAATTTCCAGAAAAAAACCAGAGCATTTCTGAGCAGCAAGAGCAGGAAGTTTAGGACACTTTGCTATCGTGCTCTGAGCCTGGCTCAAACCCCTGTTGCGCTTGAATCAGACCAGTAACTCAAAGCTTGGCTTTTTTGCTTACCGGCTCTTCCAGAGCCTACCGCAACTAGACCAACTTTTTGGCTGGTCTGGGATAAACCTCTCCCCGCTCCCGGACCTGGATTCCTTCTACTCCCAAGTCAATAATTCAACAAGCATCCACCGAAGACGAAACCTGACAGCAATGCTGATGCCCTTAAGGGCGCTTTCCTGGGAGGTGGGATGCTCCCGGGGGGAGGACACACCGCTGTCCTGCCTGGTCCTGTCCTGGAGGCGGGGGCAGCATGTTCCCGGGTGGGATGCATGCACCCAGGGGGGATGCATGCCCCCGGGCGGGCGCTGCGGGGCCGGGGCCGGCAGAGGGAGCTCAGGCTGGAGGGACGAGCCCGCAGCCCAGGGAGCAGCGTTCCTGCGGAAGGGGAAGAAGCCCGAAGCCTGGAGTCTTAAGTGATCCAGCAACGTGGCTGAACCGGGAGTGGATGTTGGCTCCAGTTTTCCCTCGACTGCCTATGCGGTTGGGTTGTGCCATACGGTGCAAAGCGGCTGGAAGTTAAGCAACCGGCCATACATTTGGCCAGCACATAAGCAAATTTTGGCTTCACTTTCTCAAGGGTAGCTGCCCCAGAAACCTAATTACACAAGTTTAACTCAGCTAGTCAGAGTGCAGAACCAGGACCTTATGGCACATTCACCTGAGTGTAAGCCAAGCACCCAAATTTCAGAGAAATCTGTCACCATATAAAAAAGAGATTTTTAAAGCAGGGACACAAAAGGGACATATAATGTGCTGAGTTGCCTGTGACTATCTATCTGCTCTGTCCCAAAAGGCAAGATGTATTATGGAGATTTTAAATGGCATCAGAAGTTTGAGATGAGCTAACAGCAACATATTTCAGTGAGTCTGAGGAACCAGGCTGCTGCAGGGATGTGTTTGGGTAAACTCACTGCTATGGCAGGGAAAATCAGATCCCTTATTTCTGACCCTTTGTCTTGGCATCTGGGAAAGAGACCTTTCCTACAGGAGCTCTAGTCCTTGGCTGCTTCAGAAGGCAGCAGCAACCACAGCTTTAAGTCACTATTTGTGCTGCATTTTATTTCTCTTCTTTTTCTAGTACTCAATGGGCTGGGGCAGGAGAGCTGCCAGGGTTGGGATGGACACCCAGACAGGCAGAGCATGTGCTGTGAGCATCCACAGAGGTCTCAGAGCTCTGGGCAGCACCCAGCAGCACAGCGTGCCAGCGCACAGCGAATGTCAGCTATGTTAATACCTTCACCTCAGTCATCTGCCATGAAGGCCGTGGCATAGCTATGCTATGCGACAAGCAACAGTTGGCCTGGTTTTGTCATCTCATAGCTAGGGCAGATGATGCAAGGGAAAAGCCCGAGTGTTTCGACATGTAGGCTGCCACTCCGGTCTCTGCTCTGCCAACAGTCAGCTGCAAATAGTACACAGGAATATGCTATATTAAGGTCTAACCACCTTGAATTTTCAAGGAAAGCACTGTACTATGTGAGTCTGTGCTACACTCAAGCATGAGGATGGACAAATATTCTCCAAGGCCACTGCTATACCCACCAGAGAAGCCGTGAATCCTAAAAAAGTGGGCAAGGGTTACTGGCAAGGCTGAATGCATCATGGTACTGTTTTATGCTGGGTACACATCAGCTGTTCCTACAGCCCTACAATAAATCTATGTCAAAATGTACTGTTAGTGTAGCTGGCATTGCGCGGAGGAAAAGAATAAACTGGATCATTTCACAATCCATGCCCCAAGGAGGGCATCCAAATGTTGCTACGTGAGCTGTGCCATCATTAATTCCAGTCTTTTTTTTTTTTTGTTAAAGCTGTCCTGTAGTTACTGTAAACAGAGGCCCTTAGAAAACTCATGTGACTGGTACTTAGACATCCTTTGCTTTCTAATGAATAAGATGTAAGATGATGGTTAACCTTCAGGGAGTAATATCAGTCTTAGATCTAGAAGCTGACACATCATGAAAGAAATTAACAAGTGACCACGTGACAATGGAAAGATCAAATTATTACGTCAGTAGTCATTTGTTTAATTTGGTCTATGGGGTAGGACTCAAAGATTTAGGGGTACTGAGGAATTGGTTTCCTGCATTAGTACTGCAGAGCATGGCCCCGTTGACTGGGGTTGCTGGCTGGAACATGACATCCAGTAAACATGCCCTGACACCAGGCATGTATTTACACTGAAGTCTTGGCCAACAGATCCCATTTGGAATCTCTTAAGGTTGCCAAAATTTGGAAAAAAAACACTACCACCCCCTCCCCCAAGCCCTCAACAGAAGTCCAGTTTTTTAAGAGCGTATACTTAAGGTCTCACTGGTAGGAATGATAAATTAACACAGAGAAAGCTCTGAGCACCTAGATTTATCAGTCTCTACATCTAAACTGTCTTTTTCCCCTTGCAGAGCACAATAATCACCCAACCCCACCAAGGTATGCCCCAGAGGCCAGCCGCCTTTCAGGCTGCAAAATCCCGCAAGCTACTGAGAGGCCCAAACCAGAATGATTTAGGGATTATTTTGGCCGCTCTCAGGAGGTGTTGGGAGGTCAGGTTTACAGTTTGAGGTTTGACACAACAATGTAGGGAGGCGCGCAGTCTCTCCATCTGCCCTACAAGTGACCGGCTGTACATAAACAAAGGCTTCCTTCCCTCCACTGATAGCAGCCTCTCCGTTTTCACCCTCCTTTCAATTTAGACTGGCTTTAATCCCTTGAGATCTTCCAGACAAGACACCATACGTCTCAATGCAGCAGGATGTGCTCGACCCTGGGGCATAATCTGCATGTTAGATACACTCCGCTGCTCTGCCCCAACACAAGCGAAGCCTGGACTTAGCGGTGTGAAATGCGTGGTGTGCCTGGCCAGCCGCAGACAAAGCTGGTTGGGTTCAAACACGAGCAGGGATGGACAAGTGCTAAACGGACCGAGATGAGTCAGAGCAGGAGAATAACAGGAGGATGCTGTTCCTTTACATCCACTTGTCCCATCCATGGGGCAGAGCAAGATGAAAGCAAAGCAAATGCTCTCAGTGAGAGGACAAAAAATCTCCTTGAGGCTAGTGGGCAAGGGCAAACTCCAAATCTGGCAAACTCCAGCTTTGGTAAAGGCCCTAGTTGGTCAAGGCATACCACACTGCCCTTCACAGCCCCCAGCATACCCAAAAGAAACACGACCCAAGTTCTCCCTGTCACAGCTTTGCATGCTAAGGCTTTTGGCACATATCTTGCAGAGAAGAAACTGAGAGGAGGTTAGAAGCTGCCTGTGTATTTTGCTCAATACATAATTTGTATTTTCCCTCAACACTCCCCCTTGCTTTCCACTTACCTGGAAGCCAAAGTGAAGGCTTCAGGCTTCCAAGAGCTGCATGAGCCTCCCTCTATCCCTCAAGTTTTCAGCCTTTCTAAAAGAAAAAAATTGCCAGTTGCCAAGCTAGACCCTTGACATGCTAGTGCTGAGAGGCTGGGAATATCATGGGCCAGGCAGTCCTGCAAAATCACCGTGGAATAGCAGAGCATGACTTACAGAACAGCAAACTTGTATTGTAGTGAGCCGGAGCTGCTGGCACTCATTTGCCATGAGTAGGGAGCTCTGCCTTATGGTGGCCTCTCATAACCTTGTGGATGAGGTGTAAGAGTTATGAAAATAATAATTAAAGCAAAAGCGGAGGAGAAAATTCACCAGTGATGAAGTGGATCTGCCTGCGAATTGTGTCTGTCAGTCACCACAGCAGAGGAGAGCATGGAAACATTTTAAAACAACACCCAAATGTTTCACTCTGGCAGTTTCAAAATAAAATGCTTTAGGTTTTAATTTCAAAATTGACCCAGATTAAATAACTAAGCTAAAAAAAGGACTGACTTAAATGAACAGTTTCCTTCTGGTCTTCCTGTTTTGCAGCCATACCAAAAATGCTACATCAGAGCTGCTGCAGAGTGCTCTGGTACAGAAGCCTGACCAGTGTCACTCCACCACATTTGGTCCTTTTCCTCCCTGGATTCAAGAGCTGCTTTATTTATGTCCAATAAATTTCAGTAATGGAGTTTGGAGGGTTTTTCATCAGCCTTTTGCTGGTGGATTGAAATGAGTCAAATGCTTGTGGCCAGTGAGGGAAAAGGCAGAAAAGTGGGAAATAAAGGAATAATAAGAAACTTGCAGAGAAGGAGAGGAAAAGGAAAGTTCTCAAAAACCCAGATAAGAACCTAAACATGTTTGCACATAGTAGCTCACATTAAACTTCTGAGAGTTTTGAATTTTCCGGCAAATTTTGCAAAGGTTCAAGGCCAGCCCCAATTCAGATCTGTCCTGCGTGTCCCTTAACTCTGTTAATATCAGCAATGTGCTAATCCCTGGGGACAGACACAGCTCTGTCTAATTAGAGGTGATGTGCACTGATAAAAACAAGCAATTCCCCACCCTATTGAATTTTTTCTTTTTCTCTTACCTACTGGGGAGTAAATTTCAGCCGGAGTCCCAGCCCACACATCCATTGATAACTGCCACCACTTTACACTGTCTCAATATCTGCACCAGCAAAACCCCATTTGGATGAAAATAAAATAGAGAAACAGCTCGAGGCAGCTAATAATATCCTGACGCTAACCAGTGGCAAGATTTGAACTTGGATTAAATATGTAAAGATTGAATTTGAACTTTTCTCAGTAAAGTCACAAAGCAAATACAGTGAAATAGTGAATATGAATACATAGAATGCTTACCTTACTTCGTGTGAGTTGTTTTACTAGAATCAATGGTAAAATGGGGGTACTCATGAGTGGGGGAAAATTTTGCAGGATTTGCTGTCTCTTTTGTTTCATGTTTTTAGGCACACTGGTAAGATTGTCTAGATATTGTAATGAGCTATTGTTCCACTGTTTACTTGTTAGGATATACGGTGATATTTTTTCAAAGCAACTCATTGTTTTCCAATAAATGTGGGAAATGAGAATTTAAGTATCTACTTAATAAGAAGTAGCTACTTTAGAAACAGAAATGATTCAGGTGATTTTGTGATAAAACTTCAAATTACTTCTCTGCTACTTCTCCCCAGGCTTAGAGAATAGTGCTTGGCATCTGTTTCACAGGGGATGCCTTTTTCTGTCAAATTGCTCAGAAAATTCTTTAACATTTATGACAGGGCTCTCTCACTGTAAGGATATCGGCACGTTGTGAATCATGAATACGTTCAATCTAAAGCTGGTAACAGGTTCTCAGGGACAGTTGCTGTTTTCGTGGCCGTCTTTCTGGTACGTTGCCATGCCATGAGTTGGCTCTGAGTGAACTAGCTCGTGGCCTGGGACTTGCACCTGGTTACTGCCCTCTGCCAAAATAGTCTGCGACTGCCTCTGCACCAAGCTCCGGTGTGATCTAGTATGAAAGATGGATGGATGCCCGCCCAGTGTAGCCCCCATAAACAGCAAACAGATTCCTGGGGAGGATTTTCCAAAAGCTGTGCAAAGGATTCAGGTACCTAGCTGCTAAAGGAATGGGGCTGAAAAATGCCTACCAAATGTCTTTATATGCCTTGAATAAAAGTTACTCCTAGTAAGCTTTAGCTGTTGCCCCCACCCCATTCTGATCATGATTAGTTGGCTCATTTTCTGCAGTTGTGACTAGGAGCAGGGAACACGTCTAACAAGCAGGATCTGGAAGGACCTTTTGGGGTGTAAGAGGTAGCACAGAGGAAAGATGACTGTGATGTAAAAGAGTGAATAAGAGATTAAGGACCATCCATTGGCAACAGCAATTTCACTACATGAGAAAAGTCAAGAGAAGGAAAGAGAGAGAGGGAGAAGCTAGAAGTGGCTTGACGCTGAGGACACAAACATTGCACTTGACACACAGAACACGTAAAGTCAGAAGTAAATTCAAAGAGGGAAGAATCTGACCAGGGCAATGGACAAGTCTTGCAGGGATTGCAATGAAAGCAGGCTGTTAGAGAAAATAGAGCCAGGCATTCATGAAAAAGGGATGTAGCATCATATAAATGAACCTTTACTGCTAAATAAAGCAGACGAGTGATGTTTTGTTCATCCGGCCTTAAATGAAAGACAGTGGAAGTGACAATTTGCCCTGAAACAGTGCCAAAAAGCTATTGTCAAAACCTTTTTGAAGGAAAGGCTTAATGCTATGACTGCTTCCTGAAAAACAGCTTAATAAAATAAAAAAAATATGATCAAATGGGTAGTTTACCTCATTTTTCTGTGCTGGATTTACTTGCCTTTTCTTCCATATGCACTCCTCGTGGCGCTGTGTGGGTTTTTCCTCCTTTTCTCTACATGAAATGCTTGGATGTCTTAATTGCTGGCTTGGGGATGTGCTAAGTTAAAGTGGAGGGCAGCTGCAAGTTGGGCACATCCTGCAAAAAATCCCTGTTTGAGTTTCTCTTGTTGTCAGCCACAGTACATCTCCACCATGACATCTGCTACAAATGTCCTGCTGGGCCCTGTCAGGGCAATGGCTGGGGGAAAAACATCCCAAACCCATACCCTCTTTTGATTACAGTAAAATTTATTGTGGCTCTGAGAGCATCTGTATCTTCTGACCTTCACCTACAGGCCAGGAAACAGCCTGGCCCCTAACATGTGTGTGGCCGTTCTGTGACAGGCATGACTGGGTTTGATCCAGCCCCCACTGAAAGTGACTGAAGGCTTTCCTAAACAGCCAGTGGCTGCTGTGTTGGGCACATTTTTGTGATGAGAAAAATCTCTTGAGCAGTCAAAGAATGCATTTGTTTTCCCAGAGACTACAGTCTTCCCACCCACAAAGCATCCACACCTTTACTCATACAACAGATAAAAGGGCTGAAAGCAAGATGGGGTGTAGTCAGGTTGTGCCATAAAGAAGAGCTTTGGTCTTGGTTTTTGTGTAGATCACCCTATACTGGGCCACTATTTCACCCAATATTAATATATCTGATAATGCAGATATGCTGGTGGTGCCATAATTAACATACTATTTCTCTTAGTCTTTAAAAAAATATTAAGTGCCTGCATGTTTGTCAGTGGGATGAGGTACCCTGTAGAAAGTTAATTAAAGTTAACGGTAATGTGACTTTCATTTAAGGTTTGCTCCTAAAGGAAAGAAGTGCTGGTGAATCATAGTATGGGAGTGTGATTTGATGAGAGGTCCGGTCATTAGCAATAGACCACTGTTCACATTACTTAATCAGCTTGTCATGCATTGGCTGACCTACAAAGTTGCAATGACAGCTGTACAAGATTCCCTGTAGCCTCAAGGTAGTGCATAGCAATAAAAAGGCAGATACCAGAATGGGAGGGAAACTTGCAAATAAAAAGTCTTCATTCTATTTTTGCAAGCACTGAATCATATTCAACCCTCTCTGTTAAATTTTACTCTTTGTTCAGTAGCTAAATACAGAGAAATGCCACAGTTTCAGTGGAATTGCAATGTTATAGGCTTAGAGTTACCAAGAACAAAACTTCACCTTTATATCTGCAAACTTTTATGTAGTAGTCCTAGAAATTATAAGGAAAACCTTCCCTGAAATGCCATACCTGAACCCACTTTCCCCAGGCTGCAAGCATATGCATAAAAAGATCATACCACAACACAAAAAGCAATAATATGCAAAACTACTTTTTGTGTTGACAGAGGCTTAATGCTGTGAACTTAGTACACCTGTAGGAAAAACAAGCAACTCCCTTCAGTTTGGGAGGGAAGGTGATCTTACTGAAATAATCGTTTGGTTAGAAAGTCTTCTATAGACTTGATGGTGAGAATTGCTGGTAGCAGCTAATGGTTTTCCATACTTTCACTGTAAGCCTATGGAAAATAATTTGCAATAGGAAGTCCTGTCTGAAAATTAAGTCCCCTTAATTTGGTTCATAGAAGCTATCAGAAAACAGAGGCACTCTGCACCACTAGCTGCTTCTGAAGCTCTTGGTCATAGTGTATACACAACTATCAAATGTTTTTGAAGTCCCTGTTCCCAGTGTTTCGATGCCCAATAGCATCAAAATATAAATCATGGCAACAGTGTATGCTTTCCCAATAACTACTGCAGATATTTCAATTGTATAGGTAGCTCCTCCTGGATTAGATTCAGTGGACGTTCAAGGTGATTAGGTGCAGGTTTCCATTTTGCTGGAGGGATTATGGTGTCTCCCAGACTGCCAGGACCTAACTGAAAAAAATGATGTGGAACAAAAACCTGCAATGAAAGATGGGATCGCTGAGGAAGAAATCTTTCCAATTATTACTGCAATCAGTAGCTTGACGAGTGGAAACTTTTGGATCCCCTGGAGCTCTGTTTTTCATTGATCCATGTTTGCCAACAGTATCCTGGACTGCATCAAAGGACCATGGCCAGCAGGTTGAGGGAGGTGATTCTGCCCCTCTTCTCTGCTCTGCTAAGACCCCACCTGGAGTACTGTGTCCAGCTCTGGGGTCCCCAACATGAAAAGGATGTGGACCTGTTGGAGTGGGCCAGAGGAGGGCCACGAAACGGTCACAGGGATGGAGTGCCTCTCCTATGAGGATGGGCTGAGAGACTTGGCGTTATTCAGCCTGGAGAAGACTCCAGAGAGACAATACTGCGGCCTTTCAGTACTTAAAGGAGGCTTATAAGAAAGATGGCAACAAACTTTTTAGCAGGGCCTGTTGCGACAGGACAAAGGGTAATGGTTTTAAACTAAAGGGGGGTATATTTAGACTAGATATAAAGAAGAACTTTTTTACAATGAGAGTGGTGAGACACTGGAACAGGCTGCCCAGAGAGGCTGTAGATGCCTCATCCCTGGAAATGTTCAAGACCTGGCTGGCTGGGGCTTTGAACAACCTGGTCTGGTGGAAGGTGTCCCTACTCATTGCAGAGGGGGTAGACTAGATGACCTCTAAAGTTCCCTTTCAACACAAACTATTCTAGGATTCTATGATCCTACTCACCATCAACAATAGTTTTAGAGAGTGTTCTTGCTCTTTCTAGGAGCAAAACCCTTGCTCCTAGCATTGTCACCTTTCTGGGTCAATTTGCCAGTGGATCAATGATAAAATAAATTTACCTGTCAGTTCATATCATATGAGTTTCTTGTCATAGGACTTCTTTTGGGAAAAAATGAGCCCACAGTGTAACTGCACAGCCCTTAGCTGGAGGTTTTGAGGTGTGTGTTTGAGAAACTGCAGTGAATCGGGCTGGGATGTCTTTCCCAGACAGAAGCTCTGAATGCTACTTGCTGGCTGTTCATCTCTGAAAATATGAATACTATGAAACAGTGTTCAAAGGTGCTTTTTCCCTGGCAAAGTCTCATGCCAATTGCCCTCGAGGGAAAGCATTTGGGGAATCCTTGGATCTCCTCTGATTGCAACAGCCCAACACATCAAGCTTCAGAACAGACCACACAGATGGATAAAATGCCAGCAGAAGGAAACCCATGAAAGAAGACTGCTTACTGAGATATCGACAGAAATCACTGTTTCAAACATCTGAGGGCTTGCTCCTATGCCTACTGAAGTCAATGGAAAGAATGCCATTGGAAGGGAGCCCCTGGTTTTTGAACTGCAGTCTTAAAATAAGCACATTTTGTTTAGGTTTATTTATTTTGTCTTTGAGAGCTGGCAATGGCTTATTTGCTTAAAGCTAGCTACGTAGAGTTTGTGAGAATGTACGCAGCTTCAGGCATGCTGGGGCTGCAACTTAATCCCCTCACAGAGCTGTCCTGCTAGGAGAGTATGTTACATGTCCTTTATTTTGCTCTGTCTCTTTAAAAAACAGAACTATCTCTTTATCTGTACATTAATCTGACTTTAGGGTCTTATGACTCTGAACACTGCTAAGAAGGAAAAAAGCGTTATGGTACACATGTAAGGGAAGGGAGCCTTTTCTGCCTTACAGTGAATCCTAGGGCTTCCACTGAGGGTGGTTGAGCTTATTTCAATTCCTCTAAAATCTGAAGAGTGGCTCTCACTTGGTTTGATTTCATTTTTTCCTCTGTGGAGTCTAAGAAGGGGCAATGCGTCAGCTAATCAGGAGCACATCAGCTCTGACGTATTATTTCCTCTTGTGCCCCTTTAGGGTAGTTAATGAAAAACCACTGAGAAGTTATATCTAAATAACCTCTCCCTCACTGTGGGTACTAGAAGTCTTCCATTTACCCAGGCAGGCCAAGGAGAGGGCACTCTCTGGGTGTGGCAGACTTGGTAGTATTGTAGCTAAGGTTCCCTTCTGAGCTCTGAAAGCTCTTCCCTGTACCCATCACAAAGCTTTGCCTACAATGTCCATCCTGCCTGGCTTTGCCATGGTGTAGAGGTTGGCCTTTAATATCTGATACACTCCACTAAAGTTACCTAGTTCTAAAGTTGCAAAGGTATGTAAGTCTTATATATATTCATGTCCAGCAAGTAAAAAGCTTGCTGTGGAAAGCCATCACTGTTCAGGAGTCTGACAACAGAAGCTGCTCTGGAGGCAGTATCTGCTCCCAGGGGGGATCTCTCATGTTCCCAACCACTTTCGAGCTCCTGAAACAGTTTAGGACCTCCAGTTGCATATGAAGATATGACTTTATGAGATGGAGACTACATCTATTCAGCCCAAAAGCCATGCTGCTTTTAGGAGGAGAGCATGACAGAGTGGTTAGTATTGCCTTCTGATCTGCATGGGATAGAGTGCAGAAAAAAGCCTCAAGACATGTAGGAATGCACACTCATGCACCTGCAAGAGGTGACAGGAGGGGGACAGCAGAGACACAGAGATCAAGGAACGCACCTCAGAGCCACGCTAGGTAAGAGAGTTAAAAAGAGGGCACATCAGTGAAGTGCCAGTGATGCATTTCTGTAACTGTTCCTAGAAACTGCACTGCCAGCCTCTGGGGGTATTGCACTCTACAACTGCTCAGCAAGTTTTTGCTACTGATCTAAAGAGTTCACAATTTAAACAGTACATAAGACATTACTGATCCTCCCTTCAGGCTTGGACGTTGACAAAGAAAGTGGCAGTAATTTGCTGAGGAAGTCTGCAAGAGGGCAGAGAACTCAACATCAAAGCGACTAAACTCCACTCCAGCTGCTCTGAGAATAAACCAGTTTTCTAAAGCTTGACTCTTTATGGCTGAACGGGCCAAATATATGCCAGCTCTTTTCCTTTAAACTTGCTTTCCCTGCCTGCTCTTAATAAATGTCTGGGTTTGTTTTCTTTTCTATTTAGACCTTTTGAGACTTTTATGATTTTAAGCTAAAGGGCACTTCAATTCTGTCTTCTTCCAAAAGACAGTACAGGATGAGCTGATGCACATCCTTGAAGACCAGATGTGAAGGACGAAAATACTGCCTCGGTTCCTGGGAAGCCAGCAGAGCGAAGAACAACTACAAACAGAAGTTCCCCAAATGCAAATTGATCTGTGGTGCTACAAAGTAGGAGGCAATTACTGTAAAAGACTGGTATTGTACCTATTAATTTACTTTTGTTTGCTTGTACAAAGTAGATTGTTTCTTTATTCCCTTTCACTCCCTTTCAAGCCAGAGAATAAATTTGCTGTGAGGTTTAACATGTGAGCCTTTGAAGAAAGCCCTTGTACCTAACAAAACACAACTGTATCTTATACACATATGCAAAATAGAAGATATTCCATTACTTTAGCTTCATTTTTCTTTTGTTCGACGTTTCTGTGGCGTTCAGTGGAAAGACAGCTGTTGTATGGGAGGCACAGTAAATAGTAGTTAAATAAGTATTAAAGCAATCTGCATGAAAGTTGAGTAGAAGTGATCAACAGTAGACTTCCTTCTGTATTACTTAAGAACTTCATGCATTTCTGTATCATTTGGTAATAATGCATAATGCACGTACTTTATGTGGTATTGAAATATTTTGCCATGGACAATGACATAATATCATAAGAAAAACCTCAAATAACATTTCCAGAGGGTAGCAGTTAGCCAGTTATGTCTTGATATCAGAGCCTGGACAGCAGCCCTGAAATTGTGTAAGTTGAGAAATATGTGAGAAAACCCACTTTGGTCAGTATCCTAAATAAAAGCCAATATTCATTTTTATATTTTTAATCAGTTATGGTCTGCTTTAAGTTACCTGCTCAGCCTACCTACTTCGGCACTGTTCAACATTAGTCACCTGATGAGATTGACTTTCCTGGGAACAGTGGTGTGGTTTTAGCAAGCCTGCGCTCACTTCTACATCAGCGTAGGAAAGATATTTTTGTCCATTCTGAACCCTTTAAGCAACACGTGCAAATGATGACTCTTTCAGATACATTCAGACTCCCTGTATTTAATGATGGAAAGAGAGAAGAAGGGATTTTTCATAGGGTTAAACTGTACCTTAATCACAGCCAGATGCCTGGCTGCAATGGGTGTTTCGGAGGAGCGGTACCCTGGGAGTTTTTTCACAGTTGCGTGGAAATGGTATGCACATGCATGGTGTGTGTCGAACAAGCAGTAATCTAACACTCACCCTCCAAGGAAGGAGCCAGTCTGCTCTTCACTGGGGAGAGAAACCTGATAACAGATCCCAAGGAAACCACAGGGTGTACTACATCTCTCATGCAAATCTTTATGGAAATATTTTAGGCGTGGAAGTGATCACCTCCTAGGTCTCTTCCAACATGCTAGCTCTATGTTTCTATCAGGAAACACAAGCCAGCCCTTCCCTCCACATAGACAGTCTGTGTTTTTGGGCAACCTACACCCAGGGGACAGTTACTATGACTGGGTGTCCTGGCTTAAAGAAAAAAAGGGTCATTCTCCACTTTGGAAGGCAGCGTGCTGCTCTACAGTCAATGTCAGACTGCAGTTCTTGCTGTGGTGTTGGTACCACATCTGAAATCTTCAGCTATCACAACAGAGCTTCACAACAGAAGGCCACAGGACAGGCTTCGAAGCGTGCCTGGAGAGAAAAATCTTTTAAAGCCATCCTCCATCATGATGCAAGTAAAACAAATCATTGATCATTCTTTGAAAAAATAATAGTCTTCTCTTATTCATAATATGGTGCTTCCAGTGAAATATGAAACACTGTTACTTCTACAATGGGGTCCCAAAACCTGAAATGCAGTGTTAGCTACATAGCATTGGAAAAAAAGAAGATAAATAAATATGTGAATTACAAGCTGCCTGTGCCTTAGAAAGAGCAACTCACTATGTTTAGAGTAGTGATTGTGTTTGCATCTCTCAGCTATTGCAGGATATTCCTGCCAAGGTGGAGCAACTTAGAAGGAGCCTTTGATAATCTAATCTCTCCCCTTCTCTGCCCACCACAGTCTTACAAGGGCACGCTGTGTGGTGCAATTTAATTGCTCCTGCAGCAGCATCCACCTCCGCAAGCACCTGGTATGACATCTTGCCACAATATTTTATCCATTTAATTTGCCCACTTTGTCCGTTTAATTTTTATTCATCTCCACTCAATGTTCAAAAGACCTTCAAAGGGAAAAAAGCTTGATGTGAATGATTTCTACAAACTACAGCTCAGGTAATAGTTTGGAAAAGGCCAACAGTATGCCTGTGTTTATGGGTCCAAGCCAGATGCAAACAGTAAACTGTCAGCAGATCTGACATGTGAAGAATAAGGGTCAAAAGAGCTTAATGGATAGATCCTAGCGGCAATTTTTCATGGCATTTTTGCACGTTGATTTTCTCCTTACAGAAGAGGATCTGGCCTTTTTAAAGGTTGCATTTAGGGCAGGGCATTCTTGTATTGAGTTGTATTTAGCCTGACATGACAAGCAGTGCACTCCTCAAAACAGCAGCAAACCAAACACTCTCTGTGGTAAAAAGTGAATTCATATGTAAGGAAAGTCCATTGCCAAATAGTCAGAAAAACTTCCTGATAAGCGTCTGCACACAAGAGTTTGTGTGACCAGCTGGACGCTCCCGTGAGACGAGAGCAGCACGCAGGCTGTCAAACAGCTGACAGCAACGACTGCTCTTCCCTCTCACCTGGCAATGCCAAAGTCCCTTGACCTGGTAAGAGCCAAGTCAGGCTCTTTCTAGGGACGGAGCAAGTTGCAGCAGACTGAACCTGAGAGTGATTTTTCTCCTTCCCACCTCCCCACCTTCCCCCTTCCCTTTGCTCCCTCCCAGGTGCTGTGTTTCGGCTGTGGTCCATGGGCACGGGCTGCGCTCCTGCCTCCTGACACCTCCCATCACTTACCTCTCCCCGGGCACTAACCTTCAGAAACTGGTGGGAGGGAAAGGGCAGGGCTATGCATCCCTCCGTGGCACTGGCAGCTCCGCAGCCATGCCAGAGACTGTGTCAGGATGGAAGCGGCAACCGGCTTTTCCGACATGACATGCAGCTACGCTGGCTACAGCCTCACGAGGCTGGGAAGGGTAGAGCTATCCCTTTTTTCATTATGCGTATTTATAAACATACAGTACACAAGCATTTTTCCTTTCTTCACAGTGACGGATGATTATATGTCTATGAAATGTTTTCATTTATTTGGCGCCAGAGTAATCAAAATCAGTTGAAACTGTGGCGATGAAGGGAAGGAAAACAAGTAGGCGTGGGACTGCCTGTGCCTCTCGCTCCCTGGGCCGTCTAAGGGTAGTAGCTGGCAAAAGCGCACCCCTTGCAGATGAACTTCTTATTCAGCTGGTAATTGTTCCCAGTCGTGCTCATGGCCTCTGTCCATTAAGGATGTAGCCCTGCATAACTTTAAAAGCAATTGACTCTGCTCTGGAAACGCTGTGGGAGCGTCTGAGCCAGCATGTGCGTGACTCCACTTAGGCAGAAGAGAACTGGTCCCAGAAAACCTTTGTGAATGAAATTTTCATGCTTTCATGTCTGCCCCAGTGCAGATTCTGGGTCAGTCCTTCTGATCTCAAACATCCGGTTTAAACGGGTGTTTTCCACTACATAGATACGAAAATATTTCCATTATAAGCCTGTAATGGCTCTGCATAGGCAAGCAAGGGGGATGAGGTAGGACAAGGGAGTTTAAGAGACTGTGTTAAAGTCACCAATCTAAAAAGGAAAAAAAAAACCTCAGGAAAAAAAAAACAAAACCCAAGTTTCTCTGCTTGTCAGTTAAAAGACCAACATCATTGTATGTTCATCTTCTTAAAGCCAGATGGTAAAGATTTCAGTGATAATGTTTTTGTTTGCCTTTTTCCCCTCCTCTTTCCCTGTGTTTTCCCAGTCAGCAAGCACTGGAGCCTGCTGTGTGGCTGCAGATGGCTGCAGAGGTGGCCCATGCTGTTCCTTCCACAGGAGCTTCCAGGGGCATTCCCCACTTCCTCCAGAAAAAGGCGCCGTCCAAGTACTCCACCTCTGACATTATGCACGAGCTGGTCGCTGGCCACGTTTGCAAATAACGTGCCTGCAAACCACAGACTTGATTTAATGCTGAAGAGGCTCTATCTGCTTCAGTTGGTGTCCAGGACGTGCGCGATGCTGTGTAGAGCAAGCAGCAGGGCACGGTGGCTGGTTGCAATGCGATGGCTGGTTTAAGGGAGCTGCAGGTACCACTTGCCTTTTCTCCCATCAGGGACTGAGCAGTTTGTCACCTCTGAACCATGCCTGGTCTTCATGCCGTCAAAAGTGAAAGCTAAACAGCGGCTTCACTGGCAACATCATGATTACTTGAACCACGTGGGATCAGCACAGAAGAGCTGGAAATTCATGGTTCTCCTACATTAAAAAGAAAACAAAAGAAAACCAGCAATTCAACCACTGAGGTCAAAAAGGTTTGAGGAAAATACCTATTCTCTCGCTTCCACTCAGCTTTTTTTCACTAGGCCCTGTGAACCAGTTTGAAAACAACTCCAACTTCCCCCCCTTCAAAACAGAGTCATTCCTTTCCTCATTAAAATTATATATATATACACATATAAAATTACTTATATATATATATGTATATAATCAAGTCCCCAACCCCACCAAACTGGCTCTTGTCTACTGTGCTCACACCTCACTCCACATTAGTAGACACCATTGAACATTTCCATATTTTTTAATATATGGAACAAAGCCACATCCCTGAAAAGCGGCAAGAGCTTGGTGTTCACAGCCATCACTCCCAGCACAATGGAAATGATCCTTCTGGACAGACTGGCTTCTCTGAGGCCATTCCCCCGGATGAGACCGGCTGCCTTTGCAGCATAGGTCTCTGAGATCATCCCCAGTGTGCCAAGGTGGACCTGCTGCAGGAGGGTGGATCAGAAAACTGGCCTGGGACTGGGCTCCCCGCAGGGTGGCTGTGCAGGGCAGAAGCCGGCAGGCTGCAGAGTCTGCTGTATGTGAGCATGCCTGCTCACCAAACACTCCAGAAAAATCATGTTTTGAAAAGGGAAGAGGGCAAAGAGAGGGGGAAAATGGCTTTTGAGACCAGTTATGTTCTCACTTCAGGAGAATTCTGTAAACAATCTTAATTTCTGGGTAAAACTTGCTTCCCCAGAACATGTCATGTCATCTCACTATGGCCACTGCACTCATTAAGTCTGATCATGTGGATGATGATGCTGCTCAGGGAAACTTGTTAAAACAGCTGGCAAACATCCTGCTGTTTTACTCATGAGTCTGAGAGATGGCTAGATAATATGGGATAAATTATATGGAGGGACTTTTTCAGCACCTGATATTATTGGCTAGTAGGACGGATGACTATTTGCAGAGAATTGACTATACTTCCTCTTCAAGGATATATTAGACAGCATATGTACTCCAGAGGCTCCAGCCCAGGATGTTTTTCCTTTTGATAGACTGCCTCTTGGCACACAAGCAGGAGCACTGGCTTCTGGGGATATCAATTGCTGTCCTCACAACTTTCAAAAACTATTCAGGGTGACAAAGCTGTAGGACACACAAGCAGTATCCTTATTTACTCCACTTGTGACTATCTTGACAGCCTGCAAGGCTGAGCTATTTGCAGACGTCAAAAGAAAGTGAATGTTACCCATCTGGTAATCTACAAGTAAATTATATGTCTATCCATCTGTCTATCTGTGTAACAGTAACTGGTTAACTTAAGGTGCCCAAGGTCTAAAAGAAGTTTCGGTTTGTCTATTGTATAGCCAAATATAGTGCCTGCCTGGTTAAATTGGTTTTAAAATGTGAATGAGTATTTGTGTGTACAAGAGACTCAGAGAGAGAGAAAGTAAGAGTGGGAAACCAGTCAGGCTTCTAAATCTGTCAAAATACAGTATGATCACATCAACAAGTTTAACAGACCACTTGACAGTGGACTGCCAAGTTCGTTCATATGTTTACAGACATACATTCAACTTATTTACATTCCTCTAAATCCCTTCTCTGACTAAATATAGACCACAGCAGTAAAAATTAAGACACAGGAAAGAGGACTCCTCTGGAGTCTGGTATTCAAAACAGCAAGACTTCAGTCTTCACCAGTACATGGTAAAGCACAGAATCATCTGTTTCATTCTCCCCATGTTGAAGCTGGAGCTATTGCTTGGGAGAAGCCCTCCGCATGTCTAAGGGCAGAGCCCAGCTCTCCAAACACCTGCACCGAAGCCATCTCTGCTCCTCTGAAAATTGCCCAGGCTTGCTCATCTGCTGGCAGTTTGAGACCTACAGAGGTAAGTGGCATTTATTCCTAGGTGCCCAGGGAAGAGGAAGCTGAAAAAAAGCCTACATGACTTTACCGCAGAGTTCAAAAAGACTCAAGGACTAGACTGCAGGCAGAGAGCATGCCGCAAACGCTGCATGTGACTTGTTTTGAGTATCACTAAAAACTTGCACTCTCTGTTTCTGCTTTTTGATCTGCTCTGCATTTCCTTACATGGCCTGTGAACAGGCCAGCTCTCCACCAGCTGCCATTGCCTGGAGCCCTCACCAAACTTTGGGGTAGACCCGAAAGGATGCTTGTGCACAAGACTGGTTAAAATGTGAGGGTTTGTGTCTCAGCTGCATTTTTTACCAGACAGACAGAAAACAGCGCTTGCCCTGCTGACTTGCAAGTCTTTTAACTGTTCTGCCTTGGCTCCCCCATGACTTAGATAAGGACAGCAAAATGCTCCTGTCTTGTACAGGAGATACATTCATATTCACCTGGAAAGTGCTACAGGTGTCAAGTATTGCCTGTCAAGTAATTACTTTTAAATGTTATATACGTAATGTTTACAGCAGAGGAAAATACTGTGGGGGCAGAGTTAACTGCAAAGAGTTATCGCAGCTCTATTGGCAATATAACAAATTATTTCAGCTCTAGAGCTGCATGTGTATGTTTCGTCTGCGATGCATTAGAGATTTGTAAAGCCAGGTTAAAAGCACACAGATTATCCTTGATAGTATAAGTATTTAATTAAAACCTACATTTATAAGTATCTAATTAAAACTGTACCTTCAATGTATTCCATCAGTATTATGGGCTGAGTTACTTCTCCAAAAGCAACCTGCCTCTTCCTTCCCTACCTCTCATGTGGGGGTACACAGATACCTGTCAGAGACCCAAGGACATCTACTGTTGGAAGACCTGGAACATTTTAACACTTACAGGTAATTCTGTATTTATCAGAAGACAAATGGGTCCCAACCTACATATATCTGTATATAGGCCTGCATATAGGCCTGTCAGTCTGACCTTGGTACCGGGAAAGATCATGGAGAGGATCATCTTGGGTGAGCTCTCACGGCAAGTGCAGGGCAGCCGAGGGATCAGGGCCAGCCAGCATGGCTTTATGAAAGGGAGGTCCTGCTTAACCAACTTGATCTCTTTCTATGACCATGTGACCCGCCTTCTCGATGCGGGGAAGGCTGTGGACGTTGTCTACCTGGACTTTGGAAAGGCCTTTGGCGCCGTCCCCCACAGCATTCTCCTGGAGAAGCTGGCGAATCATGGCATAGACAAGTGTACTCTTCACTGGGTAAAAAACTGGCTGGATGGCCGTGCCCAGAGAGTTGTAATTAATGGGGTGAAATCCAGTTGGCGGCCGGTCACCAGTGGTGTCCCTCAGGGCTCAGTTTTGGGGCCAGTCTTGTTTAATATCTTTATTGATGATCTGGATAAGGGGATTGAGTGCACCCTCAGTAAGTTTGCAGATGACACCAAACTAGGTGGGAGTGTTGATCTGCTTGAGGGTCGGCAGGCTCTACAGAGGAACCTGGACAGGTTGGATCAATGGGCCAAGGCCAATGGGATGAGGTTTAATAAGGCCTAGTGCCGGGTCCTGCATTTCGGTCACAACAACCCCAGGCAACACTGCAGGCTTGGGGAAGAGTGGCTGGAAAGCTGCCCGGCAGAAAAGGACCTGGGGGTATTGGTGGACAGCCGGCTTAACATGAGCCAGCAGTGTGCCCAGGTGGCCAAGAAGGCCAACGGCATCCTGGCCTGTATCAGGAATAGCGTGGCCAGCAGGAGCAGGGAAGTCATCGTGCCTCTGTACTCGGCCCTGGTGAGGCCTCACCTCGAGTACTGTGTTCAGTTCTGGGCCCCTCACTACAGGAAGGACATTGAGCTGCTGGAGCGTGTCCAGAGGAGAGCCACCAAGCTGGTGAGGGGTCTAAAGAACAAGTCATATGAGAAGAGGCTGAGGGAACTGGGCATGTTTAGTTTGGAGAAGAGGAGGCTGAGGGGGGACCTCATTGCCCTCTACAACTACCTGAAAGGAGGGGGTAGAGAGGTGGGTGTTGGCCTCTTCTCCCAAGGGAATAATGACAGGACCAGAGGAAATGGTCTGAAGTTGCAGCAGGGGAGGTTTAGATTAGATATTAGGAAGAATCACTTTACTGAGAGAGTGGTCAGGCACTGGAACAGCCTGCCCAGGGGGTGGTGGAGTCGCCATCCCTGGAGGTATTTAAGAAATGTGTAGACATGGCACTTCAGGGCATGCTCTAGTGCCCGAGATTGTTGGTTTGTGTCTGTTTGTGGGTGGAGTGGGGTGTGGTTGTGGGCGTTTGTTTTGGTTTGGTTTTGGTGTTTGGTGTTCTGGGGTTTTTTTGGGTTTTGGTTTTTGTTTTTTTTTTTTGTTGGTTGGACTCGATGATCTCAAAGGTCCCTTCCAACCAAAAATATTCTGTGATTCTGTGATTCTGAGGGAATGCAAATAAGGTCACCTTAACTTTCAGGACACTGAGGAGTGGGATAAGGATGAAATCTGAGTCTGAGCTTTTAAACTGTCTGTCTTGTGGACCTAGTCAGCTACTTAAGGTTATTTGGACATGACTGCTGTGACTAAACTTCATTCTTATGGTGGATTTTAGGAAGAGAGTTACAGAGTGAGCATCTCCCTCAGTGCTGCACAGAAGTGTGGCCAAAGGTGGCCACAGAGAGCACACAACAATCCTAACACCTAATGGCTGCACATGACTTGTTTTACAAAATGATTTAGTAAGCTTCTCCACATCTTTGTGAGATATGTAAAAATTATCTCAGCTGGAGAAAAAGAAGTGATTAGCTAAAGGCCAGAGGGAGGGTCTTGTTTGAACTCTTTAAGCAATTACTGGAATTTAGGCAGCCTCCTCAGTGCCAAAATTTTCTTTTAGATGCCTGGAGCTCCTGGGAAACCATGCACTTCTCTCATAGTGAAACTTCACAAAAGCTGTCACCAGCGTGGAGTAGTCATTCCTGCAATGGTGTTAACGACAATTATTTTGAACAGTCCTTGTTTTGTTTTTATTCTAAGGCAGTTCTCACGTGATGTTTAAACTGCAGGCAGGAAGTACTACTGCTGTAAACCACTCCTGTTTCCCTGTGATTATAAACTGCAAAGATTCTCTCCTTACACTTCTGTAACCTAGAAAGTGGCTACCTCTCCAAAAGTTATGACAGGGGAACAACAAGAGATCATGTGGCTAGAGAGGTATTGTTTCCTTGAAAAGCCACCTAGAAATGCAGAATGTTCATCTCAGTTGCCTGTTTTATTTTGTTCTTCATTGTAGTATTGATAAGCAAGGATGAAAACACACAACACCCTTGGACAAAGAAGAAAACTGTATTTCTCTGCTTTGCAGCAAAAAATGGCCCAGTCAAGAGGATTAAAATTCCTTCACTTAAACATGGGCATGCTGTGTTGTTTGTGGTGCTCTAACACACCAGCCTGGTTTCTAGCCACTTCTCCAGAGAAACCCCATGGGTTCTGCAGTATCAGTGACAGCCCTGAGGCTGAATGTGCCCTCTGTTCCAGGTGACAGGAACAGAGGAAGACACCCTTTAGCCATTCTCCAGGACTGCAGTTCATTGTGCCCTTCTCGGCGCCTGGAAGATTTCTTCTGTCGGTAAAAGTCAAAAATACTAGCATTTAGTTACCGTCGTTACGTTACTGTTTATTTGGTGTCATATTTTTGCATTCAGTATCATCGTCTGGTAAAATTATCTTTTTTGCTTTTTTGGCCTTGCTTGTCTTTCTTCTTTCACCCTGCTCTCTGTCTTACTTTTAGATTCCTTTCCCCATGTGGTCTCAAATATATCCATTTGAGTGAGGACTGCAGAGAGATTACAGGATGGGTAACTTTTTGCTTTCCCGAGACTTTTGTTCACATTATCCACAGACTCCAGACAACCTCATTATACCGTATTTTGCCTTTGAAAGATCTCTTCTGCAACCAGAAAGCTATTTACATTAAAAAAAAAAGGAAGGTTATCTTATACAAAGCGCAACTATATCACTTATCTTCCAACACAAACTGTGTGTGCTATAGACAGGGGCCAGAAACCACGTATCTGAAATCTCTGCAGCAGAAGTGTATTCCCTCCTGTGTGCCTGCTCCAGAGGTGAACTCTTGCTTCTGGAATTTGCTTCCTCCAAGAGTTCGTCAGAGCTAGCCTTCGGGGGTCTGGAGGGTACCGTGGTGAGGAGGCTTGCTTTGGCAAGCCCCTGGGCTCTGCTTAGCACATTGTTACAGGGAGACATACAAAATCAAGAAAAGAAAGGCAGTTGTCAGGCCAAAGTGGAAGTGGCTGGGTGTTATTCACTTGAATTGCCAGAACGTATTTTTAAATATGGAGAAGTGCCCAGAAGCAGTCTGTTCTGTGCAACATAAAGGTCCTGCCATGAATATATATGTGTATGTATAAATATACATTCATATATATATATCCTCTCCTGCTCCCTGCCCACCTCCTCCAAAAATGAGTAAGAGTGCATGAGAAGGAGCAGACATTTCCATCTTGTGCCAGTCAATCCACATTAATTGATACAAATCTCTAAGATCAGGTCTTTCATATGGAGAAGTGTTCTCTGTCCTCTGAGTCACCTGTTGGTTCTCAGCACCAGCTTTGTGGTCTGAT
The DNA here is from genome assembly GCF_964106895.1 of Numenius arquata. Lineage (NCBI taxonomy): Eukaryota > Metazoa > Chordata > Aves > Charadriiformes > Scolopacidae > Numenius > Numenius arquata. The sequence continues at coordinate 40,817,661 of NC_133576.1, forward strand.
GTTCTTCTTCAGACCTTGTGGTCTGATGTTCTTCTCTCTCTTCAAATATCTACATTTTTCAATCTGTACTCTTCATCACTCCATGCACTCTGAGTTCCTGAAAGTCTGTTTCCTCTGTCTGGCAAATCTTTCTGGCTATTGCCTGGATCATATCCTTCATTTTGCATTGGTAGTATCCTACTTATGGTTAGCTGTACTTCACAGGGTCCCATTTCTTCAAATTCTGCCTTTTTTGTTGGCATCACTCCTTTCTCTGTCTTTAGGCCGAGGGGAGCATATTCAACATGAATTCAGTCAAAAGAACTGGGGCAAGGTATAGCACCAACTAATATGTGTCCTCTCTGCTTCCAGGTTTATTTTCAGGATGCGCATCCCGCTTCTTTGCCTCCACCTTGTCTTCTATCATCTCATTTGCTTGTAGAAGAGTAGGAGCCAGCATCCTCAGGAGTAACCTGAGGCCCAGTGTCTACAGGAAGAGCAACAAAGTGAACCTGTACTGTTGCCGCTTCAGACAAATGAAAGGGTTAGAAAGAAGGAAGCACTCACCCCCATTTTATGGAGAGAATGGAGGCAAAAAGAGAGGAAATGACTTTTCCAAGGCTGAATGGGAAGGAGGCTGACAGGACATTTTGCAAGCTAGCAGTGAAGCAGACTGCTGCCCATCTTGCTTTGTGTCCTGTTTCTACCTGAAGCTTTGACAGACTCCCAGGGCTACCATGCCATGCCTCAACTCCATCCATCCCCCACATTTGGACTGAAAAGCTTCTCATCAGATGTATTCTTCTTATCTTAGCTGTCTTTTGTTGTCGTTGCTGCTGCTGCTGCTGGTATGCTTTGTGTATGAATAGGGTTTGTGCAGCCTGTTTCTTTCTCTGTCCCTGCTGAATGAGTTAAGATGCAAACACAAATATAATAAAGGTCAGAATTTCACAACCAAACTCCACCAAAGAAGAAAGTATTGTTAGAAAGCCGGATGTTTATACACATATTTGCATGGTCATGATGCAAATGACCTTGAGCATTTTGCTTAAGGAAATTAAAAATTTCTAGTATGGATTAAAAGCAACACAGTAGTCAGGGAGAAAAAAAAGAAAGAATAGTGGATAAATACAATTCCTTTTAACTAACTACAGTCTCACATGTATCCAGGGAGCCACCTTTGCAAAAATGCTGTGAACATTTGCAGGCCAATGTAAGAGGTAAGGGTTTCCCTTGTGGGAAGGTAAAGGGCCACCCTGGCTCACATCTGAGCAACATCTTGAGCAGAGCGATGATTCTGCTCAGCATGAGCTACAGTGACAATAATCTGGTTTTAATCTGATCTCCATCCCACTAATTCAATGTGAGGGAATCTATTACAGCTCCCCAGAGGAGGGCCTGCGAGGACCTCTGCCTCCTCCTCCAGCTCCCCCCTCCCATCTCGTGGCAGCGTCCAGTTCCAGCTCAAAACTTTTGGGTGAGCCCTCTGTCTACAGTAGGCTAAAACTCAACCTTCCCCTCATCCCCAGCTTAATATGATTTCCTGGATTTATTTCTAAAATGAAGATTTATTACCTTAAAAAAGGTTAGGAGGCTCTAGGGTGGTCTAATGGTAGCAACAAAATAAAATAGCTGTTTACTGCAACCTGTGGGGAATACATTCAAGCTCTGCAGTACTGTGCCTTATTCCTCAGCTCACCAGAGACATGCAGACTGGATGCTCTGCACCTGAGAGTGGAGGTGCTTCAGCAGTTTCCCTTCAAGGTGACTCAGCCTGGAAAGTAGCCAGACCTTCTCCATCAAACACACCGCAGTCATGAGGCAAGTTCTCAAGAGAAACAGGAGGGAAAGAAATGGGAAGCAGCTGTGCAAGATGGACTGAAACTGTGAGGATGAGAGAGGGAATGAAAGGGAAGACCAAAATCTTTGTGGCTTCCGCTTCCATAGGGTTTGTGGTCTAGGCAAATTTTCTTTTCCTACACCCTCCAGAATTATCCAACACAACAGGTCTGAGTTTTCATTTGGCAATTTTCTCACACCAAATCTTACAAACCTCCATGACTGGAGGAAATTGATTGGGGAATTCTCTGTACTGGCTCCCATTCTCTTTTTCAGCTGGACTTATCTGGTGCTGGTGCTAAGATTTCAGGAGCACCTCTGGCCACAGGAACCAGGAACCAGGAACCAGCACAGAGAGGTCTGGCATGGGACTGAGGGGTGCCACTCTGGGTGGGACCCAGGAAGGAAGGGGATTAGAAGAATCCTGCGAATGACTTTTGGTGTTTGGCTAAGTGATGTGGATGGCAATGTGAGAGGTATCCTCTACTCAGGACACACCTGGCTGAGGCAGTGAGTGATGAATTCTTGTGGTCTCGGTATGTTCAGTCACCAGGAGGACTTTGGGCCTTTACCACTGTCAACTCTACCACAGCTGGATGAATTAAGTCTTTATTTCTCCATTCGCCTTTGCATGTCTTGGCTGCTCCTACTGTGTCTTCTTTCTAACTCCCCCTAATTTCTTTCAAGCTGACCACAATCCATAGAGTCTCCTCCTCACCCTTGCCTGTCAGGTGAGGGACATCTCCATTTCATTTCCTTCCTCCAACATACTCCTTCCTCCAGAGCTAATTCCCAACCACTGGAGAGATAATTGAGGCTGCTGCTACTTGGTCTCTTGAAGGAAAAGGAAGCTGTGCCTTGCCTGCATATCGTACCAGATGGATGCCAGGTAGACATATTAAGGTGGCAGTGCACTCAACTTAATATATCCTGCCTCAGAGCCCAGTTTATTAGCTTGGGCACAGCACTACACTAATCATGGCCATGTGGTTTCTGGTGCACAGCTGGCTTGTGCATACATAGCTCAGAGCACGGGCAAACCAAATTGTCTGCAAAAGACATAACCCAAGAAGAGAGGATAAATACATTAAAAGCCCTGCCATGACTGTATCAAAGAATCCATTTGTCTTCATTGTACATCTTACTCCTGGATGTTCAGATTATACTACTGAGGTATCATGTAGATGGAGACCTTGCTGGAGTGGGGGCTACATCTCCCACTTCTAGGTGATGGTGAATACATGTTTCTCCATGTAACAAATAAGGATAACTGGAGGCTGGAGACTGGCAGAGTGATGGCATGTTAGGGTTGGTGTTTAGATGTGACATTCACCCAGAGAGGGCCAGGACAAGGAACTCATACCCTTCCTGCGCCTCCACAAAAGGTGATAGAAGAGACACATGGTGTCTCCATGTCTCTGCAGCTACCCCACTCGCACGGCAGATAGATTTGGACCTTAATGCACCTCTTATGTGTTGCTCACCTTCCCCTTCTTAGACCTGAAGAAAAAAGATAATATCCCTTATTCTCATCATAAAGCATAGAGGATGGAGGAAGCTGCCTGACTAGGTAGATTTTTGAAAATTGGGAATGTTGGATGCCAGATCTTCCAAGGATAACACAGAGGAAAAGGTACAGAAGGCAGGATGTATCTGTATCTTTGTCAAGCTCAACTTTTCAGCAGGGAATTTAAAAATTCGAAATAAGGAGTAACAGACTCTGCTGAGTGTCAGGAGGCTCCCTCGCAGGCTGGGATCATTCTTGGGAGCAATCAGCTCAAAGCTGGTGATGATTTTCTCCTTCCATGTGCCTCAGAAAAACTGGTAACCTGCCAGCTGGAAAAATAAAGGGAAGATTTTCAAACTGAGATCATTCCCTCAAGTGGTTGTTAAGGCATGTTGCAGTGGGTGCTCTGCCCTTACATAAGGTATATCCCAGAGAGTCCATTTCCCAGAAAGTAAGGTGCTAATTAAATGTAGATTCAGGAAGGATAAGCCTCTACTCCGCTCCCAGCAGCAGCTTTTACATCTCAAGAGGATAACTTCAGCTGTTCAGCAAAATCCTGAAGGCATAATTTTTACCTTAACCCTGAACCTCCTTTTGTGCCTGCCTCAGGGACTGCCCTTATGAAACTCGGTGTTAGGCTCATTGCTGTCCTCTGGCAGGTTTCCCAGGTCCTTGAGGAAGCTCTGCAGGAGAGCAAAGCTCACTGCTGGAAAGAGGTCTCCATCACTGCTGCCCACATTAGGACTACTTGTGACCTCCAGCACATGTGGGGTCCTTGCTGCCCCTCCACGTGTTGGCCACTGCCCCATGACATTCCCACCAGCACAACTGTCCTGCCTGAAAAATCTCCAACAATTTTCTCTGCTGTTCACTTTCACCTGCCAGATCATCATTCTTAGCGAATGCAATGAGTTACAGTAAATAAAAAGCAGCCGCAATTTTATTTAGAATGACTTCTGATGAAAGAGGATCATGGCTAATAAATTGCAGATTGCTGAATGCCAGTGTTGGCTGGTATGCTTTACCAAATAAAAGACATAGTTTAACACTTCAAAAAAAAGATCTGTGTTATCGTGAAATGCTGTAATAAAGCGTGACCCATTTTTTACTCCATTATTTATTTTGTTACCATGGACATCTTTAACTTCCCCTGAGGACAGCACCCTAATCATTTAAAGTAGGCATTTTCTTTTTCAGACATATGAAAAGGTTTTGTACAGAATGCATTTAAACTGAAAGCACAGCTGTAAAGAGGAGTCTCTGTCTTAACCTTTTCAACTGCTGGATTTGTGCATTTGTCTTTTATAGGCAAGCCTAATACCTGGGTTGTTCATCAAACTGTAAGCTTGATTCTGATTGAAGATTTGTTTTTGCAAGGACATCCACGGGCTGCTGCCCTCCTTCAGCAGACCTTCTCCAAAAGCCCAGTGTCTTGTTGGGCTAAAGTTTGTGAATTGGATCCTCTCGGTAGAGCTATGGAGTTGTCATCCATCTTCTGATAAAACACCAGAAATATGGCAATCTCGTATATCCATTTTGTACACAGAGAGTAAACTCAGTGTCTGTGTAGTAGTCAATTGTAGTAGGGTTGACTACTCAACACGAGTAGTCAATGCACCAGTGGTAGTAGTAACTGTCTAAATAGGCAGCTTTGCTTTGGTGAGTGTTCGTGTTTTCCACTCATTTTAAGGGTCTTGTGTTTGTTTTGAACACTGGAACTTTCATGGAATTCTAAAATGTCAACATTTTAAAGAAGACTTTTTTCCAAAATTTAAAAAAAATGGCTCTTTCTGAGCTATTCTAAATCTGCTCCTACCCTAGACATGCCTTCTGCATCCAGCAGGCTCAACCCTTATGCATTTGTCACAAGGCACTCTCCTTCAAAAAAACCCCAGAGTAAATATTCTGGACAGAACTGGTATTCTGTTACCCATATGGGTGGTACTCCAGAATAAGCACCCCCTTACTCCAGAGCAGTTTTTACTTATTGTGAGTACAGTGTTATTAAGGAGTAAACTGATTTTTTATTCCAGAATAGGAATAAATAGCTCCCTCCCCTCTGCAAAGGGAGCTACCCTGGCACAGCTAAACTCGCTAAACAGTGAGTTTACACCATCTCTTAACATATAAGTATTAAAGATCTATTCTTCTGCCATTTCAGCTGTAATGAATCAAAGTTGGGGTGTATATGAACATGCTATTGGTATTCTCTCTCTCTTGGACTCTGGACATATATTACCCCTTATACATTGCATGCCTCTTGTACAGATTATGTTTTTTTGAAAGTACATAGCAACTGCAGCCTCTAATCTGAAATAAAACAGTGGACTTTCACTGCTCCTAGCTAGGAAACCAGCAATACTTGCTGAAGGCCATGAGTTTTTCACAATGTCTTAGCAAGGGGTACTCTCAGAAACCATTGTGGCCACCTCTAACTTCTTAGTAAGTTGGTTTTGACTCCCTGCCGCCCACTAGAGCTTTACAGGATTTGTGTGACGTGTTTCTTAGTGGGTCTAAATGAACAGAATTGCCCTGATTATCTTCCCCGGTGGTGGGGAGAGAAAGATGGTACCAAAAGGTCTGGAAATGCAGAAGGACAGAAGGACTCACAGCGCTGAGTGACTTCACTCACCCCTAGGTATCTGGTCTGATCCTCAGTGCTGCCAGAGCCCTCTTTACCAATGCTGGTCCGTGTTCAACTGTAGCTCTGTACATGGAAACTTTTAGAGGGGTCTCCACCTTTCCTTGAGGTGGAAATATCCACCATATCTCCTGGTAACAATACAACTGAGCCAAAGAATTCCCAAACAAGAGGTGTCTATCCTGAGCCAGCACTTGCAAAAGTAACACCACAATTATATAGAACAGTTTTCTGAAACTCCAGTTATTCTGAGACATGACAGTGTGAGAACAGCCTGCAAAGGATTCCTCCCTTGTTCCCACAAATCCCAGGTTTAGGAATGTTTTAGAACTTAAAATTAATCATCAGCCTACTGCGACATTCCTTCCTCTACAGACAATTGCGATGAGGTTGTCCAAGCTTTTCACATCTGCTGCATGGCTCCTGTAATTCAGGTTTTCCTGAGAACAAGCTGTCATCACACTTCGATAACTACAAGTAAATCCTCAGTTTGCACTGACTTCACGAGTGGGCCAGGAGTGATCAGAGCTTCTGACAACCTTGTTCCTGTAAAACTTACAGATGAATATGGACTTCCAAGAACAGAATGCACCATGCCTCTTCTGAGCAATATAATACATAGTTTCCTTACTGCTGGAAATAAATAGTTTCATAATATCACTCTCTATAAAGATATCATCAGTTGCAAATCTCAGCTGTAAGGGAAAACCTCCTTAGGAAAAGAGAACAGGTGATTTTTAGATTTAGATTGAATCTGTGGAAACTATTGAAAGCATTCATCTGTGATGCATTTCTTTTTTCCAAATCCCCCTGACAAGGAATTCCAAATTTAGCTCTCTGCAGTTTATTGGAGTGTAGGAATAGAGGTGTACTTGACTGCAAGTAAAACACTGTGTGGTATGAAGCTGCTTACTCAGTTGCTGCATCTAAGTGTTACAAGATGCGTACAAATATAAGGCAGAGCAACCCCTGCAAAGCAGCCTGCTCCGAGAGCTCCCTCCGAGGTTTTTATGGTGTTACTTGTACAGTGATGGCCACGGGCAGCCACCCTCATTGGAGGGATTTCTCTTTTATGTGCACTTTGCTAAGCCTGTCTTTACAACGCAGCTTGAAAAGTCTCACACGGTTGATCTTTGCACACTCAAGGTTGTGATTTTTTAATTCTCCCTCCACATTCATTAGACAGTTCTTAACCTCCGTGAGGCGGAAGCTGGGGCAGGAATAATCGCTCTGAAACAGAGAGTAATTAACTGAGTGTCTCAGAGTCTGCGGTGGGTCTGGGCTCCCGGTGCTCGACAGGAGGTGAACTGAGTGTAGAACAGCTAGGAATTTCTTAAAATTTTTCTACTATCCTCCCCAATTACATGACTGAATCTGCTAATGAACCATCCCATTAAAGCAGAGAGGTAATCCACTCTCACATGGGGCTGTCTGCCAAAGAGTTCAAGTTGTCAGAAAAAATGAAGTGGTGCGGCACTCCGTGCTATTAACGTGCCAAAACAACAACAACGAAAATCTTTTCTCATGGTCCAGAATATTAAACAGACACAAATAACTTTCATTAAAAAGCCACATTTTTCTGTATGGAGTTTTCCCTGGAGAGAGCAACATTTCTTTTCATAAGTAGGATGAATTTTGCACTTCATTAAATGCCTTGATCTTTTCATCACATTAGCCTTTAATGCGACAACATAATCTTTAGTTTGTCTGGATTAACGATTAAAACAAATGTGTGTGCTTGTGTGCGCATGTGCATGTCTGCGGGTGTGTACAAAACCCTTCGCTAGTCTTTAAAAAACGAAAGGCGACAAAACCACCCAATGGTCTTACCGAAGGTATTGGTTTAGAGACCGTTACAGCTGCATTAGCTGATGTTGACAACTCACGGGCACGTGGGAGGGCTGAGCCCGAGATGTCTGCCGGAGCTGCCGTCCCCAGCTCTCCCTCGCTCCAACCGCACGGTTGCCGGGAAGGCTCGGGATTTGGCTCCTGCCATCAGGAAAGACAAATTTGGGCAACATTCATCTGAACCCATCTCACCATGAATTGCGGCGATTCTGGCACTGATTGACCGGGAGCACAGCTGTCCCCATAGTGAGGCAGGAGGTACAGCTGTGCGTGGAGCCCTGTGCTGGGGAGAAAATGGTGCCAAAAAAATAAGGTGGGAGCTGCAGGGATCAAGACTCCATAGATGTCTTTTGTGGGTAAAGATGGAACAAATAATTTCCCCAATATATATGGGGAAAGACTCAATATTATGCCACGAAAATTTGCTGGATAGATTTTGGTGTGAGCGAGTAAAACTGTATTTTGGACAATGAACTCTCTCATACGGCCAAGAAACAGAAATCTTTTGTATTTAAAGCCCTTTAAAAAATTATTTTTATGTCTTTTTTGAAAGCTATCATGGAAGGAAGTGATAATGAGGTCATCTCCAATAGAATGCATCAGTCATGCAACTTTTAAATACCTATTTGATATAAGCAATGTGGCAAAACTGACATAAATACTCCAGAGGATTTTGCTATTGCAAAATATTAATTTTTTCAATAAAAGTTTCAGATTAATTTCTACAATCATTTATGCTGCAGATATACGTGGAAGCTACATTGCTCTAGTTTCTGTGTTCAAACCCACCCACAAAACTGTTAAATCTCTCTCAACATTTTAGTGGTGGTCAATGAACCAGGCTAAAATCTGACTAAAGTTGCTTCTTTTTTTTTTTTTCTTATCTTTTCTAGTGTTTTCAAAACAAAGCTCTGGATGACATATGGAACTGAATACCCATCTGCTTCAGAGACAGCATCAAACTATCAAAGCCAAAACTTAATGCAGAAACTGCTGTCTTGTCTTACAAACATGGGAATACCAAATTTCAGAAACTCACAGAACAGATCTGACACTAACATATGCCCCAAACAGTCCCTGCAATGTGTTTTCAATCTGGATATTGCAGTGAAATAAAGATATAGTAAAAGCTGAAGGGTCCCAATGCTGGAACCACTTAGGGCACCACAGTCTCAGAATTCACGAAAGGAAGGTTTCATTTCACCCAACTTCAGCCGTATAAAGCAAGACCTGTAGTTCCTGCTAATTATCTTGGCTCCCTGGGCAGTGAAGGGAGGGAAGCGTGTCCCTCTGGAAGGAGGCTGCAGATGAGCTGCCAAGGCTGGGAGAGATAACTGCACGCCTCCCTGTTAGAGGGCCAAATTAGGCAAGAGGAGCCTTATCACAGCTGCTACAGTGGGATGGAGAGAAGCTCCCGTGCAATTAAAGCATTCAGCTGGGTACCAGCATTGGGCTGGCTCTAGCAGGCAATGCACAGCTCCCAGGGACTCCAAAATGCACTTCAGAAGTGTCAAGTAGCTCATCCTCGAGCCTCACGCTGTCGTCGCAAAATTGCTCCATCGTGCAAGCTCACTGCTTGAAAGCTCATTGGAACCTCTGGAGGCTGCTCTGGCTGCTTGCGACCAGCGTGTAACCACAACCAAGCCTGCCTCGCTGAGAGATAGAGCTGTTCCCGCTGACTTAAAGGAACACAGGCAGGTAAATAGATTCAGATGGATGCCCTGAAAAATGGCATATCCAGAGGTGGAAATCAGGATTCCGGAAATCTTTCTGTTCCCTGTTTCCTAGATCTGCCAGCTACTTTCAGCAAAGAGCACAGCCACAACAATGGCTTTTAAGGTAAAGAAAATAACCCTGCCAACTAGTTAATTTTCAATAAGATATAAAAGACCACTGAATTCCTGATGCACACAGGCTTCCAAATAGTAGTCTTTTTGCTGAAAACATATCACATGATATATTCTTTGAAAGCATTGTATGGATGGGTATTTTACAATTTGTGATTGCGAAGTTTAGAAGGAGCATTTGAAAATATCCTGTTGTATTGTAGCATGCCCAAATAAATCAGAAAAGATATTTCTGCAGAACTGCATTACTATATCTTTGTGAATTAAAACACATTGCTGGCTAAAGGAAGCTGAACCACAGAGTACGAATACTTGGAAATATACCACTCTTTCCAAAAGGAAAGACGTCTTTCCTTTTTGACCCACATAAGATAAAAAAGGCCTCCCCAGTATGGATCATCACTAAGCTTCCTACATTCTGAGTTTTAACAAATAATTCTGCAGTCCTGATCTGCCACAGAAACTTCACAGTAGAGGGGAGAAATTCTTCATAACACTTTAATACCAGCAAAAGCTCCTACTACAGGTGCAACAGTTTTTATGGTATAGCTCAGCTCACACAGCATCCTGGTATAAAAAAAGTGTATGAGAGATCACACCTCTGAACCTGTGTTGCTACGCTGGCAGCCAGTTACGGTACACACCCTGGCCCAAGATTATAACACAAAGTCAGGGAGTCTGGGAAGGAGGGAGCTGGCTCTCAGCATCATTAGCTAACCATATAGATGCTGATAGTGCTGGGTATTTAAACCCCCACTTTGAAGCATGAAAAGAGCTATTTTGGAGCATTTCTCACCATCTAAACGCAGATCTAAAGCTCATTGAGTTAAACTGGCTTCAGATCAGACCTTACAACATCCTCCCATGCTAGCAAAGCCAGCACATATTTTACCAGCAGTATTAGGCACTCGGTGAGTGCATTAGACAACTAGACTAATTTATAATACTTCAGGGTGTGTGTTTGTACAGGTATGTCTGCTGGCAACCGCCGTGAGTCATCTAGACAGACCTAGTTTACAGCATGCAAACTCATGATGTGATCTGCATTCTCTGAATGAAACCTCCGCTTTTAGGAAATGTGACTGTTTTCTCTTTTTCAAAAGAAATTAAAAGGACTGTTGGTGCAGGGGTTTATGCACCAAATCAATGGGAATTACGGAAATGAATGCTGTTGAGAAGGCAGCAGGAGGGACGGTGAGAGGAAGGAGAGCTGCCAAGAGGGCAAACAGAAACTCGATTAGTGTCACTGCTGGTCAGAGGCTGGAGCTGACCGTGTCCCCTTGGCCCCTTCAGTGGGGGACTTCTGGGGTGATGACAGACCGTGCAGTCAGGTATGAAAATGGAAGGGCCATGAATGAAACAACCACCCCCACCATGCAGGGAGAAATAGCAAAATAAATAAACTAATCGTGTTGCTGTGTCCACCTCCCCCTCTGCTTCTGCTCCCTCCAAGCCCCCCAAGCTTGCCCTTTCTCCCTTCCAGATAGGATTATGAACCAGCTTAAGAGGACATGCCTGAGTGGGGTCCCTTCAGCTGCTGGAGAAGCCACCAAACTCTGCAGTCATATGGTGCGTGTTATAGACGTGGAGGGAAGTGTGAAAAGTTCAGGGCCAGGAGTAACTGTACAAAATCATTCTTGTCACTGCACAGTGAACTGCCTAAAATCACCCTCTGCACGGCATTCACATCAAAACCAGGCCATGGCAGGGTGGTGGTGAAGGACATATTCTCTAAAACTGTTGACTTCTCCTATGCCCTCATGTTTGTAATTTTTAGTAGTATCTGAAATAAAAGCACCTATTTTAATAATATTGAGCACCTTGAAAGCAATACTCACATAGAACTTCGGTGTGTGACACAGCTGATAAAACAAGCAGCAAACTTCTTCCAGTTTGGTAGGATTTCCTTCCGCAGTTGAGAGATTTTTAGCTCCAGAAAGTGACAGAGAAAAAAAAAATAAAAATTGGCATTAGGAATAATTTCTGGGAGTATTCACAGGACTTTAATCTAGGAGTGATTATTTGGTAAGAATTTCCACGTTTTTAATATGTTCAAGCAAACAGTTCCAGCCCAATGAGATGGTTGGAATATCCTCTAAAATACAGGGTGGTTTTTTTTTCGCTAGCAGGCTAGAAGCAGCATGACACATCGAGAACAGCTTTTCCCTCACCTGCCATTTCTTGTCACACTCCCCCGCTTTCTCCTTCAGGTGCTCTTGCAAGTAGGAGGAGCAAACCCCAGCACAACAGCTCCTTGGTTTATTTTGCCTTTTACCAACCCCTCATCCATCGCATGTGTTTAGGGCACAGGCTGCGATCATCCTTTCCTTCACCTTGTCTTCTTCAATTTCTGGACTTCGAGTTTATCTTAAAACCTTTTGTTTGGGCTCATAACTCGGCAGTGAGTCAGTAACCCACAAGTACCACGAGTGGAGCCAGCCCTGATCTGCAGGCTTTGCTGACCACCTGCTCCAAGCTGTTTCCTGTGTGGGCGGCCAAGTTCAGAGTTATTTAAAACATGAGTTACGGTAAATTTTGTTTAACCTTGTGTACACTCTGCAGGCGCTTGGGGTGGTTAAAACTGGATGACACTGAACTTGATTTCTCAGCCCTGCTTGGCTTTGCTGTAAAGCCAGCTAAACTTTGCTGACTTTAGGAAAGAAGGGCAAGAATCTGGCCCTAACTATTTAGTTCATCCACGTTTCATCATTGTTCGTTGCACATGCCATTACTTGCTCCCTCAAACCAGTGCTCCCATCCTCCTGCGGTTGCCCACAGCCGGCCCATCGGCTTTCTCTCCCCCCTTGTGACCAAGTGATGCTTCTCTGGCTGTTGCCTGTCTGCCCTGGGAAAAGTTGGGATGCTTTTGTTCTCCCTTCAAGATTTTCCACAGTGACTGTAAGTTAATACCCCTCGAAGCTTCACTGCTCCAGTCACAAAAAAAAAAAAAAAACAACAAAAACAAAAGGGATTAAAACAGCCAACCATACTAAGAAAACTGATGGAGACAAGGGAAGAGGGTCAGACATGATATCTTCAGCCAGAAATGCTGCCCAGGCTTTAGTAAATATGCACCATGCATATGGATTCAGGCAGGAGCATTTGTAAGCACATCTCTTCCCCTTCCGCTCAAGACTTTCACCCCCATCCTGACTCATCACACACTTGTGCTTTGGGGTTTCTTGATGTGCCTCCCTTATTACAACAGGTTTTCCCACCAGCCAGCATCCCTCTTGTAGCTCCGCTTTGCCCCCCTGCTCCAGCTCCCATGCCACACCTTCCATGCCCATGCTGCTCTGCTTTTCCCGCTGGGACATTTTCTGCTGCAAACCCTGGTTTGGACAGTTTTGGCTCCTGCTTTTTCCAAACACCTTCCCATCTCAGGACACGGTGTGTCCCCTCTTCTTGCCAGCAGCCACGCTGCTGCAGGCTATCTGTCTGGGCTTGTGGGGGCCAAGTTGGGCAAAACCTGAGCCCGGCGTGTGCCTGGCATGGCTTCCTGTCCTGCTCATTGTGTCTTAGGAGCAGGACAGAGCCCAGCAAAGTAGGGTTTCAAAAGCAGATTGATGTGTTTGGTTTGAAGTGGAACCTCTGTTCAGCTTTTCTCTTTTTTCAAGGAAAATATTTGTGCTAGCTTTGAAAGGCCTGATACAAAAGTGATGATCATCTCTGTTAATTGCTATTTATCTTTCATTTGATTATAATTAATAGCACTGGAACCACTTTCTCAGTCATGCATATATCTTTGGGAGAAAAAGGTAATATCCTGCATTTATCTGCAAAGTCAAGGATAGACTGAAATACTTTTGCAGTTGATTATTTTGATGCATCTTCTCCATTTCCCTCAGAAAAAGGGAGCTCAAATTTCCTCACACACTGAACTTTGTCCTTCTGCTGAGGAATCTCTGATATTTTGCTTTGAAAAACTCCTAGCCTTGATCTTTACTCCATCCATCACCAAGCACACACTTTGTGAGCAATGACTTGGCCTATTTTTGCTCATGAGTGTCATAAATTGCTTTCAATTCTACACCTTCATTCCATGATGACTCTTTTGAGTAGGCTGAGAATTTTTTGAATGTGTAGGTTTGACGTAACTATTAGCAATTTTCTATAAAGGAAGAAACTGTAACTTGCATTTTAAAATGTATTATTCTTTCCCCCCTTGCTTGATACGGAGGTAACAAAAAGATTCCAAAATCTGAAATAAAGTGACTTTTAAAACACAATTTTTAAAAATTCATGTGAAAGAGAAAGATGTGGAAAATATTTCAAAAACATTAACACAATTATACCCTTTTTTCAAAACAATCTAAGAGCCTGAGAATTCTGGAGTGATTTTTTCCCTGTGCACACATTTTCAAAGCAGAAGAAAATGATGTGCTGTGGATAATTTGCTTTGCTCACAGGCAAAGAGCTGGGATGGCATCAATTGCTTTTAATTATTTGCTTTTCTTCCACAGTTCTCAAATGGTCATTGGTGAGGTTTCATTTAAATTCTGGCTTTGAACATAGTATACTTCTTTGCATTTGATGTTAGGCAGTAAAAGGGATTAATTAGAATACTATGAACACATTACTACCAGCCCACTTCTTAAGTTGTGTATGAGTATCGTGATGGTGAACACTGTTGAATCCTAAGACATAGGAACTCATTCATACTTTGCAGAAGGGAATTAAAGAGAAGATAAGAATGGCAGATGATTTTCAACATTGTAAAGTGATGTCACCATGGGAAAAAAAAGATCTTAACTTTAAATATGCAACTCTGAGCTCTGAGTCACCTGTGAACATCCAGGAATGGAGTCCCAGGGCAAGAGTGCTGTGGAAATATCCACCCTGTCCCCAGGCAAAGGAAGAAAACCAAACCACTGTCACTACTACCCAGTATGAAACTCTGGTGTGTCCATGTCTTGAATATTGTGTGCAGTCCAGCTACCCCTCTCAAAAAAGGGGTAGGGCCAGAAAAGACACACAGGAGGGTAGCAATGAACATCAAGCATGTGCACACAGGTTCTGTGCCAGGAATGAGCGATTACTTTAGGACCTTTTAATGTAACATAAACGAATGATGCTGAGCATGGCAGAGGAGATAGATGGGGATTCGTTTCCAACACAGGACCTAGAAGCCACCAGGCGGGTTTGATAGGAGGTGGGTGCAAGGCAGAAGGTCATGGGTCTTTACACAACGCTGGGGAATGCCCCATCGCAGGGCTTGGTGGGAATGGAGAGAAAAGTTTACTTGGAGAAACTCATGGAAGGGTGAAGTTGCCTAACACGTCTACTGCAAGAAGGAGCATTGACTCTAGCTGACTGTCTGTGGGGACTAATTGACTAAAAGAAGTCTGGGATGACTATTTCTAGCACATAGAGGTTTCTTCCCTGCAACTTAATCTGCAAAAAATGGGACCCCAATCCAAAAATGACTGATTTGTACACATGAGTCAGAGCAAACTCTGTTGCACGATGTGGAAACTGTAAACCTAGTAAGGGAGGGTTTCTCAGTTTGAGAAAGTATGTGATAAACTTGAGACTGAAAATGAAGACATTTATTTTGTTTTCCCAGGGAGGAGTCTAGCCAGCATTTTTCTTAGATCCAGTTAAGCACTTTCCCTTGTTTCCATTTTGTGATTTAGGGCTACTTCATTCATTGGTTAAATTAAGAAAAATGAGCATGCTGAAGTGTGGAGATGATAAATGGGTCATATAGTCAAATAGCAATGGCACTGCAAATCGTCAGCATGATGCTTGGAGAATGACAGAGAGAGCAATCCAGGAAGGAACGCACGGACCAGATGCTCTGAGTTATTGCAAAGTCAGGATTTAACTCTCTTTGCATTTCAGCTCCTCCATTATCATAAAGATGAGTGGAACAAAACCAGAGTGAGGAAAGTTATGGGGGTTCGGGCCTGGGACTGAAGCTCAAGTATCCTATTTCCTTCTCTATTATTGTTATATATTTATTATTACAATCTACCCATTAGTGTCTTTGCTTAACTTGGTTTAGAATTACGATTCCACATTGTTCTCACACATATTTCAACTAATGTACAGCTTATACTAGTAAAGTTAATAAAGGACAGAAAAATTTGGCTCTTGATTCCATTTTTAGAGTAAAAGGGAAAATATAGTGATAATATGTCTAACTGTACAAGGCAAAAAAGCCACTAACTTTTCCCTAGATATACTTTGTGAATGCTCATTTTGGTTCAGTCAGGACAGATTTGAGGTCCTGCATCCCACCAGTAACCCAAATCCAGAGCATCTCTGCAGAAGGTGCTGGGCAGGAGTCTTCATTGCCTTTCAATGTGAGCAGCTGACAATCCCAAGAAATACATGGTGTGAAATTCAGTGGATTCATAACACTAATTTAGCTGTGATTAGCAGCTGCAGATTTACTTTATTTTCCCTCTGTTGAGGACCTGAGCTTTCAGAATTAACTCCTGTATACTGGGCCTTGGAAAATCACCACATCAGGCTGGTTGCAGGGGCAGTGTAACTCCACTGGTAAAGCTGAGCCACACCAGTGGGACAGGGTGCAACCTGGAGAGCCAGAGCCCACTGGTATGTTGGTTTTCTGTCCTCTGGCAAGGGGAGGGAAGCCCTGGTGGACTGAGGGAATTCAAACCAGCTTTTGGCTGTTTGAGGTTTGGGGTTTTCGGTTTGTTTTTTTTTATTTGGTTTGGGGTTTGTTTTGTTTTTAAGTTTGTTTTGGTTTTTTTTTTTTAAAGAAACTTGTACATCATGAAGAAAATCATTGCTGTAGTAGCAGAAGAGCTTTTCAGAGGTAAAAAGACACACAGATGTGTACAAACACACTGAGCTTCCCTTGCATGGCCTGATCTCCAAGTGGACAGAATTTATCAGCTTGGAGCCGGAGAAAAGCAAAACAACACCAGATACATAGGGGACTTTTATCAGTAACTGGTAAGTGTATGGAAGGGACCCCAGACACCCACCCTGCAATGTAGTCACTAATGTGACAGGTTGCTACCAAACATGAAGACAAGCCTTTCTCAAGGTCACTAGGTATAGCAAATTAATACCATCAAGAGAGAATTTTATTGGAGCCTAAATTAAGTTTTTCTGTAAAATTACATTCAAAAGCTGCAAAAATTATGTAAATTTTAAAACTGGGTCAAAGCCCTCTGTGATCCTGCTCGTATATACACAAGGCTTTTTGGAAGGAGAGGAGTGGGGTGCAGCTGGTAGGTCCTGCTCTGAGCCTGCAGGACCGCATGTGGACAAGGATGGATAGCTGCCGAAGAGAAGCACAGATGGGATTGTCTTTGCCAAGCAGTGCTGATTCACCCAAAAGCTCTTGCATAGGGGATAAATTTTCTTACCAAAAGTAGAGAAAATCTGCAAAGAAGGTGAGGGAGAAAGCATCCCCATAGTCCTGTCGCTGTGGTTAGGACACTTGTTTGGACAGGACAGGGCTTCTTTTGCATCCTTGTCGGTGGCTCACAAGCCGACTGCAAGCTGACTGCTAGCCATCAAAGGACACCCGTGAAGCTCCCAAGGCACTGCTGAGGCATCATCCATGGTGGAAGTGTCCTGCTTTCCAGAGGGGCTGGGGGTAAATCTCTTCTCACAAAAGCTAGCCCAGGGCATGTAACAGTAAGCAGATACAGCTAAAACATCTTAGTGAGGAAGACGCTGCTGGCTACTCATGTCTGCCGTAGCAGGGCTGACTGTCAATGTGGGAGCATGAACTGCGTGAGCACACCACAGCAGGGACTTCAGACAGCAGGGTCACTGGCAAAGTTCAGGCTAAATGTATTCCCAGGCTGGCACCTGCCCATCAGCCAGGGAGGTTTTGGTGGGTACTGGCTGTGGGCTTGGACTACCTTTTGGTGCTGGGTTGAAGGGTGCATTAACACTGGGCATGCATCCCTGCCACTGGGATAGGAAACGCCGGGGCAGTGTCAGCTTTCCACAAGCTCTCTTTCACCCTTCTGTCACCCTGCACTATTTCACAAATATTTTCCTCTCTCTTCAATCACTGAAAATGAAGGGGAGGTGTGGGGGCAAAGATGAAGTATGTTGATATAGTCTAAATGAGTCACACTGATCTCCAAAGAACTGGATGAGGCAAACACCCCAGGAGAGGGGGTGGGATTTTAAGGAAGGTCCTGGTTTGTGTTTTACCATGATGAGGCATTTTTAGCACAGAAAAGGCCACCCTGGGAAAAAAAGAGAATCAAACCCAGTTGCTGAACTGCAGCAAACATGATCTTGCGTTCCTGTTAGGGATGATGCAGTCCCAGGACACTGCCTGCTGACAAAATTATTTGACTCCTTACTTCAGGAAGAACCAAAAAAAGATAATTTCTCACCTATAATGCAGCAGTGCCACCCACCCCAGAGGGGAGTAGTTTCTGTGATGTAATCCCACAATCATCTTTAAAACGTAACTGTCATTCTAACCAATGACTTGCTGGAATGCTGTACACACATCAGGGCAGCAGTGTGTAGTTTTCCTCATTTATTGTACAAGTCAGGACTGTGCTACCTGCAGCTGGTGTGTGCTGCTGCCCAGGGTAACAGGAGATGCTCAGGTGGTTCAGGGAGAGCAGCCAAATAGATGAGGGTGGGATTTTTGAGAGCAATTTGTGTTGGCCTGTCTCTTGTGCCTTTGAAGTCAGGGGGAAGCCTTGTTGGGAGGGAAGAGGTAGGCAAACATTCAGGACTTTGGAAAATCTGACCCTAAAAAGACAGATAAAGGCTATGAGTCACTAAGCGTGATGTTGAATGCTAGTTCAAAAATGAATCCTTCAGGGTCAAGGGCTTAGAGCTGACAGTCATGTAGGTTTGGGCTTTCTTGCAGTTGAAGGATATTTTGAATGGTTAAAAGCAGGTATTGGCACTGTTGAATAGGTTATATATGTCTTACCTATATGAATAGATAAATATTATAGACACATACAGCAGCTGACAGGGGCTATGAAAGTAGATAGGTAATCATTTGGAAATAACCCATATCGCAAAATCTCTCTCTGCAATTACATCCCATTTCACACCTGCCTTAGCGTTGGTGTTTCTTTGAAGTGCCCCTGTGGTTGCACTTCTACTGCACACCTTTTTATTTGAACTGCACAAATAGTTTTCAAAAAATCCTACCCCTTAATCTGCTAATGGAAAATGCAGGTTTTGATTGCCTGCATATTTTCACAGGACATGCATGTGTTCCTCAGACTCTCATTTATTTTCACCAGGATATATGCACATTTTCACTTTTTCTTGAGGTAGGGCCTTGGTATGCTGATAGATGAGGCTGCGGAATCACTCCGTGATAAATCCCACAGTCGTGAGTTATTTGAGTTCTCTCTTTATAAAAAGTACTTAAACACAGGCCCCTACTTGCTCTGCGAAACAAAAATAAGTCAAAAATAGAGGCTTGGGCAGTCTCAGTCTTTGCAAATTTGAGCTGAACTCAGTGATCAGATTTAGGTGAGGTAAAAAATGCAAGACAGGCATTTCCAGAGCATCAAAATGCATTGTTTCACCACTTCTGAAGTGCAACGCCTAAGTTTTCATCTTGATTACTTGTTCATTTAAAATGATCTTTTTGTTGTTGTAACGGTTTGGTTTTCCTTTGTTTCTTACTACAAAGTGCAAGTAACCTGAAACAAAACATCCCCTCCACCCCAACCATTTAGTTTTGGCTCCAGAGAATCTTTTGAGAGCGATCCAAAATAAAAGATGCTGCTCTTTGATTTGCCAAGTATCAAGACATTTCCACTGTGGGACACCGTATTTTCTTAAATCCTTGTTGTTCTCCCTTTTCAGTTGAGTCACTAACCAGAAAACTCCATTACTTGGACAACACTACATTTCATACCCAGGCAGGTGTGAATCGCAGCACAAGTGGAGAATTAGGTTGCTTGCGGGAGCCGTACCCTCTGGTAGTGAACTTCAAATGAACAGGTTTTAGAGTAATATATAACACAATAAAAGTATTAAAATAAACATATCTGCCATGGGGTTTGGTCTTCTTCCAAGAACAGGAGTATGACTTGTTCTATAGAGCTCATGTTTTTCCTCCTTTTCATTCAGGTTTGGACATGAAGTTGCATACTCCTTTTTTTTTTCTTTTTCTTTTTCTTCTTTTTTTTTTTTTTTTTTCCCCTAGTAATAATTGGACCACACAGTCTTCTGTCAACAGAGCATTACTGTCACCTTTCAACATCTTGGACCTATTGTGTACAGTTCACACATTAAGGCACTTTGTAAAATTGATGTCCAAGAAGAAACAAGTACATACACTTAATAAATTGAGATTCCCAGCAGTAGCTTTCCCTTACAGGAAAAAAAAAATTATCTCTGTAGGATTAGATCACACTCTGACACTAACTCCTTCAAACAGGGTAAGGAAAACCCAGGAGTTACCCATTTGCTGTCTTCTGTTCTGTGACTTACAGACTTTTGTGGCTTAAAAACACGCATGTACACCTGTATATATAACTGTACTTACAAGAACACCCCCAATACATAATAAAAGGACCAAAGGTTGAACACCAATAAATTAAAAATTATTTCAAATAGAGCACTGCCTTGGTACTGTTCATTTTTGGCCTGCCACACCTATCTGTTTAACATAGCACATTACTAGAGAAAATACTGAGCTCAATGGTTTACTTCCAGCCCTGCTAGATAATGATGCAATTTTGTGTCTGCCCTCATTCTTTTACAAGGTTCAGACTATGAGTAGCAGCCAGTTACCCTGGAAAACCTCACCGACAAACAAACACTCGCTGCCTTGAAAGACGAAGAGGCTGAAGAGAGGCTCTGCAGTCGGGCTGACTTCTGGATACAAGTGGGTGGTATAAACATAAAAGGGATGGCATTAGATTAGAGCTCTTACTTTGATCTCCGTACAATAACAATAAAATAGTCATAAAGGACTTTCACTCGGTGGATCTCAAAGCACTAGACAAAACGTTAATAAGCCTCACAACTCCCCTGTGAGGCAGATACTATCATCGCCTTCATTTTACCAAACAATACACTGAGCCCAAAAGGTCTGAGATGGTTTGCCCGAGGCGTGCAGGCAGCTCATCCTCATCTCTCTCGACAGGGACATGGCCCTGCCAGACACCCAAGAAGGGGGCACCGTGGTCCTGGCTTTCTGGTCTTTCCCTGTTTGACCGTTGTGCCTGGAAGCCCCATCCTCGCTTGCTCAACAACAGCCCAATTTCACTGCTCTGCGCCCATTTGCTCTGCTTTGGGCCGGGGCAGCAGCATTTCTCACTTCTGTTTGTTAGCTTTTGGAGCATTCAAGTCTCCCCTGGTCTTTTTTTTTTGTTTAATTTTCTCCTCTCTTGTATGCATGCCCTCATGGTGTTCTTGGCAGGTCTCTAAGGTGCCCAAGTTGGAGCTTGTGGATCTGATGCCCATGCAGTGTTACATTACCAAAACCAAGAGGGAAGCTTTCTGATGGGAGGGCTGAGGATGCCGCCCTTGGTTCCTCAGGCTGCCTACCCCAGCCAGCCACCCCTGCTTCTCACCAGGGTGCTTGGGAGAAGTGCTGCCTTTCCTCATATGCCCCAAGGAACCCCTTGCCCCTGCAGTTATGGCCACTGCCAGCCCCAGACCGTGAGTCAGAGTGAAGAATATGTTGTAATTTGTTGTCTTGGACAGCATCTACCTGGTGTGAGATGTGGATCTGACCATGTAGATTAGGGCTAGTCTCACCCTCCTCTTGCTGTGTTCACACTTGCCGTTGCCCATGGATATTGGGCTCATCGTCCCTTTTCAAGCCACTAGAAAATTGGCTCGCATCCTAAAAGTCTGGTTGCCTGCTGCAGAATTACCATAAAGCTGCTTTTTCCCAGACATGGCCGCTTTTTCTTCCCTCCAGGCTTGATCCAGGTTGAGTTTGAGCTGCAGCTCCTGTCTGGATTTTGGAAACTGCTGCCAGGAGCCCAGGCGGCTCCGTGAGGAAGCGAGGAGACAGGTTTGGCCAGCTGAGGCAGCCCCGGGGCAGCCAGCAGCCTGTGGCCTGCAGGATGGGGATGAACCTTGTGCACATCAGGGGTCCCAGGGGGCACTGGTGGGACCCCCTGATGGGGAAAGGGGTCAAAAGGAGAAAAGCCCTCCAGTGGAAGGGGCTGAGGGCCAAAAGTGAGCATTACATCAAGGGGCAGGAGCATGACTTAGTGCTTGCACTTGTCTCTGTAAGCACAGAGAGAATGGGATTAATTACAGTAATTTTAATCATCTGCTGTGTTTGAGACCAGATGGGAGACAGGAGAGACGTCAGGGATGGGAAAAGATCTTGGAGCCGGGGAGCTGGGTTCCTGTACAGAAAGTGAGCACGGGGCACCGGGGAAATGGGGTTTGGGAGCAGGAGGGCAGGGAAAGGTGCTAGGGCCATGGGGCAGGATTTTGGGCTAGGGTGGAGGTGCTGGTGGGAAGGGAGGCTTGGGCAGCTCTGAAGCAGGGAAACTGCAAAGGGCTGGATGCTCTGCCGGGATAGAGCAGGGGCCTCTCATGTGTGAGATTAGAGGTAAGGGCAATGGATGTGGAAGGATGCTTGGGAAGCCTCAGGCAGGCTTGGTGCTGGAGGAGCTTTGGAAAGAGAGGGGCTGCCAGTCTTTAGGGCAGCTGGGTTGGGGCTGGAGTCTGTATTTTGATGCCTGGGCTAACCATCCTACTCCCATTCCTTTGTCTCCCACCTGGTTGGAAATGCAGCAGTCCTACCTTGCCATGGGAGCACTTTGCAATACTGTCACATTGTAATTAAGTAATAACATTAGGGGCAGCCACCAGCAATGGGGACTGGCCTTTCTGCCTTAAGAAATAAGTATTTAAAGGGTGTAGCAAACTGTCAATTGTACACTATTACAGTAAGAACTTTTTACCTTTTTATCCCGGGGAATCAACTCACAGAACCTGCGTGACCCATCATCCTGCAGCCCGGTGTATCTGCCCTCCATATGGTCCAGCACATATCTGATTTTCCTGAAGCATCCACCGACAGTAGTGTTTACCTCCTTTGTGCTCACCATCCCAAAAAAACATGTCCAGGCATAAAGTCAAGATTGTCTTTTCATGCTGTTATTTCTAGTAGAGCTGGGTAGGATATGGTTTTTTCTGTCCCATGGGAAATTTTCAAGATTTTGAATATTTTTACTATTTTGAATCAGAAAAAAAAATATCTAAAAACCTGTTGATGTCAGGACAAATAGTTAAAATATCAAGTATCTTTTTGAAATTAAAAAAAACAAGCAAAACAAACCAAAACAGGCTTCTTGTAATAACTTTGAAAACTTTTTTCCTTTTGATTTCAGCTTTTTAAAACATTGCTTATTTATATTACAAAATGAAAACTGCTTGAAATGTAATGTAATGAAAATTACAAAATGCTTTTAAAGAGAACTCCCCCCCCCCCCCCCCCAAAAAAAAAAATTCCTTTGAAAGTACAAAGGGAGAAATTTAGACAACTCCTGATTTTTTCAATAGCATTTTCAAGGACAGAAATTAGTCAAAGGCAAGTCTTTCTTGAGAAATTTTTGTTCAGCAGCTTTGAAAAGATACTTTTTTTGTTGAAACATTCCCAAGCAACTCTTTTCTAGCTGTTGGTCAATGAGAGGCTCTGCCTGTGGGCAGCAAAGGGAACTCTACATACAGCAGTGATCAACCCACTGCAGTTAAACATGGCATATGCATCCAACTGTTGCCTCTTCTGTTACCTTCAAAAAGCTATGGAGGCCCTTTTGTGCACTTTGTTCAGAGATGTGAGGTTTGATGAGCAAATACAGGGTTGTTTTTTTTGTTGTAATATTGGTGCTTTGTTTGAGAGATCACCCTGCCTTAGTTGACAGAAGGCTTTAAGCTACATTGCTATTGCCTCAAAGCCTGTGGAGCTTGCGGAGTGAGTGGTCAAACTGGTCAAACTCTTCAGGTTTCTGATCAGCATGAGTGAGATTTTATAGTGAAATATGACATATTTTGCCCTTCAAATGAAATTCAAGATGAAAGAGGTGTTCTGAATGAGCAGGCAAGGTTTTTATTGACACCATATCATCCCATGAGTTTAAATACCAAAGTTGGGGTTGCAGTCTCAGTTACTCCAGAGTTAGGTCCATCTTTATGGTTAATAAACTTCATAATCCATCAGATTCAAATGCTTTGAATTAGTTAAAATCCCAAGCCAGCAGACATGTAAGGAAGCACACAAGCGACTCACCATCTAGGAGAGATCTTATAAAATGCATTTGAGAGCATCAGAGTTAAGGTAACACCTAAACAATGCTGTGACATGTGCCTTTCTAGCCTTTTACATACGTGAATTTCCCCTTTTTATATACTGGTGTGCCCCTGCATGTGTGCACACACACATGAGCCATTTTTATAAAATCTGATATTCAAATACAGGAACATTTCTTTTGATTAATGCAGCTAGTGTATTTTACTGCACTTGGTATCTTTTTTTCACTGGACTGCCTCCCCCCACCCCCCAAAAAAGAAAGCAACACATCCTCAAAAGACTCCTGGTTTCCTGTCAGTAACCAGTATCTTCTTGACAGATTACCCTAGGGAAAAAGAAAAAAAAAACCCAAACCTGACTCTCTCACAGAGTTCATGTTGCCCTCATTTACCTTTTGCATAACAAAAGCTCAGACTATAATTCTGAATAGATGTTTTGTGTAGTTGAACCAGGTGTCTTGCTTGGAAAGACAGTACATTAAAAGTCAGCAAAATGCCAATTTGCTTTGTTTCAAAACATTTTGTTTCAATTGTTGCCAAGACCTGAGGCTAAACACTACATTCTGTTTTAAGTGTCTCCGTTCCGCAGTCAGCGAGTTTTTAAGGTTTTTCTTGTTATTTATCAGAATACTCTAATGATAGTCTCACCTAATCCTATTGCTCTGGAAAAGATTTTAAGAAGTAAAACCATAGCTGCGTACAATCATGACTATGATAAACTTATGCCCACAAATAAGGTAATTTCTGCCCAATTAGAGAGCCTGGTAAAAGGAAAGATCAGAAGTAAGTGTCTATATTAGAAGAATTTTGATTCTTCTCTCATCATGTCTGTGGAGTTCACAACCCTGCAAATGCAGTGAGCAAGCTATGTACCGTAACCTCGGCTGCTGATTTATTTAATCAGAGTTTAAACAGGTATGCCGTGATTTTACATATTTGTAAATCACTGGTTTAGCTCTGCCACAAGTCCATGCCTGCTCAGCCAAACACACTGAAGTTCAGGGGCTTAAGCACATACTTAAGTGCTTTGCTGATCTGGGGCCGCACTAAGTGTGTTTTAAGTCCCTGCACCTGGAAACGTTTTTGCACATGCCTAATTTTATGCACTTGAGTAGTCTCAGGGAATTTAATGGGCCTGCTTATAAGTGTGAAGTCACTTGAGTGCAAGCGTCTGGTTGACCAGGGCCTAGCATTAACCTATTCTGTCTTGAGGCGTAGTAGGACATCTCCAAGAAAAAGCTTGTTCTCCTTAAGCATTACCTAAGAACTGAAGGACAGAGGGGTTTCTGTGGGTTAGAACAGAGGTACTTTTATCTCACTGTCTGGCTTTTAGCAATGCTAAGTAGTGGACACCTAGGGAAAATGAACACAAACCGTAGTGAGCATGCAAGGATATGTGTTCTTGTATCTCATTCGTCCTGGCTAGTTCTGTCCATCAGTGCTTTAGGCAGGTCCTGAGCTGGAGGTTGTCTTTGCTCTGCTGTGTCCGTAGGCCCTTTTTTCCATTTAGACTTTGGCTTCTACAATATCAGATGGCAGACACTTCCACAGCCTAAAAAAATATGTGGGAAAACTACCATGTGGAAAAAGTCCTTCTTCTGGCATATCCCATACCTGCACCTGACTGTCCTCCTGCTCTGATGTGATGGCGAGTTCCTCTTCCAGTCGCTTCTTCCTGCTGTAACTGTGAGTGCACACCCCCTTTTGGCTGTACCTTTCCCACTGCCACCTCCACAAATTATAGTTTATTTAGCCTCTCTATGGATTCTCTTCCATAGCGCGCTCCAAGCATCCTTCCTTCATCCTTTGATTTACCTCTGAGACGGGGCCATGAGGAGTGTTCAAGTAAAAATGGGTTCTAATAATGTTTCCTATTTTATTCCCGACTACTGTCTTAACAGCAGTATTTTTTGTTTCCTTGCTGCAGAGCACTGAGTTGACATTCAGAGAACTGCCCACAATGACTCAATTTGATGTATCTTAACATTTCTCACATGAGAAAAACTGTGTGAATGCTATTGGCCTCGGTCTGACAGAAACGAGAGACTCTTTGAACTGCAGCTGAGTCATCTCTGTCCTGTGACTGGTTTAAATATCATGATTAGGGTGCCATTTTTATCACTGGAGTTGTGACAAAACTTGTGACTAGTCATGAATGAATAACTGAAAAAAAATTCACAGATTTTCTTCTAAATTCAACAGCTAATTTCAGTTTGACTAAGTTTCTGGCTTTTTTTTCCCCCTCTCTTTTTTTGGTAACACTTTTAAATTTCGGTTAATGCATTCAGCTGCAGAACTGATCTTTTCAGCTGTGCAGTGGTCAGTTAGTTACACACTTCACGTGGCATTATTTCTGTGTCCTGCATGGATTAACTCTGTAGCAAATCAAACCAGCAAGTGTTGCAGTCAGAGAGATTCAAGCTGTTCCTGTGGTCGTGTGAGTAGTTTAAGTAATATCCCACACAGGATGCTGTGCACAGTGGCTTGTATGTTCTTCTACGATTCCTTATTTTGAATGACCATCAGTGTTGGTTGTTGAGAAATCTGAGTATGTTTTTGAAAAGTGAATAGGCACTTTGCTGCAAGTAATCTGGTCTCACACTGAAGCAATGCAAGCCGGTGAGAAGGGTCCCCTGGATTTCTTCTGGGACTGAACTAAGCTGTCAGTGAGCAAAGCGGTGATGTGAAATTGCAAGAAGAAATAACAGAGTCAAAAAGTCACTCACTCACCTTTACCTAGAGGTGACCCCAGTGCTCAGACCCACCCAAAGGCAGGCAAGTTAAGTGAAATAACACCCACCGGCTTCAGCAGGGTTGGAGTTAACCCATTACTTCTGGAAGGTGACTTCTGTTTTGGGAGAGCCCACAGGTGAGAGCTTGGAGCATCGCATGGCTGTTCTGTGAGTCCCATAGCCTTTCTCACCTGCAACCTTCCCCAGCGTTACCATGACTAACGCACCCCTTCAGCCCAGAGCTGGACTTTTACTGCCACTCCAATTTGCTCCATAGAAGCATTCAATTTAAATATACAATGCAATTATGACATATTAAATATTGATTGTTTAAGAAGCACTTGGGAAAGGATATTAAAAAAAGTATGCACCTTCCATCTAACCACCTTTACGAATATGAAAATTCAATGTACTGTTGTACATTTATTACCACATTAAATATGACATGCACATGGCACTCTGCATACCCTCAATGTAAAACCGTATGCTAATACTTTCTCTGACAACAACTGCCTCAGTGATACATGTTGTAACTTGTTCAATTAAATACTAGATAAGTGTAAAAGCTCCTTAACCTACAACCCTCCAATACTTCCTGGTAGACTAGAAGAACTATTTAATAATGTTAACGTGACAGCTAAATTGTCGGGCTGAAATCTAGACAGGATCAATTCCAAGTCCCAGTTCAGGGTTTATATGTCAGGACACTGAGAAGAAGCAAGATATAAGATTCAAATTTTAGGGCTAGACTGGATATACCAGATTGGAGAGAGAACATTTCATCTTGGCAAGGGCAGGGGGTACCCAGAACTCAACACCCCGCACAGGAGTGAAGGAGTAACTGTCCCAGCCCCAAATGATCTGCTATTTACTCAAATGCTTAGGATACTACCACAGAAGAACAGAGAATTAGATTCATGTTCTTACTCCAGATCATAAAGAGGTGGGATTTGAACCTGGATTTACTCATCTCTGATGGATACTCGTAGAGAAGAGCAACCTCGCCCTTTTCTCCTTGTTTCTCTTTCTGAGAAAGGACTGATCCAGTTTTAAGCTGGATCTTCAGCCTAACCTCAGGTCCTGAAGGGAAGGAAGCATGGCCGTAGCTGTGGCCGGCACCACATCATTTACTGCAGGCCATCTTAGGTGGCCCACGCTCACCAGGTCTGGTCTCTGAGGATCCTGCCTAAGGGACATAGCTCTTGGCATGCACCAGGCAGCCCATCGCAGTGCCACGTCCCTCCCCTGGGTTCAGCCCTGCATTCTCAGTCTGGCCATATAGTACCTACCCTCAGCAGAGACTGACTTTTGGTGGAGCTGGCATTTAATATGACTTTCAAACTCCATCTTGAAATCTTTCCACTGCTGCTAACAGCAACACAACATGAATTCTGGTATACATCCTCCGTCTTTCACAATTTTGTGCACTTTTCTCTTCAACTTGCTGAGTCTGTTCTTTCCTACTGAAATGACAAATTTCAAATAACTAAGAAAATAATTTGCTATTATAATATTGCCATGAGCCCTACAACACCATGGGGTTTCTGAGAGCTAGGCTCATCCCATGTGTATCTGTTTTGCTTTCACTAGCATTGCAGTAGGAATCACCTCTGACCCGTTCTCTTTATTGCAAGTAGAAACAACCATTTTCATGGATTTTGGTTGTCTTCTGAGTAAGAAGGCCAATGATGTTAACTGTATTTAGAAATGTAATTGAAGTCACGGAAACCAAGAACAGGAAAAATGCATCAAGTAAAAATAACTGCTTACAAGAGGAGGGAACATACTGGACAAATTGCATGGAAATAGTAAGTTGGGCAGAAATTCCACTGGAAACAGGACAAAGCTCTTTATGAATAGGACTCTGTAACTTCTAACCAAATTCTTTCCAATAAACCCAGGCCCTTGAAAGTATAACTACGTAATGAATTCTGGTCATTTTTCATTAGCTTATATCATTTAGAGAACACAAATGACTGCTGTTTACTCATGATTACTAGGACAGGTTTGTTAATTTTCAGTGCCTATGAATTTTTTATCATATCTGTAATAATGACATTCAAATCTCACAGAAACTTAACAGGCTTTCACAGTAGCCACTTCCTTCAAACTAGAGAGAGCAAAAATGAAAATTTTTAGTAACAGTTCAAATATAAATTTTGTTTTGGCAAAAACCCCAAAATATTTTAGGTGGGATATGCTGGTGCAATGTTTCACAGGGAGCTGTAGTACAGGTACCTCAATTTCCAGATGCCCTTGCCAGACCGCATCTCCCTGCTCGCAGTGTTAGCGGGAAGAAGGTGAGGGGGCAGGGTATATGGTGGGAATTTCCCTGTAATGCGTCATGGTTCACTTAGCCTACTCAAGAAATTCTCACATACACTAAGAAGTAAGACATGGGGCAACCAAACCAGAATGACTGTGAAACAGATATTTTTCTGGCTGGGAAGTGCCGTGCTTTTCATTGATTTTTTTTTTTAGGTGTTATCTATTTCTTTAGTTTAACTTCATACATTTTCCCCATCCTTGAAAACCAAAGTGTGCCACCAAAACTAAGAACTTGGAAAATATTCTACATGTCTTACCTGGAGTAGCCACAGGAGTGGCAATACAAGTTTCCACATGTTCACCTCACTTTCTCTATTTCTAGAAGTCCTTAATCAGCTTATGATGTACTTTTTCTAAAGGCTATGATTTTCTAAATTACACTTGTAGAGCCTACAAGATATTTAAAAAGAAACCCCAGTGCAAAATGTTCCTGCATGTTTTATTCATTGACGTCTTTCCCAAAGAAACAGTGGTTGTCTTTTTTTCTTTTTATTTCCTTTCAACACTGATAGTTTGTCTATTAAAATCAGATTGGTGATTACAACTCATTGTGCGCAGGCTACAAAAAAGCTGTCAGCTGTTTGCTGCCGATGGTAGTTGGATTTCAAGTAGTATACTACTGTATGACGCAGTAACTCAGTGCATCGTAATTAAACCCCAGAAAGAATTCAGTCTTTCACTGTTGCTTGTAGTTTTAGCTGGCCTGGGAACTTGCCGAGTGCAAAACCAGCTGGAGAAGTTCTTCCTTTATCATTTGGAGTGAGGCTGAGGAGGAGTCCAAAAATCTTGTAAAACTCTCTTAGAGAGGTCCAGGGGATGGACAGCATTCACTTCTGTACACTTCTGGGGAGCCCCTGACCCCTGTTAGGGGCCCTGGTGAGGCCTCACCTCGAGTACTGTGTTCAGTTTTGGGCCCCTCACTACAGGAAAGACATTGAAGTGCTGGAGCGTGTCCAGAGGAGAGCCACCAAGCTGGTGAGGGGTCTAAAGAACAAGTCCTATGAGGAGAGGCTGAGGGAACTGGGCATGTTTAGTTTGGAGAAGAGGAGGCTGAGGGGAGACCTCATTGCCCTCTACAACTACCTGAAAGGAAACTGTAGAGAGGCGGGGGTTGGCCTCTTCTCCCAAGGGAATAACGAGAGGACCAGAGGAAATGGTATGAAGCTGCAGCAAGGGAGGTTTAGATTAGATATTAGGAAGAATTACTTTACTGAAAGAGTGGTCAAGCACTGGAACAGCCTGCCCAGGGAGGTGGTGGAGTCACCATCCCTGGAGGTATTTAAGAAACGTGTAGACGTGGCTCTTCAGGGCATGCTCTAGTGCCTGGGATTGTTGGTTTGTGGTGGGGTGTTGGGGTGTTGTGTGTGAGGTTGTGGGTGTGGGGTTTAGATGGTGGGTGTGTTGTTGTTGTTGTTTTGTTTGGTTTTTTTTTGGGGGGGGATTGTTGTTTGTTTGGTTTTGTGTGTTGTGTTTTTTTGTTTGTTTGTGTGGTTTTTTTTTTTTTTTTTTTAATGTGGTTGGACTCGATGATCTCAAAGGTCCCTTCCAACCACTAAGATTCTGTGATTCTGTGATTCTGTGATTCTGTTAGGTCTTGAAGCCCTAGGGTGGCCACGCAAGGCAAAGCAAACACGAGCAGAGGTGCCTGACCCTGGGCAGGTGCTGGTGCAGGAACATCCCTGAGACAAGACCTTAGGTCAGTGTGGATTGGGTGCACAGGGAGCAATGACAAACAAGGGAGCTAACCTAATCAGAACACTAATAATGGGCCCACAAGGCTGACCTCAGCACCCAAGAGCTGCACGCCACAGATTTCAGGGCAGCTCAGAGGGAAGAGCCTCCTCCTCACATCTGTTTCCATGCAGCAATCCCATGGCAATGAAAACTGAAGCTCCTGCAAATATTGTAGCTCATCTTGCCGAAACAGGCTGCTTTGCCTGACAAAGCTGGGGGGAAGCCTCCACCAGGCATCAGTAGGAGCTTTCAATTAAGATGGCAATACTTCTCAGTTTTGTATTCCTAATTAATGTAATGCTTCTGAATGGTGTCAGGCAGACATCAAAGCTCTGGGCTTACCACGACAGCAGTCCCAGTGCAGGCACCACAAAGGGAAATTGTTTCCATTGCCATTAGCCATGGCTATCTCGCCTTCTCAGGATGGCTTGTTAAAGATAGAGCTTCAAGTATGAACCTGAGCCAACGCAAACAAAACATGAAATGTTGATTGCCTTCGGGAATTTCCCTGATCTTTCATTTCTTTAGACAAATAAAAAGGAAGAGATTTTCTGGGGTTTTGAGTTTGTTGGACTTCTCTTTTTTTAAGCCTGTGTTAAAATCTGATCTTATTCTTTGCAACTCTTCATCCCATGATTTTCACAAAGATGATCTAGCAACAACAGGAAGAGAAAAATTAATCAACTAATGTTATTGGGAGCCACCTCTCAAAAATTTTCAACTCTGTGCTAGAATTATCCCACTCCTGCTCCCTGCATACCCACAAGGGACATTATGTAGATACAGACATTTGCCTGTTGCTTATTCATGTGCAGTAATAAAAGGTGTATTTTTGTTTAAACTGTGCTGAAGTTGTATAGTTACAGAACATGGTAACTGCTGCATTCTACTTTAACAGAATATACAGCAGAGATAAAGAAAATAATTAAGGAATTTGATGAATCATGAAACTAACTCATTCTTTTACTTGATTTTCCCCTGATATGGGCATTGTTTTGTCTCAGTTGGTTTGGGTTGGAATAGATTCTTAGGAAAAATAAGTGAAAAGGAGCTTTGAAAGTAGAATAATACCTCTGCAAATTTTTAAGAGTAAATCTTCTTGCATAGAGGGTCTTGTGGATTTCAGAGGGAAAATTCCCTCCTTGTTTCTCAGAAAGACTGAGATCCTCTTTAACTTCAAGAGTAAAATTAAGGTAGAAAACTTGTCCGTTTTGGAGGCCTCCCACACACCGAGCTCCATAATCGCACTTGCAGAGTGGTGCATCATGACGCGTTATTCATCAAATACATTTGTTCAGATGATGTCATATATGTCTCCCTAAAGAGCCACATTATTTAATAAAGGATTTTTATTTTCTGCTGGGAGGCTGCATGAGGATGTAGAGAAGTTTTACTGGGCTTCTGAGCCTTGTAAAAAAGTATGGCTTTTTTTTCAGACAATCCTTCTGATCCATCTGGGGGGCCTCTGTCTATGTTACTTGGTAGAAATATTGGCTTGCTTACCAAAACTGACACAAGCGTTATGCAATAAACACAATATAATACATGCATATTATATATAACTATAATAATTAATGTACAAAATACGCACTGCGGAGCTATGTTTCAGAAATTAATATACATATTACACTAACCCCACACAGAATATCCAGAAAATCTGTTTCTGCTGCATACAAAACAGACATTTGAACGTGTGAAGCAAATAGAAAACATGTTTCCCAGTAAATTTAGAGGCCATATTTCATGAAGATCTCCATATGTCTTCTTAATTCATCTCATGTTTCTCTGATCGTTTGCATTTCTTCTCTCTTCTTTTTTGTCTCAGAACTTGTACAAGTTAGGCTGTTTCTAGAGCCAGAGTCAGGACCGACCTGCTGTCTCTCTACATATCCTTAGTAAGATTTTAATGGTTTTTTGCTTCCCAACTATTGTTTTGTGATTACCAAAAAGGAAAATGAAATATCAAAGTGGTTTAGCCCTTGTACAGAGATTCATGCACTGTATTTAGCATTAATTGACAGACCTGAAGTAAAAGACCAGTGCAAAAAAAACCCCAGACAAACCGCCCTCTAGCCTAACTGATGCCTAGATCAGGAGGCATATAGCCTTGCAGTGACTACACAGCTGTAGCACACGACCTATATAATAAAAGTACCTATAACTTGGCCTTCATCTAAAGCCTAGAAAGCGTTACCTTTGGTCACAAGACAAGTTTGTGTTGCAGTGCCCTAAGGACCCAAGAGTAATTCTCTATGCTTTAGATCCCAGGTTTTTAGTTAAAATTCAGTATTTAAAAAAAATCCTAAATGATATCAAATATCCTGTGGGAGACATTTTGCCTTCCAGGTGATTTAGGGTCCAAGAATATTTCCTTATTATTTTAGATGAAAAATCTTTCACTAACTAGCAAATCAAAAGAACTTTCAGAAGTCTCATGCAGGATAAGCCTGTCTGCAGTTTTCATGCATCAGCATTGGTATGGAGCTATTGGTGGTAACAATATAACTGAGTTTTTCTCATTGCTTTTGCCTCTTCGTTATGAGCAAATATGGAAATAACAGATACTGCATTTGCTAATGACGTCTACTCTTTTCTGTGGTCATTAGCACACAGGATGATGTCTACCAAGAATTCTTTTTATGTGGGAAGCTATAAAATGCTCTCCGAGGAAAAAGCACCCTTTCTGTCTTGGTTGAGGGTAGAAACAAAGAAAGTGTCTGGTGCCCAAAAGAAGAGGACTTTCAATGACAGCAATAGTGAGCAGGCTAAAGAAGCACTCGGCATCTGTTTGTCTTGCAACTACAGGAGTGCCCACTTACAGGATGCCCACAATGTTTTCATTGCAGTAGAGATTTACACAATGTTTTTTTCATCACCCCCTCCTCACAATCCTTTCAGGATGTACCATCAATAACATTATTATTATTGCCATTATTGCTATTCTTCACAGCAAAGAGAAATAGGATGAACCGGCAAGGAAACCCAAACAACTATTATAGTGTCTTTCCTTGTGGAGACTTCGTTTTTCCACCCTTGAGTGAAAGTGCACATTGCCGATCAGGCCTGATCCACTTTGGACTATGACTGTGTGTTTTTTTCTCCTGGTTACCCTTCAAAATGGTTGCAACGTGTGCAGTCCACACCATTGCTGATTTGGAAATACAACCACCTCGCTGTCTGAAAGCAAAATGGATGAAGCTTGCCTGAAACACTACATGATAAACTGCTGTCTGTTACGTACAGAGCAGCAGTTCCGTGCCGCAGCACTAGGAGGAGGGTAATGCTAAGGGTATTTCTTCAGCATATTTACTGGTGAATATTACTTTTGGAAGTCTCAGGGTCAGAAGAAATCCATATTAGTAGCAACAGCAAAACACAGAAGTGGGGCAATCCAGAGATGCTAATATAAAATAAAGAAATAAAAACAAATAACATGTGCATCCCGTCTCCTTTCCTCAGTTCCTTTGCATTGCCGCTGGCTCAGGCCCATCCACAAGAGCCAAGTATTGGTTAATGTCTCATTTCTGAAAACAGGATATATTGCAAATAGGTTTCCCTCCTGCCAGACCTGGTGCTAACACAAGACACATAACAAAGAAAACTCACTTGACTAAGGTAATCAACATAAAATCTGCTTTTAAGACAGTGATTTAAATAAGAACATGAAAGAAGGTGATGGGGTTCTGTTCCTGAAGCAAGACTTGCCATGCAGAAAGTGGGAAGGTGCAAGTCTAACCTACTGGTGTTGCAGTTTTAAGATTACAATCTCATGGTCTCCTTGGGATGTCATAACATGCTTTGAACTTGGAGTCAAGCTATTTCCATATTCATTTGCTTACTTCCACAAGGACAGACACCAATAAGACAATGCACTACAAATCATTTTGTTTTAAATTACTGAGGGGGGGGAAGGAAAGGGGGGAGAAGAAAGAGAGAGGGGGGAGGGAGAGAATATTTGGTCTGTTCTTAATTAAAACCAGCCAATGACATACAATGATTTGTCTGAAGCACTTCTGAGCTGTACCCATTTCTGTTTACACTTGACAGCTGTACATTCTTTCCTGCCTGTATTGTCTGAACTACGGCCAATGGTACAATCATTAAATCTTTGATAGTGTTTTTTAAATACAAAATTGACCTTTTTCTTTGAGACAAAAAGAGAGGTAGGGAAGGAATAGCTATGTTACATTAGAGAGGTTTGGGTTTACTAGGTTGTACACCCCGTATTGCAAAATAGTGCCTCTGGTTGTTTTTGGACTGGCTATTAAGAGGGTTTTTTTCATGTTCCTCATATCTGCTTACAAAAAGAAATCATCTACTAGTGACCCTTTCCTCCCAGAAGATGTCTGTTTTGGGTAGAAAATAAACCAGAGCATCCATGATGGCTGAGTGTAATTCTGCATCGTGAGTGGGATGCAGGGGGTCTCGCTGGACTATGACAGGTTTTTGCTATGAGGAGAAAGATTCAGGAAAAACAATAATAAATTAAGAAAACTGGAAAAGTTGAAGTTTAAAAAAAGAAAACCAACAGCTAGCAGTCTACAAAGAATAGAGAAGCTGGGAAGTAAGTGTTTGTCAAAGCCAAACGTGTCCTAGACACGCCATAGGTTCTCTCACTGAATCCAGTGTGCAGCCTCCAAAATTGATGGCTTATTACAAATGGAAATGCTTACCTAAAAAGGAAAGAGAAGGAACATTAGCATATGCCTTATCTCTAAATTTGAACTAAACCACAGAACTGATTTGATCCAGATATCGCCAGCTGTCCCCTGAACTTGCCTGAAGTGAGTTTTGTTGCCAGGTTTGGCAGAGGCAGACGGTCAGACGATGCTGCATTACTAACCAGGGCTGTGCTGCTCCTTGTGGAGCAGAGACGCCAGAGATGCATTTTGTTTTATAGACTGGAGCTTAGTCTAAAATCACACAGAGAGTAAACAGGAAGGATATATTTAGCTTCTGCAGCTTAGTAGGAGTGGGAAATCTTTACTTTAAAGTCCTGCAGTCATCTTTAAAACTTACACAGCCCTCATGATTAACCCAGAGCTCCCTAGAGCTGGGCTGGAGGGGATGTCTAAGTCCTGCTGATGCTGAAGCAGTACCTACTACCCCTCTATATGTCCTATCTTATGTGGAGATTGCTCTGGTTTACCCGGTTTGGTTTAGTTGTTAATTTAAATGTGTTATGAAAAAGAAACTAAATTCCTAGATTTCATTAGCAGGGTTATGGCAGCACTTAACTGGTCTCAACTGAGGTTGAAGACCAGGATAAAAGGAGATATAGTCCCTGCTTTGAACACCTGAGTGCCTTCCTCCTCTACCCTTTAACAACCAGGCTTTCTGAAAAGAGAGACTGCCAAAGATATGTAAAAACATATTGCACAACACTGATGCATTCAAGCAATGTCACAGCAATGCTGGGAAGGCACCGAGTCAGAGCGTAGCAAAGTCCCTGCCCCACAGACCTTCATGTGAGATTTTCAAAACTGCCCAGCATTGGCCTAACTGAAGTCAATTGGAGTTTTTCCCTAATTTACTTTCAGTATTAGACCAAGGCCAAAAATGTCCAGAAATTTCACTCACGCTCTAAACTATTAACTTTTTCAATTATTCAATCAGCTTGAGATCTTGGTGAAGACAAATTGGATTTCAGCTGCTGGTATCCTGCCCTAGCATTAAAAGTTTGGCAATTTCAAAGGACCTTCTATTTTCCTCTCATTTTTTTTCAGTGACTCAAAAATCTTGATGGAAGATGACTTTTCTGAGAAGTCACAGGCTTGAGAGGGACAGACTGACAGAAGAAACGTTCCAAAAAGACACGAAAGGAATGGCTACATTAGGCACTGCTGGGGACTAGCAGTCAGCATTTGTCAAGTTTTTTGGAGGTGTTAAATCCATGTTTTGGGATGCCAGTGTGCCAACCATCACTGTTCCACACAAGGAAACCAGCCTCGTCCCCATGAGACCCAGGTACATACCTTCACCTTCACTTCTGCCAGGGGTGTGACATCCCTACAAGCAGGAAAAGAGAAAGCTTCCATGTGTACTTACATGCCTCCAGTCTTCCCTGGCACTTAGACACCAGGGTATGTCTGACCTTGGGTAGGTCCCTGGGAAGACACACTCACTTCCACACAGCAGACTCAGCCTCATGTTCCCAGTTATCTGAAGGATACTTCTGGGGAAAACTAGAGATGAAACATCTGGCAGGCTCCACATTTGCTGTAATAGTGATTACTTACATGCTACACTAGGACTGGGATGTTTTCAAAGCTGGATGGATCTTGGTGCCACCATGTATTCCTGCATTATGCCTGCCAGAATCATACTGATTCATCTGTAAACCATCTTCCACCCAAGAGATGATTTGGATTTATTTCTTTCTGTTTTTCCTCATTCTTCCAGCACTCCTAACCTTGCTGTTCTGGAATCAGCACCTTCAACTTGATCGAACTGTCACCGAACACCACCTACCAGCTCTGTGACTGAGGTGTGATCTCTGCTTGAAATTTAAAGCAAACTCTGTAAACACATTAATGAGACAGTTCTGTAGAAAGCTTTCTCATTGCCCCATCTCAATAACTGTCTTTCCACTCCACTGCTTGCTTATTTTGGGTCTTTGCTTGCTGTGACACTATGCAATTTAGATGCATTACACTCTGACTCAGGATCTATACTCTTATGGCCCTTTCCTGGGGCTCTCAGAGGAGAGATAGGAACTTTTGCTGTATAGAGTCTAGCCTTGTGCTTTGAATCACTTCATTTTCTTGCAGGTTCATTACAAGTCCCAAGCACAGTTATCCTCTAACTACATTGTGATCATCCTTGACTGGTCCAGGAATTCTGGGGACTGTTACCACAGAAGCCATGTGGATACAAATAAATCAGTGTCATTGAAAAGGATAAAGGGGGAAAAATGTTTCTCACAGCACAGCCTTTGAGAGGACTGGACTCTGTATGTGTGCCCGCTGGCAGCAGTGATATCTGACATTCTAGTTTCTCAGCCATCTACCACATCCCTTCTAGTTTGACTTCAGCTTCACCAATTGATTCTTTCTTCCTCAGTGGGAAAACAAAACGTCAGTCACAAGAGAGCTGTTCTGTTTGGTTTCATTGGTGAAGATACTTCAGTTACCTGCACATGTGTAAAACTCACTGATTAGTGTCATCATCTGTCTGTGCCACCTCACTGAGAGCTGAAGCAGTTCAGGTCCTTCCTAGATTAACACTGAATTAGGACTGCTCAGAACCAGGCAATGTCATGAGACACAAAACCAAGGTCAACAAACAATCCACTTCCATACTGCCAGCAGGCAGCATGTGCCACCCCAGCTGGGATCCTCAGCCATCTAAGGGAGTGTGGATTTATACCACAGTTATGCCCTGAGCAGGTGGACTTAATAAGCAGTGAGATGAGTCAACCCAATGGGGGGTTCAAGGGGATTCCCTACATAGCACTGAATCACCAATCACCAATTCTGTAAAATAATTTCCACGGCAAACATTTGGGAACAAAATGTTAAAGCAGCAAAGGGAGGATTTGGGTTCAGTAATTTCTCGGGGCACTGCTGATTCACTCTGGACTTGGAGGGAAAAAGCGGACATCACAGCTGATATGTTCAGCCAGGAAAGAAATCAAAGACATGATCAGTTCCCAGCTTTTGATATTTATTTGTAGTTTATTATTGTATTTATATTCTTCCCTGTGAAGAGTGTACAACAATCAGCAAGTCTGGTCTTTTGGGGAAGCGCTTATCGGCGCCTCTAATGGAACACAAATGTATGGTGTACTCATTAGTGGGTAGGGAAATGAGGTCCGGTGAGAAGCCCTCGTGGAAGGCGAGTTGCGTGGCTGGTACAGCATTGCTTCCCTGGGCAGTTGCACTGCGAGGGCAGCAGAATCTTAACTCCTGTTTCTGCCCAGGCCAAGCAAAGGATGTTGTTATACACATATACATACATTTATATCACAAGCGCATGCCTTAAAATAACTCAGCTGGGGCAGTTTCCTGCAGTTTATGAGCAAGGAGAGTGAAGACATGGAGAGAAACACGTGAAAAAAGAGATAATGACATACGGTGTCTCTTGCCAGGGAGGACGCAGCCTAGGTGAGGAGCATAGCGGGGGTACTCATGCCGGCCAACCTCAGGCGCCTCACTGACACGCCTCCACTGTGCAGGGATCGCTCAGGATGGGTTTCAAATCCATTGCATGTGCGGGGCTTGCTGGGAACGGGTTTAGCAATGAGGCAGCTATCAGCATGAGGAGGTTTTGCTGAGGCCTGGAGATAGCATCATCAGTTGACCATGCATCTACATGGTAAACGCAGGCTTCACCAACGTTTGGATCCCCAGGATCAAAGACTGGATGGGCAAACCCAGCCTAAACAGGTTAACTGAGGGGATTTGCCCTTTTTTTTTTCCCCTATAGCCTGACAATACTCATAAAGACCGCCGCATCAATAAACTCACGTTAGGCTGCACTGAATTACGCGATTCAAAACAGAGATGTGTCTTATTGTGTTTAACTACTATTAAATCAGCTCCCTTGACTCCTTTAGGGCTATGCCAGTTTACACCAGCTGAGGATGTGGTGCTGGGTCTCTAGGAAGCTGCTCGTTCCTAAGTGCAAACACATTGCCTGCTAAGAGTTCACGAGCTGAGGCAAACACTCACCCAGGATCCCTATGATCTCCTGCTGCTGTTCAGCCTGAAGAGCTAAGGTATTAAACATGTAATAAGAAGAAATAAAAATGTGCATATTTTTAGCTGAGCTAGATTTCCATGTCCCCTGCTTTTAGGAGTATTATATCAACACCTGTTAGTTTTTCTCTAGTCATCATTTCCATCAGAAACTTATTGTTTCAGGGGTTTTATAACTCGTAAAAATTTTATAAGTCAGACAAAATGTGCTTTAGGAAAAAGCTGATCTTTCAGGTCTCAGTGCTGGAATGTATTTTTATATGCAACAAATGTAAAAGAGAATAAATGGCTTTAATGGCTTTTATTATATTTAGAGGTAGGAAGAACTGCAAATATAATCAGAAATCAAATAATTTAACCATTAATTTTACACAAAGAGTCTGGGCAGCCCTCACAAAATATCTGTCAATAGACAGCAAATAAAATGGAACTCAGACAGTGGGGAAATTCTCATCCTTCCCTTCCAAAAAGCACTTAAGCACATACTTAAGTCCATCCTTACTGCAAAAGACATTTGAGCATGTATGTAAACCCTTCTTACAAAAGGATTGCTTTCCTCAGTGTCTGCTGTGAACCCAGGAGTCATCCCACTCAACTCATTACTAATGCTCTTGAAATTACTCATGGGCATAAATATTTGCAAGAATGGGGCCTTAGTGAGGAGCTGTGTCTATATGAGGAATCATGGCCAAACTATGCCATTCTAAAGAAAAATGCTCCCAGACTTGCTGTCTCCACCGGAGAGCTGTTGCCAACAAGGCGCAGAGTGGCTGCTGCTGCCCAGATGGCAGAAGCCAAGTGCATGCCCCTGGCAGCAGGCCACATCTCTGAGGGGTTGGATGCATCCCCTGGGAATGCATCTCCAAATAAGCCCTGGGAAGAAAAAAAGCACTTCCATGTTGACAACTGTTTGCAGAGGAACAAAGGCTTCTTTAAAATCCCTCTATCCCTGTTTACAAATAGCAAATTGAAGTTCTCTGTGGCTGTTTGCAGCACACAAGCCTGACCAAGAAAACTGCAAAGGTCCTCTACAAATGGCCATGTCAGCTGGCGTGGAGGCTTGGGGGGTGAACGAATATCACTTGACTCGAATTATCAGTGAGACAGAAAGGATTTCCAATGAAACTTGTCACAGTTTTGACATCAGCCAGAGCTGGCCACCCTTCCAGAGGTTGTTACCCTCTTGGTGCCTGCTGCTGAGACAACCTTTGATGAGACACCAAGAGCATCTGCTGTGGAAACGAGAGGAAGACTTCACGATTTCACTGAGGCACAATGGCATATTACACTCCTCAAAGGCCCCTGAGCTGAAACAGTCCCAGCTTACATTTGAACATCCTGGCCAGAGCCACCTTAAATCTGGCAGGTTTTGGGCCCCCTTTGCATGAAAAAATAATTTGTTCCTCGCTGTGTGTGTGATCTTGTCACACGAATACACAGCTTGGGATGCAGCCAGCGTTGACAAAGCCCAGGTAAAAAGATGGATCTAGAGGAGACCTCAGTCAAAGAGAAGTGCCAGGCTTGACTCTGTGAATTTGAGAGCATCTGTAGTGTTTCTTAAATACTTTGCTCAATTCTTGTTTGAAGTCTCATTAATCCATCCCTGAGATTTGATTTTTTCAGCTTTTTGAAGACTCAATAAACACCTTATGACTGTGTTTTTACAGGGCTACCTAACAGATGGCATGACTTCTTGCAGGTATTTCCATATCTGGGAGACTTCATATAGAACTTTTTACAAGTAGGTTATGATGAATATATTGGGTGGCAAAAAAAGCAAATAAGAAATTAAATCTGTAGAGGTAGTCACAGCTCCATTAAGCTTCCTTCTCCATTACAGGGGTGGGAGCTGTAAGTTTTAGTCCCTTTAAGATTCACTTGTCCTTTCAATTCCATAAAAAACCTGACTGCTCCATGAAACCTACCGAGGAAAACTTGAAATCCAAACACAGAAGGTTAACGTAAGGCTTTTGGCATTATCTTAACGCTGAGGAAAAAATCATCTTTCCTGTTTCTAATGCAGCCCATGTGTAAAGTTACAGGCTGCGAGATCTGGCTTTTAACAGGAACTGTTAACAACCCTTTTTGATCGCAGGAAGCAGAAGAAAGCCTCTTCACCTAAGAAAATAACAACGATGTTTATGGGTGCTGCTCTTCTCCCCGTTGGGAGCTGCCAATCACCCCTCCCGCCTCCTGAGCTGATTTCTGGGGGGCTGTGGCAGGAGGCCTGGGCTTGCTCTGGCTTCCTTCCGTTGGAGGGCTCCGGCAGCCGATGCTGTTTCTGGGCAAACGGCCGCTGCTGCGATGTTTGTGTTAGATAGGCTGCAGCTGGGCTGGCTGGGTGGGTGTTACAGGCAGGCTGAACCCAGCCAGCTCCCCAGCCTCTGATTCCTGGTAAAAACAGCTTCCTAATTCCTTGAAATTTGAGCTTTTGAGCTTTTTTTTTTTGTTTTCTTTTTATTTTTAAAATTTTAAGACAGTAGGTGCTGTTTGACTTCTAGGAAACATAGGTGCAAAAGTTTGCTGTGCATACAGGAGGGCAGCCTAGCCTATCCATCCTCTTCTCCTGTTCCTCTAGAGCAATAAGTGGCACTTTCTTCTCTTTACTATCTCTGTTCATCAAGATGGGAGTCAGTGGTTCATCCTCCTGACATTCAGAGGTATACTTCTAAAAGCAAAATAGTATTTAGGGCTGTTAGCTA
Source organism: Numenius arquata (assembly GCF_964106895.1). Taxonomy (NCBI): domain Eukaryota; kingdom Metazoa; phylum Chordata; class Aves; order Charadriiformes; family Scolopacidae; genus Numenius; species Numenius arquata. The sequence goes on from NC_133576.1 coordinate 40,859,731, forward strand.
AAAAGCAAAGAGCATGTAACTGGTTGAAATGAAAGGAACAATACCAAGGGAGAAGTTATCTTTCTGTTATCGCGTAATTTAAAATCCGCCCTGGTAAAACTTCACTTCTTAAGCTGCAAGTATTCAGCAGCTGAGAAACCAGTATGTATATATGTGTGTGTGTGTGCTCATGCACCATATGTATTCATGTTTATGCAGTTTTCCACTCAAAGCAGTCAGCGGAAATGAAAACCTGATTTTGCAAGGCTTCCACTGCAAAATTAAACATTCAGTTTTTCCTTAAGGGAGTTTGCTGTTTTACGCACTGGGAAATAACTCCTAAATTTATTTTTTTTTTCTTTTTAAGTCCAAAATATCTTGCCTTGAAAGAGAGCTGAGCTACGATGGGAAACACAACTATTCATTTGGTATAGGAGAGGGCACCAGCAAGGTGAGAGAGAATAAAAAGAAATCAAACAGAAAAAGCAAACAGAAGCGAGGGATTTTCAGTTCCTGTGTGTGTCCATCTATTTTTATCCTAGAAGGAAGCTTGTTAACATAGCTGTGTTTTCTTTCACGCTGCTCTCCTCCCTTTGCGGGACTTCCAGAATTCATCTCAGCACCTGGTTTTTCCCTGAGCTTGATGTGTTATGCCTACAAGGCAGGACAAATTTGGCAGCTGTTGCATTGGAAGCAGAAAGGGAGCAGAACAGCAGCAAAGCCGGATACTTCATACGTCCAGGGGCACCAGAGGGATGTCATTTATTTCTTTTGCTTAGGATTTTGCTGGCAAAGCAACCTGCTTTCTTTTGGCCTTGACTGGGACATCTAGACAGTGGGAAAAGTTTTTTTTCTTTTCTTTTGGATCATAAGTGTATCCTTTCTCCTAACACTTCTGTTGCTCATGTTCTTATTTGGAGAAAGCTTTTCTTTTTTCCTTTTTTTTTTCCTGGGGCTATGAGACAAAGGAAACTTTTGGCTGGAGAGAAGTGTTCTTAAAGCAGAAAGGAAGCAGAGTCTGAGGCACCAAAACAGAACTTCAAATATTTTTCCATTTGCAAAGCAGCATACAGCCAGAAAAGAAAGGCTGCATCCCAGCCTCACTGAAGCTGATGGGAAATGTACCACTGATTTCCATGGGATGCAAGATCCACCTGGGGAATCCAAACTCACCAGTCTGCCCATCATAATTATGACTATTAATGATGTGTTATTTGTATTACTGTAGCAGCTCGCAGTTCCAGTTAATGGGTAGGATCCCCGCTGTCCAAGCGGTTGTACAAGCCTAGATCAAAGAGATGTTCCTTGCCCCAGAGATCCTGAAATCAAAGTTTATGGCTCACCTTAACACCTTATGGAGGAACAACATGGGGAAGGCACCCTCACCTTGCCAGTGCTGAGCAGATACCTGTGCCCGGCTCCACTCTGGGCCAGACACAACCTTTTTGAAATGGCCACACATCTAAGCCCACCTATGCTGCGTGCGGAATAGGGTGCCACCACCCATGCAGGGGCACATGCGAAGGATTGAGTGTGGACAGTTGATGCCTGCGGTCCAGGAATGGTACGCTCAGTGTCTCAGGAGAAAGTCTCTGAGAACTCCCGGTGGCTCCTATTCCCTACACAGAATTAGCATGTCACGTTATTAGGAGCCTCAGTAAATCTGAGTCTTTAATAGTTCTCCTGCAAGGTGAATCCAATTCTTATAATGATGCAGCCCTAGGAAAATCAAGCCAAGCCCAATGTATAATGCTAAAACAAAGCATAGCAAGCATTCTAGGTTCACCAGTATGTTTAGAAGAGAAAACAGCGTACCTTCACAGAAGTTGGAGTGCTAAGGAAACTTTCAGTTATTTGGTGCTGCAGCACCAGATTATTCAATATCAAAGGGAATAGCATCATTATCTTTGGCATCAGAATCTCTAAATTTAGGCTGAGATGATGGAAAAATAAAAATTGTTGTAATCAAAATCACAAAAGAAAAAAAGGCCTTTTAAACTTGTGCGAGATTAACTTGGCTGGAAATGAAACAAAAAGAGTGGAACCCAAAAGAGAGAAATTCAAAATGGAAAAGCTTGAAGCAAAGTTCCTTCAAGCATGGGTGGCTGGGGCCAAGTGAGGAGAAATAGACATGTAAACAGCTTTTCATAAAATCATACCTTGCCCTTATACATAACTTTCATCAGACATTTTCTATCAGCGATGGTGGTTCCCAGAAGAAAAAATAAATAGCTGCAAACACAGCAGCAGGAATTTATGGTCCCAAAAGAAAAAAAAAATCCTGATCTACTGCCTTGAGACATATGTTCACTTCCTGAGAGAAGGACCGACACCATCAAATGAATTAATGAACAAATCAGCAAATTCCAGTCAGCTGCCTCCATCTAATACCGAGGGACCAAAAATCACTATGTATTTTTTGTCTCAGTAATTGATTCAATGAAGTTAATAATGATGAACTCTCAGAGAATAATCCTATTTCTTTTAGAAAAATAGGATTAAGCGTAATGCCCAGAATGAAGCCAAGGCTGCTTAGGTACGTAATGGCTCTGTATGTCAAAGGATAAACAATAATCTCTCCACATGGGCAGTTCCCAGACACTTGGGTGCTGCCTGGATGCAGATGTTCCCTGCGGTAGCAGCAGCAGCAGCAGCGCTGGATGCTGCTGGGTGCTCGGACAGCAGATAGCATTCAGCCATCGGGGCAACATTGGTGCACACTAGTTTGGGAGCCTACACCCTTTAATGACTTTTTTTTTTTTTTTAGGACATCATCCTAACTGAAGAAGTCTGAGGGCTTACTGTCTAATTTCTCCCCAACACCTTTTCAGAGCATTTCTTTCCGCTTGAAATGAGGTGAACTTTTTTAAGGAGGAAATAGGTGGGCTCTCTCGGGAGCGGGTTTCCCAGCATTTGCCTGATGCTAGGAGACAACACTCTGCTCTGAGACACTTTTAGTGCTACCCGATGCGAGCTCCCCCTTTCCTGGCACCCAAAGGCAGCTCTTGCATGCTTGCCATTTTCTCAATGAGGTGACAGTGAGCCGTCCGTGTTATTGCAGCATATCGCTGGTTCCCTGGCTTTGCTGCCTGGCAGGAAAGCCGTGCCACTGCTCGAGGCCATCTTCTCTACTGGAGAGCGGTGGGTGATGCTGCTGCCCACAGTGTGGACCACAACTGCCTCGGCAGTGGGGTGACGAGGCTCTTCCTTACCATGGTGGAAAAGAGATGGGAGAGGCCTGTGGCCAGATCCAGTCCTGCCAAGGGGTTGGCAGGAGGCAGAGGCAGCAGTTGGGCGGAGTGCTCAAGAAGAGGTCATTTGAGCTGTGCATTCCCCCTGAGCCCACCATTGCTCTCCCCTTCCCCTGCAGTGAGGCAGCACCCTTTGGCCACCACTCATCAGTCCCAAATAACAGGAGAAAGGGAGTTTTCCTCCTGCTTCCCCTTTGGTGAAACTGAGCTGCTCAGTTGCTGCTCAGCAAGATTTAGTTGTAAATCTCTTTATGTGAGTATCACCTTCCATGGCCTAAGAGAGCAGTAGCAGGGAGTCTAGGGTGATGCCATTAGCAGCACCCTCTTCTCCCATTGTTCACTTGTGCTTGCTTTGGGTAGGAAACTGCTTTTCCTCTGCACTGACAACCTCCCTAGCTGCTGGTTGGTGGGGACAAGGGCAGCTACCAGCCCTAATTGGTGTAGAGGGACTCACACTCTTCTCCGGCACAGAAGTTGCTGTGTGCTCCTTAGGGCAAGGAGTAAAATGTCCTCTGCAGGATAGGAGTGTCCTCTTTTCTCATGAAGTAGATCGGCAACTGTAAGCAGGAAGACTGTGAGATGGGGCCGTTAAGGAGGGCTTCTGGGTTCACAGAGTTTACAGGCAAATCTGGTGTAGGCACCAGTGTCATAAGGAGAACACATCTACAAGAAACTGAAGTGTGGGAGTCAACTCACTGAGGGAAAGAATGACTGCAGATGGGCTTGCAGAAACATCTGCGAGACATCCTCATGACGCATGGCACACCCATGCCTTCCACTGCTCATTCACTGAGATTACCTCGCAGTCATTTTCTCCCATCTGCTATAGGCTTCATTTCAAACCTCTCAGGGACAGTGGAGAAAATCACAGTGACCTCCGAGTCAGGGTTGGTATGCATCAACCCCTTTGGAGCACAGGAACCCATCTTTCCTGAAAAATGGGCTGCAATTCTCTTGTTTTTTGGTGCTTCATCCTCTGTAACTCCTTCCTCCCTGCTCTTCGACAAGTTGACTTTAATGACATCACCTTGCATACATTGACCTCATCCATTCCTGATATGGTGGGTACTTGATAATATAAGAGCAGCTGTATTGGATCAGACCCAAGGACTACCTACCTGGTAACCTATCTCCAACATGACCTGGAGCAACTGCTTAGACACGTCAGGTGTGATACCTCTTCCAGGTTCCTGTGTGTGGGAACTTCTGAGCCATCCTTGCTAGCCATCCATGCTCTAGCATTGTTTTAGCTACCATGAGCCCAATCAGATTTATCTTCTATGAGTCTTTGAAAGCCTTCTTTGAAATACTTTCTGAATCAATTGCGGCAATGAATTTCATGGTTTACTTACTTGTTAGGTGAAAAGATAATTTTTTGTTTATTCCTTCCCTTGCCCTTATTCTCTGCCTTGAAAGTGTGGCTAAAGATTATAGCAGAAGAGCATCGCTTCAGCTACTCAGGGCTGCCACACAGCTGCACCTCTACCTCATCCCCTCCCACAGTTCCCTGCCCAGCTCTTACTCGGTGGATCTGATTTACAAAGCAGCTTTGGGGTTACTTCTTTCAGATCATACGGTTTACAGCTCAGCACAGCTCAGCTGACGACAACAACCATAAACCTAACCACAAAGGCTCTGTGAAGATGTTACTGGGAGTTTGCATCACCTGCAAGTCTCTCTCATCTACAATGACCTCTCCAACTGGCTTCTGCTCTCCTATTTCTCAGCAACAACATCAGCATCCTCAAGCAGCCAGCAGCTGACTCAAAAAAAAAAAAAAAATTAATGAAATAAATACAGCATTATATTTAAAAAATGTGAAAAGGCAAAGGAAAATAATTCCAAAACAACTGGGCAAATCCTCTCCTTTGACTCAGTGGCCGACTCCTACTTCCAGTGGGACCTTTACCAGGAACTATTGATGGTCTACATTGGTCTTTCTCCTCACCCCACCCCACTCCTCCCTATCAGCTCATCGGGCTCTTGAATGTGGTCACCCTTGTATATTTGGCTTGCTGACATCACGAACATGTCAGCCAGCCCCTTCATTTTCAAATTTGGAACCAAATATAAGGCCACGCTTCAGTCACTCCTGGGACAGGAGTGGGATGACTGTCAGGAAGGAGAGTGTAGGAAAAACCTATGGGGAAGAAGAAGACAGGAGTTCAGAGGGTTCAGGAAAGGTCACAGGCATCCCGAACACCTGATTATCTCTTTCCCACAGCATTGCCCAGCTCAGGTCAGCACAGGACAGCACGGTATCAGGGATTACAAGACCTGAGCAAAACCTGCTCACTATTCACCTTAGAGAGGCAGCAGGTAAAGATGGGCTTTGCTTCTTCACATTCTTCCTTCCTTCTTCTTCTCCCTCTCTAATATCATTTTTTTCTGTAAGGGCCTTCACTACCTGAACGATAAATGCATTGTGCCTCCTAGTCAGATTAGCTGGTGTGACTAAAGTAGAAAATCCCATTTCTACTGGGTCAGTATTATTACTCTTGTTGTTAATGTATTTTTGTGACTATTATTAGCCCAAGTTTCCGAAATCAATTCAGGAGGGAAGGGTTGTAATGTTAACTTGTAGGTTCCCTCCTCTTTCATTTTAAATTTCAATATTTTCTTCAATGTTTCTGTACTGAGAATTTCACTGCCCTCACTTTTCACTCTCTTTTATAGTCACTTTCCACAACTGCTGGTGCAGTGAAGATTTACAGCTATGAGGAACTGAAAAACCCTTTGGCCCTGCCCAGCCAAAGAGGCCCAGCAAGAACACCCTACACAGAAGATCCTCTGAAACACTTCCCTTTGGACACTGGAGCTTGAACACTGCCTTCGAAGCACAGCCCAACTCTGGTCTCACTGGTTTCTTCGGGATCAGAGCTGAAACTCTTTGGAAAATTCCATTCTTCAAATCTAAGAGCACATTTTGTCCAGTTTTGTTGGGTGGGTCCCAAACATGACAATTTAATTAGCAGGTCCAGACCTCCCCGCATGCTTATCCTCACATTGAAGTGCCTTTTCCAGATATCCACTGGGACTGAGAGCAAGTTCTCCTACCAAAGCCACATAAGGTTTTTGACATACTATGCAAAGGTAGCCAAGTGGAAAAAGGCTGCCTGCCTAGTCTCAAACACAGACAGTAGCCACATTCTTGTAGGGAGCCCAGAGCATGTTCATGAAATTTAGGGAGGTTAAATGAAAACCTGTTGCTGTCCCAAAATGGAGCTGTTTGACTTGGAATGGAAAGCTTAGTCATCTGTCCTGCAGGGGTTTGCCCAGGTCCTTTGGTGTCTCCATCTGTCTGATTTGCTTCTTCACTTTTTCCATTTCCTTCCCTACCTCTTTTTCAGGGTCTCAAAAAGAAAAGTGTTGGCTTTCCATGATGATATCACCAGTTACACAATGCCCAGTGCATTTATTCTCACTTTTGAAAGGGGTCATCAGGGGGCTGGTGCTTTACAGTGATATTCTTATGCCCAGTGATATATGGAAATGTTTAGGAAAAAAATAATTTTCAAACGTACCACTTGTTGTTGGTTACACCACAGAACCGGCATCAATCCTCCCTCCCTCTTTACTAACAACTCCTCTTGCATTCAGTTCCTGTAATTAGGAGGTAATTACAGGCTCTCAATGACCTCCTTTATGTTTCAGGGGATACCATCTAGTATATAAGTTATATTCGTATTTCATCAAGTAATAAGGTAAGTGTTAGGAAGCTGAAGTTCTTGGCAGAGCCCTGTATCCTAGCGGCACTTATGTTTGGCTGCTGTAAGTGACTCATTAGATGAACATGGGTAGGTGACATCATCAGTAAAGGGAAACACATGATAAAGTGAGGGTTCAAGGATTTCAACTTCAGCTAATAAAATATCCAGACAAAGAGGATTAGCTGTGTTTGCCTCCGTCAGAAGCAGGATAGTCCAAAGAGAATAAACTATAGAATATATAAACTATAGAATAAACTGTATCCTTTTTCTTCCTTTAGCCACCAGTTTCTTGTCATGCTGGAAAAAATAGGAGAAAAAAAAAAAAGAAAAGAAAAAGAAATCAGCTGTCTTTCAAATGGATGTAGCCATTACCTCAGCTAGTGCATTACAGAAGCATTTTTAAATCAGACAAATTTTCTATTTTATATCCCAGGTTTGGACTTCTTTTCCTTAAAGACATGCTGAGATGTAGAGCTAGACAAAACAAAAGTTGTTTTAGGAGCTTAACAAGTGGATCAGCATGCACAAGTCTACTCTGCCCGGGGACGGAGCTGCTACCCTTTTGCATCATCATGGGCAGCCATAAATCAGCTCTGCTTTAGCTACTTATTAGCCAGAGCCGAGTGTTTGAGGCTCTAGGTAGGAATGACAAGCTCCCCACGCAGCTGCACCCTGATGAAGGGAAGAGTGGAAGCAAGGCCCTTAAATCTCTGAGTCCACAGACATGAGGATACACCCGTGACCTTTCCTGGACAACCTCACTGTCAGAGAATAAAATAAGGTGTTATGGGCTTCCCCAGAAGCAGAGGGCACTTTTTGCTGTCAAAGAGCATGGAAAACATGACACCAGGTGAATGCAAAGGCAGTTCTTCATCCTGGAGCATGGTCAGCAAATGGTCTTTGGGAAAATGTGGTAAAACACAACCCAGGGCCTTTCTAAGCACCTTCCCAAATTCAGTGACTGGTCCCTTCAAGCTGTTAGAGAGGATCAGAAGAGGGAATAGTCGCAAACCTGCTTTGTTATTGCTGCTTCTGTGCCAGAGCTGAAAAACCTCTTACTAAGGCTGTTTGGAGCTAACCTGCAGGTCCGGGTACACAAGGCTCAACCCAAGTCTTGCTGAGAGTGAGCTGCAGCACATATGCCACCTGTATGCCCAGGGGACGTGTCAGCTTGACTCATCCCTGCGCCATCGTTGCGCAGGTTTCACAGTCCCCCCCCGAGCTGTGCCCCACCGGCTGCCCCAGAGCTACGTTGCAAGTTGCAGCGGTGAGCAAAGGTGACAAACAGCTCCTAAAAGTGAAAACCAGTTTTGCAAATGCTATCCTGCCCAAAACTCAGCCCATTTCCCCACATGCAGGAAGGGCAAGGTAGCAGTTACAAGACCTGTAATGGCTTCTTGCCATAGGAAATAGGTAATGACTATATCGAACCGGCTCGGTCCAGGAAGACTTGGGGTGCTCCCAAGCCCAGGTACTGCAACTGGACATTGGTTTACTGACTTAGGCTCCTCGCTGTGCCAGGCAAGCTGCTTTGCCACCTTTTCACTCTAAAGCTTTCTTAGCTCCAGCATAAAAATGTTTCATATGAAAGGATGTTCGCCTTTTCTTTCTCCACAGTGTAAGCCACAGCTTGTCGAAGAGAAGGGCTTCAAACCTGATACAGAACCAGATTACTATAGCTCTTGTCAGCTGAGGTTTAGAAAAAAAGACAAATGCACAAAACCCAAAACCTCCAAAAAAAACCCCCATACACACTCTACAGAGCAAGGGTTGAACTGCACTGTTCTCACGGTAAGGCGGAGAGGGAACTGCTTATACCACTGCAGTTTTTGCTGTTATTACTGGGATTTAAAGAAGAAAGAAATATTGAGCAAGCTTTAAGACCTGTTGCTGTCTCCATGATGTCTATGGCTGGCACCTGGATTTCTCAGCATATCACCTACCTAGGTAGAGCTTGTCTCAGAGAGGGCTAAGCCTCTTCCTCTGGAGTCCCAAGCAAGAGTAATAGTAGATCCTGCAAAGTATTGTACCTTGCTCTCCTATACTTCATATTAAATTGATATACAAGATTTAGTCATTGGCTTAAGCCTTTCTAGGTACTTGAAGGCCTTCATTTAATTTTCCCACTTATGTTTCACAGCATTTCAGATTTGGAGCCGCTTTCTCCTTTGCCAATGTGCAATTAAGTCTTCTGTGTTAGTAGTCATTGGATGAGCTTTTAGTTTTCCGTTTATTGGTGAGAAGCTGCTCTTACACAAAGCATCAGCATGTTGCCCCGTAAGTCAATGAACTCACTCCTTCGTCTCACAGTAGAAAAAAGGCCACACATATCACTCTGATTTGTGATTTTTTTTTAACTAATCATTTAGTACTTTTTTCTTTAATTAAAGCAAATATTTGTAATGAGAATTTGGAACTGATCAACCTACGCTCCTCTATACCTCTAGTTTATTCTGCAGGCTGCAGGATGGGGTTTTTTGTGTTTCTGTGGTATCGTACTGGCCTCCCATACCTGTTCACATTTTACAAGAACTGAAACGAAAAGCTGTTTCCTGACACCGCAGCAACTGAGCCTGAAGAAAAGAAACTATCAGATGTTTCTGTGTAACAGCTGCCTGTCAAAAATAGTAGACTAGCCAACAGCTTCACTGCACTACAAGCATAGGAAGCATACTGCCTCTAAGAAACTTGTTTCTCATTTATTGGAAGTGGGCAAGTGAGTCCTTTTTCCATAATCACTTACGAGTGGGAACTGAAACCTTTCGATAAAGAGATCTGCATTTGATGCTATAGCTGTCGTCTTGTTATTCAGCCACTGTGGCAACAGACACAGCCTGATCATCAGGTGTTTCTTTCCTGGCTGAATGAGAATTTGCCATTGTATTTGTTACTGTGCCACAACAGGATTAAAGATGCATGCATAGACACATCCTAAAGTCTATATAAATAAGGCTGTGCTCAACCACATCCATCTTTGGGAGGACCTGGTTATGTCTACCACAGACACATCAAGCTTTTGGATCTTGCCCAGAAAGGGACAAAATATGAACTGGGAATTAGGACAGAGCAGTCAGAGTCATCAGGAATTTCCCTGACTGTGGTTTGAGGAGGGTGACTTTGCACTTCCAACCATCCACTTCTAAAAGACTATTTTACAGGTACTGTGACAAGCGCTTAAGACGAAGGCAACAAGCAGTGTGTAAACCCATGTAATTACAAGGCTCTGAGTCCCTTGAAGGGATTTTGATGCCACACAAGAGCCCCAAGGCAGTGTCTTAGTACAAGGCTGTTCATACAGCTATTACCTATTGCTGTTTCCCAATACAGAAAAGTTCCGACGTCTGCATGATGTTTGCAGCACTGTGCTGACTGCCTCATGCTTTCAGCTGCTCGAGGGAAATTTTCAGGGATGTTGTCTGACTGAATTTAGATACATACACATACACACAAAGAATGCCCAAGCAGCTCACTCAGTAAAATATCACTCTTCCTCTCGGGGAAAGGTGTCTGACTTGGCCTTACTTCCCCCCTCTCCCCCTCCCCACTGCTCCGGTGAAGAAGGGAAATTTTTCTTTAAGATATCACTCCTATGTCACAGATTTCAGACAGTTGTGTGGCACATTAAATGCTTTTTTTCCTCCCACAGATGGTGGGAAATTGTTCTTTAACAGCCTCCCACTTGGTCAGTACACGGATGGTTCATTGCCAATGAAAACCCAGGTGCTGCTGAATTCTTGTTAGTGATTCAAGCAGCAGTCTTCCCTCTGAGTCAAGAGAAAACCAATACCCCCAGAATGGTTTTAATAGGGGCTCTGTTGCAAATTGCTCAGACAAGACATAAAATAGAGGTCCTGACCATGTCTAGTCATTAAAGATCCCATAGTGCTGTTTGCAGAGGTAAGAGCACGAGTCCACAGCAACTTTCTATTGCCTTCAGCCTATATTTCTGTCCTCCTTCACTCCGTAGCATTGATGTAATGGTGTGCTGTCTCAAACAATTTGGGACATATCTGGTTAGTATTGGATAAAGCCTTTTAAGGATGTTGTTCATCATTTACTATCTTCCTATTCCAGGCATGGTAGATTTCTGATGGTCCTTTGCACATGCATGTATGTATACACTCCCGACATGCACAGAGACAAAACAAATCCTTTCTTGAATTTTATGGGGACTGGGGAGAGAAATTGAGTGCAGGAAGTCTCAGCCCTAAGCAATCTCTGTAGCACCAGGCATAGGCGCCTCCTAATTTTCTATGCCCCAATGTGTCAGCCAGTCCCCTGACAGTTCAGCCAAGCACATACCAAACGTCTTGCTGAACTTTCACCCAACAGCCTGACCCTGAAAGGTGCCAAGGTCCATCCCTGGCCATGTGTCTCCAGGGGAGGCTGGAGTGTGCTAGGAGAAGAGAGCAAACCCAGCCGTCACCTCAACATGTGCCAGGATCTGTCTGTCACCACCAAGTGCCTCCTGCCTTGCAGGGGAGACTCCTGGCCTTTCTGTGCTGGGCTTTCCTGCACCCAGCCTCTCTAGCCAGATCTTAAACAGCTTCTCCTGCCCAGGCTGTTTAATGACATGGTCCAGGCAGAAGAGGTGCCAACCACAGTCTTGGACTCGAGACCTTCACGTTACGGCCCCGTGGGGTCTCAGTGTCACCAGGTACAGACCAAACACCTCAGTCTGCTCCGCTCTGCTGTGCAGGTAAGTGCTGAGGCAGAGGCCACACTTCCTGCCCTCTGCCCAGCAGGGAGACTCGTTTCCCCTGTCACACTGTGCAGGTTTCCCGTGCCTTAGAGATAGGACTTTCTGAAGGATGTCTTCAGCTCCCCCTCCCTTCATGTGGCTTCCTGCAGGGAGGGAGGGAAGGTTTCAGCTGTAGACTGCGGAGAGATCCCATGTTGTTTAAGCCAGGAGGCACACACGTAGATTAGTAAAGAGTAGTGTCTTCCTATGCTCAGTAGGAGAAGCTGAAGTAGGTCTTCTGGGACCAGCCAAGAGGGACACGAAATTACAGCAGAGGCAGACCTAGGGTAAACCTCATCCCATTTTCCCACTTGTAGTGCCTTTTGACCCCTTTCTGGCATGTCAGTATGGTGGCATGTGCTCTTAGCCCTCACACTATTCTTGGCCTAGATATGGAAACTGTACTCTAATGTAAAAGGGGCTTTTTTTTATTTCCTCTCCACAAAAAAAAAAAAAGAAAAAAAAAGAAGAAAAAAAAAAGATGCCTTTATATAGATATTCTCTGCATCTGGCTACCTCACCACAAGTTACAGGAAATTGGTTGGCTGCCACTTAACACAGCTGTTAACACTTTGGACTAGCAGTAGCCATTGTGCTGATACTGGTTTAAATGAAAAGGATGAGGTATGCGATGGTTAGAATAACAACTGTCTCGTGTTCCACAAAGAACATAGACGGCGTTGGGATACAAGCCCCGCGTGCCTTACCCCACTGCTGCAAACATTGCTGGGGATGTATAATTCTGCTTCACAGCCCTTCTGAGCATCAAAGAGATTCCAACACATTAATAAAATGTGTCATAACAACCTGATGATACAGGATCGCTATATAAACATGACTAATAACTATGATGGTGTCCGGGGACCAAACAAAATCAAGACTGCACTCTGTACAAGGCAGCAGAGTCACTCCCAGAGAGTTTTGAATGTAAACAGAAAAGATGGATGAAGGCTAGGCGGGAAGGGAGTTACAGTCCTGATTGACTAGCTGAGGAAAAAAAAATGCAGGGAGGCATGTAAAACCCATTTTTGATATGGACTGAGATCTCTGCAGAGTTCTTAGAAGCAAGTAAAGATAGAAATTGTTTTATGGGAAAGTTCAGCTTCTCAGAGATAGACTAATCACAGCAGGATCCATATATTCTTGGGTATGATTGTCGACAGATTTCTTTATAAGTGATTGTTGACTTGATTTTGTCAATACTGATGACATTTTGGAAGATCTGATTGTAGAAAATTACTTTCAGTCAAATGATTAAGAATTAATTCAATTCTCTTAATTAGATTCTTGATTTAGAAAAGGAATAGTTTGACAAAGTTAGAGAGCTAGTGTTTGAAGCCATATGGACTGAGCAGCTCATACTCCAACATGCAAAGTCTGAAATTTGCTTAAGTCATAGATGTACGCAAAAGGGATGAGGGGACTGTGCAGAAAAGGCCAATACTCCTTCTAGTGCAAATAACCAGCTCAAATAAAGAAAATTAGGAATAATCAGAGAACCTATATGGAATGAAAAATGGGATCCATCTGCAAGGAAAGGTATATCCTAGAGGTCAGACATATACACATAAAATGAAAAGTACCAAAAATCAAGCTGGTTTAGATCTTGAAAAGGAAATAAAAACAGTTAGTTACCGTTCTTCAGTTATATAAATAAAAAGAGAACAAAGAAAGAAGAAGTGGGGGCACTATTTGGCGAAGGCAGCTTAGAGATCATAACTACAGTAAGCAGTCTGCCTCAAAACTTGGTGAATGTTTTCCTTCATATTTCAATGAGGATGCAAAATGTAATGGCAAAAGCAGGATGACTAATGGGAATGGAAGGAAGGTGAATTGGAAATGACCACAGCTGAGGTGGAAACTGAGCTCAGGGAGCTCACTGCCTTCAAACTGGACGCTCTCCATCTTCACCTCTGAAAGTATTTGCATGTTAAATTGTAGGTCTGCAGCACCGACCTCTAATGACTTTTTTGTGCTTGGCTGGACCATGTGATCAGGGAAGAGCAAATGTAGTTCCTGTATTTGAGAAAGGCAAAAAGGCACTCCAGGTAACCACAGCTCTCTAAATCTGATCTCAGCCTCTGAACCAAAGCTTTACGTGTTATTGGCAAGTTAAAGATAGGATTAAATGGAAAATTAAATGAAAAAGTCAAATAAGAATTTACCAAAGTTATATCACTTCAGACTTATATCATTCTCCCATGACAATGACTGATTTTTGGTAGTGAAGAAATGCAGTAGATCTCATGTATCTGGTCTTCAGGAAGGTACACAACAGTGTGTTATGGGGAGTTTAGTTAAAACAGATAAAATGAGGAATAGTAAAAAAACTGTCAAGTCATGCAGGAATTGGACATAATTGGACAGACTGTAGTTGGACTGGGAAGTACTGAGTTAGAGTTGGGATACTAATGTGAATTCCTCTGGGATCTGTGGGACCTGATCTGATTGGGGACCAAGGCAGTCCATGCAGCCTTTTGCCATCCACATTAACTGGATCTGCCACCGCCTGCCCATCTCTTGACACTGGTGTGGCGTACAACGGTGGTATGTTTTGGGCATGTGTCTGGGAGTTTCAGGTGTTCCATGGAGAGGCAGTTGCAGTGGGAACCATGGGGACAGGAGTGCTGAGGGGCGGTTGGAAGCTGAAATTACATGAGGCTGCTGCTGCTTTCTTCTTCTCCCCAGCATTTCTGAAGCAGGAGAACAAGAGTAATTTGGTGGAATCTGACATTTCTTGAACCTATGGAGGGGAAAAAGTGGCTCAGCCTTCTGCAAGAGGAAGCAAACCTCAGTGGGGAAGCTTAGAGCAAGTACTGCTTTGGTACTACCATACATGGCCAGAGCGACTGTACCAATGCAGACAGGATTCTATACCTAGAAATTCAATAACCCAAACTTCTACACGTTCATCACTAACTGTTTTGATGCTGATAAAGTATCTATTTGCATCCTGTGCTTTTCAGTGTAGCCGTTCAACATGTCATATCCAGCTTCAGGGGAGAAGAGGGCTGAGAGGGAGGTAGGGTGAAAGGCACCGTAGCAAGGACTTGTTGAAATGCTGCTGAAGGAAAACTCATGCTTGAACACTGCGTGCTATTGCTATGCTGCAACCTTACTGCAAGCAGCTGGGTGGAGTGGTGAGCAGCAGCACATGGGGTATGGTACCTACTCCAGGACTGAGAGCAGACAAAAATATAAGCCTGAGCTCATGATGACCTGCAGTGCAGCCGTTCCCTGAAAAGTAATTATTCAGAGTGGGCTTTGTTTGGTTTCTTCCAAATAGCAAAGTTTGCAAGCTGTGGCTCTACTGTGTCCATGAATGCACATCTACATGTGTGTGGGAGGACAGAAAGGGGAATGGCCATGGGGCCCTTGGGGAGAAAAGTGTCAGAAGTGAGCAAAACAAATGACAGAAAAGGGATGTGACTGTTCTCTGAGAATATCTGAGGAGGTAAACACCATGGAAGAAAAGAAAGTAATTTTAGCTAAGAATAATATTAATATAAGGAGAAAAGGAAATATATTGGTCACAGGTAGATTTAGCTTGGAAACCACAGAAGATTTCCAGCCCTTGAAAGCCTGAGGTTGTGGTGCAGCCTTCCAGGAGGAATGGGCTTCAAGCAGAGGGTGATCAGGTGTTGAAAGATTTTGTGTGAAGAGACTGGAAAAGGGACACTCTGCTTCAGAGCACCACTCCAGTACCATGTCTCTATTATTTTCCAGAGTGCCCCCTGATTCTTTGAACAACCCTCTGGATTTAATTGCAGGCTTCCAAACAAACAGGCAAAGATGATTATGGAACCAGTGCTGTTTAATATCTTTGTTGGCAACATGGACAGTAAGAGTGAGTGCACCCTCAGCAAGCTTGCCGATGACATCAAGCTGTGTGGTGCTGTCAACACGCTGGATGGAAGGGATGCCATCCAGAGGGACCTGGACAGGCCTGTGCAAACCTCATGGAGTTCAACCAATCAAGTGCAAGGTCCTGCACCTGGGTCATGGCTATCCCAAGTACAAATACAGACTGGATGGGGAATGGATTGAGAGGCACCCTGAAGAGAAGATTTTGGGGGTGCTTGTGGATGAGAAGTTTGACATGAGCCGGCAGTGCATGCTGGCAGCCCAGAATGGCATCCACATCCTGGCCTGCATCAAAAGAAGCATGGCCAGCAGGTTGAGGAAGGTGATTCTACTCCTCTACTCTGCTCTCCTGACACCCGACCTGGAGTACTGTGTCCAGCTTTGGAGTTCTCAGCACAGGAAGGACATGGACCTGTTGGAATGGATCCAGAGGAGGACCACAAAGATGATCAGAGGGTTCAAGCTCCTCTCCTATGAAGAAAGGCTGAGAGAGTTGGGGTTGTTCAGCCTGGAGGAGGCTCCAGGGAGACATTATGGCCCCTTCCGGTACCTGAAGGGGGCCTACAGGAGAGATGGGGAGGGACTCTTTATCAGGGAGTGTAGCGATAGGACAAGGAGTAACGGTTCTAAACTGAAAGAGGGGAGATTTAGATTAGATATTTTGAAGAAATTCTTTCCTGTGAGGGTGGTGAGACACTGGAACAGGTTGCCCAGGGAAGTTATGGATGTCCCTTCCCTGGAAGTGTTCAAGACCAGGCTGGATGGGGCTTTGAGCAACGTGGTCTAGTGGGAGGTGTCCCTGCCCATGGCAGGAAGGGTCAAACTAAATGATCTTTAAGGTCCCTTCCAACCCAAACCATTCTATGATTTTTTGAATGTTACAGGAGGGAATCTGGTAGATTCCCCTACACTGATGCACTGCATTGACTTCACACTGGTTTGGATCCCTAGGCCAGGGATCCAGGTGTGTGATGTGCTAGGAACACTTGCAAGTCTTTTACGGCAGACAGTATTTCGGGGCTCGGTTCTGCACTCAGGTAGACTGAGAGCAATTCCCATCACTGTTGTCATCAGTACTGCACTGAGGAGGTGAGAAGAGGAGGAGGCAGAAAACCCCATGGTATTTAAACAATAGCACCTTGTACCTTCAGTCACTGAGCATTACCTTGAAATATTTAGGGAACTCTAACTGCATATAGAAATTCTGCCTCCTTAATCCAGTCTTAACTCAATAGACAGGGAAATTACCATGAAAGCCTAATAATCGTGTCTAGGATCAAGAGAGACAGACAGGTATTGTTTTATATTCACATTCTAGCAGCATTAGTAAGCAAGCACAAGGGAGAAACAGTTTTCTGTTGCAGTGCATAAGGATTTTGGCAGGAGGAATAAATACTGAAAGCTCTGCTTGTAATTAACTAAGCTATATCTGCAGCTTGTAGTATTGTCCAGAAGAATTCCCATTGCTCCAATTGAAGGTGCTTCAAAGTCCATTGCGAAGAACACACCATTGAAAAGTTTTGCTAGTAAGGTCTTTAATTATGGCTTTGTTATACATTTAATTTATAGATGAAAGAACAGCTATTGTAAGTTTGGCTGTTAAAATCATATACGTTGCAAGTTGTTAAATAGGCTTCTTGCTTTTTGTTAATTCCCAAATATGTCAAGAAAGTCATTTAATATAATGTATGTGGAGCTTTTTTTTTTTTTTTCTTTTTTTCTTTTTAAGTTAGATTTAATTGGATGGATACTGCAGTGAAGCAGAAATAGTGGCATGCATTTAAAATTAAATAATACAGGGCAAGATTTTAGCTTTCCATTCTGAGACATCTTAAAGAGCCACAGTCAACTTAAAAACAATGACCATGTTTAGCTCTCTGGACCTCCTTCAGTTACCAGTAGCCTCTGTGATTGCTCTGTCTAAAAGAGAACAGCAAGGTTTTTTTTTCCAGTCAAAATATGCCCTAATGTTGTACCTAATCATTGCTACTGCTTCCTTGGTAAAGCCAAAGGGACCCTCATCATAAGGCTGGACCCTGGCAGACAGGCCATCCTTTCCATGCAGAGTCCCTGGGATACAAATGCCTCACACCAAAAAGATCCATATGACACAAAGAGGTAAAAAACATTTTTCTGGGTACTAAACAGGATAAACCTGTGAATTTCCACCCTGGTGTTTCTTTAGGGAGTGCTGCCCTCTTGTAAAGCAGTCCTATCAAAAAAATCAGCCTCCATGAGGACCTGGATCACAAAGCATTTAGTAGATCCCACTAATTTTCTCCTCAGGCTGTGTAAGAACAAAGCTGTGTGATCAGAAATCTATGCCTATGCTATTTTTCCCCTTTGGCTGTACATGTCGGCACCTAAAAGTCCCAGCAGAGCCTGTGATGTGCCAGGCGAACAAGGGTGCAGCCTCGGTGCAAGCCAGCTCAGCCTAACAGGGAACCCTGAGCAGATCTCAGGGCATCTCACTGAGAAATGGATTTAACACCAGCATGCACTTCTGAACCTCTGATGAAGAAATGCCATGAAATGCTTTCTGATGATGAGATTTACCATCTGCATGGAGAGCAAGCCTGCCAGCAGCAACCCCAAGGGTTGCTTGGACGACGTCTCAAGCATGGAGAACCCCAAGTGCCCAAAAGGGCCATACTAGTGGCCATGCTTGGTCATTAACTCAAGTGCTCACAGAGAATTAAGAATAATGCTCATCAAGAAAGAAATGTTTGCTAACCAAAGCCAGAACAGAATAAAGATTGCTGCTTCCAAAGAATACATGTGAACAAACTGCACCAAACATTATTCATAAACAGCTGGCAAATGCATGTCAATTAATTCATAACCTGCTTGCAGACTTCTGAGCAGAAAATGAAGCCACATTCACAAAATAAATTATTCACTGCAAATGATTCACCAGCCTTATAGATTACCTAATCCTTGATCTCTTTTTTCCAAACAGAGGGGATGAATTTCTCTGGATTGTTTTTAGTGTCTGTCCCAGAAACTTAATTCTTTTCCAAGTTTTTATCCCTCATTTGGTTTCTATTACATTTTTCTTGCTTGTTATCTAATCCTAATGAGAACTGTTTCCTTCCTGACTTATTCCTTTCCAGCAAAGTCCTTGTTAATTGTTGTCTTCTGTTTGCTAAAGTGACTTTCTGGGTCCGGGGTACTACATACTCTTTGCTGGTTCACCTCAACCCTCTTCATTTGCATTCTCAGTCCTCAAGGTCTCTGCAGAAACTCTCTACGCCACCAAGCAGTACGCTTTCAGCCACTTGTCACTACGCACTTGCACACCCATCTATACTTTGTAGCTTGTTTTCACCTTTCTCAAATGCCACAAAACCACCCTTTTACCATTTCCCATTCACTTAGAGTGTAAACAACTGTCCTTTGGGACATATTTACTGCCATCAGTGGCTGCTGCCATTCATGAAGTCTTGGATGATGGATCAGAGCACTACTTTTAGGTGTTCACAGGTGAGCTACCCCTGGCTTCCCAGCATCCACAGGGATGAGCATGGAGCCAAGCACATGCCTTTGCCATGCCCAAGCTTGCTGACGTTGCCATGCAGGTGAGAGGGGAAAGAACTGCGTGGGGAGGGGGAATAGAGGTAGCAAGATCAGGAGGTGGGTTGTGCCACCACTGTGCACCTCCTGTGCAGGCATGGCGTGGGCCAGGGGAAGGCAAGGAGTATCCCCAAAAGAAATGCCATTAACTGTACTGCTCCCCAAGCTCCAGGGGTGCAAGAGAAGGTGTAGGTCTGTCAGTGTCAGCTGCAGATCCTCCTGTCTGCTCCTCCCATGGTGCAGGACCACACACACCCCCGTACCCAGCAATGTGGCTGATGGCTTCATCCCACCTTTTGTTTGCAGGGGCCAAACTTCTTATCTTCAGCTTCCCAGGGACTTTGCCCTGCGGCTGTAAGGCTGGGTCTAGATAGCCTCTTTCTGTAGGCACCAGAATCTAAATTCCAGAGCTATTTGGTGACTCTTCCCCTCTTTCCCCCTTTGACTTGGGAGGTTCACTTTTTCCATCTCTTTTTACTGATGGACAGTCTGAGGCAGTAAGACAGATTGAATGAATTACAGTCAGTGGTAAGTGACATCAGTTGTCACTTACTTGTCAAGTAATGGCAGAATTGTTGTGATAAAGGCTTTTCCAATGATGCAGAAGCACCACATTAAAATTTGTGCATGCTCCAAAATGTTTTGAGTTATAAGTGGTAATGATTTTTCAACTGTATACTTTCACAGCAGACTGGATTTTTCAGTCTTACATGTTAGTCTTTTACTCCTCAGCAAAATGAGTGTAGAGTGCTGCCAGATCAGAGTTTTGTGTTCACTGTTCACAAGAGTGAATGGCAGAGCACCGAGTAGAGCCACCACAGGCAAAATTTTCTAAATGGCTCAGCTATAGAGAGCAGGAAAAGTCCACAGCTCAACTTCTGAGGCAGCAGCAGTATTTAAAAAATATACACAAGATCTGGTACTACTGCTCGTTTGTAGTTAAAATCTTCTATGCTCAAAGCCATGGAAACATGCACCGACACTAAGCCAAGCTTAACTGTCAGGCCAAGGAGTGACGATCCTGCTTATTTCCCTCAGCCACCATTTCTGCAGCCATTTGTTTTTTAGTGTCTGCTAAGAGAGGAGGCTAGTGCTTGTGGTGATACCTTAAAAAGCCCCTTTTACCTATTTTGCTTTTTTTAAGGAAGAGCCTTCTTATATTCAGTTCATAAACTGTATGAGAAAGACCCGACAAACTGAAATGTTGAAGTTGCATTGACTTCCTCTCAAATTATCAATTATCTACAGTCCTGGAACAGAAACATTCTGTTGTTCTGGTAATAGGCTTTATACAAACGTGAAACACAAAATTGCAAGCCGTAGAAGTGAGTGACGGTTAGTTTAACCACATTTTCTCTAAATTGGTGACACAAGCCAGGGTCCTAAAAATAAACATTGTAATTGCGGTTTTGGTTTCAGAGCCATAGCACAGTCAATGGCTTTGGTGCATGTAAAGACGAAGAAAAAAATCTCTTCTTCCAAAAAAATGAGAAAACCCCCTCAAACTGTCATGGTTTAAGCTATTCCAGCCTAGACAGATAGAGCCACAATATGAAAAACTTCCTGTTGCCATTAAAACATTTGTTGAAAGTTACTGAAGGCCAAGGTGACAGGCACAGCTTGCAGTTGAAGACCAGAGAAAAATTGCTCCAGAAGGGCTGTGAGGATCAAAATCATTTACTGGTCCCTCCTCAGCCGGGCACTGAACTTGAACCACCACGAAGCGTGCTCTGAAGGATTTTGCGCAATCAGGGTTTGAGTGACCGGCTTGCGAACACTGGTTCCATGTTACATGCATTCATCAGCCCATCACTAATGAGGTTCTGAGGTTCCTCCCATGCAAGACCAGAGCATGGGAGCTGCTGGAAATAATCCATCTGTAGACACTTGTATTCTATGCCTTTCTGATTACATGTATTGAGTTGTTGATTTGTCTGCATGTGTCAACAATTGGCTTATAATTGAATTATTTTCTGCACAGTGAACTGATACTGTTCTCTGTTGAGGAAGTGATGTGGATACCAAAGAGTCCAATAGCGGTACTGAAGACCCCTGAGCCACCATAAACTCTTTGGAGTACAAGATAGAAGCTCACCCTGTTGCAGGGAGATTTCCATGCACAGCATAGGTGTCTTAGATTTGCTCTGTTAGAGGAGAGGAAGAAGATAGGCCTAGTTAGCAACAACCAGCTCTAAATTAAGTTGAACTATTCTGTTTCGCTGGAGAACTTCCATGTTTTCGAATGAGGAGGACACTCACTTTCACCCTCCTTGCTTTTCTGCATCTATAGAAGACAGTGTGAGAAAACAGCAAGAAAGAAAAAAACCTCTTGTGTCCTCTGAACCAGATTTCTTCAATTTTGAAATGTCCTTAAAACTTTTCAATGTGGTCACCACATTCATTGCATTTCTGGTTTTCACGAAGAAAGTGTCCCTTTGGAAATTTTCCAACCAGGCCAACTGTAGATGGAGTAACAAGTTTGAAGACTCGTTTTTTATCAAGTGTGTTTTTAATCAACAGGGCAGCCCTGAAAAATTGGTGCTGTTTTACCCCAGTAATGATGTGGAGAAGGGAACTTGCAGTATTGAGGAAGACTAGGCAGCTGAGTCAAACAGAACAATGGTATGCGGTGACCTTAGCTGTCCACATTCATGCTGGGCTAATATTAGGGGAAATTCTCTGCATCTGAAAGAGCTGCTGCATAGAAAAACAGTTTTTATGGCACAGCTCATTTTGACTTGATAAGCAGTTCCAGTTAAATAAAAAACAACAGTAACCACATTATAGTTCAATTTTACCTCAGCAAGGGAAGATTCATACCCCAGAACTACATTGGTAACAGTGAACTTCAGACAGGGGGATTTCTAAAAATGGAGGAAGCAGCTGAGAAAGACCCTAATGTCAAAAACAGGGAAATTAAAAACCTTAGACTCAGCAGGGGGACTGAGTGCATGCCCTGCACAACCCATAAGAAGAGCTACAGAAGGTATGTGGCTAAATTGGAAAGGAAGCAATGGACAAAAAATAAAACAACACACATGGGATTAAATGGCAGAGTTCAAGAGGTTATTCAAACCGTGCTGGTATGCACCAGAAAATGGAAATCTGAATCTAGTGCAGCTGAAAGAAGCAGCATAAACAAACACAGGTAAAGTCTAAAGATAGAAATGAGAGGAATAAGACGAGGGAGTGAAGAAAGCAAGCAAAAAGGCAAACCCTGAAAAAATATATATGACATAAAAATGTCTTTCCATGTGTTTAAAAGCTGAAGCCCAAGAACAAAGCATCGAGTCCGACTGTTTCCCGGGAAGTCAGTGCATCAACTCAGGTTAATGAAGACACTAAAGGGAAGGTTTTTCTACCATATTTCCTTGACTCTGTCTTTATCAGTGAATTCCGTGGTGAGATATCTGCCCTAGGGCTACTCTTTGCAGATACTGAAGATGATGCTTTGTCAGAGTTTGCCCGCAAAGGAAATAGTGGGACCGAGGGAACAAATATATTTCAGAATGCGTGACACAGTAGGTCAGGTACTTCTCTATCTCCTGCTATGAAGTTAATATCTATCTCCAAGAGCTTATCAGCAAACACTGAAAATCAAACCCAGCGTATAACAAATTGTTTCAGTCCCTCCATTAGACAGAGGTACCACTGGAGTTATCATGGTCAGGAGGTACCATGAAACTTAACAGATCTCATCTTGAAAAACATTGAGCTCTTACGCGGATACAAAGATAATAAATCTGAAGAAGAATGCGTATATTGGGAGGGGAACTTTATTAACTTCATATCCATCAGAGCATGCACTGATGATTAATTGGCATGGGTGGAAAGGAATCACAGAATGATAGAATGGTTTGGGTTGGAAGGGACACTAAATATCATCTTGTTCCAACCCAAAGTTCCCACATATGCAGATGCTATAAATAATCACCACAGGATTTGGTGAACTTCCTGCAAATTTCTTAGTGTTTTTAGGTACAGGATAGTGTCGAAAGAACACTGCTGCTCCAATACAGCTTTGTAAAATGCATGTGGTCCTACTCTCCTGAGAGAAAACTTGAGATCTGCATTGTGATTGTTGGTATCTAAGTGATAGAGCTGCTTCTATCTCCCCATCAAGCATGAATTTTGTGTGGGTATGCAGAACAAATAAAGTATCCTGGGGTCTGACTGAGACACATCTACAGTGTTTTCTGAAAAACTCTTATCTGTACCTGCTGGAGGCCACAGATGAGGTTTTAGAGCTGTCTGGTGCAAATTGCTCTGCTGTATACTACTGATAGATTAGCTGAATTCTCCAGTAATCTCTTTCTGTGCTTAATGAAAATAAAACTTGGCTAGACAAGAGACGGTAAAACTTGCTGGTAAAAAGTGCTAAGAAAGAAGAGGTTTTGAATTCCTCAATACCCACATTTACCCATTGCAGACATACTGTTTGGTGACCCCTAACATGTGATAAGAGATCTCCTGACATTCTTGTTTAATTAGCACTACACAGTGGCACTCGTTGCAGTACATCAGTAAGCTCTCCTATCTGCCACGGGCATTACTTTACCTTTTGTGGTGGTTGTGCTGCATCTTCCTGCTCCCAACTTGCTGTTTCCCTGTGCTGAGCAGGCAGGCGTCCAGCGAGAGAATTTGCAGTGAGTGGTCCACATGCTGTAACTGCAGCAATGGGCCCTGAAAATACCTAGGTAAAGATAGGATTCAAAATTTCATCCAAGAGAAGCCTTCGGGAACTGGAGGCCCAAATCTCACTGACCTGAACTTCAACTCCCTAAGACTCCTTTTAAAATTTCAGTCTAAATTTCAGCCAGCCAATACCAGCTAAACACTGTGGGGTTTCTTTCAACACGCAGGACTGAGTAATAACAGACTGCAGGGGTAAAAGAATTATGTGGCCATGGTGGTCTTCATTTCTCCAGGCCCTGTGATGAGAAGTCCATGAAGTTTGCAGTCGTCTGGGCTGCAGGATTCTCAGTTCGTTCTCCGAGTGCCATGCACTGCATCAGGCCCATTATCATATGAAGAAAACAAAATGCTTTTGTAGTTTCCCCCTGGGTTTTGTCTCCGAGACTTTCCCAGTTGATCCACTTAAAATTAGACAGCAGTTTCTGTGCTGCTGCTCTGGTTAAGGAAGTAATCTTTTCTGTATATGCAATGAAATATTTTAAATACTTCTAGGGTGTCTCTGCAAGCTGTTGAGCTGTTTCTAGCACTTATTTTAAATTCTGCATGAAAGGGAATTCCCAGCTGAGTTACAGTTTTACCACCTAAATTAGACCTTCAAGCAGACTCCTCATCCGCAGGCGGAGGCTTCGCCTCCCAGCAGCCTGACACGAACCAGTACGCTCAGAACCGGGCACTCGTTTTTCACCGAGCAGTGTTTACCTAATTAAAAGCTCCTCAGTAGTCCCCGGTTAGTTAATTGTGTCATTAGCGGCAGTTTTGACATGAGGAACAACTTGTGTCTGGAGGACGGGGCTGGCTCCTGCTCTCGAAGCCCGGCGGAGCATCTCCCCGGGGAGCCGGCGGCCGCCTGCCGCAGTTTGTACAGCACACGTCGGAGTAATTGGTCCCCCGAGGGGCTGCCAGTTCAGCTGCCAGTGGGGATTGTTTTGCCTTGTGAATAAAAAGCCGAGCTGCCACAGCTCCTCTGCTGCCTGTTAACTTGTGGCTCCCGTGCACGGTGGCTCGTGTGAGGGATTAGATGGGGGGTGTGGGGGTGTGGGGTGGTGAGCGATACAGCTGTCCTCGTCGCTGCTCGGCAGCTCGCGGCAGCGTGACATTGCCAGGCCCAACCGGAGGAGCAGCAGAGGCGGTGTCCTGGCGACTCTACCACCTCGCAGCACGGCGGACCATGCCCAGGTGCTGAGGGTTTGACCTGCCTCAAGGTGACAAGGGTTGGTTCAGGTGGACCAGAGCACGAGTGGTCTGGGATCCCCACTCTGATGGCAGGAATGCTGCTGCTTCTGCTGGCGTTGCATGCCCTGAGTTGGTGGGGAAGAGATTCTCCCTGTTGTGGTGGTCAGAGTCTGTCTCTCCTGGGGATCTGGCTGGCACAAACGATCCTCTCCTTGGTGGCGCAACGCCACCCACTCTTCCATCGCTTTCCACTTAAACACACGCAGCTTATTCAGGCAGCCGTGGGTACACGCATCCCTGTGCTTACAGCCACAATGTGCCTAGGAGACTCTGAAGGAGGGAACAAACAGTTCAAGTGCACTTCATAGAAGAAAGATTAAGAACAGCCTCACTCTAAAATTAACAGAGAAAAAGTTTCAAAATTATATGCATAGACTAAGAAAAAAAAATAATAGAAGAGCACAGCAGATTTTTGGAACAAAATGTTCTTATTTTGTCTACCTTCTTTCCCCTGCCAAGATCATTACCTTTGCCAAAATAGAGATGTTTCACTTCTGCCTGCATATTATATCCCGTTTAATATAGCAGAAAGTTTCAATCTGGAGCAGCATCCCCTTCCCCTAGAGAGCAGGTCCGAACCACTGCCTCATCACCGGTCTGCAGCACTGTGCCTCCGTCTCTGAGCCACTAAAGCTTGAATCAGTACTTTTTGTGGTTTGAGATTTGGCATGAGAGAAAAGATAAGAGCATTACATCCTACCTCAGGGAGGCATGTAAGAGTTGAGGAAGATACAGATGTGAGTATTTTCAAATTAGGGCTGGCATGGATACAAGGTCTTCCCAGCCTCACTGGGGTAGAAGCACATGCTGAGCCATTCGGAGAAAGAGATCTTGCCTGGGGTCCAGGCAAGTGTAGCACCAGCCCTTTCTGAAAGCATAAGACCAGCAACATCTAGTCATATGAAAAGCACATCATTTAGTTACTGTGCATGTAGTGGCAGGATCTATAGGCATGTTAAACCACAATGTGTTTTAATCATTATTTGGGAACGTGAGGGAAGGGAAAAATGAAGAAGGAAGGGGTTTGGCTTTTTAAAATCAATATATCTATTAGAAGATAAATGCATGTTTAAAAGGGAGTGTTCATATAGCATCATTAATAGACTGATAGTTTGGTAATCCCTCCCATCATGCAACATGTAGGAGAGATGTAGCAATGTCTTCATGACATTACATAGAAAATCATATTTTTGATGACTCCTAAATTCTAAAAAAAAATGTCAAACCATTACATTTGCTTGTAACAAATATTCTGTATATTACTATAAAAATTATTCTCATCTCTTGATATATAAGCCAGAAGTCAGAAAAAAGTTAGCAAATACTTTCCAAAAAGCGAGGGCTGCACATAAACAGCCTAACATAAGGATTAATAACGTTTTCCTTCAAGTGGTAAAAAAAGCGGAATAGTTGGCTTTCCAAGTTCAAAGCAGTCCTAAACAAACCAGACATTTGACAAAGCAGGCAAAGCTGTCCAGTTTGAAGATGTAACAAGATTTCTCTGTCTAGAAAGCTGAGAAAACCTTCAGAGCAGCTCAACGTTACACAATTTACAACAAAAGAGAAATGAGTGGAAAGACCCATAAGGTTCAGTTAAATCCAGGATTTAAAGGCATTTCATGAAAATCTTCCAGTTTCCATGGAAGGCAGTCAAGCAGGAACAAAGCATTTTTTTATATAAATTGATGAAAAGTTGTACATGTTTAAGAAAGAAAGCAGCTTTTACTGTGATAATGTTGGTGTCTATAGGAAACCAACCTAGTTGGTGCAGGGAGCCCCTGCACAAATTTAATATTCACAACACAGATTGTTTTAATTTTCACTCTTAGTTTAATGTTAACTTCCTATTTTCCACAAATGTAAACAGAGATCTGAAATTCTTGAAAACAAGAGAAGAAACAAGAATTCTTGAAAACAAGAGAAGACAGCTAAAACAAGACAAATTAGGCAAGGGACAAATTGATGTTCAGTCTTTGAACATCAGTAAAAAAATGCAATAATTTCTCTTGGAGTGACTGCACATTGTTAAATATTTAAGGGGCTACAACAGTGGCTAAGCGATGTTTCCCAACTCAAACCTAATGGATTGCCGCTTCTCCCACTACGAGGAGAAAAGTCCCCATGGGAAGGTAAACTTGAGTCCTCTGGGCAGGATATGTTGAAAATCCTTGCTCTGTTGAAACAGTGTGTTTGGTAATCTTAAAATCCCAAGGAAGAGTTTAATATAAACATGGGAGCCACGGGGAGCAAGGTCAGCTGCCTGCACGGTCTGGCACTGAATGGGTAAGGAAGACTTCCTGTTGACTCAAAGGGTCTCCGCTTCAGGCAGGGATGTGCAGTGGAGAGGCCAACCTAGGCAATCTCTCTGCAATGGAGAAGAGCCTCCTTGCACAATACTGGAGACTGGGAAAAGAATGATGACTGGCATCTCACTGTCCCGGTTTTCAAGTTTCTTCTTTGCAGGGAGGGAACCAGCACTGGCTATTTGCTTCTCGAGCAGCGGTGAGTAAAGTTCTTTGTCTCCACCATGGATGTCTCTGTGACTGCATTGCCGGAGCCAGGCAGCTGAGTCCAGGAGGTGGATTATTTCAGCGAAGGGAGGACGGGCTTGTTGAATAACTTCCTGGCTTCTTTTCTGCAAACTGGAGGCAGGATCCAAGTCCAGAGCTCCCCTTGCCTAATCACACAATCTTCTTTCTGCTGGCCAGGCTTTAGGAGAAAGCCTCTATATGAGAAAGAGACTGAGTGCTTTGGGTGTATTTTGGGGTGGAGGGAGGAGGGAGAGAGTGGTGGGAGGATGGCAAGGAGAAATAGTAAAAATTAAAAAAAAAAAAACACAGCAGGGACCAACAATACCCACTTGATCATGGAGAGCCTATGCTCTAGCTCCTGGTCTGACACAGGATGAATCAGGCTATCACCCTGCAACTCCCACAACCCAAAGGAGTGGGTGCACCTCCTGCCCAGGAAGTCAGCCCTGTGCAACACCCTTGCATCTGAGTGTCTCCCCTGGCACTGGCAGGTCTTCTCCCAGGTAAAACTTGATCAAAACTGTCACATTCCTGCCACAAGGTCTTGTTTCTAGAAACAGGTGCCCCCCGACCCTCAAAGTCCAAGAGCTTCCAGTCAGTAGGATATTCCCATTTGTTCCCCAGCTAGTAACCTGCTGTGCTGGAGCACGTTCACTGGAAGCAAGAAGAGCTGCTTTGCACAGGCAGGCATCCTTGGGTCCCTTGTGGTTTGCTGGGGTCCTTCTTCTTTCTGTCAATGGAGATAGAAGGTCGTATTACTGTGCGCTGGAGAAGAAAGCTGATAGCATAAGGAGGGAAACTCTAGGTCCAAGGCACTCACTCGTACATCAGAGATGCCCACCTCACTTCTGGCTGACCTGCCCCAGCACCTGGGGAGGGCATTTCAGATGTTCCCCTCATCACAGCACTTGCGAGTTTTTAACACATGTACGCTGCAAATGCCTGTTTACCCACTGCCAGCACAGAAGCTTTTGTATGTTACACCAAAGTCAAATGGTACTCATAGCTGAAACGGGTCCCTTCAAAGACCGAAGCTCATGTGTGGCATCCAAAGTGTTCTCCAGCTCAGCCCAATTAGTACTAGAGAAGGCTGCCTAAGATCCACACACGTCTTTTCTTCTATCAGACGTCAGTAAAAGGGAAAAAGGTTCATCTCAGTTACAGTCTGTGCTTCAGACACCTCTTACATCTTCACCTAAGTGCTCCATTAGGCTTTAAAGACATCTTCGTCTCTTCTTGCCAGACCATAATTTTATCAACATATTTTCTTATTTTTAGAGCTATTTCACTCTTTTTTTTCTGACACATGAAAAACTCCCACAAAAACCTAAAGGAAGCTGACTAATTGTTCTTGGGAAACAGTGAAAGTGATTACAGAGACCATAACATTTTTCCTCTCATCTCTTTCATCTGTAATCCCCTTACGTCATTACTAGCAAAACCAGCAACGTTTAAAAATTGCTCATGCCCTTTCTTTAATGAGTGGGAATCACCACTAATAACCAATTCAAAAATCCCAAATAATGAGGGAGGCACAACAAGAGATTTTTCTTTTTTGGCACCTGGTCCCCAGCCAGTGTGAATCGGCAGAGCTGACCTGATACAGCTGGACCCCAAATGTCCCCATGCTGTGGAAGCATCTGCACGGCACCCGCCAGCATTCACAGGGTACTGGTGTCGTGACACTGGAGCTGTGCAGGGTTGTAGCAGGGAAGACTCATGCTTGGGCTCTGTAAACCTTCTGGATGGCAAGAAAAGGCAGCTGGTGTCCCAAAATCTGCCATGGGGAGCAGGGCGGTTTGTGTGTTTTGTGCTTCTCTTCCACAGGGGAGTGATTTTCTCTTTACCCTCAGAACAGGGCTGCTGCATCACCTTCGTGGCAGCGCTGAGCAGCGACTGGGAGGAAGAGGCAGTTTTCCTGGCCAGCCTGGGTAGGAAGGAGGAGAAGAAACCACCTTTTCAGGAATCAGGCAGAGTCTGAAGCAATCGCATGAGTCACCTCACCTCCACTGAACCTCACTTACTGGCATGGGTGATCAGCTTCCTGCGGCTGAAGGATAATTTTACACTTTAAGCCGGAGCTCAAAACTTTCAAGGCCAACTTGTGTTGACTTGAACATCTCAAGACCCCAGTGTCTCTGCTATTATTTCAAGCAGTCAGCAGCTGTTCCTGTTTGCATTTCTCATCAATGGAAAAAAACACCCCTCCTCTTACAAATCCCCCTGCAAACTGAGACCGTGCAGCCATGGGTGCCAATGAGCATGCCTTCTGTGGTGGTTTGAGCCTGGCTGGATGCCAGGTGCCCACCAAAGCTGCTCTATCACTCCCCTTCTCAGCTGGACGGGAGAAGAAACATAATGAAAGGCTTGTGGGTCAAGATAAGGACAGCGAGAGATCACTCACCAATTACCAACATGGGCAAAACAGACTCAACTTGGGGAAATTAATTTAATTTGTTACCAATCAAATCAGAATAGGATAATGAGAAATAAAATGAAATCTTAAAAACACCTTCTCCCCACCCTTCCCTTCTTCCTGAGCTCAACTTCACTCCCAATTTTCTCTACCTCCTCTCTCCGAACGGCTCAGGGGGACAGGGAATGGGGTTGTGGTCAGTTCACCACATGTTGTTTCTGCTGCTCTTTCCTCCTCAGGGAGAGGACTCCTCGCACTCTTCTGCTGCTTCAACATTGGGTGCCTCCCAAGGGAGACAGCTCTCCATGAACGTCTCCAAAGTGAGTCTTTCCCCACAGGCTGCAGTTCTTCAGGAACTGCTCCAGCATGGGTCCTTTCCATGAGGTGCAGTCTCCAGCACGGGTCCTCCACAGGGCCACAAGTCCTGCCAGCAAACCCCAGCATGGGGTTCTCCACGGGCTGCAGGTGAATATCTGCTCCACTGTTAACCTCCATGGACTGCAGGGGAACCTCTGCTCCAGTGCCTGAAGGACGTCCTACCCCTCCCTCTTTACTAACCTTGGCATCTGCAGGGCTGCTTCTCTTGCATATTCTCACTCTTCTCTCTGGCTGCTGCTGCACAAGGGTTTTTTTCCCTTTTCTTAAATATGTTATCCCAGAGGTGCTACTGCTGTTGCTGATGGGCTCAGCCTTCGCCACCAGTGGGTCCATCTTGGAACAGGCTGGCATTGGCTCTAGCGGACATGAGGGAAGCTTCTGGCAGCTTCTCACAGAAGCCACCCCTGTAGCCCCACCGCCCACTACCAAAACCTTGTCACGCAAACCCAATATACTTTTCAGTGCAGACACATATTAACCCAACTGGCACCCCCGCCAGCCCAGCCTGTCTTTCTCCCAAGCTGCTGCTGTGCAGGGGGCATCGCTGCCATTGCTGTTAATGTCTGTGTACATTTGGGCTGCAGACAGGTTTCCCTCGCCTATCTGTCCCCGCTTTCTCTGCAAGGACTGCCAGCTGGCCCACTGCCACCCCGGCAAGCTGAGTGTCACTGTGCAATGGGGTGGTTAAACTTTCCTTGGCCTGGGTGGGGTAGCAGAGGAAGACAGGGCACAGAGTGGCTCGACAGAGACGAGCTGTTGAGCCTGCAAGTCTATGCAGAGCAGGCTGAGTTTCAGGTCTGGGACATTGCTGCGGTGGTGCCACTGTCAGTGAGCAAAAAGGCAGAAGTAAAGCACCAGGGGCCAGCCCCAGGTTCCCTACAGAGCCTTACTAAAATGAGTGGCGAGCACCACGCTGAAAACCCAGCATGGCTGCAGTTCTTAGTCATTCACTTTCTCCTTTTCCCCCCTCTCTCTCAGAAACTCAGATGCACTGAAGTTGTCCACACATTATGGGAAAAATGTTAGGTTTGTTAAGCCAACAAAGGAGGGCTGGGGGGAACAGGTGCAAGGTGGAGGAGGAGAAGACAAATATGTCACTCTGGGCCTGGTTTTTTCCTTCTTTTTCTTTTTACTAAAATACTACAATTTAGCACTGAATGCTCAACATAGCAGTGTTACTCTTGCCTCTTCATTATTTTACAATCGTTGCCTATGTTAGTAATGGCCACAACGTCCAAACAAACCCACGGTGAAAAGAAAAAGAGAGAAAGTAAGAAAAACAGTGAGGGTACAGATTTTTACGGTGTTTCTCAGGTCCCCGTTTCTTCCTGCAGCTCCTATCACCAGGTCTTCCCACAAAGCCAGGGATGCCTTGCATTTATTTATCTTACTCCACTCATAGAAAAGGAGCGTCACTTCTCTGCCAGTCTTTAGCAAGGAAGTCCCAAACTGCAATGAGAGCAGCAACTCTATGGAAAGAAATCCACTTATTTGAAATAGTGAGGATATTGTGAAAGAAAGGTTTTGAACGTACAGATAAGCATAAAGAGCTTGCAATTAGATAAAGGAGAGTGGGTTGTCTGTCAAAATAGTAACGATTAGGTTTTCTGACATTTGCAGTGACCCATGTGTCCACCAAAAAAAAAAAAAGATATGACACTGATAAGACAAACATTTAATGAACACTATAGCATAGCTGAAATATGGCTGTCATTTTTGCCCAGGGTCACATTTGCTATATGTCAGCCTCATGCAGAGCGATGTTGATTCTCTTTTTTTTTTTTTTTCTAGAGGTTCAGTTAGGTATAGCATGAGGCTTGTGTCAACCAGTCTGAAGGTATCACACTGCTTCAAAATGGAATACAACCTGGAAGTTTGGTGTTATTAGCAAAAGAAATTCTATAGAAATATTTGTTATCCTCTGTTCAGTTAAAAGAGAATAAGATATGTGTGGGGTCCTCAGTGCAAAAAAGGGACCATTCACCACTCCTTCCCAAGTACCAGTAACCGGCCACTCAACAGGTTCCTAACTGGGCTGACTCAGAAGAACAGTGGCTCACATGGATAAAAACATTGCTAATATGCATGACCTCAGGCAGGACACTCACCTTGTAGGGATCTCACTTTTCTCCTGCTCTTTATCACATCCATCCAGGCTGTGAACTTTCTAGGCAGCTACTGTGTGCACACATAGCATAACCAGGTCTGATCTCCCATGCCCGCATACACATTAGCATTTTGGTTCAGGGTAGCAGTGTGTTTTTAAGCAAATTTCTCAGTCTTGAACATTGTTTCGGTTCATGGGACTGTTTTAACACATGCAAACTGGATTCCTTTCAGAGGAAACTAACCTGGAAGCTGTGGCTCAGGTGTGCACCAAATGTGCCCTAATTCTTGATGGGTCATGAGAGGCTGAACCCCAGGCGAGTCCTGCAGACAGCTTTGAGCCACATGCGCAATGGGGGTGCTTGGTCCCGAGAACCAGACCCAATTTAGTTCAAAGTAAATCCCTCAAACTGCACATTGTGGATATGTGACTCAGCACCAAATGCTCTATCTACTGATACACTCCTACTGTACCAAATTACTTGGTCGTATAAACATAGCAACAGATGTCTCCAGACACTACTGCATCTTGCCAACACAACAAAAGCAGATCCAGAGTTAGGAGGAGAGAGACGGTTTTTGGAGCATATGAAATTTAAGTCCTTTAGTGAGTGGTCCTGTATTTTTTACCCCAAATCCCAGCTTTTGAATGTTGAAATGGACAGTAGCAATAAAGCAGCTGCGTCTATTATATTAAATTGAAAGACCTCTGCTGCGAGTACAAGTGCTTTGTAACAAAGAAGAGGGCAACCAACTAATTTTTCTTTATGTAGATGTACCTATTTGTACATGTGGTTAAATTCTTTTGTGTGAAAATAGACACAATTCACTCTGGTCGTAACTAGAGCCAGAGTCCAGCGATCGTGCTGGGGTCAGAAGAACTTTTGTGCTATGTTTTACTTCAAAGTATCCCATCCTGGATGCTTGCTGTCCTCTGCCGAGGCCAAAGACTGCATTAGCGCTCGCTTTCATTACCTCCCAGCCTTACCTACAAACAAAAACATTCGCAGTCTCGGCTTTTGGCTTCCGAAAAGCGGCACTAGCCTTGAATGGGCTACAGTGAGCGGCAGCCACAGCAGGGAGAGGGCGCGGGGTCCCTGCGGCTGACTCTCCGCCACGTCCATCCCCCGTGCAGTCATTTGCACCTGTGCGAAAAGGGTGTACAGTTTCAGTGGCGAGGTCTGAACATGCAGCTTACATCCACTTGGGCAGCTGTACGTGACTCAGCAAGGCCATGGCCACACTTGGAAAGCTGAATTCTCCCCTTTCCTTGGGAAAACAAAGAGCAGCAAGCGTGAGTTTGGGTGCTTATGCTTACATTGATTTGATTCCAAACTTATTTTGAGCACTTTGGCCAAGAAATCAAGCTGCAAGGTCTGAGAGGGTTGTTTTTTTGTTATTTTTACTATAATTCATGATCCCAGATGGGTCAAGTACTGGATAAAACACCACCTTTGAACATTTGGAGACTCTTTTTCTTGTTGAAATGAGGAACGGAGAATCTTTCTTATTTTTTCTGTTTCAAATGTCAGAAAGTCTGACAAAACTGCTTAGGAGCAGAGGCTTTCTGGGGACACAGAACTGAAAAGAAACTTGTGGGTCATCATACCTAGTCCTGCTAGGCTGCATTAACCCCATGCTGGGCATCCAGTTCATCCTCTCGGCATCTCCTCCCCTGACAGCATCTCAGCAGCCATGGAACAGCCCACAGGAGCTGTGTGGAGAGTGATCCTTGGGGCTGTGGAGGGTTTGGTAAGTAAGAGCATCACAGTGACATTGAGGAGTCATGTCCCACACTACAGACAGGCTCTTGGAGACACAGCTGGCCCCACTGATCTGACTGTAGAACATTCCTGATAATGTGAGGTGGCAGCTTTCTTTGAAGGCATGTGACCTGATATTTGCTCCTAAAAGATTTCTTTTCATAGAATCATAGAATCATCCAGGTTGGAAGAGACCCTTGGGATCATCGAGTCCAACCATCTACCCTACACTACAAAGTTCTTCCCTATATCATATCCCCCAACACCACATCTAAATGTCTCTTAAACACATCCAGGGATGGTGACTCAACCACCTCCCTGGGCAGCCTATTCCAATGCCCGACCACTCTTTCTGTGAAAAATTCTTTCCTAATGTTCAGTCTAAACTTTCTCTTCATGCTTAACATGGTCTCTTCCTATTCAACTAGGGAGAGCTAAAGCAGGTCACCCAAAGGAAGGACTTGTCCAGGAGGTAAGTTAGTTTGTATACAGTGATGATGTGTTGTTCTTTTCTGAACTCATCAGTCTATGAGAGTTTCATACAGGTTGGTATGGAGAGCAGATTTACTTTCACGATGAGAACATCAACCCTCTCTCTCTTTGCTTTAAGGTTGCTGCAGACTAAAGTGAGCCTTGAGCATGGAGGTGGTTTCTCACCATATGGCTACTGAATCACTAGTGCCAGCTCCTTTCTGTGGTAAACTCACTACTCCCTAAAACACGTAGAGAGGACTTCCTCTTGAGGTACGTGTTTTGTAAACTCTTTGCTCTGGCACTTTCTCAGTAGGTAAAAGCGCCTAAAAGACTTGGAGCAATCACATCCAGGTACTTGGAATTTACAGTTACCGAGGAGAAACATATAATTGAATCATAAAATATATTTTTTCAGATACAGTCCTCAGGACTCACCTTTATGCAGAGGCAAATGCTCCTTTGGAAGAGGACTACCCTTGTGTCCTAAGCTCCTAAAGCCACTGAAAGTCTATCGCTGTGAGTTTAAACATGCTATTCAGCCCCAGGAATAGTCATGTATTTACTGAGGACTGAATGGATCATGCACATGTGTGAGAGAGGAGGGGAAGGTGCTCCAGGACCCCATCCATTCCTCTCATTTGCATTGGCCAGACACAGATTCCCATGTTATACGATGCATGTTGAGATATCTAAGTTTTTCCACCCACCTCATTCAGATCCATGCTTTCTGTGCCTCTGAGGAAAGTTTGTTTTTAATTTGGATCTCCCACCATGATGACCTTTTCTTCAAAGCATCTGAAGACGTATTTTTGTTCTATCCCATTTCCAGTTCTCATTAATAGTTCTTAACTTACAAAGCATCTTTCATCCTTTTAAAACACTTTTGGCAGAAGGTCACAGAAACTGAGGCAAAAGACTAGGAAAGAAGGGAAACATGCATTATTGATTTGTTATATGAAATGTCGTTGGTTTAGAATAGGTAAAGACAGCTTGAATTGCTCACTACACTCTTCATCTAACACGTTAAGTACCTCTCAGGTTATCCTGAAGTTGTAGTTGCTCAGACTTTGACGTAAAGTTTCAAATGTGGTGGATGGGATTATTTGACAACAAGTATTTCTCAGCTTTTTCCTGCAGGACATTTCAGGATCCTGTCTTCTGCCGTGATACAGAGGAGAACAAATCATACAATGAAAGAAAAGAAAAAAGAAAACCCAAAGCAATAGCTGGTATTTCTGGTGGAGGAACAGAGTGAGTAATGTTTTCTTTTAACTTAAGAAACTGATCTTCTTTGGTTAAGAAAAGGTTATGAGGGGCCCAAATCTCTTTAACAAGAGTTCCAGAAATCCATTATGAACAATGATGATCTGTAAGAAGATACAGTGAGTTTAAATAGGTGGAAACTGTGTCCTTTTATTGCTAGAGCTAGCATTATATTCCAACTTGCAATATCATCATGTTCTAATATAAACCACATGAGATCTGCAGCTGGAAGTTTTAGGTCAGTGCTTTGAAGACTATGAAAAGCTTCCCATTACTATTTAAAATATTTACACTGACTGTCACTGAGCACAACAGACCTTGTGTTCCCGAGGAACATCAGTTTGCATAGAGCTGTGTAGCCAGAAAACGGAGCACAAAAGCAGCACAGAGAGAGGCTGGAGTGGTCTTCCCTGAAGCTGAGAGCAGAGCTGTGTGCTGCTGAGCTGCATTTGGCCAAGGAGGCAGCAAGAGCAAAGGTGTACAGTGGGACGAGGGGAGCCCGTGGGTTGATTTCACAATCCTAAACCTGAAGCATGAGTGGGGTCCATTCATGGCCCACTCGCATTGGAGTCTCCAACAGGGACTAGAAAAAACTAGTGGGAATTATTTGAGGCCAGGTCTGCACATTCAGGACCTCATTTCTGGCCAGCTGGCTACATGTATTTCCTAATGGGCTGAGTGTTCGCCTTTCAGAGCAAACCCCAAGGCAAGGCACATGTTGCTCACACTGCAGTGCTGCAAGCGTGCAGCACAACACTGGAGGGTTCGCTCTCTCCCGCCAGCATCACAGAAGCAGAAAGTTACCTGTTACAGCTTTTCTGAGAAAAAGATAGCTCCACAGCACATGTGGTGGTGAGGCACTGCTCTGAACGGATGTTTTCAAACCTCGAAAATGAATGTTCCTGAAATTGTTTTCCAGTGTTCGAGCTGTTCTCTGTAGATCCTTGTGTTGAATATTGGTCATATCATCTGATTACTGTGGTTAAAGATTCTGTATTTTGTGGTTATAATTGGGGTAGGCTCAGTAGCTATGTACTGTGGATTCTGTGGTTAAACTACACTATCTTTCTTGCTATCTTTGTTGGTAGTAATTTTTACTTTAGCTCTTGCTCCTTTCCTGCTACCCACATACTCTTTTACCCACCCCAAATGGTACTGATACGCCTCTGGAGATGTAACTCTTATTTGATACAGGCTTTACTTCTTTTTTCCTTTCTGCTAAATGGGGGAGCCATTGCCAGGGCTGCCCTTTCCATGGGGCAGCTTGGTAGAGTTGGACCTTTGCGGCTGCTATCCATGAACCAGAGCACCTCAGATGCTGAGGAGGTACCGCTGCAAAGTCCAGCCCACACCAGACATATTTCTAATGCACAGAGTTTGGCAATGCCTGGTGAACTAAACGAAGCAATCATCAGGTGAAATCTGGACCCAGGTGGTTCAGAAGTTAAACTGAATTGGCACAGTGATAGTCCTAGGCTTTTAAGAACGAGCTATTTGTTGGATGTGAGCATATGTTCATATGCCTTTTAAAAACAGTTGCTGACAGACCTGTCAATAGTTTTATTTCCCGTATCAGCTGGGAAAAATACAGTTCTGAACTGAATTGCTATCTTCTCATATATAGTAGTTTAAGGCTCATTATCCTGAAAGCTCTAATGTTTGCACAGTGTGACTCTGCTGACGTTGGTTAAAAGCACCCTGTGATGCCCCTTGGCTTCTGAAGGAACTTTCCTCCACTGAGGGTTTTCCCAGGGAAAAGAATCTCAGATCATTGTTTAACCAGCTATCCTGAGCAAGCCAGAGATGAATATTTATAACTCATAACTGTCTTGAATTCCTTACCTCACCAGGGTACTTGTCAGAACTAAGTCTTTCTAAATCCTCTCCCATTTCAAAACCTGAGGATTGTATTGCCATTATTAAAATGCAGGCTCACTTGTTGGTGCACAGACTAATTGCTAAGGTGTTGAAAACCCAGTTGGTTTGTAAGCGCTGCATAACCAAAGTAAAACTTCTATTCCAGTGCAGGGCTGAGGATTTGATACATTGCTAGCACTCGGAGGGGTGCTGGCGTAGCAAGTGCTCATGGAGTATCTCAGGTGCATGTGGCTACGTTGCAAAAGAGGCCAGAGATTCAGTGCCAGGGGTCAAGTGGAGGACTTTGGAAAATACATGACTCTTGATATGCATGTTAACACTCCCTACCACTTTGTAGCCAGGTTGTAATGCTCACAGAAATGTCAGAGGACCTTGGCAAACAAAAAAGCTGTCATATCTTTACCATGTTGCCCAACTGTTATTTGATCCCTTTGACTTCACTCCTATTTTGGAGGTTTAATACACTGAGAAAGTAATATTAATTAAACTGAAAGGGCACTTTAAAAAGTGATTTAAAGACATTGAGGGAAAACTGTAAGTAGACAGATCTCATTTTGCTCAAGCCTGGCTTAGAACCAGAAAGACTGTATTCATGATTTTACCACTGAATTTAAATAATTAAGAGAACCCACACACAGGGTTTGTACCCACTGAACTACAGCCAGTTTTTGAGAAAAAAAAAAAAGTTTTCATTAAGAGGTGTAGCTTTGCTTACGATAGTCCAGACTGTAAATCTTCTGGGGAAGAGTCTGGCTAGGTCTGCAGAGAGCTTAGCACAGTAAATCCTCAATTTTGATGTAAGCGCTGCCACAAAAACATCACAACTATGGTGGTGGCAAAGTGCCTTTCTTCTTATTTTGTGGCACCCCAGGGTTGGGAAAGGGGAAGGATGAGAAGAAAGAGCTTTGTTTTCATCATTGTTTAGTTTGTGCCTGGCAAATATATGGCAAGCTTTTAGATTAAACACACCTGATAAGTATTTGATCTTTTGGAACCTCAGAAGTTGCTGTTATTGAATCCCTCCATTTGGTGACAAGGTGTAGAAGGGCAACCCGGTTTTATATTTTGATTTTCAGCTTCACAAGGCAACAATGGAACAGGGTGCATTTAATTGAAGATTTGCATTTAAGAAGGATTTGCAACGTAAGGAGTATCTTCAGAATCAGAAAGCGGATGGAGTGTAATGCTTGCTGTCTGGGCCACTGTCCTCTGCCACATCAAAGCTTTCACCTCAGTACTTTTATTCCCTTATGCTGACATCTCAGTTCAGCAATTGCACTTTGTTGCTGTTCTTCACAAGTCAAACAATGCACCTATTATGTTTTTGCAAGAGATAGTATAATTATCTCAACTGCCAGGTGTGAAGAGTAAACTTTCATAGGTCCAATTGCAGTGTGGTAAAACAGCCAAAGTCATTTAAGGCTTTTGCTGTCTCCCTGCCTAACGTTGGCTTCCCAGCTCTTGGTGTGGGGCTCCAGCTTGGCAAAAGACTTATGCACATGCTTAACTTTAAAATCATGAGCCGCCATGGTCAATTTGGACAGGTTGCCTCACTGTCCTAAGCACCACCACACACAGGCTTGCTTGAATCAAAGCAGACTAAATATGACCACTTACATAGCCCCGTTCTTCTGCTGCTCTCTCCTATTTATGCATAAGGAATGGAAGCACAGGGGGAGACGAGGGCTGTGCATAGGCTGTAAGTACAGTTGCGTGGGGTAGGCACACCCTAGGTAAATGTAAATAGGGTGGCAGGACTAACTGCAGCAGCCGGGAGCGTGTTTCTGGCTACTCCAGCCTGCTTTTCGGGCTGGTTTGGCAGCTGGCAGCAGGCTCTGT
Organism: Numenius arquata; assembly: GCF_964106895.1. NCBI lineage: Eukaryota > Metazoa > Chordata > Aves > Charadriiformes > Scolopacidae > Numenius > Numenius arquata. The sequence continues at coordinate 40,899,425 of NC_133576.1, forward strand.
GCTGCCACAACTGCAGTGTGATCAGCACGCCAGCTGCCTGGAGCCAGCCCGGTGAAGCACCTGGAAGCATGAGATCAGCTTTCATTTTGAATAGAAAACATCCTTTTAAAGCAAAGGAGGAAGGCTGAGGCTCCAAGCTTGGGATCTATCTGAGGATTTTTTCATGTGGTCTCTGGCCTGAGACATTAGTCTGCATCCACAAAGGCAGTCCAAGACCAGCTCGAAAACACAGTTCTTTCCTGCCCAAGCATTTTCTAGTGTTATCTATCTCAGCATTATTCTTATCTTAACCAGATAAGTGAAGACGTGTTTTTCCAAACTGAAGCACTGTACTTCTCAAGCATTGTATTTATTACTAAGGAAATAGGGAAATAATGACTCTTTTAATAAATTATCTGTTGTTCAGATCACGGCATGTAGTTTTGTAGAAATATTTGCACAGTGTGTTGAAGATGAAGGATCTTAAGCTAGGTCACTGCCAGGCTATTGACAGTCCCTGCTAAGCAGCACACAGGCAAGGGAGCTGCTGTTGGCCGCCAAACCACAGCGGGTCTCCAGGAGACCATGAACACCCTGAATGTTGGCCACCACCCACTGATGGATGCTGCCATGATCCAGCGTGCCCCTTCCCTGCAGCCATTTGCAGGACTCATGAGCCCAGTGATGTTTTTTGAGCCTGTTGTGGTTCCTGACACCTGCTCAGCTCCCTGACTTGGTGCCAGCCGTGTTCCCAGCCCTCCCAACTGCCTGACTGCTGTTTTTGCTCTCCCATCTACTCAAGCAACAACCATGTTCCTGCCTCTCCTTTGGTCCTCTCTCTGTCCTCAGCTGCCTCCTTCATCCTGATTGAGACCCCCTGGTACCTCATAGGCTTCCAGGAAATCCAGAAGCAAATGTGACCCATCACTACTGCCTGTAAGTCTTCTATATGAAACTATCCCAAAGATCAACAAAGCCTAGCAAGCAGCACTCAGTGACTGAGCACAAGCATACCCTGTGGTGGCCAGGGCACAGTGCTGGGGATGTTTGCTGGTGAACAGGGCAGTTCTTTAGCCATTTCTGCAGGTGCTGCCCCCCACATCCTCAGGATGCTGTTGCTTCTAAAAGATGCCATATAATTTAAGAAGGGTCATGGTGCTGAATTACTGAAAACCTTGTTTAAATATCTTGGGAGAAGCCTGTGAAACGGCAACAAACTGCAGCAGCTGGTGGCTTGTCAGGCCAACAAAAACAAGCTGAGTGACAGCGCACCAATATTTTTAAACTCTAATCTCTTCTATCTCTGCAACTCTGGAAGAAGCGGTGATAGACAGGATGGTGCAAGGACTAACTTTTGTCCCAGTTCTCAAGCATTTACTCTTTCATACAAAAACACAAAGAAAAAGCTGTGTTACTACCAAACTATTTTTGAAATATGAGACAACTCTGAGGCCAGATTGTCTGTATTTATTTTAGAGCATTGAAAATAGTGTTAAAAGTTGCAGACAATAATCCAGAAAAAGGTTTTGTCCTTACTGAATTTACTGAAACAGGATCATTTATTCAGGATTCAAGTTAGAAAGAATTCAAGTATATGCTTCAAATCACCTCTATTCAGGACAATACTGAAACTCACAATTAGCTGGACACAAGTGCGATTTAAACACACACTAAACACTTCCTTGAACCTCCACTGATTTTCATCTGCTGCTTTTGCATGGTCCATGAACAATTTCACAATTTACAAAATAGCCCAAACATTTGAGACAAGTCCCCGTAAGCAAAATCCAAGATGGGACTTCCTTTGTTTCATGATCCCACTTCACACTGCAGCAAGACACACTCTTGCCTTGTTTCATTTCTTTTCCCTCTCCCTCTTGGAGATCAACATTTACACTTGAAGCGCCTGATAATCACACAGCCACACAACTGCTTAAAAATGTCTCTCTGATCTGGGACTGATTGAAAATTACTCTGGCAACATGTTCAACATGAAAAGGAGCAGCCATATATGATGGGGCTGTGGGATCAACAGGGTGCATGCTAGCAAAGTCATAAGTCTTGGAACAGATACACAAGTGTTCTCCATCTCTTCAAAGTGGGTTTTGGGGAGAGGGGAACTTTTTTTTAAATCCACTTTCACTGTGGTTCTCTTTTGGCTACATGAAAGCTCGAGAAATTTATTTAAGGTAAGAAAACACTTTCACAATTTTCCAAGTGTTTTTTTCAAAAGGCATACAGGAAATTTCTCCTCCCCATCACCTATACAAACATGAAACAAGAAAACATAAGCACTATTTTAACAAGCTCCTGGGAAAACTTTAAATTAAGCTGAGATGAGGCCAGGTGGACCAAAAGAAAGTGCTTATGCTGGATGCTCAGCTGAGAGCCAAAAGAAAACAAAATTATTTCCTTCATGAGCTGATGACTCAGAGGACTGGCAATGACATGGAGGACATCACGTACAGAAGCACTGTTGCTACAGACAAAGTGGTGAATAATAGCCTTAAAGCAAAACTTTCACAGCAAGTTCATTGGCTGGCATTCCCCCAAGATTCATCAGAGGATGTGACCGTCCCGTGTGTGGCTTGCTTCCCAGCTGGCCGCCTGTCTGCTCCCCTAGAGGGCCTGCGTAGCACCTGGTGAATGGCCAGTGAAGGTGGGTGAAGCGCTAGCATTGTGCAAGTAGGGTGCCACGTAGAAGCCTATGTGGGTGTTCTCAGTGTTATCCTTCCTGAATAAACACAGGATTTTAGCGGCTAATGTTGTTAATCCAGTCCCTAGGTATCACTAAGTGTAGAGTGACCTATACATCCAAGGGAGCTAAAGTCTGTTCTTCAGTGTGCTCTGAGCACCATGTACCCTCTCTTATAGCACTACAAACATGCCACAGGGATGCCACGGATATGTCATTTCTCTCGTAGCTGGAATCTTCCTCCAACTAAAACACAAGTCAAGGTGATTTGGGTGATTTTTCCACTCATATTAATAGCGTCATAATGTCATCATGGATTAGTACAGGGACCACTCTGCTCAGCAACTCATTTTCAGGATGGGCTACCAGCAGATGCTTTGGGAGCGCATGTAAGAAACAGCAATCTAGAGCAACTATTTTCCTGGTATTATCTTCTCGGTTTATGTCACGTAGAGACTTGATGCCCTAAAGATTAAGTTTGGCTTGCTGCATTCAATGACAACTGAAAGACCTTAAAACCGTGTTTAATTTAATTTTTTTTTTTTTAAGATATACCCATTATGTCCACTTTGATCTCCACAGCATTTGGTTTCCACAGCAAATTTTTCAAGAAGAGATACTTCCTCATTATATTTATTCTAAATCCATGTTTGTTCGTCACTGGGCATCCCCCTCTTCCTGAGTTGTTAAAAGGAAGTTACAAGTTGTTACAAGACAGAACGAGGGGGAATGGCTTCAAGCTCCAACAGGGTAGGTTTAGACTGAACATTAGGAAAGAATTTTTCACAGAAAGAGTGGTCGGGCATTGGAATAGGCTGCCCAGGGAGGTGGTTGAGTCACCATCCCTGGATGTGTTTAAGAGACGTTTAGATGTGGTGTTGGGGGATATGGTATAGGGGAGAACTTTGTAGTGTAGGGTAGATGGTTGGACTCGATGATCCTAAGGGTCTCTTCCAACCTAGACGATTCTATGATTCTATGAATAATCTCTCCTCCATCACCATCTTCACACAACACATTATTTGATATGATATCTTGTCTTGTACCTGCTCTGAGGTAATGATGTCATCTTGGTGTAATAAGCAGCAAGCTGGACTTATTGGAAAACAAGCTGCATACTCCTGAGTTATTGCAAATGTTGTATATCCTCAGTTGTTGAAGTTGTTAGGCAAGAAAAGAAAAGCTGCAGAAGGATGGGTTTCTTCTCCAAGAGGGCAGAAAATATTACTTTCCAGCATGCATTAAACATCCTACAAGATTTAACCGATTCACTGTTTGCTAATTTCAGGTACAGTGGTAGTCCATGATGACATGCAGTCCCATGTCATTTTAATACAGAGGATAACACAACCAGGCCTGAATCTCCAACTCAGAAGAAAACCCAGCCGTTAGTGGGAAGCAGACACCACAATACATTTCTTGCCTGTGTTTTCCACCTTCATGGGAAGTCCAAGACCTCAGACATGCCACCTATGTGGCCATGCTGGGCTGGCCTCCAGTTTGGGTGGATGTTGAAATGCTGTCATGGCCTGCAGCAGCAATACCCCCCAGGATGCTACTGGGGGCTGGAATGGCATCTCTGCAAACCACCTTTCACAGGGCAATGTGTTCCCTCTTTGCCACCATGACTAGAAATGTGTAAGAAAGATTAAAAGAGGGTTATGTTTTATTTAGATGATGAAGGGAAAATACACTACACTGTCATTTTCTTTCTGGAAAAAAAAAAGAAATGCAAGATAATTCCTCTATTACTAAAGAACCTAAATGATTTTCTCGCTAACCATGACATCTAAAACCTTGTAAGACCAGACCAGGAACCAGGAGACCGTACCTAGTCTGTAGCATCCATGCCCAAACAGCACCCCAGTTCTACATCTGGATGAATGCCAGTCAGGTATAGCTCTTTGCAAAATGACATAAGGGTGCAGAGTTTGGGGGGTGCTCAGCCCAGAGGATGGTCTTGCTCTGGACAATCATGAGTCAGCACAACTTCCCACTGGGCTAAGCATAGCTCAGGGTGAGTTTTCGTGTCATGTAGAGGCTTATCGAGCCCAATACAGATTCCTCCCACTGTGACACTTCGTAAGGGGGTTCCCAGGTGTATGGGTGCTATGGTCAGACATCTGCAACCTCAACACATCAGCTAGTGACACATATTGAAGACAAAAATATGAACAAAAAGGCCTCCAGTCATCCTAACATCCATGTCCTAGTTCCCTTTTCTTCAGAATTTCTCTCTCTACACCCTCTCTTATGATAACTTTGGCTTCCTGATGGCATTTCTACAACCTAGATCATCCCTTCCCAGCCTGCCCTGCAGGACGGTCTCCTTCCCCTAGTCTTCAGAGAACCACATTTGTCAAGATCCCGCACCCAGGTCCCCACAAGGCAACCCACAGCATCTCATCTGAGCCTGCTACTTTCCTCTGTTACAGCAGCTAGGCTACATTTTTAGGGCTGATTTTTTTTTTTTTTTTTTTTTTTTTATTCACTGAATAATGGCAATTTCAATTAGCAAATTGTAAACTTGTTCTGAGTCAAATCACTTTGATGAATGAGTATGAAACAAAAAGCATACTTTCCACATTTTTCTGAAACTGAACATATAGTTTAGAAATGCTTCAATTGCTTTTCAATTTATGTAAATGTAATACGAATTAGTATGTGTAACAACTTCCCCCCCCTCAAAAAAATCAATGAAATGTTTTGTTTTCTACATTTTTTTTCCAGCATTTGGCCAGCAAGTGCAGAAATCAGTAATTTGATAGCTTTGAGAGTGAAAAAAAATAAGACAGTCAAGTAGAAGAAAGTACCCAGAGAAAGGTAAGAAGACACTTGGCTAGATATTTACCTTAAATAGAAAATATATGGAAACCTAGTAAGTTACTCTTCTTTCCCTGGCTCACTATTACTCAAACCACAGACAATACAGATGGAAAGAGATTAGAAAGGAAAACAAAAGGAAAATAACATGGGGGATTCCCTGCTGTTGTTGAGTCAGATGTCATTTACAGATTTTTAGAAATTCTTACCATGGGATACTAAGAAAATCAACTATCTCAAGTCAACACGTCTGGAGATCACTGTAGGAGTAAGGAAGTGAATTTCCCTTGAAAAGGAAGTGTATTTCCCTTGAAGAAGCAGCACTGTGGCAGCAGTTAGCTGGTTTTTGGGACAGAGAGAGGAGCAGATAGGTATTCATCACCCCAGTTCTAGAGACAGTGGGCTGGGGGAGTCAGTAGTGTCATCCTGCCTGGAAAATACAGATCCTTCAGCTGTTTATAGAAAAAGTATCCACGGGATGACACCGATCCACGTAATTTCTGAAAGCTCCAGGGTTTGCTTTTGGATCTGTGATTTAAATAACAGATGGGTAAAATCACATGTAACCAGGCAGCTCCCTAGTGGCTGTATAGATGTGGATGTTGGAGAGCATATGATTTTCCAAGCTAAGGTCAGCACTAACCTGAGCTCAATTTTTCCTCCAGATCTGCTTTTTCTAGTGCTATCATGCAGCTTAATTTTTTTGGCTTGTTCCATCCCCTTCTGCTCAAATCACACCCCTGCAGAGGATCCTTCCAATGCAAACAGGGGAGGCACACTGCTCCAGAGCTCCACCATTTCTGGAAGATGAGAACATACCTCTGCGAGGTGTGGAAACTGCTGTCTGCCACATTAATGAAGTCAAATTGCAGAAATCTGCAGTATAAATCTGATGGTACCATCTGGCCCTCAGCATACAGGAGATAAGCACTCTGGTTTATAAAGATTTTATTAAAGCTGTTAACTTTGGAAACTACTCACCAAATGAAACTGTTTATAAATGATAAATAAAAAGCCTCTGGTACTTTTTTTTTTTTAACTTGTGAAATCTGCTACTATATTTAACATAGCTTTGGTATATCCCATTTAACTCCTTTAATGGGTTTTATACTTTTACTTTATATATTTATGATTCTTGGATCTGGCTAAAGATTAGAGGCAAACCACACCACAGACACAGCGCAGGGTGTGGGGGAGCAGGGAGGAGGAGCAAATGGATCTCTCTAGCGAGACTCAGATCTTGTGAGATGGGGTTAACCTAGTGACTACGTGGGGGCTGGCTGTCAGCAGCGCCCACTGGGATTCCCCCCTACCCCAAAGGAACGTCCTCTGCTGGAACGTGCTGCTCCATCAAAGCGCCCATCCAGTGGTGGCTGCTGGGGCTGTGTCAGCAGGTAAAGTTGCAGGAGCAAAACCTGGGGGACTCCCTTCCAGCACCCTGCTTTGTGTTAGGCATTTGAGAGTCCTATAGTTTCTTACTCCACTTTCATCCTTTATATTTTGTATATACGCAGGCATATATTTACATCTTGAACACTGAGATGAGAACGCCTAAATATAAAATGAAAACATCCAAATATTCTTTATCCAAAACACACCGGACAATGTTTCAGTGTTCTCTGAAAACTGGAGCTTGGGGTTTTAAATTATTCCCCAAACTCAACAAAATTTTAAGGAGAATTTCAACAGAGCTGTAATTTCTGTAGGGACTGATTTCTTACACACGCCTCCTGCAACACACAGGCAATCCTAATTTCCATTCCCCTAATTTCCACCAAAGAAACCAACTGTGCAGGTATTTTAAAGTGTACCAGGTATTTTAAAGCGTACCCCAATTGCTCTATGACTGCAAGCCATTCTGTGCTCCACCACAACTTACAGCCTTATGGATAACACCTAGGAACACAAACACTTTCCTAATGCCTTCACCAGTTCCCAGTGTTTTGGTTACCATTCAGCAGGTAGAGAAGAAGCAATGGGCTAATGAGCTTTCTTAATCGGCAAAAAAAAAGTGCAAACTGATTGTACCTAGCCAGGTCTAGTAACTGTATAACAAATATGTATTATGCTAGAAAGAGTAGACTCACAGGCGCCAGGAGTGAAACATTATCCTTTTCAGACAAAGTCTCAGACAAAGATCTTTATCTCAGAATGATATATGGGATATATTTTTGAGATGACTCCACATAATACCTTTATTATTGTTGAAGTTTAACAACTTAAAAGGGAAAAAAAAAAAAGATCATATTTGTCCTTTGTTACTTACCCAAATATGGGCAGGAAACTTCCGATGGGGCTAGGCTTATAAAGAAAAACACCATTAGCCTAAAATAGCACCAATATTTATAGCATTGGGGGGGATATATGAAGCAACTGTAGAATTGGTATGAAGAGCCAAAACCTGCTCTCGGTTGCAGACTGCTAACACAACTCCATTGAAATCAGAACAATTGCTCTGTGTGTTCTTGAGTTTGCCAGTGAAGGAATCAGGACCGCAGATTCTGACAAAGATGAGAAATTCAGATTAAACTGAAAATAGTATAACATTATTAATCATAATTCTTCAAGATGAAGTTGATGAAGATCAATTTTCAGGAAATTCAGAGCCATCTCAGAGCATTAACACTTTGTGCTCCACTGCCAGGAAAGGAAACCAGTTTTAAGCACGACATCAGTAACATCTCTGGGAGGCAAATGAGATATCCAGGCTTTCCCTTGGAGCTTTTCAGTTCTTTAGGAGCATTTGCTTGAGGATGGACAAACTTTCAGGGGAATATGCTACTTAATGATCCTTACCTGCAAGAAGGAGAAGTAGTGCACCAGTGGCCTTTCCGTGCACTGGATAAGGAGGGCAGCCTGGTTGCCTTCCCACGACCTTCGACAGAGGGCTGGCTGCAGCCAGACATCACACTGGGGGGAATGCACCTTAGCATAGGTCTACTGTGCAACCCTTGGCATGTATGCATCTATTGGGTCTTGCTCTGCTCTTTTTGCAACTATGGGACATGCCCTTGTTGATGGTCAACATCTGTAGCCCTATTCTGCAAGATCTCATCCCACTCAGTGTTGCACATCAGACAAGGCAGTATGGGCACTCATCCAGTACAGACTCTTTAATGTCAGGGAAACAACTAACAGGATTCCTGCATCTGTGCACCATCCACGTTCCCTGACTTGCTGTGCCTTGCCAAGCCATGCCATGCCATTTGGAAGGGCTGTTATTTTTCTGTTTTGTGGGACTACTGCTGGAGAAACATGTTGGGAACACCTATGACATACATGTCTTCCCCTGCCTGGGGGTCTTCCAACAACAGCAGGATGTATTTGCCTTCCCTGAGATGCCAGCCACATCATCCACAAGCAAAGTCTGAAAAAAATCCGAAAAAAAATCTACGTGAATGAAATGTGACCAGGCTACACCTGATCATACAGACCCCTTAAGCCACTTGCACTTTTTTCAATGGTGGCTTGAATGTTGCTGAGGTGTGAGGCACATCGATGCATAGGAGGGTCTTGCAGGATGAACTGAATGCTTTTGCTGAGAGTGCAAACATGCCTTGGAGCCCGCTGTACTTTGCACTGTGGCTGCAAGGAGTCTGGACCCCAATTGTCTGCTGAGCTGTTGCAGGAGGACTCGCTCTTCCAAGTTTTCTGTAGCCTGTGTGAGACTGCTCCTCTCCTACCATTGGCTGCAATGGTAGCCAACACAGGGACCACACCAGCACCTCCTCATGAGAGCACCTAATTCTCCATGGACAGAACTTGAACTATCATTGCCCTCATGGAGGCCTTGGAGACCTCCACTCCTCCTCTCCATGAGGGTGCCTAGCCTTTGTTGTGCTGTTCACTCTGTTGTGAAAAAACCCACAAAGACATGTATGAAAAAGGTTTCTTTGGCTTTAGGATAATGTGTAGGTTTCTGTAGGCTAAATAAAACAGAGGGAGGCAAGACTGCATAGGTGGCCTGGCCAGGTCCAAACCACTGGCTGTCAGATTGCCAGTGAGGCCAGTCCAGGCAGGGCTTCTCTGGAGCAGCAGAGCCTGGTCAAGGGCCTCTGCTGCCAGCTGTATGTGGGATGAGGCTTTTCACACATTTTGCAGTGGTAGAGCATAAAAGGGCCCTGCTGGTTGGAAAAGCCACTGTGACCCCTTTGCCTGTGAATGGTGCATGGCAGAGAGAAGTAAGATGAGATGGCTCCAAAAGCTCCTTCTTGCCTTGGGGTGCCTTTCTCACACTTCACACTACTATTTTGCAGGCCTCCAAATTTGTGTGCAGGCATTTGGCTTGAGGATGCATGTGGCTGTGTGGACCACTTCATGCTAGAGACAGCATAGGGTGAAGGGAGGCCAGCCCCTGTCTCTGTTGCCTGGGGATTAGTGAAATATCATTTCAGCCTTGCCTGACTTTCCTTGCCAGAGACACTAAAATGTTTAACACCAGATTTGATGGATCAAGAAGCCTAGTGTGAAATAGGGAGTAAACTAATCTAACAGTATAGAATTCACCCTAAAGTGTCTCTGCAGGCACTGGAAACAGAATAGCCAGTGCTTCCAAAAACACATAATTCACTCATCTTCTGCAGCAATATTACCCAATTCTGAAAAATGTCTGCATTTGAGAAGTGGCAGTAACTTATGTGAACCTTACTTGGGAGGAGGGTGCAAGAAGGAGTGGGTAGATGAATGTATGTCTCGGTTACTTCTTTGTCCAAGTGCCATAAAACTGTGTCCAAACAAGGAAAGATGTGATCATGTGCTCTGGCAAGCTAATGGCAAAGCTGTAATATAGCAAGCCAAGAGGGATCCTGAGAAGCAACTTGTGAAAGGCTTAAAATCTGAAACAAAAAATTCCTTAAAACCATCAATAGCAGAGAGTCTGCCAGAGCATCACGGGGGCCGATAGATGACCGTGATGCGCACCACCGCTTGCAGGAGGTGAGAACAGAGCTGCAAAGCTTTGTGTCCACTTTCCCTCACTGGGGCTTCCAGCCTGGAGGGTTTTCTTTGTGGGGGGAGGGATGAGGCCAAAAGACTATCTCAACATGAGGTGTCAGTAAGAATGAGCTGAAGGTGCTCAGGAGTGGAGCTGCTGAAACACTCACTGTCATCCATAATCTACTAGTTAAACCTGACATGGCTTTGCCCCAGGCATCACACTAGCAGCAGGACAAGACAGTGGCCTGATCTTTTATGTTCAAGATGAGAAACTTTTTTCATGAGAAATGCAGCATGGGCAAGCACCATGGTTCTCAGCAGCAAAAGTAGCCTGCGTGTCTATTGAATAAGAGCAGCCCAGCCTTCAGTCAAGCTCACTTCCCTTCCTTTTCTGGGGGACTGAAGGTCTGGGGGACGTCTCACCCATGCCCAATCACTCGTGAGGTGCATGGCGTGTCTTCAAGGTGGTAACAGCCTCCATTCACATGCAGTGAGCACTGCACAAATACTGCATTTATAATGATGGAGCAAAACAAAGAGGCTGAACCTGGCCTTGATGAAACACGTTTTCTCTCCTTGCCATTCCATGTGGAAAAGACTTTGATTACTTTCCTGATAATCAGTTAGGTCTTGCTGGTGTTTTTGTAAGCCCAGTTCCACAGAACTTAATGGAAAGAGTGGAAGCACGCAAGCTTTAATTACACAGTGTTACATTGCACCATGTGTAGACATCTCCACCGCCAAACTCTTCACTCCAGACACAAGAAACTGTTCTTTCTGTCTTTAATCCTTATACTGCTGGAAAATAGAATTTGTCTTGGTGATGATTAATGTGCAGGAAGCTGGTGCCTCATCATCAGCTCCTCCTCCACGGGTACTACACCACACGTTTTGATACACCTCTTTGCTCCATGCTGTCTCAAAACTGGGGCTAGAGTGTGCCTCCTAGTGCAGCTCTGAGCAGAGCAGTGAGGAAACTACCACACGGTGAACAACCAGGGGAAATCTTGTGCTATGGAGATAGTCCTTAGAGGTGTAGGTTCTTCTTAGCTGCTTGAGTCCTCTGGCTACGTCTGAAATATGGTTAGGAAACATGACTGCAGCTCAGGTGGATGTACCCAAGCAAGCTTAATGTTAAACAGGTCACACACTGGTAGAAAGAAAGCTATAACCTTATGGTATGTACTAGGAAAAGCCTCCAGGAACACCGAACATCTGATGCTGAATCTTCTGCTACAAAGCTGTGTAATGCTGAAATATCCTCACTAGCTGAATTAGACCTGTAGTGCAGTCATACCTCTGTCTGCTATATTAGCTATATTCCCTACTTCACTGTCTATCCCATGTCTCTTAAACTGCACTGGCCAGCGAGGATGGAGATGAGAGACAAAATCCTCTCTCTGTTCACTCTCAGATGATTTATTTGGTGCATGAGTATCCAAAGAGCTGAGGAACAGACAGGGACAGCTGTGCTGCATGGTCAGCTCAGTTTTCTGCTTAATTATACAAGTCTAGGGGCGGGCATTCACTTGCAAGTAGCACAGCTGTTTGAAGATGGTGCCACTGCTGGCTGCTCATCATCGCTCCTGCGATGAAGGTCATGGCTCCCCTGGGACTGTCACTGCAAGGGGCCACGAACATGAGAAGGTGGGCACGAGCTCTGCCCATGCACACTACTAGTGGCACAAATAAGCCTTTCTCAGAGCAAAGAGCTTCCACCTGAGCAGAGAAAAACAGGCTATGCAATAAAAAATAATACCAACATTGCATAACTTTGGATGATCAAGTGATGTCAGACTTAACAGCTTTCAGACCCTGACCTGACAAAGCTATTATAATTCCCTGAATACCTGTGGAGTGCTTTCAGAGTCAAGTTCTGACATGTTATCCCATGGTGCCTGGTAGTTTGCTTAATAGAGTTCAGTAGAAGAAAAGGGCTCTACAGTAGTTACATGTTGTACTGTGCAGCCCCATTGCATGACATGCAGTGAGGTGGAGGATTCAGATGGTGTCCTCATGGCCCACGGGCCAGGCAGTCATGCCGGAGCAAAGCCACCGCTGTGTCTGTGCATTCATTTCAGGCTCACAGAACCCAGAGACAACCCAGAAATGAAGTGAGGTCTGTGAGAAGCGTTGGGGAAACTCGATGAAGCTACATGGCTTGATGAGATGACACATCACAGCCTTACCAATTAATCAGCAGGCAGAGATCTGATTATGCTGGTGCATTCATCCCGTGATTGTCAGCACCCTGGAGACAGACCGTCGAGTCTCTCTGATTCATGGGGGTGTGCTTTCATACCCGGCTCATTTATCTGCCATAGGTGGGAGGAACCATACTGAAAAACTTGCAGTAAGTCCTCGCTGAAGGCCCAGTGCATGGTTCTTCAAGCACCTGAAAAGACAGTTGGAATGATTTATTCCTTGGATAGCCCAGGCATAAGCCTGCAGACCTAGACTGGTTTCTTTTCTCATATGTAACTCTATTGGGCACAGACAGTAGAAAGGGCCTTCCATTTTGAATGCTTTTGATCTTCTGAAGATCAGTTCCCATGGTGAAAACACTACAGGGGTTTCCAGCACAGCTTCACATGCAAGAAATTTTAAAGCACAAGAGTTATACAAGGGTGCTGGGAGGCCAGAGGGAACAGCAAGGCTGGACGTCCTAGAGACAAAGTTTCTCAGCTCTTCCCATAAATGATACAAAGAAGAGAGGTTAAGAGGAGAGGCAATTCCTCCCCAGCCCCAGCGCACATCCTGCCCCCACATCCTAACCCCTGTGGTGGCTCTGCGCTGGCTCCTCGGCCTTCCTAGGACCTCAGCAATAGGCTTTAAGCATGGCTATTGCATTGTGTCCTCTGGGACTGTGCTGGAACTGCCAATTTGAATCACTTTAAGCTCTCACAGTTATTTTACAAGTCCCAGGGTGAATTGTTTTACTACATTAGGAACCAATCAACTAGGATTTTTGTTGTTACAGTTTGGTGTGTATTTCTTCCCATGTTGTATCCATGTCTCTGTCTTTCATCAGTTGCCCAAGGTTTTTGCTTCTACATCTAGTTACCACTGGGGCTATCAATATTTGCTTTTAGTTTCTTTAATATGTGCACAAAGGACTCAAATTTAGTGTAATGATGATTACATATAGCAAATTTAAACTTCACTCTACTTGGCTCAGAGTAGGAAAGTGAGGGTAACAGATAGGTTGTTAAGTCATTAAGTCTGTCTTTATATTCGATACATAGGCTCCACAAAATAATTTATACGCCAAAGCCCAAAAATTAAATCCTTAAACCTCCCACTGAGCTGCCACTCTAAAAGTAGAACTGCCTACACTAGCTACCCCACTTTCATCCAGTAATTTTCTACATATCTAAGCCATATACCATAGAGGCACAGACTCACACGTTGTTCTTTATGTCTTGGTCATAACGAGCAGTCCAACAAATAAAAAGCACTGTAGGCATTGACCAACTGAGTGATCTCAATTGGTCTCAAAGTCTGTGCCTTATCCCACCAATATGTTATGAGTGCAACTGTGAGAGTGGGCCTCACCCTGTGTTTGCTTTCTCCTTGATAGCTTGCTATTGGAGTTGTTTCTGTCTTGTGTAAAATGCTTGCATGGTCATTGTACCTGGCTTTCTCCTCTGTTCCAGCATAAGCAGTCTGACTACCATTTTCCTCTCTTTTTAGACCTGTCAATGTTAAATTAATTTCTCTGGGGATTCACATAGGTATGTATCTTGCTCATAAATAATTTGGGTGTCTGTCTACCCACCAGACTGGAACCCAAATATACACTCCCATCCGAAACACTGTCACTTGTAGGACCTCTTGCTTAGATGCTTACCTGGGGTACCTAAATTAAAAAAGCTGAGCTAGATTTTTGATAAAATTGTGAAAGGCAGCAAAATCCCCACAAGAAAATTCATACCTTTGATGGACCAACAAACATGAGGGATGTGTACCTAGAGAGGGACTCAGAGCTTCCAACTCAGCTGCCTCTGTGTGGTGCCTGACTGGGGGGGGCAGGTCTCAGCCTTGACAGTGATGTGTAAACACACAGAATGTCAGGGGAAGTCATTACCTCTTTCCAGGATCGTGGGTAATTACAGCTCTAGCTCCCTCCCCTAGGTGACCAATGGAAACATACAGAAGCCAATGCATGGCTCTGGTCCCTCTGAATCACCAGCCACCACACAGCAAACACCACCTTCCTCAAGCCTGAAAAAATGTGATTGCTCTGTTTTGTGAGCAATATCCACCACCACCACCACTTCCGCTGCCTTTAAAAGACAATCATCTCATCTTTGCTCTGCTCCTCTGCAGGGTTGTCTGTTGCAACATTTTCTTTGAATCTGTGTTTCCTCTTGCGCTGAAGTCTTCACGGCAAAGACAATCCATGACCCTTAACTAGGACGTCTGGAAACAAGATCCTTGCGCAGAGTAAGAGTTCCTGTCCTTCTTGGTGCCTCTTTGGGATCCCTCACCCACCAGAGTTAAAATGTGCCAGTGCCAATGGCAGGTCAAGGGCATATGCCAATGAAGCTTTCTGGAGGAGTACTTTTCCCTTTTTACCAACAGTGGGAGTAAGAGCTCTTTCTCCCCTGCAGGAACCAAGAGGCAATGCTATGGCCACAACTTATGCCAGCATTGTAGTCTGCGCACCAGTATCTCTGCTACAGTTGGTAATACAGATATTACATCATTATAAATACAAAAATCCCAGCTTTCTGTTGTTTTTGTTGTTGAGTTTTTCTTCCTCTTATCACACAGCTTGAACAACTGCTATTTTTTTCCCTTAGGATTTAGTTGCTGGTGTGATACTATACTAACAGGGTGTAAAAAACTGACTGTAACTTGTCAATGCATTAACAATTCATGGCTAAGGGATGCTGGGATCAGAACTTTAGCTTCTGGGGCAACTCCACCCAGGCAGCCGAGATCATTCTGATTAGACAGCCACATGGATGTTGTACCCAGAAGTTGCACGCAGGCCAAAAAAAAAGAGAAAAGTCCTGACCTGAGATGGTTCGGTCTACCTGTGAGGCAGACAGCATATATATATACAGAGACATGGGAAAAACAATAGCAAAGAGTACACATCAGGATCGTAAACCACAGGATTGGTCTAATCTGCGCCAAACTTTCTGTAGGCATCACGGTGAAGGGGAGTTTTGAAGCTACAAAGAAAAATAATATGGTAACATTCAGGGTGTTTACAAAGAGCTTCTCCTATGCATGAGGGGCAGCACTAGAAAAAATATGAAATCAGTTTCCCAGAGAATAGTGTGACTTCATTTAGGGAGAAGGGCTTTTATTTTTTTCTTTCGGAGAAAGATGGCTTCACTTAAAATGAGTCCTGGCTCATAATTGCCAGACAGATTAGTTGGATGAGGGGTGTCTGTACCCTCATCTCCAAGGCAATGGAGATGGTCTTTACTGCAACAGTCTCAGTGAAATAAGGATTTGCTCTTTGAATATACAAAGAGTTAGTTTTCTTTTCTGTTAACTCCGCTGAGAGTGCTTGAAATTTCAGCTGCCAAGAAATGTCAGCCCAGAGGTGTGGAGAAAAATTGTTTTGTTTTAAATCCATTTCCGCAGTGTTTCTAATGAGTCTTTTTTTAAAGGAATTTTATGAGTATGTGGAAATTTCAAGCAGTTATTAAGAATAACATTCATGCTACTAGTGGGAAGCTGGATTTTTTGGGTAGAATAGCACAGTGGAGGATGTACCCTTCAGTTCCCAGGTTCTCCCAATTTGTTTCTGTTTAATCAATTTATAATATAGTTAGGTAAGGTTTTTCCAGAATACAGAACCAAGTATGACACAGCTGCTGATAAAGGCAGGCAACATGTACTGTGGCTGTGTTCGCTTTGAAACAAAAAAGGGAGGAACTTACGCTTTCCACTTTTTTCTCCTGAGGCCAGTGCAGAGAAGGCATAGTTGCACAGTTGTAGCAGTCCTCAACAGACCCAACTGGCTGTGAAATTCATGAGCACATTTGTAGTCAGAAGATCCCATGTAGCTTGCAAATCTGCTTGGTCTCAGCCATAGACTACCCACTTTCCTTTAGCACACAAGAGAAGCAACCAGTGCTGGCCACCACCTTGTCTCTTCCTATCTGCCATGCAGCTCTGGTGGGTAGGCATCACCAGAGCCTGCTCATGGGTGCAGAAGAAACCAGTTGCTTCTTTGCAAGAGGCTACACTTAGCTCTGGTTGATGCAATTGGCACGAGCCAACAACACACCAACACAACACCACGAAGTAGGAAATAGGCAGAAGATATTTGTTTGCTTTATCGGTCTCAAGGTAAAACCAATCTAAGAACAATTCTTACTTCAATAAAGTCCATCTTCCCAAGACTTATTTGCTGTTAGGATATAGGTTCAAATAAAGCTTAGGGGTCCAGAACCCTATAAAGAAATCAGAAACTTTCTTATTATAGTTATGTTAAAAATAGAGCCCTTTCCTCTTCCATTGTTTTTACCCACCCTCCCTTCCCCCAAGGGATGGAAGAGATGTCTTTATTCCCTTCTTGCTTATAGACACTTTTTCTTTAAAAGTGCTGGATTGTGTTCCTTCCCTTCTGACCTTCTCCTTCCTCTGCATATTTTTATTTTGTCGCTGCTCTGCAAGGCATTTAAGTATGTGCTTAACTCCAGGCCTGTCAGTGCACAACTCGTCCATAAATATGTGTTTTAACATTTATCTTGCTACATCAGACCTGGGACTCCCTCTGCCTTACTTCCTTTTTCTTTCTCTCTCCATACCCACCAAAAAATATATTTCTTTGCTCTGTCTCTGGGTTCTGCTTTTTTCCTGGTTTTGGGTTTTGTGTGGTTTTTTGTTTGTTTGTTTGTTTTTTGTTTTGTTTTGTTTTTTGTTTTTAATATTATCTGCCTGTGTTCTTCTCTTCCCTCGTATTTCTCCCCTGCCAACTTTCTTTCTTACTTTTCTGCGCTTTCTTCTTTTCTGCCACGCTCCATTGCCTCTCCCCTTCTGGTCTTTTGGTGCTTTTTCTGCTCAGTTCTTTCCATTTGCCTCTCTGATTTTTCCCTATTGAACAGCTAAATTTGAAGGATTACAGGGATATCTTGTTTTCTATAATCTTCTATTTCACTAGAGCCTGCTACTATTGAAATTAACGGCAAGCCTCCCATACACTCCCGGGAGAGCTGGAAGGGATCCAAAATATTTGCTATTTGCCAAATGGTGGGAGTCTCCGAGTCCAAAGCTGGTCTGTTTACATCAGGATCAAATGCAGGCTCCAATTTGAATCAGAACCATATGGTCTTCTCAAATTATGAATTTTCATAGTAAAATAATCTTCGTAACGCAGACTGAAGGACAATAACGCCCCTGTTAAGCGCTGACTCAGCACCATGGGAGGGAGGAGGGTTACCCTGCTCTGGAATGAAGGCTGCAGGACGCAGCTCAGATGTGATGGACTGGTGGCAGAGCAAAGGGAAGCCACGCACAGATGGAGAAAAGTTGGTCATGTTCAATAACAAAATGCAGTTAGAAAATATTTCACAATGTCTGCCACCAGTTACCAAGTGAAACCCTAGCTCCACTGACGTCAATAGCAAGCCTCCCATTGACTTCAGGCATCTGGAAGTTCACCTACCAAATATTCAGTTTGCTGTTGCATGTACACATTTTGCCACTGTGACACTCACTTTCTTAATGTGTTTTATTACTGTCAGAGACTCTCAAAATATTCTGATAAATGTCAGCTTAGTTAAAATAAAAAAATATGCTGACTACTTTGGTTTTACTCTGCAGATTGCTTTTATTTTTACAAATGCTCAGAAAACTCAGAGCAACTGGAACCTGATTTTCATCTTTGTTCACAGGGTTTTGATACCAGCTCCATCCCCTGTCTGGCTGAGGTGAAACTCAAATGGGCACAGATGCCTTCTTTTCCTGAGGATGGCCGTGTTTCTTTGGCTATTTGTAGGGAAATAACATGTAATAAACCTGCCGGTGGTGGTGGCTGCCAGCTCTGGAGAGGTCTGGTGGTGGCGGTGAGAGCATGGAGGTCCCTGCTGCTGGGCTTGGCCTCCCTATGGCACACAGGGCAAGTCTGAGTTTGTGAACGCTTTCATTGCCTGTAATTGCAATCTGCGTTTTTAAAACTGTTATTCAATTTAAAAAGAAAGGAATCTGTTTTGCTAGCTGAAAGGAAGCCTGCTGTATGAATTATGGACGAAGCACTCCCTCCATGCAGCCCATACCCAGGACACAGTATAGGCACTATATTTAATTTCTTCTTAGGTCCTTTTTTCCTCTTTGCTCTCTCTCTTTTCTAACACTGTCTTCATGTTGATTTTTCCCCTGCTCTACTTGTCACCCTGTAATAGCACTGGATTTCTTTCCCTCCCTCCCACTGGCCTTTTTTCCTTTCCACTGTCTCTCCTGAGCAGAAAGCAAACCCATTAACATTCCTGCTTCCCCACCAACAAGCAAGCCTGCACCGCGCCAGCGTGCTTCAAGGGAGGCAACATGACTTTGCCTCCCTCTGCTCCCCCTGAAATCATGGGTGAGCGCAGCCCTTGCTTCTTCCTGATGGGAGCTACTCCCCATGCACCATGGACCAGGGGAGAGGATGCCCCTTCATCACTGCCCCAAGGGGACGACACATTCCAGGATAACAGGGAAAGCAGGGTGGGCAGCTTGTGGGGTGCACAGGAGGCTGTTTGCATTCCTGCCTCAAGGTACCAGAGGTGGGCTGAGAGAGGGGTACGCCACAGCCAGGGAGGGATGGGGTGTCCCATGCCAAATCTTCTCCCTGCAGCCTGCCGTGGTGGGCACAGCGTGCCCGACTGCGGCTTGTTGGTGTTTCTCATTTCCCGCTGGGAAGGCAAGCAGGCTCTCCGCCCAGCCCTCTCCTGACACTGTGCCAGGCAGCGTGTCTGTGTTGAGGACATCTTCTCCGGTGAACCCGTGGTACGGCAGTTCCAGTGCCTTGGTCCTTCAGTGCAGGGTCAGCTCCTCCAGCAGTGATAACATCTGCACGTTCCTCCTCTTGCCTCGAAATCTGGGGCTTCCCATGGTGGCTCTTGGATGACAGATGGCCAGAGTCCCATTTCTGGCACAGTATGAGTGAATCTGTCAGTATATGTGTGTGCCCCAGCAAGCTCCTCCACATACTAGTCATTTTTGAACTGCAAATGTCACCGACGCGAGGGGAAGGGGAGGAGCAGAGGCCTTTATGTTGTGGTAGATAACAGGAAAGGGAGGTGGAGAAAAAGTCTGTCTTCTCTCAGCCACTCTTAAAATGACTCTATCTGTTGTGAAGTTGTACTACAGATGCCTTCGTGGCCTCAAAGCCACCCTCCATCAGAGCCTGCTCCACCCCGGGGGACAGCCTCAGGCAGGCTGCAGGATACCTTAACTCTTCACCTCCCAGTCCTCAGAAATTTCACTTTCACCGAACCCAGCTTTATGGAAAGGCATGAAGCATCTCTGTGTTTGACAAACCATATTTTCAGTTGCTAAATTCATTTACATTGACTAGCTAGTGGCTGATAATGGCACATGTTCAAAAAGTGACCTAGAGATGAAAAATCGTCTACAGGTCCCCTAGACTGCTTTCTCCAATTAAGCATGTATGCTCAGAGGTTTCAGAAAGAAGAATCTTGGCAATGCCAGGTTTCTCAGTGCTGATTTACAAATTACTGCTTCTTTATCATGCACTGAATTTTAACCCTCAGTCTCTCAGTTTTAAAGCTCATATGAACCCCATGCCAAAGGAGTCAAGAAGATAGGCTTCAATTATTTCATTTTATGGAGGTTAAAAAGGTTCTTGTAAATGACTGATACAAATAACTGGAAACCCAGTTAAAACAACTGGATAACAGATGGCAAAGGAAAGTGGTTTACTGTAAAGTGTTGCAGAGTAGAAGATCATTTACAAGAAGCAATTACACAAACATCCCTAAGCATCCAAGATCCCATAAAAGGGTTGCTGAGGTGGAAGCACAATTTCGGTTGTGGATTTTTGTGCTTGAATGAAAATCAAATCTTTACTTTAACTTTTTTTCCCATTCTTACTTTTTTAATTCCTTCCCTCTCTGTGTCCCTTCATTACAAAAGGAGCATTAGTGTTTCTCATCCTGCACAAGTGATGAAACTGGCCAGACAAGCACCCCCTCCAACAAAATCTTTTACAAAAAAGATTATTTTTTTTAATTCTTCATTAATTTAATTATTATTTCCTAAGGGGTTTAGGGTCATTTAAAGACCAAGAAAGACAATACCTGTCTTGTGAACATAAATAGTTTTAACAAATTAAACCACTAGAGTAATAAAACATTTTTCTTCAGTATCATGACAGAAGACAGAAGCTGCATCATTCTGACATTTAGGAAACTAAACATATATCTGTCTTTACCTTCTCAAGCCCTTTTCCTTCACCCATCTAATTCATTTTGTATAGATAATAGTAGCATGACTTTCTTGTAGGATCTTGACATAGTGATGAGCTAATAAAACCAAAGCCTTTGCATGCTTGAAGTCTGCAGACCCTTAGAAAAAAAGCATTTTTAAAGTTAGCAAAGTCAATTCTGGCCTTTGTCTGCTATTCTTCTAAGGATGGATATTTAGCAGCTCCTGCAGCTCCTAAGGCTCTCCTGGAAGAGAAGAGGAGGGAGGGGCAGGCAGCAGAAAATAAAAGCCTGTATTTTTTTCGCTGATTGTCACAGTATCCATGGATTTTATTTACAAGGTTTGCCAGTTTGGCTGCTGGTAGGAATACTATATACTTTCTGCACTCACAAAATTATCTGCCGTCTTCTGATATGATCTTAGGAGAATCCCATTCATGTCTAAGACCCAGTATGAGCACAAAAGAAATTCAGCCAATTAACTAATAGTTCCCATAGCCTGTCTGTGTCTCCCTAGCTGCCCCCAAATCCAAGTGCAGGGCACAGGCATTCCCTCAACAGCATCAGTAGGGTGAAGCTTCTCCAGTCCTGTAATTTGCAGGATCATTTTTGATTATATACGGCCGCACATGTCAGATTGCCCTCTTGCCATTTATTTCCATTTGACACTGAACTCACAGATACTGGATTAGGAGAATGACAACCTGTCTGCTTCCTTACATATATACTCCTAACGCAAGGTTTTCCCATACATATATCTAACATTCCTGTTGCACTTGGCTCCTGCAGACCAGACTTCTACCAAGACTGCTGGGCAAAATGGTCCAAAAGATGTCTCCAGGAGGGGGTGGGAATCTGTCCCATGTGAAGACATGCCCAGGCTCAGGCTGAGTACTTGCAAAGAGGCCCCTGTCAGCTGGGACATACCTAGGGCCAGAAAACATGGGTGGCATCCCCAGATGCTGGAGTACCTCTCTCAGGCCAGAAGCATATGAGTGTAAAGTAGAACAGCCTCAAGGCTGAGATTCAGAAGGCAGGGAGGGGTAAATGTAACAGAGAGCCATTATTCCTTCAGTCCCCAAGGTGAACTACGCCCAGCTCAGACACAGCCGAGGATCAAGGCTCTGCAGAACCAAAGCCAAACCACAGCACTCGGGCACAGCACACACCACAGAGATGTAGCCACTGATCTAACTTGCGCTGCTGTAGGTCCTGATGACCTGCACCAGGCTCACTGGCATGTTTTTTGTGTGTGTTGAATGGCTTTTATCAACCCCAGCATCAACATGGCACAAACCTACCAGTGTCAGAAGAGTCATTTCCTGTTGCATATCAGTGTTGATGAGATCAGAAGCAGGTTGGCTATCAGGCTGATACTGTCATCACATTGGCTGATAAGCCAGTACAAGACCAAGAGTTTTGCAGAATGAGCATTTTCTAACCACCACATGGTAATTTTATAACACTGAACAATGCCTGAATTTTTTTCCTGTCCTCTCCTGCACATACACATACACATTTCCTACCCTGCCACAAGTGACGTGAAGCCCTAACCAAAATGTCACTGTTCTCATGGAGATACTAAGAGATTCATTGCCTCCTGCTCTGGGACCAGAGGTGCAGCTTCCTGGCCAGGACTATCAGCCCGAGGCAGGAGCAATGGCAGCCCCAGCTCCTCTCCTCACCAGCTGGAGTAACTGGGGCATGGCCAGGCTGTCCCAGCAAGAAGGTCTCTACGCCCTGCTGAGCTGCAGCTATCTGCAGCGTACACCAGTACACAACACTTTAGCCAAAATCTGACTTAATGTTCAAAGCCACATGTGCAGTCCAGGTCCCCTCCTGGGGTGGGAGACAGAGGGAAAGACTCTGATGGGGGACAATTTACCCCAACCTAAACCAGGTGTCCTGGACAGTTGAGGCAAATTGCTCATGCTTATTCCTCCTTGTTTTCAGTAGAGGGAGTCTGGGTGACAAGTTCAGGGGGGACATCTCCCTTCCAGACAGCTAGGTAGGAAAGGTCAATTCCTGCCCACCTCACTTTGCTCTAGAGACAGGACAAATATCACCTCCAAAAAAAAAGAATAAAGTTAAATGGGAAAAATAGTGTTTGCCAAGTTGGACTCTATTTAGGACAACGTTAGCTACCAATCACTGGCCAAGAGTGCTATGGACTTTGGAAGAACAGTTCCCGTTTTTATTTGAAAAATGTGCCAATTACAGGACGTTTCCTGAGCGGCATTACGGAGGGGGAATAGGTCCTCAAGGGGTCCTGCAAACAGTCACTGCAATCCAGAATGTCTGAATAATGTGTTGGTGCTCCTTAAATGGGGACCTTCTCTGACTATCCTAGAAAGAGAGTTTACTGACAGGATTTTTTACTGAATCAATGAGCTTTATATGAAAGGCTGAGCAAAGCCTGCAGAAAGATCTTTTCTGCACTCTGACATGATTCTGCTCCCAGCCTGAATTTCATCTTCATTAGGTACCTGACACATCAAAGCCACAATTTCCTTGGTACTTAATAGACAGCTTATGTGATCCTAATAACATATCAGCAAGTGCTCAGTATTAAACATACATCCTCTGCACGAAGAGAGAAGGGAGGACTGAATGACCTCATTTTAATTAGGGGGTCTTAACTAAGCCACTAATCCTGCACATTCCAGATGTTGGTTAGATGCCTAACTACCATCGTTTGGCCTACTCATTAAATTGCATCTACAGTTAATTGAGAGCAAAGCATTTCATCCAGAAAATTGCAGGCTATATTTTCAAAAAAGAAAATCCAGGCTAAAGATGTGGTCCATAAGCAATAGCAATTATTGTGTCTCAGTGGCAAAGCATGATTTTTTTTAAAAAAGGGAAAAAGTTATGTTTTGCTGTGAACTCAGCAATCCCTTAGTACTGGTAGCTCTTCACCGTGGCACAAGGGCGATTCCCAGTCAAATATGAGAATGCAACGTACCAGGCGCTGTGTGAATAACCCCATACCAGACCATCTCTGCTGTGGCGAGCCTCGCAGCCAGATACAGTAGAAGTCCTGGTTGCAGACCACAGGGCGCTGGGCAGCAGTAAAATGGAATTGCTCTTGGTAACGAATGGGACTGTGGCTTGGCACCTTTCAGTAAGGGTAAGGTACAAGTGTCCTCCTCCACCAGCAAGAAGAAGACAAACCCTTCTCATGCTGGCACTAGTCTTCCAGCTCAGCCCGAAGGTGTGTGAGTGTGCTTGATCTGTCACACAAGGTCCCAAGGACCAAGATGAGGGGCTCTGTGGGGTGAGGCGGCAGCCTGTGACCTCTCCCTGCTCCTTCAGAGAGGAGCAGGACCTGGGGCTCCAGTCTCGGGGAGGGCAGAGTGCTTCAGCCCTCTGTCACCCTCAGGCTCAGCTCTCCTGCAGGGCTGTCATCAGAGCCCCCCCTGAGCACCAAATGAGTTGCTTCCTCATTGTTTGTCAAAAACACTGCAAACCCTTGATTGTGTAGCAAATGCTGCCATTCCCTGGGTTCCTGATGACAGCCTGTGGAATCATCTGTCTTTGATAGAAAGGGGTTTGTGTTTGTGCTTTATGTATCTAATAGGATAAGAGCAAGAAGAGAGCCTGACTACTGAGTAATATAAAGCAGGTAACCAAATTTAGAACAGTTGTTCACAGTACAAGTATTTTTGGCAGCTTGCTCCTCCAGTGGAGATTCGTGAGCGCAGCTGTTAACATTTTCTCACCCACCTACACAGTCAGGACAGCCAGCGTTGTTGGTTTGTTTTTTTTTTTTTAATAGGATGAATTGTATCCATTGGTAAGAGAAGTTTTTCTGGAATCTGCTGCCTTCAGCAACTGGGCTCACAAGGGATTTGATAGGAAACCCCTCTTAAAGGAACATGAGTCAGTTATGAGGGCTTTTTGGGTTTTTTTTGCAAGCTGCACTGAAAGAGTTGGTAAAGGAGTTTTCTATCTTTTACTTACATGGGCAAGCTAAGTTTCAAATAGCTCTCTAATGAGGAGCTTTTCAAGGTTGTCTTTGTGCTTTGATTGTTTGAAAATTTGGTCTGGGAGTTGCTTCACTGATCCCCTCCCTTCTCTCGACCTGATATCCCAGAGAAGCAGCCCATGATGAATTAAAAGCATGCAGTGCACTCCCCAAAGACTGTGAATGCAACAGTTGGTTGCACATCACCCAGGAGTGGGAAAGAGGCTAAAACTGAGTGTCTCCCTTCTTTGCTTCAGGCCAGTAACCTGTCTGGAATAGGACCACTCTTTGCACTCTGGGAAGTGATGTTCCTCTCTGCCTCCCTGCCCTCCTTTGGCTTCCTCAGATGCTTCTGCATTGTCCAAAGCGTTCCCCAAATGGTGTAGGGGGAAAGTCTGAAGGTATGCAGAGATGAAATAATGTCCTACGTGGTGATGTTCTGATTTCACAACTATGTCTGTGAAGCAGTATAATAATTTTCCAGACTAGAGCATTTCCCTTAAAAAGACTTCAGATCAGTGGCCAAGACACATGCTTCTCCTGACATCGGAGAAAGCATTCCAGGATTGCTTTGACATCCAAAAGCCAGCACTAACACAGAGGGCTTTTCTTACCTGCCACCCCAGTCAGACACACAGCAGCCTTACTGCTTTTTCCTTCAGCTTTCACACTCTCTAAAACCCCAAATGGGACAACTGCACTTGGAATTCACTCTACGTTTCCCCACATACCATAAGCACCTTAGAGCTACCAGAGAGACTGGAGTCCTGAGTCCTATGCGCTTCCTTGAGGTGAAGGATCATCTTGCTTCATGAGAAACTCAGCTTTGAGTATGTGAAGTTCATCAGGAGTACAGGTTGCCAGTACTTGATCAATGATGCTTTCATTTCCAGAGCAACACCAAACGCAGCGATGGTCAAGTGTCTCACAGAGTTAGTTTCAGGAGTGAGTCCTGAGCTGATTTGTTGAGGAGCATCCAGCCATGTCACACAAGGAGCCTTTTGAAGGAACCCAGGGAAGGAATGCTCAGGCAGCACCAGGCCCCTGACGTTGTGGGTGGGGTGGGTTGTGGTTGTGGGCGTTTGGTTTGGTTTGGTTTTGGTGTTGGTGTTCTGGGATTTTTTTTTTGTTTGTTTTTTTTGTTTGGTTTTTTTTTTTTGTTGGTTGGACTCGATGATCTCAAAGGTCCCATCCAACCAAAAATATTCTCTGATTCTGTGATTCTGTACACCATCCCATCAGCCTGTGGAGCAAAATGCAGTACAGGACACCACCAGCCTAATCAAGAGGGAAAAGGAGCTTTTGTAAGACAGTAGCTGCTCCCTGTGCAACTACTGCATTACATTTTGCAGGCGGACATTTCTGACTTTAAATGAGGAACAGAGAAAACAATGTATTGTCAGAATTGACGTACATATTAAAGCCTAAGCAAACCACAATGAAAATGAAACTCAGACAAAACATTCCCCATTCTGTGTGCGTTCCCACAAAGAAAACTCTCTCTCGAGACATGGAAAAGTGTCGTGATAGCAACATCTTACAGCATAGCAGAGGACACTCTCTGAAAAAATACAGTGGCTAAGCAAACAACAAGGTACTGGGTCTGGAAAAGGCAACGTGGAGCTGGGGCATGTGAGGAGCATCCACCTGTCATGACAGTTGTATCCCCCTCTCCCTCTCTTCCTGCAGAACCACTCACCGAATGTGAAAGCAGAAAGGGCTGAGCGGCTGTCAGTGACGGAAATGGCGCCCATCATAGCAGTCACATGCTGGGATTCCCCAAGATAAGTGGACATTTACACCATCATGATGACCTGCTCCCTTAAGGGAAATGAGCACAGATAAATACAGGTCAGAGCCACCAGGTAATAAGCCAGGAGGGCAGCAGAGTGAAAAGAATTGCTGAAACTTGATGCAAATACCACAAGCCTTCTTAGGCAGCTTGCAGTTGCTGGCTCTCTCTAGGGGGCCATGGATGCTTGTTAGTATGGCCAGTGTTCAGCCTACCCTGTAACTGAGCTACCTGCAGGAATGTATGGCACATGGCTTCCTGAACAGTGAGGAAAAAATCCAGATAATTTGGGGGAACCAAAGAAGATTTTGTGTTTTCTCATTTGCAGGGAAAACAATCAGCAGTTAGCTGACCGTAGGTGGTCAGGAGGACATTTCCCCTATAGACATGCAGATACACACACACACATACAGAGTTATTCCACTGGCTATCCAAGCCTGTCATTGAATAGCTGATTCTAAGAGGGTTGAAATACGGGGCTAGGGAGGAAAGAGGGGGCAGTGAGTAGCCTTTTAACTGCACTATATTCAGTTGTTCATATCTAAACTTGGCTTTAGGCTGGAGCACAGCAAGTGCTGGTGAGTCCTATCCCCTCCCAAGTCTGAACCTCTGAAATATTGACCACTGTTTTTTTCCTTACCACTGGGTGTGGAAAGACATTTCAACAAAATGTTCATGTCATCTGCAGAACTCAGGGTGGGAGTTTCACTCGCATGTTTTTTCTCCTAGTCATGAACAAACCTTAGACATACTTAGCTCAACTATTGACCCTCCTGATTTCATGAGTATAGCATTTCCATGGATGTTGCAGTCAGGCTGAACTGCCCAAGGAAAAGACTTATTTTTTAAGCCCTGTCTACCTTGGAGACATTGGCAGTGCTAAGAACAAAGAGCTTATGCTAACAGTCTTGAAAAATGTGGCACATGGTTTCTCCCACTTCCAAAAACTGCAGGGCCAACTACCGGTTTAGTCTGAACCGCTTCACCCTGCTCCTATTTTATGTCAGTGTGGGAAGTACTGAACAGAAATGTCTTTCTGTTACTGCCCTGTGATGTTCTGATGACCTTTCTACATCTTTGGATTATTGCTCATATTGCTCACTGGGAAAAGGAGCTGTGAAGGCATCAGATGCACTCAGAGCAGCAGCAGAGTATGATTCATGGTTTGAGTACTTTGGGGCTGGCCCTCAAAAAGAGGAAGAATTAAAATCCAACTCCATGATTGGTCTGCAACCCACCAAGGGGCTAAAGGCACCTTGGGGCTCTGTTTCCCAACATAGTTCAGCTTATGTGGGATGGAAAGGTAGTGATGACTTAAATCATTCCTGTTTGCCTTGGCGTTTGACCACTGAAGAAAAACATGCCTTAGCCATCATCACTACCAGTTACTGCAATGAAGGTGCTGCTGATGTCATTAGCAGTTGCACACACACATATTCACTGCCTTAAATGTGAAACAGGGTCTCCTCACTGCATTCCTAGGTGGCATGAGTTTTTCCATGCCACAGCTGTGATGCCTAGCCCTAACCACTCCAGGAGGGTTCATGGTGCCCACAGCCAGAGCACGGTCCTATTGACAAAGGCTCCCAGATGACTGCAACCCTTAGTGAGGCGGAGTCATGAGAGGCAGGAATAAAACCCGGGGTTTTTGCACTTTTCTGCCTCCCTCTGTATATCAAAGGATAAGAAGGATCTAATGTCATTTCTGCCTGCACCCTTCTGGGACAAAGGCTGCAGCACAGGCAATAAAACTCCTGTGTCAGTAAAATCTGGGGACATCATTCTGCCTTTGCCTTGGGCTTATCCTTGTGTAATATGGCTGTCTTTGCTGGACAGGCAAAAATCAGGAAGTGAGACCAGACTTGGGCCTGTGCATTAGAGAAGAGTCAAGTCTTGGGACAGGGCTTTTAAAGATACCTCACTGGAAGTCATAGCCTTGTGCAAAAAGTCTTTATTTTTCCTGAGTTTTTCCCAATATTGGTACAGGTTTGAAGATGACATTTTTCAAAGTAAATAAAAAAGGAGAATCAGCCCAGGAAGTGCATGGGAATTACCATATCAAACAGAGTTTTGCCTAGCAACTGCTATACACAGAGAATATTAAAACAGATGTTTTAACAGGAAGATCTTCATCAATTGTAGTTTTTGCAAACATGCACTCAGCAGTGGCCTTGAGAAAAGCGGCTCATCTTAGAAAGCAACATTTTAAATGAAATTAAACTTAAATGTGCATGTGCAAGGTAGCAGAGAGAGAGCTGTGGCTTTCTTCCCCATGGAGGCATATTTTTTATTGTTGGAGACTTCTTAAAGAAGGCTTCGGTATGTCTGGATGCTAATTGTTGAGTTGTCTAGACGGTGATGATATTATTACCAAGTTATGCACAGATACTCACTTTGTCACTGTTTCCAGTGCTGCCTACACATATTGCTTCACTGAGTACTGTTGACATGTGCAAAAGCTCCCTAGATATTTATTTTTCTCATTTAGACAGAGATACAGCATGTTTTTGAAAACCATTATGCACTGAACCATTTCTAATGTTTGAAATGTCTTGTGGGTTAGAACTGAGGAATAATAAAGGGGATAAAAGGCATTGTGGGCAGAATTTGATGGGCTTGCTCCTGATACAGACCAAAGTACCTGGGAACAGAATGGGGAGATCTGAACATCTGTTAGACGTGTAGGACAATGGTATCTGCTCCTATCTGCTCCAAATCTAATATGATGCACCACTTGTCCCCATGGCTTATATTCAGCAGGGCCTATACACATCTGGGGAAGAAGGAAAAGAAAAAACAAAATACATTGCAAGACCTGAAGAAAGACTTTTGAGTATATGGTACTCAGGTGTCACCTAGGCTGGTTTTCAAATATAGAAGTGGTGACTTGCTGGAATCATACCATCATGCAGAAATGTGACTCTGGACAGGCTGAACAGGGTGAAGTCATCAAGGAACCAGGGCACCTCACACAGGACTAAGAAATAGTCAAGGCCCCACATGTCAAATCTGTGATCCTGAGTGCCACCTCCTGTGCCATGTTTGTCCATCATGTTTCAAAGCACCTAAAGCATATGACTTAACCTGCTGCTCTCTCCACAGGGCTTGTTGCCTCTCTTACGTGTCTCAGCTCAAATCAGATCTCAAACCTACCATTTCTAAGACATTCTCTGGCATCCTTAGCATAGCTGACACCCAACAAAATGAATGAGTGCCCTGAAAACACAGCAGACGCTGGAGCTTTACTTCAAAAGGACAGAAGTTGCCCTGCTTCTCTGTGGCTAAAACATTCACCCGGAAAAGGGGAGATCTGGGCTTAACACCCACCTTGTCTTGGGAAGGTTCAAACGTACATCTCTGCTTCCCAGAAAGATTCTCAACCAAAATTACAGGCTTTTGAGAAAAAGGATCCACCTGTGCCCTTCTCTCTGGAGCTGAGCCACTTGGCCATACAGAGCTGTAGCCAAAGGAGGGCAAACGGGAGCCAGTAACCCAGCAATACAGATACCTGAGAAAGGGATGCTCCAGTTCTAGTCAGTGTTCCCATACCATTTCTGCATTATGCATCCTTACTACAAGAACTCAAACTCAGGGCTTTCTCTTGCCAAAGGAACATCCTAACCACCAGAAGTCAGATCCTTCTTGCTAGCTCTTTCTGACTCAATGAATCTCAACACTTCTGTTTGCTCTGGAGTGGATCAGTTTGTAGAAGAAATCTCTCCTTCCAGAGAGTCAGGACAAGGTGGGAGCGTGGGAATGTCAACATGCTGGCAGCTGCGGGTCCCTGTCTGAGCCACCCTGCTCTCCCAGGTGTCATATTGGTATTGTAGGGGCCAAATCTAGAATTTTAGTTCCTTCCTGTACATTGGAGACCACAGCTTCTTATAGTTCATTTTAGTGTCTGTGTCAACTTTATGATGTAGGTGTGGTTTCACCCAGTCACAGAATCATTGAGGTTGAACGGGAGACTGTCTAGTCCTACCCTCCTGGTTAAGCACGGTCAGTTAGAGCAGGTTTCTCAGGACCATGTCCATCCCAGTTTTAAGTATCTCCAGAGACAGAGACCCCAAAATCTCTCTGAGTACCCTGTGCCAGTGTTTGATCAATCTTACAGAAAAAAAATATTGTTATGCTTAATCTGAATTTCTTGTGTTTCAGTTTGTGCCCATTGCCTCTTGTCCTACCACTGGGCATCCCTGGAAAGAGACTGGATCCATCTTCTTTACACCCTCCCTTCAGGTATATACATATACTGATAAGATGCCCCTGAGCTTTGCTCTTCTACAGGCACAACAGACCCAGCTCTGTCAGCTTCTCCTTGTATGGCGGATGATTCAGTCCCTTAAGCATCTTTGTGGCCCTTCAGTGGACTTGGTCCAGTGTGTCTCTGTTTCTCATGTTCTGGGGAACCCTGACTGGACACAGCACTCCAGATGTGACCTCATCAGTCCTGAGTTAAGAGGAAAGGTCACTTTCCTCAACCTGCTGGCAACACTCTTGCCTGATGCAGCCCAGGATGTTGTTGGCATAAGAGTGCATACAACTGCTTGCTCATGTTCAATTTGCTGCCCACTAGGACCTGGAGTCTTCCTCTGCAAAGCCGCTTTTCAGCTGGCTGGCCCTCAGCCTGTACTGATGCTTGGGGTTATTCCTCTCCAAGTTCAGGAACTGGCACTTTGCATTGTTGAAATTCATGACATTCATTTCTTGATGTGCAGCCTGTCTAGGTCCCTCTGAATGGCAGCAGAACCATCTGCTGCATCAACAACGCCTCCCAGTTCTGTATTGTCTGCAGACTTGCTGAGAGTGCATTCTGCCCCACCGTCCAGGTCACTAATGGGGAGATTAAATAGTACTGGCCCCATTATGGACCCCTGGGGTACACCGCTAGTGACTGGTCTTCTGCTGGACTTAAAGCCACTGATCACAAACCCTTAAACCCAGTTGTTGAGCCATCTCAATGAGCCAGTGAATCATTCAAACTTTCTCACTGTCCATTAGCTGGTCTATACTTACCAGTGTGCCTGTGAGGACGCTATTTGATACAGTGCCAAAGGCCTTGCCAAAGTCAATGCAAATTATATCCACTGCATTCCCCTCATCCAACATGCTATTCCTTCCATCACTGAAGGTTACCAAGTTGGTCAAGCATATTTCGCCTTTGCAAATCTATGGCAATTACTAAATGAAGAGCGAGCACCTTATCATCACCTACAGAGTGTTGGAAGGATCCGTGTTTTGAAGACTGGGAGGAACTCAGGTGTGAGGAGCACAGTGCTCCAATGGCACCGTTGCAGTAAGAGTATAGAGAGTTTTTACAACACAGTGGCAAGTTCAATAGCTTTGATTGTAAAGATTTATCTTGAATCCACTGTCGAACTGTGAAAGTTGGCCAGGAAATAAAGATCTTATACATGTTATACAACCCTTTATATTTGAGGTACTGACTGGAGAAAGCTTAGGGGTCCATCTAGAAGTTATTGTTAAAAAACAGTATAATAAATGACTTCCTATTTAGATACGTTACGTACACATAACATCACAGGAGGAACCAGAAAAGAAAGCTTCCCTTTAGGCCATCATTGTATATGATGGTGTTTCAAAGTCTACTGGATGCTTGTCTGCTTTGACTACTTTGTCTGTCAAACTCACATTGACTTGGGTATGAGGATGTCTCACAGACAAAAATCACAATGGAGAGAAAAATGTTTATTTTCTTACAAAATAATGGGTATGAAAAAGGTAGGAGGATTTATGCTGTTCTGTACATTTTTTAATAAAGATTTTGCCTGACCTTTAACAGTTTTTAGTACGGCTTAGTCAGATATCTATCAGGAATGGTCTATGCATACCTTTGAGGCAGAAGAGGTTCAACCTCTTCAGTCCCAAAGACGTCCTGACATCCTACCTCTAATTTCTGCTGTGTAACTGGGTCAGAACCCAGACTGACAGAGGCCATCACCAACCGGTCACTGTATACAGTAATTCTGCAAATATTTGCGTGCAAGTATCCCTCTTAAGTGCAGTACTAGTTATTTTTCATGTGCAGTTCTTGAGCTTCAAAGTCCTTTGGGCTTTTGAGGTACCCAGCAGGCAGTGACAAACTTACCCAAAATGAGCTTGTGGATTCCCTGTAAGGGGAGGCTTTAGTAATTGCCTGTGGCACAGAAAAGCCATTTCAGTTTTTGAACCAATGAACTGCCAAATAAACATGCAGCTTCCTCACCTTCTCTTCAGTCCAGCTCTCCACCACTTTGCTTGCTGGGCACTCTGGATGCTGCAGAGAGGGGAAGAGGCAGCAACAGACCTGGTGCTCAAAGCACCCTTTGCATAACCGAGTGCATGATCTGAGATGCAAAGGTGAGTCTGTGTGGGTCTTCAACTCTTGCTAGACAGCAACTAACAACGATGCTGCAGAGCCTGAGCCAGCAGCCACTTGTCAGTTGAGGTTACAGTGACCTGCATGAGAGCTGAAGTCCAGCAAGTCGTTTGGTACTGCAGTGACAGCGTGCACACGTTATAACACTTCAGCTGGCAGGTAGTAAGGCTTTCGGTTGCCACCATTTGATCTTTTGCAATTTGCAGTGGTTAACAGTTGCATTGGCGAAGTGAAGGAGCCCAGCTTTCCTGCTGGGTCTGCAGGCTGACAGAAATGGGATAACAATGCAGGAGATGATCCATATTTTTGCACAAAGAATTAGCTGTAAGTCTGAGTATACCAATACACTGAACAGGCATGGGGATTTTTACTTTTCAAAACAGAATTAGACTTGAAGGGTTCAGAAGGATACACTCACCCAAGGAGATAACAGAAGTCTGGCTTTCACGATTACTCTGTTTGCTGATCTAAGTACACAGAAAATGACCATCTGTCCCCTTTTCATAAAAAGCAGAAATTGATACTTTTCTCCATGAGTGGTAAAGAGATGATGTTGGAGGTTTTTTTTGGTAGATAGTCCCCACAAGAGCATTAAGTCACATCCTGTTCAGAAATCGGGACCTTGAAGCTGCGGTTACAAAACTGAATCATAAGCTCCACTTTACTAACA